>NC_134357.1:363026487-363733487 GCF_048569485.1 Anomaloglossus baeobatrachus
CCATTTTTTCTCCACTTTTTCTCCACTTTTTCTACATTTTTTTCTCCACTTTTTCTCCACTTTTTCTCCGTTCTTTTTCTATGGTCGGTCTTCCCATTAGCTCTGCCATGCATACTGTAGCTCTACACCTACTGCACATGTTACTTTATGATTGACATCTCTTTCGTACCAGAGCTGTCTAAGTCTACTCTGACCCCATATTTGTCATTACTATATTGTCCTTGTACTGTATTATGACATTTGTATCATGTGTTTCATTTCTTGCTGTGTTGCAATTTTTTTGCTGCATCCCAATTGTACCTCTACATTGTTCGAGTTTATGTTATTGTTCTCTCACTCTTATGTGATACTGATTATTGTCATTTTTCATGATTACATGCAGATAAGTCCAATCTGACGAAGGCTCAGGCTGAAACGTCATTTGTAACTTGTTTTGGACAAAAACATATATGCTTATGAAAAAATTTTTTTTCTTAATACGGACCAATAAAGAGTGATTTTGCATTACTATCCGTTGTGACTTACTGACTTAGTCTGGGAGATTTAGAGTGCCGAGGTTACTCACTAATTTTATCTATTATTACCTCTGAGCACCTATATACCAGTGAGCAGAGCTTCCTCTACAGTAGTTCTCCTGATTAGGCATGCCCTTACCTCATGAGCAGGGCATTGCAGCTTTGGTAGCAACCATTACGACATGGACTCTGCTGCTGTGGACCCGGGGAGAGTGAGTGCAGATTCATTGCACCCACACTCCTCACATGAAGGGTCCGCACTCCTAGAAAATGGGGGATACGTTCCCTGAGTGTCTCACCCCCATATTCTAGACGGTCCAGAGTCGTCGTGGGACCCCTTTATTTTTTTTCTTACAATAAATTGGTGAAAGAGGAAATGTTTTGGGGACTGTTTTTTCAAATAAATTTCTTTTGTCGATTTTTTTTTTTTTGTTAGTACTGACAGTTTATGATGTTGGGTATCTAATAGATGCCATGACATCACAAACTGCTGGGCTTGATCTCAGGTGACTTTACAGCTAGTATCAACCCGATTTATTACCCCGTTTGCCACTGCATCAGGGCACGGGATGAGCTGGGGTGAAGCGCCAGGATTGGCGCATCTAGTGGATGCGCCACGTCTGGGGTGCCTGCGGCCTGCTATTTTTAGGCTGTGAAGGCCCAATAACTATGGACCTTCCCACCCTGAGAATACCAGACCACAGCTGTCCGCTTTACCTTGGCTGGTGATCCAATTTGGGGGGGACCCTACTTTTATTGTGTAATTATTAATATTTATAAAATAATTATAAAAAAGAGCCTGAGGGGACCTCCACATTGGATCCCCAACCACGGTAAAGCTGCCAGCTGTGGTTTTCAGGCTACAGCCGTCTGCTTTACCCTAGCTGGCTATCAAAAATGGGGGGACCCAACGTCATTTTTTTTTTTAACCATTTTTTAAATAGAAAAAATTAATGGGCTTCTGTTACGAGGGGGACCCGGGGAAGCGTGCCAAGATGGGGAATGGACAGCTTCCGCCGGTCAAGGTCCACTGTGCGGTGTAAGGGACCGCTGCTATGGTGGGTGAAGAGTGAGCGGGTTGCTGCTAGCGATCGTCTGGAATGTCACAGACGATCTATGTACACCGGTCTGCTCTAACCC
The DNA here is from genome assembly GCF_048569485.1 of Anomaloglossus baeobatrachus. Classification (NCBI taxonomy): domain Eukaryota; kingdom Metazoa; phylum Chordata; class Amphibia; order Anura; family Aromobatidae; genus Anomaloglossus; species Anomaloglossus baeobatrachus. The sequence continues at coordinate 363,028,143 of NC_134357.1, forward strand.
GTGTGGGTTGTATGGCAGGGATCACACGGCTCGGTGTACCTGTTGCACGGGGAAGCACAGAGGTGCCCATGCACGTGTGCCAGTGGAAGTCACGAGAATATGGCACGAGGGTAGCACAGAGGTGCCCACGCACGTGTGCTTTCAATAACCAGTTGAGTCCAGTGGAGACTCGAGGAGCTCACCTGGGACAGGAACACGGTCTGTAGAAGGAGCTACTGCCGGAGCAGCAAGGCAGGGACACGGCCTGCAAACCAGGGGCTGCCTAAGCAGCAAGGGCCAAGCCCACAGAGGAAGATAATGCCTGAGCAGTGGCGTGGCAGCACGCTGCCAGACATCCAAACATAGAAGGACGGTCGCGCGCCGCCATGATGGCAGGAGGAGCTTTTAAGGAGGTGTAGCTCCAGCCAAGGGCGGGCGCGAGGCGGAGATGACGGACTTGACCCAATCAGGATCCACGACATCCCAGCCTGGCCAGTCAGGATTCACCACGTCACCAGCCTTGTCATCAAGCCGTGTGACGTCAGTGGGCGAATCAGGATCCACCAAGCATAGCACATGCTCACCCTCCTGCCTCTGGGAAATAGAGGCGGGATCCTCGGTCTCACAATGTGTAGAGATAACGGGAGTCTCACTGCTTCCCTGAGCAGCAAACCTCTGCACATTGCGCAACCTCACAGACCTTCGAGGCTGCTGAGCAGGAGGAGCTGCGGCAGGCAAGGAATGGGAGACCGTCTCATTTCTTGCAACAGGAGTACCACTAGGTGTCACCCTTGTGCTGCCTCTCTGAGGAGGTTTCTCCTGCACTCTGCGCAGTCTGGCAGACCTTCGGCGCTGCTGAGGAGGAGCACTCGTGGCAGGCAAGGAGACTGTCTCATTCCTTGCCACAGGAGAGCCACGAGGTGTAACAGGCTTCCCTGTATTTTGATTGCCAACCAAGGTAACGGCAGGCAGATGGGGGTGGCAACCCATAGCTGTCTGCTTTATCTGCGCTGAGAATCAAAAATACCGCGGAGCGCTACGTCATTTTTTTAAAGATTTATTTTTACAGCACTGTGATGTCTAGCAATCAAAATACAGGGAAGCCCATTTTATTTTTAGTTATTTAAATAAATAATTAAAAAAAATATATATGGGCTCCCGCTGCATTTTTTGTATTGCTAGCTAAGGGTAATCCAAGCAGCTACTGGCGGCTAACCCCCACTGCTTGGTGTTACCTTCACTGGCAATGGAAAATCCAGGGAAGCATTTTTTATTTTTTTTGCCAAAAAACTACAAAAAAAAGGACGTGAGCTTCGCCATATTTTTGTATGCTAGCCAGGTACAGCAGGCAGCCACGGGCTGCCTCCAACCCCCAGTTGCCTATTTGTACCCGGCTGGGAACCAAAAATATAGGGAAGCCCGGTTTTTTTTAATTATTTCACTTATTTCATGAAATAATTAAAAAACAAATGACGTGGGCTTCGCCCCATTTTTGTGTCCAGCCGGGTACAACTAGGCAGCTGGGGATTGGAATCCGCAGCACAGGTTAGCCCGAGGTTTCTGGGCCCCTCTACTGCGGATTTCAGTCCGCAGCCGCCCCAGAAAATGGCGCTCTCATAGAAGCGCCATCATCTGGCGCTGTATCCAACTCTTCCAACAGCCCTGGAGCCAGGTGGCTTGTTGGGTAATCATGAGTTAATACTGGCTTTGTTTTACTAGCCAGTATTAAGCCAGAGATTCTTAATGTCAGGCACGTTTGACCCGGCCATTAAGAATCTCCAATAAAGGGTTAAAAAAAACACCACACAGAGAAAAAATACTTTAATAGAAATAAATACACAGACACATTAGAGACTCCATCTTTATTACCCCCTGTCAGCCCTCCACAATCCTGCTCTTCTGTCTTCTTTCTTTCTAGTGTAGTAGTAGTGACGATTGTAGTGAGGATGAGATTCACCAGCTCATCACTTGGGGCTGGGGAACCTCCATCCTCACTACAATGCTCACTACAATCCTCACTAGTGTAGTAGTAGTGACGATTGTAGTGAGGATAAGGTTCACCAGCTCATCACTTGGGGCTGGGGAACCTCCATCCTCACTACAATGCTCACTACAATCGTGCAGCCTTCACTCCGTGAGTGATCAGTGCTGGCTGTCAGCGGAAACAGCGGTAACGCTGACAGACGCGTTACCATAGCAACGGTGCTCTCGGAGCCGCGGTTAGCGGTGACATCACCGCTAACTGCGTTGCTATGGCAACGGTGATCTCCGTTAATGACCGGCTGTGACAGCCGGTCCCTAACGGAACGGGGAGTCGACCGTGTGCTAGAGCATGTCGCCGGTACACGGCGATACACATATGTGCACCGGAGAGATGCACTCGCAGGTCCTACATGACGTGTCATAGTCATGTGACCAGTCTGTAGCCAATGAGATAATAGCCACGTGACTGGTCACATGGCTATTCTGACGTCACGACAGGTCCTGCATCTCTGCTGGCAGTGCCGGTCACGGGAGGATTCAGCGATCATCGGATGGAATAGCGGCAGGAGACAGAGTGCAGAAGGGATCGCGAGGACCGGTAAGTGTTATGGCAATGTTTATTAACTGTTTGTGTACATTTATCATGCATTTTTATGTGTTTGTGATTGCCTCCCATTCTAGCCTATACGTTCGAGTTCGGTTCGTCGAACGTTCGACGAACCGAACTCGAACGGGACCCCCGTTCGGCGAGCCGACCTCGAGCCGAACCGAGACCGGTTCGCTCATCTCTAGTGTTCACATGGGAAGTCTGGACGTTCTTTCTAATCAGACTATTAAACATCTGACGATTGGAGCTGATTAGTGGTCAATCCACACTGCGGCTTGGCTAGTCTAAATGATCCATTAATTAATGGCAAAGGATGACAATTACAATCGTTGTTCTCTCACGTCTCATTTATAGTTCTTCAGACTTTCCCCCATTCAGTAATTAAATGCTCTAAATGCATTTTTGTATTGTAAATGAGATATCATTAGGATTTAATGTCAAATTTATGTACATTTTCTTTAATTTATGCCAGACTGTCCTCTGAGACAAACTAAATACTCTTTACCTTGTAACTAGAGTTGAGCGCGGTTAATGGTTCGTGGTTCTCCAGTTCACGGTTCGAGTGGTTTTTAGGGGCTGTTCTAGATCGAACTAGAACTTGAGCTTTTTGCTAAAAGCTCTACAGTTCGAGTTACGTTCGAGAACTGTTCTGTCAGCAAAAGCGTGGGTTTTTACAGCTACAGTGGGCAGGGAGTCATGGCTGGCAGCCTGCGGTAAGCTGGTAACCAAGATAAACATCGGGTATCCAAGCAAAGTGCTTTGGTTAGTAACCCAATATTTATCCTAGTTACGTGTGCAGCGAGCGGACACTTCCCCCCTCCTGCACGTGGCATGTACACACACTCACACACACACACACACACACACTCACACTCACCTGTCCCCAGCCATGCAGTCTACGACACTGACATCCTCGGCGCCACATGGCCCCGCTAGGCTCCACCCACTTCGCACTCCGCCACCAGCACACATATCCCCGCTAGGCTCCACCCACTTCGCACTCCGCCACCAGCACACATATCCCCGCTAGGCTCCACCCACTTCGCACTCCGCCGCCTGCACACATGGCCCCGCTAGGCTCCGCCCACCTGGCACTCTGCACACATAGCCCCGCTAAGCTCCGCCCACCTGGCACTCTGCACACATTACCCCGCTAGGCTCCGCCCACCTGCACTCAGCACACATTACCCCGCTAGGCTCCACCCACCTGGCACTCTGCACACATGGTCCTGCTAGGCTCCGCCCACCTGGCACTCTGCACACATGGTCCAGCTAGGCTCCGCCCACCTGGCACTCTGCGCACATTACTCCGCTAGGCTCCGCCCACCTGGCACTCTGCACACATTACCCCGCTAGGCTCCACCCACCTGGCACTCTGCACACGTTACCCCGCTAGGCTCCACCCACCTGGCACTCTGCACACATGGTCCTGCTAGGCTCGCCCACCTGGCACTCTGCACACATGGTCCAGCTAGGCTCCGCCCACCTGGCACTCTGCACACATTACTCCGCTAGGCTCCGCCCACCTGGCACTCTGCACACATTACCCCGCTAGGCTGCACCCACCTGGCACTCTGCACACGTTACCCCGCTAGGCTCCGCCGACCTCGCACTCCGCACACATGGCCCTGCTCGGCTTACCTGTGGTTATGAAGTCCCGCCCTCCCGACCTCAGCGCTGTCACTGTCCTCCATGGCCGCCGCTTGTCACATCACCTTCTCTCGCTTCCGACCCGAGACTGTGACTAGCGGTGACGTCACGGGCCGCTCGCGATACTTGGCTGTGAAGGTCATTGAAGTCAGTGACAGGTGCTGTCAGCAGTGCAGGAGATCAGCACAGGTAATGTACCTCGCTGACAGCAGCACTTGTCATCCCCTGCAGTAACTGGGCTATTGATGTTAGCTCAGCTCACTGCATTGCTCTCCCAGCCAATGGGGAACATCCTGCTCTTCATTGACTGGGGCAGTGTGGATCGTCATGGGAACCCCTTGGATTACAGCAGACCTGGATTTGTTTTTCTTTCTAATAAATTGATGAAAGAGGGAATGTATTGGGCAGTGTTTTTTCAAATAAAAATGTGTTTGTTGTCTATTTTTTTTTATTACTGACTGGGTTGGTGATGTCGGGTATCTGATAGACGCCTGACCTCACCAACCCCAGGGCTTGATGCCAGGTGACATTACACATCTGGTATTAACCCCATATATTACCCCGTTCACCACCGCACCAGGGCACGCGATGAGCTGGGGTGAAGCGCCAGGATTGGCGCATCTAGTGGATGTGCCACGTCTGGGGTGCCTGCGGCCTGCTATTTTTAGGCTGTGAAGGCCCAATAACTATGGACCTTCTCACCCTGAGAATACCAGACCACAGCTGTTCGCTTTACCTTGGCTGGTGATCCAATTTGGGGGGGACCCTACTTTTTTTTGTAATTATTAATATTTATAAAATAATTATAAAAAAAGAGCCTAGGGTGACCTCCACATTGGATCCGCAACCACGGTAAAGCTGCCAGCTGTGGTTTTCAGGCTACAGCCTTTACCCTACCTGGCTATCAAAAATGGGGGGACCCAACGTCATTTTTTTTTTAACTATTTTTTTAAATAAAAAAAATTAATGGGCTTCCCTGTATTTTGATTGCCAGCCAAGGTAACGCCAGGCAGATGGGGGTGGCAACCCGTAGCTGTCTGCTTTATCTGCACTGAGAATCAAAAATACCGCGGAGTGCTACGTCATTTTTTTTAATGATTTTTTTTTTACAGCACTGTCATGTCAGGCAATCAAAATACAGGGAAGCCCTTTTTGTTTTTAGTTATTTAAATAAATAATTAATATATATATATATATATATATATATATATATATAATGGGCTCCCGCTGCATTTTTTGTACTGCTAGCTATGGGTAATGCAAGCAGCTACTGGCTGCTAACCCCCACTGCTTGGTGTTACCTTCACTGGCAATGGAAAATCCAGGGAAGCATTTTTTATTTTTTTTGCCAAAAAACTACTAAAAAAATGACGTGCGCTTCGCCATATTTTTGTATGCTAGCCAGGTACAGCAGGCAGGCACGGCTGCCCCCAACCCGCAGCTGCCTATTTGTACCCGGCTGGGAACTAAAAATATAGAGAAGCCCTTTTTTTACTTAATTCATGAATTTTATGAAATAATTAAAAAAAAAAACAAAAAAACAATGTAGGCTTCGCCCCATTTTTGTGTCCAGCCGGGTACAACTAGGCAGCTGGGGATTGGAATCCACAGCACAGGTTAGCCCGATGTTTCTGGGCCCCTCTGCTGCGAATTGCAGTCCGCAGCCGCCCCAAAAAATGGCGCTCTCATAGAAGCGCCATCATCTGGTGCTGTATCCAACTCTTCCAACAGCCCTGAAGCCGGGTGGCTTGCTGGGTAATAATGAGTTAATACTAGCTTTGTTTTACTAGCTAGTATTAAGTCAGAGATTGTTAATGTCAGGCACGTTTGACCCGGCAATTAAGAATCTCCAATTTCTCGTTTCTCCCTCAGGATGTCTGGGGGTTCATCAGGAGATTAGGCCTATTAGGCATTACCTCTGATACCACTAATGAGCTAGGACCCTGATTTTTGTGGTCCAGAGTGGCGCTACCAGGCACAGCAACCGTATCTCCATTGTGATATCGGCTTTACAGACTGAAAATCTCCTGATGAACCCCCAGACATCCTAAGGGAGAAACGCGTTGAGATGATATGCTAGTGATATGATAAGTACTTTAATCATTCTGAGATGTTAATTAATTATAATCTGAGATGGCTGTGCAGGCGTTTAAGTTGGTATTTGTATTAACATGCCCTTTAGGATAGAAGTATTGTCTGTTTATCCGTAAGGGAATTATTGCAATCTGGGTTTACCCTGACAGGGGAACTACTTGACTGGATATGTATTAATAATATAGAGTGGTTACCCAGACTATTTAGGTTTGTGTCCTTTGGGATGGAAGTATTGCCTGTTTATCCTTAAGGGAACCATTGCAATTTGGGTTTACCCTGATAGGGGAACTACTTTACTAACAATATAAGAGCGGTTACCCAGACTATTTAGGTTTTTTTGACCTGCACCGTTTTTTGCACGTACACTATTTGGTGATGGTGGTTTTATGGTTGGAGGGATAGTAAGGGACAGCCGCCGAGGAGCGGGGGCACCGAGTGTTAGGGTGTTTACACTCCGCTGGTAGGTAGGGGAAATTCATAGGGCTAGGATAGGCCCCCTTACCCTACCTTATACTCAATATCGATATCTGGCGCACGTGTCCTCTTTCACCCGCCCAACCACTTTTAAGTGGCTATTCCTCTTTTGACTGCACTGACAGTTTTTTAGAAAATGACTAATAAAAATTGATATTTTTAATATAGGAATTTTTTCTTTTTGGTTTTTTGATAATTGGGTTCCTTTCTTTATTTATAACTTGAGGTATAAACACCTACAGTGTATATCTGATCTGGTCCTCTTATGAGTGATGAGTGTTTTTTACCAATATGCAGCCCCCTATTGTTAACCTTGAGCAGTTCCTTTGCTTTATTACTTTGTACTATGGCTGTTTTATGAAGACGTACTGCTGTGAGAAAACTGAGCAATGTGCTGCTTGCTGGAGGTGAAATGAATGTCATTGTCCAATCTTCAGATATATAGTTAGCAGTAAATAGTGTCATACGTTGATAAAGCGCACCAGACTTGATGTGGAGTTCCTAAATCAACAGGAACGTTGTAGAAGATGAAAAAGATGAATTTTCTACGTTCAATCACATTGGGTTGTGAAAAGCGCACAACTAGGAATAAATGGCCTACTAGTCTTAAAGAGGACATGTTTCCAAGTGAAATGTGCTCAGATTTTGCTATCATTATATTTTTATTTGGAATGCCCAGGATGGTATTTTTATTGACTTTACAAGGGGCCGCTGCTCACGGGTTAGTTATAACTTAAAGACATGCCCCCAAGGAATACTGTGAGCACCACCCCCTTGGAAATGACTATTAAAATTAGCATATTAGGCTCACTAAAAATAAAAAAGCCCATATGTCTTGAACCTTATGGCTCCAAAAAAAATGAAATAATCATGGGAGTAGTGGAAATAAAATAAGAGTAACAAATAGGCACTTTTAACATAGTAACAAGGAAGGGGAATCCGTCACCATGTTTTTTCCACCTAATTTCAAAGCAGCATAATGTACAGACGGAGACCTTGATTCCAGCGATGTGTCACTTACTAGGCTGTTTGCTGTAGATTTGATAAAATCCCTGTTTTAGTAGAAGAAAATTCACTACGAGTCTAATAAACCTGCTGCCATGTAGTCCTCCATATTTATATGATTGGCAGCTTTCTGCCTATGCACAGTGTACACAGAAAGCTGTCTATCAGGGGCGTGGGTGGGGTTATACAGAGCTCAGTATTCAGAGAACTTGTAAATCTGTAGCAGATGAATTAGCAATTTTATCAAAACTGCAGCAAGTACCCCAGAATATGATACATCACTGGAATCAGGGTATCTGCCCCTACATCATACTTCTCTCACATATGTTAGTAAAAGCCTGGTGATAGATTCCCTTTATATATAAACTTAAAAGTAGAAAATGGGGAGCTGTCTACAGAAAATAATTGCAGAGAATTTCAAAACTGTAGTTTCCATGTCTCCTTTGAGTTTGTTAAAATGCAAGTAATAGGGAATTACCATATTTTTTAGATTATAAGACGCACTTTTCCTCCCACAAATTTAGAAAGAAAATGAGGGGTGCGTCTTAAAATCCGAACATATTTTACCGGGAGGTGAATTGGCGGGGGGCTGTCTGTGCGGCTCTGTGTGTGGTCTGCTGGGTGCATGCGGGCGGCTGGCAGGGTACCTGTCCGTACATGCAGGAGGCTGGGTGCCTCTTAGTGCCGGCGGACGGCTGCCTCTCTGTATGGGTGGGCGGGCAGCCTGCTGGCTGCCACTCTGTGCAGCCAGACAGGTAACCTGGTGGCTGTATGGACTGCGGTGGCTGTGTGGTGGGTGTCCTAGTCTGTTCGTGGTCCCGGCTTCAAATGATGGTGCCAGGAGTAAGCACGTGCACAGATGGAGCTCTTGGATGAGAGCTCCATCTGCGCACGTGCTGCTCTGAGCGCCATTTCTTTGAAGCCTGGATTGCGGAAAGACTGGGACACTTGCCGTACCGGCCTGCTCTACCACACAACCACCGCAGCTTCTGCTGCCACCACTGACCTGCGACTGCCGCTGCCACCACTGACCCACTGCCGCCACCACTGACCCGCCACTGCCACCACTGACCCGCCACTGCCACTACCACCACTAACCCGCTGCTGCCACCACTGACCTGCGACTGCCGCTGCCACCACTGACCCACTGCCGCCACCACTGACCCGCCACTGCCACCACTGACCCGCCACTGCCGCTGCCACCACTGACTCGCTGCTGCCACCACTGACCCGCCGCTACCACCATTGTCCCACCACCTCTGCCAGCACTGCCTCTGCCTCCTGTGACCTCGCTCCACCACTACTGCCGCCCCCCTTTGGTAAGACAACACCGGAGTATAAGACGGACCCCATTTTTTTTTTATCTCTAAATTTGGGGTGCGTCTTATAATCCAGTGCGTCTTATAAAACGAAAACTATGGTATGTGTTTATACTATGAAGTCCAGTATCAGAATTATTGTGCATGTAGTGTAGAACAACAGAGGAGTTTGTGTTAGATAATACCTTTATAAATGGCTCGGAGTGTGTTCGCTACAAGTGTTGGATGGAACCAGTAAAGGCACTTGTATTGAGGTCCAGAAATAATACATCAGTCCACCAATTAGCAGTAAATGACTTTTTAGCACAATGAACCTTTTTAGCTATTGGTAAGTGCCAATTTAGCTCATATTGCCTACACTGAGAGATCATTGCAAGGTGTTAATTTAAGGAATTAAGGATATATTTTCTAGAAAAGGAACTTGTCAGGTCCCCAAGGCTGCGAATCTTAAACTGCATATACAGTCTTATCCTTTCATTCCAACACAGTGGTTGATTTCACAACCATAAGGTTTTTATATAAAAATCTGTTGTTTTGCACCATTCATTCTATGCTAATGAGGCACGACTAGCCGGGTGGGACTACTTGACTCTCTATGGGCATTCTGGTCATAGAATCTGTTAATCACATGGATGGGTGAAATTGACATACTTTATTACAGGATCGGGTTTAGCCTAGGCACTGGCATTGTCTACTGTCTGCAGTGCAAGGGCTGCTGTCTCTACGCTAATTTACTGCCTGCTGCTTCTGCCTGAGTGTAGGACAACCTGGGAGAGCAGGGCACGCTGACTGAAGCTTTCCTCTACTGTGTGTGGGTTGATCAACACACTGCTCCAATCTGTTCTCTACTTTTCACCTAACTTCACTGCGGAGTGCTACATGGGACAGCATTATTAACAGAAGCACACAAAGTCATCACACACAGTCAGCGTGCACTTAGGTTCCCCAACTCTAGCAGGCAGTAGACATTGCCAATCCTTTGCTTCATCCTGACCCTGAAAGAGAAGAGGTAAATTATGATTACAGAATTTAGGATTGGAGGCAGGACTAGTTGTAGGAAGTTGCGTCAGACTAGTCTTGCTTCATTAGCGTGAAACAAATGGGGCATAAAAGTAACGTTTTACAATATAGGACCATTTGTGGAATAACAAGCACTGTACTGGAATGCAATGATAATACAATGTGTCGCTACAGAGGCGGTTTGGCAGGTTTAGGGAGCCTGGTAGGTAACCTTTAATTTCCTGGTGCTTGATATCTCAACACATTCCCGAAACAATATTCTATACGATTGAGGGGATAAGATTAAATGAAAAAGACTGATGTCACTGCCGTCTCAAGTACTAATCTTCATTGACACAACTATAAAGATGCTATGCTATGAAGAAATTATGGGGGGCAGAAATTACACAGAGAAAGTAATCTAAATGCCAAAATAAATTGAATAGGATTGAAGGAAAATACATACAAATGGTGGAAGTGTAACTGACTCACCGCCCCGGCCAGGTTGCTTCCTCCCCCGTTGCCCTGCGGTTGTCTACATGTGCTCCTGATTCCTCCCCCTTCCAAGGCCTTTGCACACAGCTCAGGTCTCCTGGGAGTGTGTTTAGGGCACACGCGTGCACACCTGCCCTCCTCTTAAAGGGCCTGTGCGGCATTTTCCACAAAATGTCTCTCAGCCTATGGCTGAGAGGCACTAAGTATTTCAGGCACCCTCCTAATAGGGAAGGTGCCTGCGCAACACTTCTAGTCAGTTAGTCTTCCAGTCTACTAGCTATTAGTCAGGTCCTGTATTTCCTGTCTTCTCATACCTATTTACCATGCCATGCCCACATACATGTCCATACCCGCCTGTCTGTCTGCCTTAGCCATCTCACCTGTACCTACCTGCCCTGGTGTCTGTATCTGAATCCGTCTATTGTCCTAGGGGTCAGCTTCTAGAGTCCCGGTCACTGTCCTAGGGTGGTACCCGACATCGGCCTTGTGGCAGGTACTTAGTTAGGACTCTCCCACTAAGGGTAAGCTCGGGTTCCCCCTATGGTCCAGTGGGTCCATTCCTGCTCGCCGCTCCAGCAACATCGGTGGTGATCGTTACAGAATGTTTCTTGACTCCAAATTTATAACAAAGCCACAATCTGCAAGAAAATTGTTTTGGGAAAAGGTAAAATGAAGTAAGACTGTATGTGAGACTTAGTAAAGTTTCATAATTTAATCAATTACTTTTTTATCTAAGGAAGCAATTGTCCCTCTGACCATTGCTCCACTCCGTCTATATCACAGGCATTTGTATTGGCATTTGATCATATTAAATTATAGCATTACAATGAGGAGGAAGCCATACAAGATTTTATCCTTTGATGCTCAGTGATGTTTTATTTATAGATATAGATATCTTCGTACCCACGCGCACGGTAAGACCCTTAGACCCTTCTTGCTGGGTAGACCCCAAGGGACTTTTTCTGCCAGCCAATGTATGACATTTAATTCACTGTTGAATGGTAAGTTATATGCCTACAGAATTGCTTCTATAATCACCTGTCTATCCCCAGCGGATTGCATTGACATCGTTCACTGAAGGTCAATTTTATTTCAAAGTAAAACGCAGTCACTGGAGATGCTAAACCAATGATTATTCCTCAATAGAATTTCAGAGTGTTAATCTGTGAAATTACTTTGAACAGTAGAAAGCTTAGAAGTGGAACCCAGAGAAGATTCTATTACAATCTCTCTGAAAGAGATTCACATTGAAGGGGCAAGTTCATTAGTGAGAACTAGCAGGATCTTGCTGCCAAAAACCTAGGCCCATTGAATTTTTTATTTAAAAAAAATATTGTAAAATGAATACTTTTACAAACAGTATTTTTATTGTTAATTTTATTTCTAATTGCAAAATTAAATATATTGATAAATAGTCTGCATTAAAAATGTCCAACTATTTTACTACTGGCGAGTATGTGCAGAACTGTCATCTATTTAGTTGGTTCACCAAACTAGTGCACCGCCCCCGTGGAAGCAGCCGAGCCATTCGGATCCGGGCTCACTGTGGTTCGAGGGTCTCCAGGCCCGGGGGTCATGCGGCCACTCGAATGAAAAGAGGGGGGAGCATTTACAGGGGGTTATAGTTCGTGATGCCACGCGTGGTGTGTGGTAATTAGGAGTACCACCGCTGCTGTTGGGAGTACCCGAGGATGATGGAACGGGGCAGCAAGGTGTTGGAACCCTCCACGGGTAGGGGATGCCCCAGGACTCGGTGAAAGGTGGGAAGTGCCGTGGGGATGAAGGAGTCACTCTCGTACTCACTCAGTCCATAATCAGACACTGACAACCGGGTAAACCAAGTCTCTGGGTACCGCTGCCGCTGAGGGGACCTCGTCCGGGTCCCGTCCCCAATGGTGCTGCCTGGTGATCCGTGACCTACCTCCTGGCACTTAATTTGATGTCAACTGGTGGGTCCAGTAGCATGGAACTAGCCCTGCTCCCTACTATGGCTAAGTATGGGAGCTTGCTCTCAGGGCTCACGCTTGGAATTTTCTGGACCGTTTTGGATTTGGAAAGTCCTATCCCCCTCGTTGCGCTAGTGCACCGATTCTTGAGTGGGTGGGAACGGATCGTGAAGACTCCGTTCTCCTCAGGTGAATTGTCGGGTTGCCTAAAGCTACTCCCCGACCTAGGGTCCGTGTACCCCGTCATGCCTTCGGTCCCGGACTGGTGATAGTGCTTGGCTGCCAGCTATCCTCCTCGACAGATCCAGGCCCCTTGCCACAATCCCCTGCGACCTTGGTCTGGGCCTAGCGGTCCAACTCCGCTAGGCCCAGACCACCATCTGCAACCTAGACAGCTTTTCCAGGAGCCACCGCTCCCGACCTCCTCTCACTCTCACTCTCTAACTACTATTCACTGACTACACTCCTCACCTCCCCTCCCTGAACCCTCAGGTGGGCAACTCTATTCCACTCAAGCCGTCCACCGGTGTGTCCGGTGGGTGTGGTGCAGGGTTTATCTAGGATTTGATTTGCTGTTGGAGGCAACACCATTTAGTTAGGGACCCAGAAACAAGAGGGAGGCGGAATACTGCATGGGAGGGCAGCTTGTGCAGTACCCTGTGACAACCTGATATTCCAGGGGCGTCACAGAATGATGTACAAGAGGAATAAGTCTTTCTGGTCATTACGTGACCTGTATCATACATTTTTATACTTAATAATATTCTCCGCAGGTTCAAGTTCTTTCCATTGTCACTTGTCTAGTGAGTGATTACTACCTGCTATGGTGTTTCCCATACCTATTACAGGTATTGCAGGCATAAGGGACTCCTGCTATCCTGCCTCTGTGAAGAACAAGTTCAGAGGCGGCAGCAGCAGCATGGAGGACATTCTACAGCAGTACTGGGCAGTGTAGCTGAAAATTGAAAAAAATTGACTAAAAAAACTACAGTTTGGTCCAGAAATATTTCGACAGTGACACAAGGTTAGCCATTTTAGTTGTTTACAAAAACATATTCAAGATAAGAGTTATAAAATGAATATGGGCTTAAAGTGCAGACTCAGCTTTAATTTGAGGGTTTTCACATCCTAATTGGAGAAAGGGTGGAGAATTACAGGACTTAAATATGTAACTGCCTTTTTTTCAAGGGACCAAAAGTAATTAGACAATTATCTCACAAGCTCTTTAATGAGCTGAAATGACTATTCCACCATCATTTAAGCAAATTAAAAGTCTGGAGCTGATTCCAGGTGTGGCATTTGCAATGGAGAAGAAACAGACCATCATTAGGCTGAAAAAAAACAAATAAATCAGAGAGATAGCAAAAATATTAGGAGTGGCCAAATTAACAGTTTACTTCATTTTGCAAAAAAAAAACCAAAATGCACTAGTGATCTTGGGAACTCAAAAAGACCTGGATGTCCACAGAAGACAACAGTGGCTGATGATTGTAGAATCCTTTCCATCGTGTAGAGAAATCTTTTCACTACAAAAGCTCAACAAATACTCTCCAGAAAGCTGGAGTTTTAGTATCTAAGAAACATCTGAGCCTTTCATATAATATAATGCACCCCGTATTGCCTTCCACATAGTATAATGCACCCCACATTGCCTTCCACGTAATATAATGCACCGCACAATGTCTTCCACATAGTGTAATATGCCCCACCTTGCCTTCCATATATTATAACTAGCTGTAGCATTGCCCAGAATAGTAATTAAGTTTCTCTCTGGCTCTCTGGCTCTCTCGCTCTCCCATTCTCCCCCTCTCCCACATATTTGCATCCCACATTGCCTTCCACATAGTATAATTCAATCCCATTGCCTTTCATAAAATATAATGCACCTTTCATTGGTTTCCATATAATATAATGTGCCCTACATTTCCTTCCATATAGTCTAATAGGCTCCACATAGTATATTGCACCCCACATTGCCTTACACATAGTTTAATCCATCCCACATTGCCATCCCTGTAATATAATGCTCCCCACAATGGCTTCCATGTAATATAATGGGCTCCACATAGTATAATGCACCCCACATTGCCTTCCACATAGTATAATGCACTCCACATTGCTTTTTATACAATATAATATACCACACATTAGCTTCTATATAATATAATGCACCTCACATTGCCTTCCACATAGTATGATGCACTCCACATTGCCTTCCATGTAGTATAATGCACCCTGGCTCCCCCCCCCCCCCCCGCTAGGCCCTCCAAACAGTATAATGCTCCCATAAAGTAGTCAATGATTTAAAAAAAAAAAAAATAAAAACACACCTCTCCTCATTTCCAGTCTCTTCAGCATGAAATGTGAGTCAATTCACATCTCGGCGTAGCAAGTGCGACATAGTGACATCACTGGTACTGCTGCGCTGAGACATCAGAGCTCAGACACAGAGGAAGAATAATGAAGGAGGGAGTAGATGGCTCCCTCTTCCATCATTGCTTTCAACTATATCTGGATCATGATGCAATGGTACAGTTGAACGTGCGATGCAGGGCGGGGGGTGGGTGTTGGGCCCCATAGAGTCCCCGTTATCTGCTGCCATTGGTGGTACGCCACTGGAAAAGACTTGGAGCAGCATAAGATGCAAAGTGCACCACATCTTCTGTAATACATGGTGGAGGCAGTGTGAATACGTGGGCATGCATGGCTTCCTATGACACTGGGTCACTAGTGTTTGTTGATGATGTGACTGATGACAGAAGTAGCCAGATGAATTCTGATGTGTACAGGGCTATATTTTCTGCTCAGATTTAACTAAATACAGCAAGGTAGATTGAACGGTGCTTCACAGTACAGATGGAAAATGACCCAAAACTGCGAAAGCAATTCAGGAGTTATACTGTACAAGGCTCAGCATACTCCATTCAGGACTGTTTGCAGGAGTTTTTTGCCCACCCAAAAAATTACGTGGGCTTTGCCATATTTTTGTATGCTAGCCAGGTACAGCAGGCACCTACGGGCTGCCCCCAACCCCCAGCTGCCTATTTGTACTCGGCTGGGAACCAAAAATATAGGGAAGCCTGTTTTTTTTAATTATTTCACGAATTTCATGAAATAATTAAAAAACAAATGACGTGGGCTTCACCATATTTTTGTATACTAGCCAGGTACAGCAGGCAGGTACGGCTGCCCCCAACCCCCAGCTGCCTATTTGTACCCGGCTGGGAACAAAAAAAATAGGGAAGCCCTTTTCTTTTAATTATTTCATACATTTCATGAAATAATTAAAAAAAAAATTGACATGTGCTTTGCCCCATTTTTCGCCCCAGCCAAGTACAACTAGGCAGCTGGCGATTGGAATCCGCAGCACAGGTTGGCCTGACCTTTCTGGGCCCCTCTGCTGCAAATTGCAGTCCACAGCCGCCCCAGAAAATGGCGCTTTCAAAGAAGCACCATCATCTGGCGCTGTATCCAACTCCTCCAGCTGCCCTGGTGACGGTGGCTCGCTGGGTAATAATGGGTTAATACTAGCTTTGTTTTATTACCTAGTATTAAGCCAGAGATTCTTAATGTCAGGAAAGTTTTAGCCGGCCATTAAGAATCTCCAATAAAGGGTTAAAAAAAAGGCACCACACTGAGAAAAAATAATTTAATAGAAATAAATACACAGACACATTAGAGACTCCATGTTTATTACTCCCTCTTATCCCTCCACGATCCATGGTCTTCTGTCTTCTTTCTCCTTCAACCCATGCAGCTCTGCTACATCAGCAGCACTGCATGGGAGGAAGACGCTGCTGCTCCCCATGCAGTCTTTTCACTCCGTGAGTGAGCTGAGGCTGCTGGCTGTAAGCGGTGACGTCACCAGACGCGTTGCTATAGCAATGGTGATCTCCGTTATTGACCAGCTGTAGCAGCCGGTGAATAACGGAACGGGGAAGCAGAACGTGGAAGCCGACCATGTGCCAGAGCATCTCGCCGGTACACGGAGATACACAAACGATCACCGCGTACTGGAGAGATGCACTGACAGGACCTAGCATGACATCTAGCCATGTGACCAGTCTGTAGCCAATGAGCTAATAGACACGTGACTGGTCACATGCTATTTTGACGTCACGATAGGTCCTATCATCAGTGCTGGTTACCGGGAAAACGCAGCAATTATCGGAAGGAAAAGCATCGGGAGACAGAGTGCAGGACGCGTCGCGGGTACCTGTAAGTGTTATGGCAATGTTTATTAACTGTATGTGTACATTTATAATGTGTTTTTATGTGTTTGTGATTGCCTCCCATTGTTTTCAATGTGTTTCGAGAGGTTTGTCGAACGGCTCGCCGAACCGAACTCGAACGCGGCATCCGTTCGGCGAATGGAACCGAACTCAAGCCTCTAGAGGCTCGCTCATCTCTAATTATGAAGTCATTTTACATTCTACATAGCGGCTGGGGCTCTTATATACAGTATGTTAGAATGCTGTATATAAGAGCCCATTGGTGGTCCCCGCAGCTTATAGGCCCCAAATCTGGTGACAGGTTCCCTTTAAGCTGTGTGCTGTTGTTCAGTTACAAAAAAGGTTTTACATCATTGCTGTGACTAGCTTCCTCAGGCCAAGCCATCCAACCATTCGCAACTTACTGTCAATAGACAATCTACATAGAGAGCTGTCGTATGGGTGGGGTTAGTTTTCTGAGCTCTGCTACATCTAAGAAGATTGTGCCACAACTGCTGTACCCAGTAAATTAAGTGATTCAACGTTGGAATCAGGATCTCTTTTCTTACATTATGTTTCTATCAGATGAGGTCACAAAAACCTGGTCACAGAGTCCCTTTAATACATACTTACTAATGAAAAAGATTTGTTACTATAATTAAACTGTTACATTTTGCACCCATTCAATCATTTGTTTAGGTCAAGGTCAGTACTATAGTTAAATCTTTGGACTAAATTCCCACTTTGATGTTTCTCATGTGATCCTATTTCAACTTTGAAGATCGGGGTTTCTTAGATTAATTTATACCCACAGTTTGGAAATACATCAGACAGAGTCTCATGTTCTGTAACTGTATCAGCTCTTATGAGAAATACATTTCTGACAGGTCGCTTTACCTAAGAGTTTAAACCTAAAATCCATACAAAGAAACTAAAGCGATCATCTTATGGTAGCCTCTTCACTGGTGTCAGCATACATCTTAATAAAGCCATTCAGTGCTTTTTTAATTTGACCATTTACACTAATGATAATGTTTACACTTTCTGAAACTTATCGAAGTTTGGTTTTTAGAAATAGCCAACTATACATATACATGAAGTCTATATTATACCCAAAGATGAGCTTACCCCTTAGAATACAAGAGATTTTTCCAAGGAATCCAGGTTCCACCCAAAAATTGGGTCTTCAGTAAAGCCACCCAAAAAACTGCAGAAGACACCACTTGAAAAAGTTCCAAACACTTGACTATAGGGCAGGGGAATCAAATGAAAAGTCTTTGGGCCAAATCCGGCCCAACACATCATTTTATGATTCATTCAACAGAGTTACTGGGACTCAGGAAAGATGTGAAGCGCGCTCTCCATCTTTAGCCCTCAATCACTACATCAATGAGAAACTGCAGGTGAAAAAAGGCAAAAGGGGGTCGGATTTGGGAGATCTATACTGCTGTGGATATGATTGTGGTGGAGTTTAGGGGGTCTAGAATGCTGGGGGATGTCTGTGGTGGGATTTGGGGGGGGGCTATAGTACCGTAAGATGCCATTTGTGGGGTCTGTAATGTGGGGTGACGTCTGTGGTGGGTTTTTTGGTGGGGTCGTACAATGCTGGGCAGATGCCTGTGGTGCAATTTTAGGGGGGTGTACAATGCTGTACTGATGTCTGTCATGGTATTTGGAGGGTATTCATTGTTGGCAGGACTCCTGTTGTGGGATTTTGGCATGTGTGCGATGCTGTGGGTCGCCTGTGGGGGAACATTGTGGGTCTATAATGCTGTGGTTATTCCTACGGTGGAATTTTGGGTTCTATGGTGCCTGTGGTGGGATTTGGAGTGTGTGCAAGGGAGAGGGGGGGATGTTTTTGATGGGATTTTAGGGAGTGTGTAATTTTGGGGTGTTACCTGTGATTTGATTTTAGGGGGGGTGATGCTGGAGGATGACTATGATGGGCTTTTTTTGGCTGTATAATGCTGTAAGTATGTGTGACGCACTAGTTTTTTATTGTCTTTTTCTGCTTTTATCTGTACTGTTTATCCCTAATATGTAAGTCATGGACTATGCTTCCATGTGTGCATCTTCTGGGATGTATTCTTGCCTTTACAGCTGTTCAAGGGTGAATATATTGTGACGCCCTGGCAAAACCAGGTAGTCACAGATGACTGTACCCCCCACCAAGGGTACAGGAATCGCCTCCTCCTTGGGAATTAACATCACACATCCCACACACAGGAACACCAGCCACAAATCCTAGTGGCCCCCCCATGACAACCAGGACACACCAGTGGGCGGGACCAGGCAGATGGGAATGCCCATCTAGGGGTCTTGAGGTGACACAGGGTGGGAATGAGTCAGAGAGTGGAGTTGAGTTTGGAGTGGAGTCGGTTGAGTTGAGTGTTTAGTGAAAGTTGAAGTGGAGAGTTGGAGGAGCAGTAGGGGACCGGAGCTGAAGTGCAGTGTGGTCAGGGTTGGAGACCTTGAACCACGGGAGACCCGACTAGGTGGCAGACAGCTTTGTAGGGCCACAGGCAACGGAGATCCGGTCGCGGGAGACCTGAAGTGGACCGGGGCAGGGTTGTAGCCTGCCGGTACTGATGAAGGGAATCCAGTCCGGAAGCCGGGCACGGGCGGGGTACCTGGACCCTAGGATGAGGCAAGCTTCAAGTCCCTTGTTAATTGACCAGCGGGACATGGTACCAGGCCTTGTTCCCGAAGAGAGAAGCCCAGATAGAGCAGACAGGCAGCGGGGGACAGGGTGCCCGCCAAGAACCCATTGAAGTCCCATGGGTCAGCATCTGCGATCAATGGCTCCCTCTGCTTCCAAAGCTGCAGGGGAGCAGATTTCTCCCGTTCCAAGCAGGGTTAATCCATACACCACAAGACACAAGTGCAGGAGGAAGGGCCCCTGCATTGTCAACCCGTGTGCGGGACCAGCACACCCCTCCAGAGGCAACCGGCATCCGGCCTTGGTTTACAGTACAGACTCTGTGTGGATTATTCATAATTGTGAGTACATCGGCGTCACCCGGTCCAACCTGCCGACAACGCCTCAGCCCTGCTCCTTACCCACACCTGGGCCCCGGGATTACACATCCCCTACCCGTGTAGGGGATCCCACCTTGCTGCTCCACTCCATCAGCCCCGGGCACCCACATACCAGGCAGCGGCGGTGCCACCATCCCATCACCGCAACCCACGGGTGGCATCACAGACAATCTCCCCTGTAAATATCTCCCTTTTTCACTGTGTGCGAAGACGGGTGGTTGCACGAGCTCCTGGGTCCGGTCACCACTCGAGCCCAGGACACGATCCCGGATCCGAGCTCACCTCGAGCAGCCCCGGTTGCCGCAGCAGAGGCAGCACCTGTCCGCGACATATGCCTATGGTGGTATTTGTGGGGTGTACAAAGCTATGGAATGTCTGCAGTTGGATTTTGGAGGTCTATAATGCTGTGAGGATGCCTGTGTTGGGAGTTTTGGGGGTGTGCAATGCTGAGGGGATGCTTGTAGTAGGATTTACACCCCAGGGACTGCGCCCTTAGCTCTACATCACATGAACATTTCCCTTAACCTTACATCCCAGGGACAGCACCCTTAGCCCTACAACCCAGGGTCCATTCCCTTATCCCTAAAACCCAGGGACAGTACCTTTAGCCCTACAACTCAGGGACAGCACCCCTTTCCCTACAACCCAGGGACAGCGCTCTCAGACCTACAACTCAGGGACAGTGCCATTAGTCCTACAACCCAAGGTTAGTGCCCTTAGTCCTACAACCCAGGGACAGCACCCCTAGCGCTACAAATCACGGACAGGGCTCTTACCCCTACAGCTCCCCTAGACCTACAACCCAAGAACAGTGTCCATAGCTCTACAACCCAAGGACAGCTCTTTGATTGCTCTTCTACCCTAGTCCCTAGGGACAGTGTTGTATAGTCCTACTACCCAGGCCCTAGTACTCAGGGACAGCTGTCATATATCTCTACTACAAAGGGACAGCTGTTGCATAGCCCAACTACCCAAACACAGATCTCTTATAGTCCTACTGCACAGGGACAGCTGTCGTATGGTCTTACTACCAAGGGACAGCTGCCATAAAGGCCTTCTACCCAGAAAAAGCTGTCACGCTCTGTTACCCAGGTACAGCTATCGTATAGCCCTACTAGCCAGGGACAGATCTTATAGTCCTACTACGCAGGGACAGTTGTCATCTAGTCCTACAATGCAGGGACAGCTGTCATCTAGTCCTACTACCCAGGGATAGTTGTCATACAGCTCTGAGCAGATGTTTTCAATGATATTATATTGGAGATACTGTAGATATGATGTGTTCATTGCCTGTAGTGGCCAAAAAACATAATTCTGGCATTTTTATTTTTTTCTTTGTTACGCCGTTTACCGATTTAGATTAATTTATTTTATATTTTGATAGATCAGACATTTCTTAATGCAGAGATACCAAATATTTGTTTTTTATTGTAATTGTTTTATTTTTAATAGGGTATAAGGGGGGTGATTAGAACTTTTGCTTTTTTTTCATATTTTCTAAACTTTATTCCCCACATTTTATTGTATTTAATAGTCCCCTCAGGGGGCTTGAAATTGTGATCATCGGATCACTTGTGCTATATAGAGCCATGCATCAGCATCAGCACTGCACTGTATAGCATAAATCAGGATCTCCTATGAGCGCCAGCTACGGACCGCTGTTCACAGGAGTATCTCAATGACAGACACAGGGGTCATCAGCTGACCCCGGCTGTCATGGCAACCTAAAGGCGCCCCACAATCACATCATGGGTGTGCCAATTGAAGCAGAGAAAGATGCCCCCTATTTATAATATGATAGCCCCCACTTCTCCCTATATATAATATGATGTCCCTCAATTCTCCCTATATATAATATGATGGCCCCCACTTCTCCTTATATATAATATGAAGACCCCCAGTTCTGTCTATTGTCTATATATAATATGATGTCCTCCACTTCTCCCTTTATATAATATGATGGCCCCCCTTTTCCTTGAATATAGTATGATGGTCCCCACTTCTCCCTATATATAGTATAATGGCCCACACTTCTACATATATATACAAGACAAAAAAGGGGGACCAGTCGCACACTGTGAAAAACCAATATAAATTCAACCTTAAAAAATTATAAATGGAGGTATTTAGAATATTATAATGGACATTGTAATTCTAGCCCAGCGGCCCTTCACGGCACCGTCCTTTGTTGGGTCCTACACTACACTACATCTTTTCTGGGCTTTAAAAACCTACAAAATCAGCAGGTGAACAAAAGGAGGCTAATGAAGCTGCCTGGAGTACAAAATCCAGCAAAACAGAGCACCACTCCTTGTTACATACAATGTAGAGAAAAAACAGAATGAAACAGGGGTTCCCTTGCTGGTTTCCCATGCTGGTACTAACCTGATTTCAAACTGGACTGGCAGCACCTTTACAAATGTGGACAGGTGCGTATCTGTACGTGATGTGAAATATATGAGAAAAAAGGAACAGTCGCACACTGTGAAAAGCAAAGAAAAACAAAAATAAAAAATTAATTAATTTTTAATTAATTAAATTAATAATTAATTATTTTGGTTTTTCACAGTGTGGCCCCCACTTCTCCCTATATAGTATGATTGCCCTCACTTCTCCTCATATAGTGTAATGGCCCCTACTTCTCCCTAATTATAATATGATGGCTGACACTCCTCCCTATATAGCATGATGTCCCCTACTTCTCCTTATATAGTGTGATGGCCCCTACATCTCCCTAATTAATATTATGGCCCCACTTAGAATCATAGAATCATAGAATATTAGAGTTAGAATGGTCCTCCTGGGTCATCTAGTCCAACCCCCTGCTCAAAGCAGGATTCACTAAATCATCTCAGACAGATGTCCATCCAACCTCTTTTTAAAGACTTCCATTGAAGGAGAACTCACAACCTCTCGTGGCAGCCTGTTCCACTCATTGATCACCCTCACTGTCAAAAAGTTTTTTCTAATATCTAATCTGTGTCTCCTCCCCATCAGTTTCATCCCATTGCTTCTAGTCTTTCCTTGTGAAAATGAGAATAAAACTGATCCCTCTACAGTGTGACGCCTTTAAGATATTTGTAGACAGCTATTAGGTCTCCTCTCAGTCTTCTCTTTTGCAAGCTAAACAATCCTAAATCCTGTAACCGTTCCTCATGATTTACAGACTAGTCACCATTCTGGTCACTCTTCTCTGAACTTGCTCTAGTTTGTTGATGTCTTTTTTAAAATGTGGTGCCCAGAACTGGACACAATATTCCAGATGAAGTCTGACCAAAGAGGAGTAAAGGGGGATAATGACTTCAGGTGATCTAGACTGTATGCTTCTGTTAATACATTCTAGAATGGTGTTTGCATTTTTTGCTGTTGCATCACACTGTTGACTCATGTTCAGTCTGTGATCTATTAGTATGCCTAAAGGGTACTTTACACGCTGCAACATCGCTAACGATAGCTGGCGATGTCGTGCGTGATAGCACCCGCCCCCATCGTTGGTGCAGCATTTGGTGATTGCTGCAGTAGCGAACATACCTTGTCAGCGACGTCGCTGTGACCGCCGAACAATCCCTCCCTCAAGGGGGAGGTGCATTCGGCATCATAGCGACATCACTGCGGTGTCACTAAGCGGCCGGCCAATAGAAGCGGTGGGGCGTAGATGAGCGGGACATAACATCCCGCCCATCTCCCTCCTTCCTTCCTTCTTTTGGAAGACGGTGGACGCTGGTAAGGAGATGTTCGTCGCTCCTGCGTTGTCACACATAGCGATGCGTGCTGCCGCAGGAACGACGAACAACATCACTACTCACCAGACAACGATATTTGGTTTTTGGATGACCTCTCCAACACCAACGATTTTTACCACTTTTGCGATTGTAGAAGGTCGCTCGTAAGTGTCACATGCTGCGATGTCGCTAACGACGCCGGATGTGCATCACAAACACCGTGACCCCAACGATAAATCGTTAGCGATATCGCAACGTGTAAAGCCCCCTTAAGTCTTTTTCACACATGCTTATCCCTATATATAATATGACAGGCCGCACTTATCCCTATATAGTATGATGGCACTCACAACCTGTTCTATACTTTATTATTGCCCACATATAGTGTAATATACAAAATAAAAAAAAAACAATAAAGATTATACTCACCTAATCCTGATTCCCAGGAACACAGCCTCCGTTCCCTCTGTTATGGCAGCCTGCAGAAATGGTGATTGCAATGACGTCATCACGCAGCCTGCGTGGGCACGCTAGTGTATCATAAGCCACAGGCCTTTAGTGGTGTGCGGCTTAGGAAATAGACAGTGATAGAGGACGGAGTTTTGACTCAGTGCTCTATCATAGGATTGAACTTTATTGAAGGCAACATGTTTCCCCAGAATAGTCACCTTCTTTCCAGGACATGTTCCTATACCACCCCGCAGGCTCGGCTGCGACCGCTGAGTCGCTCTGATCCATGCTAGTACGGTGGGTGGTGGCTCGAGCCTCTCACGGACCCGGGGGTCACGTCGCTCTGCAATGGGGTTGGCGCTACACGCAGGGACTTGATGGGGAAGTTCCACGGCCAGGGCCGCGGTGGTTTGGTTTGGGATGTAAGTTCGTGATGCCACCCACGGGTTGTGGTGAATAGATGGACACCACCGCTGCCGTTAACTAGGCCTCCCGGGGACGGTGTTGTGCAGCTTGGTGTTGACCCCTCCGTGGGTAGGGGAGGGATGGTCCTGGGGGCCCATGGGAGGTGCGGAGGTGTGGGAGCGGGTGCGAGCGTATGCTGGTGCGGTGCGGCGCGGTGCGCAGCCCGAAGGCACTGGTGTACTCACTATGACACAATACACTGGAGTCTCTGGTAAACCAAACGGGATGATGAACGGGGCCCGCAGCCGGCTGCAGCTTCTCCCTGAACGGGTTGGTGGTTTCCGCCTTTCTCCTGCACCTTTTATGTGAACGTTTGACTCCTATGCCTAAGAAACGGTAGTCCGCTCCCCAGCTTGCTGGTTGTCGGAAGAGCCCTGTTTGCCCGCAGACGCTGGCCCTTTGGGTCTCTATGCCTTGGCGGTGGCTTTACCCTGTATGGTTGGGCTGTTGTCTTCTAACGGGTCTTGTGTAGGATAGCTCCTAAAGTCCAGTCCTCAATCAGTTGATTTGACTCGGCCCTGTTGGTTCGGGGCTTTGTACTGGGTCTGAGTACCCCTCCTGTTGCTCTGGTTTCCAATCGGCTCCCCGGTTCGGTACCGGCGGGCCACCGCCCAACCCCGGTCCCTACAGTTCCACCGGCTGTAATCCCAGCTCCTGCAGGCAGCCACCACCGTCTGCCGCCTTGCCAAAGGTGACTGGGCTCCAACCCAGCCACCTGAGTAGACTGTTGGCAGGCCTGGTCATAGGTCTGCCCTTGAACTCGTCCTCCCTCCTTCACTGTCAAGGCTACTCTCTAGACTGCTCTGGAACTTGTGTTTTTTTCCCGCCTCCAGACCTGTGAACTCCTTGGTGGGCGGAGCCAACCACCTGGCTCCACCCCCCTGGTGTGTACATCAAACCTGGAGGGTGGTGACAAGGGTTTCTTGGTTGGCTGCTGTCACCTACTCGGGGAGGGGGTGGTGTGTGTGTGTGTGTGACTACCTGGGACGACCTGACTAGTCCAGGGCGTTACATTCCGCCAGCTTCTGAGGCGCACTGACGATGCTAAAATGAACCAAGCTCATGCACAAGGTTTCCAAGAGCTGCAATGACGCCAACTCTTGGCAATCATGTTGTTATTGTGACGCCCTGGACTAGCCAGGTAGTCACAAGCACAACATCACACACACACCCTCCCCTGGATAGTCAACAACAGTCAAACAAAATCCTTGTTGCCACCCTCCAGGCTTGATGTCCACACCAGGTGGGGTGGAGCCAGGCGGTTGGCCCCACCCACCGAAGAGTTCACAGGCCTGGAGGCGGAAAAAAGCAGTTAGTTAAGTTTGGAGTTCAAGTGGAGTGGAGGAGATTCGAGTTGGAGTTGAAAGTGAGAGGACAGAAACTGTTAGTGTCTGGGTAGGAGCCCAGGCACTGTCAGCAAGGTCGGCAGACAGTGGTGGCCATCTGCAGGAGTGGGTGCAGGTCAGCGGAACCGTAGGACCGGGGACGGGCGGTGGCCTGCCGGTACCGAGCCGGGGAGCAGATCTGTACCAAGCACAAAGGCAGGGCCATCGGACCCTGACCAGGCTAGGAGCCACCGACAACAGTCAAATCCGAGAGTGACCGGAACCCCAGGGGTTCCCTAACACCCAAGACCCGACAGAAGGCAACCGTCCATACAGTGAGGATACAAAGCCACCGTCATAGGCTAGAGATCCAAGGGCCAGCGCCTGCGGGCAAACGGGCTCCTTCGATGCGCATACGCCGGGGAGCGGACTACCGTTGGGAAACCATCGGAGTCAATACATTCTACAAAGGTGCAGGGAAAGACAGCCACCATCAATCTGTCCGGGGAGAACAAAGACACTGCAGCCGGCTGCGGGACCCGTCCATCCAGCCGTTTGGTTTACCAGAGACTCTGTGAATCTGTGCCTGAGTGAGTACAACAGTGCCATCCGGCACCACGCCGCGCTGCCTCCGCAACCCTGCACCCCAGCTACCCTGCCTCCCTGTATTGCAACCGGGCCCCGGGATCACCAACCCCTTCCCACGGAGGGGGAACCAACATCCTAGCTGCTCCCTGCCATAGCTCCCGGGATCCCTGTCACCAGCAGCGGTGGTGCCCATAATCACCACGACCCGTGGGTGGCGTCACGAACTATCTCCCCAAACAAACCACCCCCTTTTCACTCATGGGCAAGGAGCGCTGCTCGAGTCCCCGGGTCCGGCCCACCGCTCGAGCCACCGAGCAGCAGCAGCCCTGGACCCAAGCGTAGCGAGTGCGGCCCCTCCGCCCGCGACATTATGCCCACAGAGGTATGATAACATGGAAATAGGGCTGACTAGTATGGGGAAAAACAACACACCTTTGATTAGTCAAAGGCTAATTAACATAGGGACAGTGCACTTTATAAATGCTTCATTTAAACATTGATTTTAATAAATATCATTACACAGGGCTGGTTAGGCAGGGAATTTGGCATGCACATGTGAATGCTGGTGGGTTGGAGGGCATAAGAGACCACACAAGTTCCCTTTAAGCCAGGCACTTTTTTATTTTCTGGTAGCATTACCATCTCTGTGAACCACAGATCTTTGTCGTTTGAGCTTTCAGATATTTCCACACAAAGTATTCATAAATGAAGGGTTTTTGTATTGAGATCAGAAACTTAACATTAAGAGACCCAAATAAACAAAAGATTGGTTTTATTTCAATTTATTCAGAAACCTTAACTCCAGAAAAAGCACAAAGCAGAGTTTTGGAAAATAAAATGACTAATTGACTCTTTTCCTCTAAACATAATGACCACGTCAATTAGTTTCCTATTTTAATGGTTGAGGAGAGAAAGAATCAACAGAAGAAATATCTTGACAATGTTTACAATGTGGGCAAAGCATTCACACCATATGTTTATATTCAGCTATGGAATGCTCATTTGTTGATTACAGAATCCTAGAATAAATCAATTCTGCTTTCTAACCATGAAAAACAGCTAAAGATAAACATGAGGCAACCAAATGAAATTCTTTTATTGATAAGTCATCATCAAACCTTGTGCATGTGAGGTTCTCAGGGCACAGCAAGAGTCCATTCATGGATTATTAGGACAATTGCTTTACTGTTCTTCAGGAAAATGCGCTCCATGAAGGCCCCCTCAATCTAGTACAAGAAATCTACAATTATATGGGGAAATTCTGAGTTAGTGTTCTACCACCAAAGATGTCTTTGACCCAAATTGTTAACTTGGTGGAAATCAACAACATGTGAAACCATAAAGTGGTGAAGAAATCTACATTAATTAACTTGAGGAACACGATACTTGTGGAGTTATATCTGACACTTGTTTTTAACTAACCTTTGACTTCTGAATTCAAAAGTGACCCCAATTTTTTTTTTATCACAATTTTTAAGCTATAGGATGCTCTCCCTTTATCACCAAAACCATACAAAATGTACATACAATGGAAAATAATGCAAATAAAATAAATTAAATGTAAGGCTATTTTTAAAGCTATTTTGCTCCTACAAAGGATATATAGTTACTGTAAGGCTAAGTTCACACTTCCGTTGTTTTGCATCAGTCACAATCCGTAGCCTTGAGGAATTACGGTATCCTGCAAAATATTTTGCAGGAATCCTGTTTTTCCCCATAGGCTTCTATTAGTGACAGATTGTGACTGATGATGCTGCGTTGCATCCGCTGCGTCGCGGTCAGTCATTTTTTAACTGATCGCCGGGCAGGAGCAACGCAGCCTGTATCGTTTTTTGAGCAGCGCGATCCGTAGGATTTTGCTGCGCATGCTATCCCTGGCTCCCCGCCCCCGTAACCAGGATAAACATCGGGTAACCAAGCAATGCACTTTGGTTGGTTACCCGATATTTACAGTGGTTACGGGTGCAGGGAGCCCGCGCTAAGCGGTGTATGCTGGTAACCAAGATAAATATCGGGTAACCAAGCAAAAAGTGCTTTGCTTTTAGTTACCCGATATTTACCCTGGATACAGTGTGCAAGGAGGCCGACACTTCACCACTCGGCTCCGCCCCCTCCCGCACTGCGCATGTGTACACACACACACACAAACACTCACTTGTCCCCAGCCCTGCAGTCCCCGCGGCACTGATGTCCTCAGCCCCACGGCCCCGCTCGGCTACGCCCCCTCACGCTCCGCCCCCTTCCGCACTCCGCATGTACACACGCATGTAGATACACACACTCACTCACTCACCTGTGCCCAGCCATGCAGACCGCGGCACTGACGTCCTCAGCTCCGCCCCCCGAACTCCGCCCCCGAACACAACGGAGTCCGACAAAGAAATTCTTTTCTTTGTCACCGCTGTCATCCGTTGTACAACGCATCAGTCACATGCGTCAAGCAACGCATGTGACTGATGCAAAAAAACGGAAATGTGAACTTAGCCTAAGTCAAACTGTGTGCAAGTAATAACGTTAGGTAGCAATTAAGATAAAAATTTACTCTTGTAGTTTATCCTAGAGTGTTCAATCTATGGATAATCTCAGAAGATGCTTCAACAATAGTCAGCAATCATATGTACATGCCTCCCTGACCTTCACATCTTGGAGAAATTGTTCACCTTGCTCATCACTTACTGCGCAAAGATTTTCTGGGACGTTATCAAGCTGGCTATGTAGAAAATGCACCTTGATGCTCATGCTGGAATCAAGCATTTTGTAGCTCTTCAAAGGTTTTTGAACAAATTCTGTGTAATTGTTTTCCGGTGTATTTCCAAGAAAGTCCTTGACAAGGTCTTTGAGTGATAACCACACATTTTGTAATTCTGACCTTGTCCTTATGAAATGTTCATCTTTGATGAGCGGCCAAATCTTCGGACCATAAAACACACCGACCTTTATTTTTTCAAACAACTGGCTAGGAAATACCAAAATGAGGTACTGGAAATAGTTTCTTTCAGTTGGCAACACTTTATCAAATTGCTTCTTGAGACCCAATTTCATAGGAAGAGGTGAGAATATAATGTTCTTTCCGTCAACAAATGGCTCATGTAGAATGTTTAGATCACCAGATATAAGGTCACATCTTGGAGGCCTATTCCTTTCCACCTGATGCTTCTTATGAGTTCTGCTGTCCTCTATGCACAGAAAAAAAAGGATACTTGGTGTATTCGCATTGCTGCCAAGAAGTAAGCATACCATTTTAAGACCAACACAGATGATCCATGTTTGTCATATTTTAACAACAACTCGATGAATCTCTTTATGTCTCTGTATTCTTCACAAAGAAAAACTGAATAGCCAATTTGGACTGCACCAAATAAATTTCCACACTTTAAGCTCCATTTTGAGCAACCAATGAACAGTCGCCATTTCTTTGAGTTATAGATTGGAAATCCAAATTCCTCTATTAAACTATGTATGTTATGGCAATAAACAAATGCACTATCACTTCTAAAGTGTTGCAGAAATATACTGTCACGCAACAGGAGTGGCGAGTGCATTCTGACCAACCGAGGTCTGATGCACAATGAAACACACACCTAAAAAACACCACAGACAAGGGGGGAACACCGGGGACAGAATAACAACAGTGGGCCCTGGGACTAGTGAGAGGGTAGGTGGGCACCTCCTAACTTCACCTGTATCTGTCCCTACTCTTCTAGCCAGCCCCTATACAGTCTCCACAACTGTCGCCGAGCAGCACCCTGCTACGAGAACCCTATAGATGTCCTGACTAGTGAGAGGCGGGTGAGGTGCACTAGACCTACTGCTGCATTAAAGAGACAAGAGGTTAGGAAAAACAAACAGAAAGTAAATTACCAAGATGGAGAAAGTACAACTTCAGGAGAATCCACAGTAGCTCCTTGCACCAAGGTGGCTTTCATACAAATGACTTTGTATAGTCAGCAAAGCTTGCTGAGAGATCTAGCCATTTAAACCCAAGGGGGTGTGTCTACAAAGCAGGTGCAGCTGACCTTAACCGTAGAAGAACTGCTGGCAGAAAAATTGACACTTAACTTCATCAGTACCAAAGGAAATGAAACAACATATAAATGCAGAGTCCCAGATAGAGATAAGAGGCTCCAGACCTCAATCTGCCACTAGTCTCCAAAAACAATCTCAAAAGTAGGAAACCTGTGCTTCTTATTTTTCAAGCAAGTTTTTCTCATGCAGTCCTGATGCTAGGAGTTCTGAAGTATTTTCTGATGGTCCCATATATGGTACCAAATTGTTCATCTCTTGCTGGTCAAACCCCTTATGAACTGGCAAATCTTCAAGTTCAAAATCTTCATCATTGCTATCACTTGTTCTTCACCATAATGCTGTTCTTGAAAAGAGGATGGCCCAAGCAAAACTGGCAAAGGGATTTTAGCTGAATGAAGCACTGGATGTATAGCTGATGTGGACTAGGATACGCTATATTATATTTATTTTTCTTGTTATATCCTGAAGTTTTCACTAAACACAAATAGCTGTCACTGGAACAATCTCTTGGCGCTCTCCAAACCATAAAATACGTTTAACAAATGGCATCTTTTCACATATTCCCTTCATAAACATCTGTAAACTCTCGACACATTGCATGCATGCCTTTTGAGGAGTCCAAAATTTATCTTGATTACCAAGTTTTACATTGAAATATGCAAAATAGGCTTGCTTGACAAATGTGCTGATGTTCGTCCTTTGACTGGGAATGGTGAAACTACAATAGATGTAACAAAAGGAATCAGGCCTGTTTAGGCACCTACGACGAAAATAGCAGAGACACACATGATCTAAAAGAAAGGAAAGAAGTGTGTAAATAAAAAAAAAGAAAAATTTTTCTAACATCTTATATACATATTTTTGGAATATGTTTCACTATATAGAGTGGCACAAAACTTCTTGCCACACTATCTCACGTGTAACTGAACATCCCAGACAAATAACAACTATTGCTGGTCTCTAAGGTCCTTCTCCACCGATCTCCACTCGAGAGCGGCTTGCTCTTGGTCAATAGAAGGACACTAGTGCTACCCTCGATCCAGCCTAGCGTAATCACAACAAGATAAGCTGTAGAGAAAAAAACTAAAAAAAACGTATGTGATAGAAAATAACTAACAGCACTTTTGAAATCAGTATGCCTATTTTAGCCTAAATCAGAAGAAAAATTTAACTCAACAAAATTCTGCTCAAACTTGTTCCCCAATTTTACCATGATGGTCAACGGTGGACAGAGTAGACACGCTATCTGGAAAGCCAATACTTTAAAGTGTAGCCTTAATACTCAGTACCAAAAGTTCATAGATTGCCATTGGACGGTTGCTCAACCCACAGCTATAAGCTTTGAACCTTCTAGTGACATGCGTTATAGCTCCGATAGATATTATGACTGCACATTGAAGGGGCTGGTTACAGGTAAACTCTAATGGTCAGATATAGTTCAACTTTGCCTACAGTATGTTTGAGCAATTATAGGAAAAGTACACTTTTGTTTAGATGTACAGTAAAGTGCAGCATACTATGCTTTTCTATCACTAAAAAAGAATGCCTTTTTACCTGAGTCTCTTAATACAAGAGAACGAGTCTCATAAAACAATATGGTCACCATGGCATCTTATTTCTTTTCTTTGCAGCATTAGATTGTACTCACTTTTCATAAATTTCTGGGAAAATATCAGTCACCACTATAGTCTTACAATTAGCCTGAAATGTTCTCAATCAAGATGTCACAATGAACCAAAGCTAAATGAAAATTTAAAAGATGCAGGCAGGCAGCCTATATAGTAATACCCCCATTGCCTTCTCCAGACGCATTAACATTAATCTTCTTTGCTTTCTATTTTAAGTTTTCTGTGATATCAGATAATTACATATCTGTAAAAGTCAGATTAGAAAAATGCATTCCACTTCTACGTTTTATCCCTTCAATTAGTTTCCTGGAGTGAATTAGAGGTTTTAAGGATGAGACACTCTTGCTATTTCCTAACACAAAGTAAAAACTGAATGGACAGACTTGAAGGCTAGTAGGTGATATATTGGACAGACTTGAAAGCTAGTGAGTGAAATACTGGACAGACATGAAGGCTAGTGGGTTAATTATTGGACAGACTTGAAGACTAGTGGATGAAATATTGGACAGACTTGAAGGCTAGTGGGTGAAATATGGGACAGACATGAAGGCTAGTGGGTGAAATAAATACTGGACAGAAATTAAGGCTAGTGGGTGAAATATTAGACAGACATGAAGGCTAGCGGGTAAAATATTGGACAGACTTGAAAGCTAGTGAGTGAAATACTGGACAGACATGAAGGCTAGTGGGTTAAATATTGGACAGACTTGAAGACTAGTGGATGAAATATTGGACAGACTTGAAGGCTAGTGGGTGAAATACTGGACAGAAATAAACACTAGTGGGTGAAATATTGGACAGACATGAAGGCTAGTGAGTGAAATACTGGACAGACATGAAGGCTAGTGGGTTAAATATTGGACAGACTTGAAGACTAGTGGATGAAATATTGGACAGACTTGAAGGCTAGTGGGTGAAATACTGGACAGAAATAAACACTAGTGGGTGAAATATTGGACAGACATGAAGGCTAGTGGGTGAAATATTGGACAGACTTGAAGACTAGTGGATGAAATATTGGACAGACTTGAAGGCTAGTGAGTGAAATACTGGACAGACATGAAGGCTAGTGGGTGAAATATTGGACAGACATGAAGGCTAGCGGGTTAAATATTGGACAGACTTGAAAGCTAGTGAGTGAAATACTGGACAGACATGAAGGCTAGTGGGTTAAATATTGGACAGACTTGAAGACTAGTGGATGAAATATTGGACAGACTTGAAGGCTAGTGGGTGAAATACTGGACAGAAATGAACGCTAGTGGGGGAAATATTGGACAGACATGAAGGCTAGTGGGTGAAATATTCGACAGACTTGAAGACTAGTGGATGAAATATTGGACAGACTTGAAGGCTAGTGAGTGAAATACTGGATAGACATGAAGGCTAGTGGGTGAAATATTGGACAGACTTGAAGGGTAGTGGGTGAAATACTAGACAGACTTGAAAGCTAGTGGGTGAAATACTGGACAGACTTGAAGGCTAGTGTGTGAAATATTGGACAGACTTGAAGGCTAGTGGGTGAAATATTGGAAATACTTTTTTTAACTTCATTTTATTAACAACATAATCAAATCAAACACGGTACAGTTGACATTGTGTATAATGTTACACGAGTCTGGCACATGAAGGGCTACATCTTAGACATCATATATCTTCCATGGTGTCAGTTATACCTAAAACAGAGTAATGTTGTTGTCTATACACCCTAAAAATTTTTTACATTCAACAGATTTTGTGTTAAGCACACAGAGAGCTATATCAAGATGGTCTAAAAACCAAAACAAAAGGCAACAATAACTGCTACATAGTGTCTCAATATACCGCTGGACAGCATTCTGCACTCTAACACCCTGAGGGATCTACCAGCGTCACAATGATCTCCTTAGGCCTCTGTGAGTGTGCTGAGGGAGGAGTTCCACAGGTTCCAAATTTTATTGAATTTTTTTGGGCGCTCCCTGTTGTAATAAACCACCCGTTCATAGGGTATGGTTGAATTAACTAATTTGACCCAGGATCGTACAGTCGGATCTGAACCACTCATCCACCTTAGGGCTATCAACTTCCTAGCCATGAACAAGGTTTCCCTAAGGAATATTTTCATAAAGTGATCCCATGATTCATCTTCCACTACCCCAAACAGACGCAATATAGGGTCACAGAGAACAGTGAGTGACATAACAGATGATATCATGGAAGTCACCTCCTCCCAAAACGTAGATATAATAGGACAGCTGCATATCATGTGCATAAACTTTGCACCTGAAAGATGACACCATGGGCACTCCGACGTACAAGAATGGCCCATATTGAATTAACGAGTGGGAGTTAGGTATGCCTGATAAATAATATAACATTGGATCAATCTATTGTTGGCGGATGGGGACACTGTAGTTGGAGATTCCGATATCTCCTCCTACAGTGCCTTGCGAAAGTATTCAGCCCCTTTGAATTTTTCAACCTTTTCCCACATTTCAGGCTTCAAACATAAAGATAAAAATTTTAATGTTATGGTGAAGAATCAACAACAAGTGGGACACGATTGTGATGTTGAACAAAATTTATTGCTTATTTTAAACTTTTATAAAAAATAAATAAATGAAAATTGGGGCGTGCAATATTATTCGGCCCCTTTACGTTAATACTTTGTAGCGCCACCTTTTGCTGCGATTACAGCTGTAAGTCACTTGGGGTATGTCTCTATCAGTTTTGCACATCGAAAGACTGAAATTCTTGCCCATTCTTCCTTTGCAAACAGCTGGAGCTCAGTGAGGTTGGATGCTATTGTATGTAAAGCGTTGTGGAATTAATAGCGCTATATAAATGAATAAAATTAATAAAATTATTATTATTCTGGAGAGCGTTTGTGAACAGCAGTTTTCAGCTCTTTCCTCAGATTCTCGATTGGATTCAGGTCTGGACTTTATCTTGGCCATTCTAACACCTGGATACGTTTATTTGTTAACCATTCCATTGTAGATTTTGCTTTATGTTTGGGATCATTGTCTTGTTGAAAGACAAATTTCCGTCCCAGTCTCAGGTCTTTTGCAGACTCCAACAGGTTTTCTTCAAGAAAGGTCCTGTATTTGGCTCCATCCATCTTCCCATCAATTTTAACCATCTTCCCTGTCCCTACTAAAGAAAAGCAGGCCCAAACCACGATGCTGCCACCACCATGTTTGACAGTGGGGATGGTGTGTTCAGGGTGATGAGCTGTGTTGCTTTAAAGCCAAACATATTATTTGGCATATTGCCCAAAAAGTTCGATTTTGGTTTCATCTGACCAGAGCACCTTCTTCCACATGTTTGGTGTGTCTCTCAGGTGGCTTGTGGCAAACTTTAAACTACAGTTTTTATGAATATCTTTGAGAAATGGCTTTCTTCTTGCCACTCTTCCACAAAGGCCAGATTTGTGCAGTGTACGACTGATTGTTGTCCTATGGACAGACTCTCCCATCTCAGCTGTAGATCTCTACAGTTCATCCAGAGTGATCATGGGCCTCTTGGCTGCATCTCTGATCAATCTTCTCCTTGTTTGAGATAAAATTTTTGAAGGACGGTCGGATCTTGGTAGCTTTGCAGTGGTATGATACTCTATTCATTTCAATATGATCGCTTGCACAGTGCATCTTCGAATGTTTAAAGTTGTGGAAATCTTTTTGTAACCAAATCCGGCTTTAAACTTCTCCACAACAGTATCATGGACCTGCCTGTTGTGTTCTTTGGTCTTCATGATGCTATCTGCGCTTTAAACAGAACACTGGGACTATCACAGAGCAGGTGCATTTATACGGAGACTTGATTACACATAGATGGATCATATTTATCATCATCAGTCATTTAGAACAACATTGGATCATTCAGAGATCCTCAATGAACTTCTGGAGTGAGTTTTGTTCACTGAAAGTAAAGGGGTCGAATAATATTGCACGCCCCAATTTTCAGTTTATTCTTTTTTAAAAAAGGTTAAAATAAGCAATAAATTTCGTTCAACTTCACAATTGTGTCCTACTTGTTGTTGATTCTTTACCATAACATTAACATTTTTATCTTTATGTTTGAAGCCTGAAATGTGGGAAAAGGTTGAAAAATTCAAGGGGGTCAAATACTTTCGCAAGGCACTGTACTCCTCTCCCTGTAAAGAAGAAATCAGAAGTTTCCATCTGTCCTAGGCTGGCAGGAAAGCCGATAACAACCCCCCACCGATAACAGATCAGTATATATGGCTTATATTAAACCCCAGGGGCCCTGTGATTTCAGAATGCCTATCATTGGGAATAACGATATCAGTTCCCTTGCCCCAATTTTCTGCATATGAGATTGACTCACCATGTGAATCTGAAAGTACTTAAAAAACTGAGATCTTGGGACATTGTATTCAGTTTGAACTTACCCAAAGGATTTGAAGGTGCCCGTTCCCAGGGTAAAGAGATCTCACAGCACAAGAACATTATGAGTGACCCAGCATTGTGCCGAGGGATGATCTATTAGAGTGGGGAAATAACCATTTAACCTAAGCTCCGCCAACGCTCCCTCAAAGTGCATTACTTTCTTAGCCTGCTGCCACGTTGATCGTGCCAACTTAAGGATAGGCAACAGCCTCAGCACCCCCGATCTGTCCGACTCTACAAAGCCCAATAGAATGTCAACTCCGACTGCCAGATGATTCTGCGACCTAAACAACTGACAGTCTGGCACCAGGGGCCCAATGATCTAAGCTGTCCTGTCAGGTAGTACAAGAAAAACTCTAGTAAGGCCATCCCCCCTAATCCATTAGATCTCTGTAAGGTGGACAGTCGGAGCTTGGGCCTGGATTTCCTCCATATAAAAGAAGAGGTGAGTGAGTTGAGCAATAAAAAGAAAGATTTGGATACCAATACTGCACCATGCTGTAAAGTGTAGCTGGGCTTAGGGAGCAATATCCTACTGCACCCCAGCACACTTGGTCCTTTGACTCTGTGATGTGTGTCCAGTAATAGGATCCCCTCAACTCTGCCGCCCAGCTCAGGCAGCCAGAAAGCAGCTGCACATATGTGTGGCTATAGCAAAGGGAAATCCCTCTAGCGCTCCATGTGCAATATACACAAGTGATGCAGGCCTATACAGCATGGCACATTAATGTATATCCTCCTCATGGTGTCCCAGCGCCACAGGGAGATTTGCACGGCCTGTTTTTCTGGGTACACACCCCAGACCCTCCAGTTTTTCATGGGTTAATATCTCCCTCACCACTGCTGGCCCTTTGATGTGCCACCCGCTGACTGCCAGCAGCTCAGCTGATGGTAATATCAACACCCAGCACTCACCGATCTCCGGGTCTCCCCTCCAACCTTCTTTGCAGGTGTGTATAGCTAATTCCACTAGCTCCTCCACTTCTTTCCCTGTGGATGCGCTTACCGCCAAGTGCTGAGTTTTCAAGGCGCTGCATGCTATGTATATGCAGGGAAGATGGCCACCACATCTCCCACTCTGACTTCAGATGGCGCGGAGCCTGCTGTCGGAGCTGGGGGACTACTCTGGTGGGATCGCTGGCCTCCAGGCAGTGTCCCCTACCTTGGGAACCAATGTGCAGGCGAGGGAGAGCAGGCAGTCTGGTGAAAAAGTTAGGATATGGTGCAGGGTGTTGGGAAACTCTCTTATATGCGTTTGCTGTGCTTGGCTACATCACCCTGCCCCCCAATATTGGACAGACTTGAAGGCTGCTGGGTGAAATATTGGACAGACTTGAAGGCTAGTGGATGAAATATTGGACAGACTTGAAGACTAGTGGATGAAATATTGGAAAGACTTGAAGGCTAGTGGGTGAAATACTGGACAGACTTGAAGGCTAGTGGGTAAAATACTGGACAGACTTGAAGGCTAATGGATGAAATACTGGACAGCCTTGAAAGCTAGTGGATGAAATATTAGACAGACTTGAAGGCTAGTGGGTGAAATACTGGACTGTCTTGAAGGCTAGTGGGTGAAATACTGGACAAACTTGAAGGGTAGTGGATGAAATACTGGACAGACTTGCAGGCTAGAGGGTGAAATATTGGACAACCTTGAAGGCTAATGGGCGATATTCTGGACACACTTTAAGGCTAGTGGGTAAAATTCTGGAAAGACTTGAAGACTAGTGGGTGAAATATTGGACAGACTTAAAGGCTAGTGGGTGAAATTCTAGACAGACTTGAAGACTAGTGGGTGAAATACTGGACAGACTCAAAGGCTAGTGGATGAAATACTGGACAGACTTGCAGGCTAGTGGGTGAAATACTGGACAAACATGAAGGCTAGTGGGTGAAATATTGGACAGACTTGAAGGCTAGTTGGTGACATTTTGGACAGACTTTAAGGTTAGTGGGTGAAATTCTGGACAGACTTGATGGCTAGTGGGTGAAATCCTGGAGAGACTTGACAGTTGGTGGGTGAAATCCTGGACAGACTTGAAGACTAGTGGGGGAAATACTGGACAGACTTGAAGGCTAGTGGATGAAATATTGGACAGATTTGAAGGCTAGTGGGTGAAATACTGGACAAACTTGAAGGGTAGTGGATGAAATACTTGACAGACTTGCAGCCTAGAGGGTGAAATATTGGACAACCTTGAAGGCTAATGGGCAATATTCTGGACACACTTTAAGGCTAGTAGGTAAAATTCTGGAAAGACTCGAAGCCTAGAGGGTGAAATATTGGACAGACTTAAAGGCTAGTGGTGAAATTCTAGACAGACTTGAAGACTAGTGGGTGAAATACTGCACAGACTCGAAGGCTAGTGGATGAAATACTGGACAGACGTGAAGGCTAGTGGGTGAAATATTGAACAGACTTGAAGGCTAGTTGGTGACATTCTGGACAGACTTTAAGGTTAGTGGGTGAAATTCTGGACAGACTTGATGGCTAGTGGGTGAAATCCTGGAGAGACTTGACAGTTGGTGGGTGAAATCCTGGACAGACTTGAAGACTAGTGGGTAAAATTCTCGGCAGTCTTGAAGTCTAGTGAGCGAAATGCTTGGTTTACAAGGCACTGTCATAGCCATGAAGCAACTACTAATTCGGCAGATGTGTAATTCCCGGCTGACCACACTTTTATGAGCACAGAATGATCATTAATACTATTGTTTTGAGTACATTAAATGTAATTTAGTTGTCATCACATGTCCTGTTCGTACAGGAAGATGTTCTGCCAATAAAAATAACTTAAAATCCTGTTTAAACATAATCTCACTTCATGAATGAGCATTGGTCAGCCTTTTTAAACTGGATAATAATAGGAAGACTCAATTTCACAAATGCTCATTTCCTCATCTAAATGGGTTTTAAGACACCTGATTTGATGTATTTATTTGGTTTTTGTGGTCCTTCAAATGTAGCAAGAATTTGAAAGAATGACAAAGGAATGATGATCTAAAGGGTGCTTTACACGCTGCGACATCACTAGCGATAGCTAGCGATGTCGTGCGCGATAGCACTCGCCCCCGTCGTCCATGTGACATTTGGTGATCGCTGCTGTAGCGAACATTAGCGCTACGGCAGCATCACATGCACATACCTTGTGAGCGACGTCGCTGTGACCACCGAACAATCCCTCCTTCAAGGGGGAGGTGCATTCGGTGTCATAGCAATGTCACTGAGGCGTCACTAAGCGGCCGCCCAATAGCAGAGAAGGGGCGGAGATGAGCGGCCGGAACATGCCGCCCACCTCCTTCCTTCCTCATTGCCGGTGGACGCAGGTAAGGCTAAGTTCACACATCCTGTGTTTTGCATCAGTCACAATCCGTAGCCTTGAGGAATTACGGAATCCTGCAAAATATTTTGCAGGAATCCTGTATTTCCCCATAGACTTCTATTAGTGACGGATTGCGACTGATGACCCTGCGTTGCATCCGCTGCGTCGCGGTCCGTCGTTTTTGACTGACCGCCGAGCGGGGAGCAACGCAGAATGTAACGTTTTTCGGGCCGTCAAAATTAACGCGCCGCGCAGGAATCCGTCGCCATCCGTCAAGCTTGTAATGCATGTCTATGGTGCTGGATTCCGTCGTAATCCGTCTTACAACGGAATCCAGCGCAGGATTCCGTCATGCTCTACTGAGCATGCCCAGCATGCTTGGCACGCCCACTGGGCTGTCCCAAACACAGACGGATCATGACTGATCCGTCAAAAAACGGACGCACAGCGGATGTAACGGACGCAACTGATCCGTTTTTTCACAGGATTCCTGTGAAAGGAATCCTGTGAAAAACACATCAGTTGCATCAGTTGACATCTTGAAAATGACTGATCCGTTGCTGACGGACCTGACGGATTGAAAACACAGGATGTGTGAACTTAGCCTAAGGAGTTGTTCGTTGTTCCTGCGGCGTCACAAATAGCGTTGTGTGATGCCGCAGGAATGACGAACAACCAGCAGCATGCACCACCAACGATATTATGAAAAGGAGCGACATGTCAACGATCAACGAATTTGACGTTTTTGCGATCGTTGATCGTCGCTCCTTGGTGTCACGCTGCGAGGTCGCTAATGGCGCCGGATATGCGTCACTAACGACGTGACCCCGACGATATATCGTTAGCGATGTCGCAGCTTGTAAGGCTCCCTTAAGACTTAAAACTTGTTTTGCTACATGATTATTAAAGGGAATCTGTCACCTGATTTTTGCAATCAAATCTGAGAGCAGCATAATGTAGGGACTGAGCCCCTGATTGCAGAGATGGGTCAATTACTTAGCTGCTTAGTGTAGTTTGATAAAATCCTTATTTTGTCAGCAGGAAATTATTATTAGAGGACGGTTAAACTTGCTGCCAGGTAGTCCTCCATATTCATGAACTCTCTATAACCCCACAACCACCACTGGCAGCTTTCTGTGGACACTCTACATGAACAGAAAGGTGTCAATCAGTGGTGTGGGTAGGGTTATACAGCTCAGCATTCAGAGAACTGGTAGATATGCAGGAGATAAAAAAAAATGATTTTCTCAAAATGACAACAATAAGCAAAGTAAGTAACACATTGCCGGATTCAGAGTCTCTGCCTCTACATTTTGCTGCTCTTAGATGGAGAAGCAAAAACTTGGTGACTGAGTCCCTTTAATTTAAGGCCCACTAGAGTCTCAGTCTTTTATTACTTTGTTTTGTGCCATACATTTTCTACTTCGTAATAGTTGGAACAACATCAGCCAAGTTAATTTTTGCAAATAAATGGTGAAATTCCCATCCTTAGCATCATTGGCATCATTATCATTAAGCTAAAAACTATCAAATGTCTCAAAACTAAATGCATTTTAAGCAACTAGAACCAAATCATATTTGGGTGGCCTTTTGGGAACATGATTTAATTTGCAGTCTGCTCTTTTAGAGCTGCTCTAAATAATGATGTCTGAATGGCAATTAAGGTAAAATAATAGATTCAGTACACAAGAGGAAATGATGCCATAGAAAAGTCAAAATCTACCGTACAATACAGTGTGCTCCTACACATATATCGCAGTCTCCACATGTCTCCCGGGTTGTACCACATTGTGGGTGAGAGCTGTGAATTTTTAGTTGAGTTCCTTACACGCGTCATTTAAGCTAAACACTTTCTCGTTGACCATTGGAAGTTCTAGGTAGATTGCATCTAAAATGAAGACCTCCATGGGCTCAGAGATGGGCTTGACTTACAGAACAGAAGCATTATCGATACATTTGTCTAATGATTCATAATCTTCTAATTACTTTTCTCTCCTTGGGTTGTCAAGAATGAAAAAAAATATGTCTGCTTTCTTCCAAAAGTGATAATTATAGAAAAAAGGTGTGCACAGTACAGTAGTTGGGTTAATCAATGCGTTTTTTAATGAAACGTTAGAGATTTGTCTTTTTTATTCATCACCTTCCTTTGCTTGGCTTTTAGCTTTGTTATTGGTTCTCAGCAATATTAAATTTTCACTAAATTGGCAAAATAAAAATGTGCAGTTTTTGGCTGGTTTCAGACGTCCGTGTTTAATCAGGTACTAGTCACACGCATGGTTATGCTCACATGTGTGTCATACGTGCGTCCTATGTGTTTGAATACGTGTGACATGTACCGGGTAAAACACATGCCTCTGCAATGAAAAGATGTTCTATAGTTACCTGTATCCAGCGATGCTGTCTTCTGCTCTGCTACCTCCCGCTCCTAACCCCCGCTAATTATTTTCATTGATTATTCACTGCCTGAGGATCTGGAAGCAGGAGTATCGCGGGGACAGCGCTGGGTACAGAACCGCCGAGGACAGCACCGCCGTGGACAGGTGAGAGTATACAGCTGTTTGTCCAGTGAACTCTCATGAACCCCTGGAAGTCACCATCGTGACACTCGCTGTAGCGCAGTTGTCGCAGGAGGTCATCAGAGTTCATTGATAAATCCGATGACCTCCTGGACGTTCTTGCACACACTGCTGGCAGGATACTCACCAGTCACTAGCGATGTCCCCAACGATGCTGTCCTCGGCGATGCTGTCCTCGGCGATGCTGTCTCCTGAGCTGTCGCCGCGATGCCCCTGCTTCCAGCTGCTCACTGCAGTGAATAATCAATGAAAATAATCAGGTCAGGAGCGGGAGGCAGCAGAGCCGGAGACAGCATCGCTGGATACAGGTAAATATAGGAAATCTTTTTTTTTAAAAAAAACCTGTGTTTTCTCCAGTCCGTGTCACACTGATGTCACATGGATCCCATCAGTGCGTGGTCCATGGGACACCCATGCTGCCGAAGAAAAAACGGACACGTCTCCATGTGAAATAGCGGGGCCACACTGTCCATGTTAAAAGACGGCCGTGTGAGCACACAATAGGGTAACATGGGTACGTGTGACATCCGTGTTAAAAACAGATGTCACACGTACCTAAAACACGGATGTCTTAAACCAGCCTTTATCTAACTACTTCTTCCAAAAGTGGACAAGCATGGCATTGTTTGCGGAAGAAAGCATCTTCCAAATACAATGCCATGTCTGTCCATTTCTGGTACTGCAGCTCAGCTGCTTTAAAGTGAATGGAGTCGAGCTTCAATACCGCACACAACCTGAGGATATATGATTACTTATTAGTCTTTTATATAAATTAGCTTAATTTTATATTTGAAGAACTGTTTAGAAAATGTGCTGTAGTGAAATCTGTGTAGTTTATATTTACTGTAGAATATAATGGAGAGATCTTGAATTCTCAGTTTGTGTTCTTACTATTACTATGTGGGGGCAGTAAGAGGAGCTTTGTTGTTGTGCCAACAGCAGGTGAAGTGATTGGGACACATGCAACAGTAACTCAGTAGGTTGAGAAATTTACACAGGTTGGAATAGATATGGATGGTGCTGGAAATATGAGAAGTCAAATGTATCTTTTTTTTTTCAATCTCTGCAGATGAGCCTTGGCTGGAAGAAGATGTTATTGTGGTCTGGGCCAGATGGCAAAGATGGGAAAAGTGAACAACTCAATAAGAAAAAATGTTAGCTGTAAGTCATCATCTATAACTGTACTGTATTCTTTTACATGTTCTGGAGGACTAGTATCTACCACTACATGGTCACAGTATGGTGGTAATATCAGTGTTGGCCTTTGTGTAGATTTATTTTCATTAACAGTGCTGTCATCTGCTGTGGTCCCTCTATACCCACTATTAGGCTACGCCACTGTAGTTGTAATCAAGGTTACCGGTTAAGGGCCCACTCAGACGTTTCACCCCCCCTGAGCTGAACCTCTTGCTACACCTTTGAGCACACTAATGCTCAACCACTTCTTCAGTTTGAGTAAGAATATGTGGGATGGCCACATAGTCAGTGGACCATGGCAGCACATCTCTGATGATGATGATGACAAAATACAAGTGTCAACTGCAGTGTGCAGACCAACAAGGAGGGTGTCAGGAAACCGGGAGAGGGGGAAAAGGACACCCCCCTTTCCCAAAGGCGAGACTCGCTCTCTAGCGCGCCACCTTATAGTCAAGCCAATTGTGGAATTGGCAGACGATAAGCAAGGAGGCCACTATTCTACTACTATGAC
Organism: Anomaloglossus baeobatrachus; assembly: GCF_048569485.1. Lineage (NCBI taxonomy): Eukaryota > Metazoa > Chordata > Amphibia > Anura > Aromobatidae > Anomaloglossus > Anomaloglossus baeobatrachus. The sequence goes on from NC_134357.1 coordinate 363,072,143, forward strand.
GATTATTGAAGGGCTCCCGATGAGAGTAAGGTATATATTCCCCCGACTTCTGCAAGCAAAATATATCTAATCCCCCCTGATCTCACTGATCGCCCCACAATGATCCTTGGCATAAACTCGTGTCACGCTCCCCGGGTCCCCTGCCTTGCTTCCCGGCTCCCCTGCCTCGCTCCCCGGCTCACCTGCCACGCTCCCCGGCTTCCCTGCCTCGCTTCCCGGCTCCTCTATCAGGCGTCCCCCGCTCCACAGCCTCCAGCCCCCATCACCTGCGCTCCCCAGGCGGCTCGGTCCCCACTCCCGGCGCCCGTCAGCAGCTCTGCTCCAGGCCGGCTCCCCTGCCTCCTGTTCACCGCTCCCTGATATGGCTTCTGGCACCCGGGCCTCGCGCATGCGCATTAGGGCGCGCGCGCGGTCATTGACCCTTTCTTAAAGGGCCAGTGTCCTCCAACAGGATATTGAAGGATCAGGTACTGGGTATATAGGGGGATCCTTTCCAAGTGGGCGGGGCCTGTTCTTCGTGTTTTCTAAGCTAGGAGTCAGGTCTCCTTGTGTCTGTGATATACTCACCTATCTCTCTCGTAGAGCCGATCCTGCCTCGCCAACCGGTCCTGACGATACCCGAACCCCGAACGGTGACGGCCTGCCATCCCATCAGCTGCTGCTATCTCCGATCCCTGTGGTGACCCGTCTTCTCGCTCCATTGGTTCCGGACTCTGCCTGACGACATCTCGGCCTCCGAACCTGAGCTCCGTCACCCGGACTACCATCAGAGACCCCGTGGTCCCAGGGACTTCTTTACTCCACTCCTCTAAACGGACTGTCCTGCTAGTGCTCCGGCTACCGGACACCTTGCCCTCGGTGAGGTGTTCAGCCCAGTGGATCCACCTCCTGGGTCTGCCCGTCCACCTGGCCCTAACAGTAAGAACAGGCCATGGATCCCGCCGAAGCACTAGCGGCCTTGCAGCAGGAACTCACACGCCAGTGCGAGACCCAGACCCGCATGCTGAACTTCATGTCTTCTGTGGATACCCGCCTGAACACGCTACAAGCGACGGCCACATCCTTGGCATCTCAGGTTTCCACTGTACAATCCACGGCCACAGCTCCCGTGGCAGCCTCCTTGGATGCTTCCAGACTTCGTTTGGCTTCACCACCCCGGTACGCCGGAGATCCCAAGACCTGCAGGGGATTCCTAAACCAGTGCTCCCTTCATTTCAAGCTGCTTCCGCACTTGTTTGCCTCCGACCAAGCCAAGGTGGCGTTTGTGATGTCACATCTAGAGGGTGAGGCACTGGCCTGGATGAACCCCTTGTGGGAAAAGGAGGACCCTGTGACTACCAACATCCAGGACTTCCTGCAGGCATTCAGAAACACCTTTGACGAACCTGGACGTGCCGCTGCATCCGCCTCATCACTCCTCAGGCTACGTCAGGGGACTACGACGGTAGGGCAGTATGCCATCCGCTTCCGCACTTTGGCCTCAGAATTGGGGTGGAACAATGAAGCCCTCACTGCCGCCTTCTGGGAAGGACTCTCCAGCCGTATTAAGGACGAGCTGGCAGGCCGCGATGTTCCTTCCACCCTGGATGCCCTGATCGCACTAGCCACCCGCGTGGACCTCAGATTCCAGGAACGATCCAAAGAGGTGTCCCGTGAGAGACGTCCGATACGGCATTCCTCTCCTCCTCAGAAGCCCGCCGTACTTCAGTCAGCGTCGTCTGGTGTCTCTGTCCACGAGCCCATGCAGATTGACCGTTTGCGGCAGTCCGAACAACGCCGAGCAGAACGGCTCGCCAAGGGCCTCTGCTTCTACTGCGGAGAGGGCACACACCTTCTACGCTCCTGTCCAGAGAGGCCGGGAAACTCCAAAGCCTAGGGCTGGTAGGAGAGGCCACCCTAGGTGCTGGGACTCTCTCAGACCCGGTTACGTGGACTGTTCAAGTGACAACGGGAGAGACGCGGTTCACGGCCGAGGCGTACCTCGATTCCGGGGCAGCAGGCAATTTCATCCAGCAGGCCACGGTGGACAAGTACCAGGTGCCTGTTACTCCACTCGACAAACCCCTCGTGATTGCCTCTGTAGATGGGAGACCCCTCTCTGACACCATCTCGTGGATCACCAAGCCGGTGGAACTACGTATCGGTGCCCTGCACACCGAGAACATCGCTCTCTACGTCCTCCCACACATGTCCCATCAAATCCTGCTGGGACTCCCCTGGTTACGGACACACGAACCGTCAGTCAGCTGGGGTACTGGTGAAATCACCCGATGGGGCTCCTCTTGCCACGAGAATTGTCTGAAGACTATACAGCCCATCCGACGACCTCCGGTTCCGGAGTCCCTACCAGGACTGCCTTCGGCCTACTGGTCCTACGCGGACGTCTTTGATAAAAAGGAGTCAGAGGTACTGCCGCCACATCGTCCTTATGACTGTGCCATCGACCTACTCCCGGGAACTACACCACCTCGAGGACGGATATATCCGTTGTCTCCTGCTGAAACTAGGGCCATGTCTGCCTACATCACGGAGAACCTAGCAAGGGGATTCATTCGGAGATCCTCCTCTCCTGCTGGAGCAGGCTTCTTCTTCGTTAAGAAGAAAGAGGGCGATCTACGCCCATGCATTGACTACCGGGGATTGAACCAAATCACCGTGAAAAATAAATACCCCCTGCCGCTCATCCCCGAATTGTTTGATCGGCTTAGAGGAGCTCGTGTGTTTACCAAGTTGGATCTTCGGGGTGCCTACAACCTGGTCCGCATCCGCTCTGGGGACGAATGGAAGACCACATTCAATACTCGCGATGGGCACTATGAATACTGTGTGATGCCCTTCGGCCTCTGTAACGCACCAGCAGTGTTTCAGGAATTGGTGAACGACGTGTTCCGGGACCTTCTCTACGTCTGTGTGGTGGTGTATCTTGACGATATCCTGGTCTTCTCTCCGGACCTCCAGACCCACAGAGAGAACGTGCAGCTGGTACTACAAAGACTGAGAGAGAATCGCCTGTACGCCAAGTACGAGAAGTGTGTATTCGAGCAGTCTTCTCTTCCCTTCTTGGGTTACGTGATCTCCGATACCGGTCTGCAGATATACCCGGAGAAGGTCTCTTCCATCCTCAACTGGCCCCCTCCTTCCGGACTGAAGGCAATCCAACGCTTTCTGGGATTCGCAAACTATTATCGTCAGTTTATCCCTCACTTCTCTGCTCTGACTGCACCTCTCTCCGCCTTGACCAAGAAGGGGGCTAATCCAAAGGACTGGTCACCTGCGGCCGACGCCGCGTTTGGCTCCTTGAAACAGGCATTTGCTTCTTCCCCTGTGCTCCACCGTCCTGAGTTAAACCGACAGTTTACCTTGGAGGTGGATGCCTCCTCCTCGGGAGCCGGAGCAGTGCTCATGCAGAAGTCCTCCTCCGGGAAGATGGTTACTTGCGGTTTCTTCTCCAAGAGCTTCTCACCGCCTGAACGCAACTACACCATCGGTGACCGAGAACTATTGGCAGTCAAACTGGCTCTGGAGGAATGGCGCTACCTTCTGGAGGGAGCAGTGTACCCCGTGATCATTTACACGGACCACAAGAACCTGGAATACCTGCGGTCCGCTCAGCGACTGAACCCCCGGCAGGCCAGGTGGTCCTTGTTCTTTGCCAGGTTCGATTTTCAGCTCCATTTTCGACCCGCGGACAAGAATGTAAGAGCAGATGCCTTGTCCAGGTCATTCATGGCCATGGAGCAGGAGGAGGAGACATCCCAGCCCATCATCTGTCCTAGTAAGATCATTCCGGTGGCTCCTGTCACCCTGGCCCAGATACCACCTGGGAAGACCTATGTCTCTGAGACTGACAGGAAAAAAGTGTTGCACTGGGGCCATGCCTCGAAAATAGCCGGCCATGCTGGTCAGAAGAAAACATGGAGTACAATTGTACGTCACTACTGGTGGCCATCCCTTCGCACGGACGTCGCTTCTTTTGTCTCAGCCTGCTCCTCTTGTGCCAGGAACAAGACGCCCAAACACCTGCCATATGATCGTCTTCTGCCTCTGCCTATACCCTCCGTTCCGTGGCAACACATTGAGATGGACTTTATTACGGACTTGCCCCTGTCCTCCGGACACACAGTCATATGGGTCGTGGTGGATCGGTTCTCCAAAATGGCTCATTTCGTCCCTATGGCTGGACTGCCCTCTGCCCAGGAACTCGCTGATGCTTACATACAGCACATCTTCCAGTTGCATGGCTTTCCATCACACATTGTGTCCGATAGAGGAACTCAGTTTACCTCCCGCTTCTGGAGGGCTCTCTGCAAACATCTGGGAGTGACTCTGGACTTTTCTTCAGCCTACCATCCTCAGTCGAATGGCCAAGTGGAACGAGTCAATCAGATCTTGACCTCCTTCTTACGTCACTACGTCAACGCCCATCACGACGACTGGTCCACGCTTCTTCCTTGGGCTGAATTCTCCCATAACCACCACGTCAGTGAGTCCTCCTCCAGCTCTCCCTTCCATGTCGTTTACGGTCTTCAGCCTTCCGTCCCATTACCTGTATCCTCTTCCTCGGATGTCCCTGCTGCTGATGCTGTAGTCCGTGACTTTTCTACAATTTGGGACTCTGTGAAGACGTCCCTTGGACGTGCTTCCCTGCGGATGAAGAGACACGCAGACAAGAGGCGCCTGGATCCCCCATGTTTCTCTCCAGGAGATCTGGTCTGGCTTGCTTCCAAGTACGTCCAATTGAAGCTACCATCATACAAGCTGGGTCCTCGCTACATCGGGCCATTTAAGGTCATCAGCAAAATAAATGAGGTCTCCTACAAGCTGCAGCTCCCGGCCATGATGAGAATACCCAACTCCTTCCACGTCTCCCTGCTCAAGCCGGTTGTCCTTGGTCCCTTCTCCGCTGCTGCCAGTTCTGCTCCTCCTCCTATTGCTGATGATGACATCTATGCGGTAAGGGATATCGTGGCCATGAAAACCGTACGGGGCTGACAGTTCTTCCTGGTGGACTGGGCAGGGTATGGTCCTGAGGATAGGTCCTGGGAACCCCGGGAGAATGTGGGTACTCCTCTGATACGTGCCTTCCTGTCCCGGTTGCGGGGAGGGGGCGTGGGGGGGGGTACTGTCACACTCCCCGGGTCCCCTGCCTTGCTTCCCGGCTCCCCTGCCTCGCTCCCCGGCTCACCTGCCACGCTCCCCGGCTTCCCTGCCTCGCTCCCCGGCTCCTCTATCAGGCGTCCCCCGCTCCACAGCCTCCAGCCCCCATCACCTGCGCTCCCCAGGCGGCTCGGTCCCCGCTCCCGGCGCCCGTCGGCAGCTCTGCTCCAGGCCGACTCCCCTGCCTCCTGTTCACCGCTCCCTGCCCTGGCTTCTGGCACCCGGGCCTCGCGCATGCGCATTAGGGCGCGCGCGCGGTCATTGACCCTTTCTTAAAGGGCCAGTGTCCTCCAACAGGATATTGAAGGATCAGGTACTGGGTATATAGGGGGATCATTTCCAAGTGGGCAGGGCCTGTTCTTCGTGTTTTCTAAGCTAGGAGTCAGGTCTCCTTGTGTCTGTGATATACTCACCTATCTCTCTCGTAGAGACGATCCTGCCTCGCCAACCGGTCCTGACGATACCCGAACCCCGAACGGTGACGGCCTGCCATCCCGTCAGCTCCTGCTATCTCCGATCCCTGTGGTGACCCGTCTTCTCGCTCCATTGGTTCCGGACTCTGCCTAACGACATCTCGGCCTCCGAACCTGAGCTCCGTCACCCGGACTACCATCAGAGACCCCGTGGTCCCAGGGACTTCTTTACTCCACTCCTCTAAACGGACTGTCCTGCTAGTGCTCCGGCTACCGGACACCTTGACCTCGGTGAGGTGTTCAGCCCAGTGGATCCACCTCCTGGGTCTGCCCGTCCACCTGGCCCTAACAACTCGCTGCCACCAATCGATTATGATAACTATTAAGCCGAGCACATGGCCATGGGATTCAGGAATCGAGATAACAGAAATAGCTCAAGATTAAATTATATATTTGACTGCCTTAAGGGCACACTAGATACTACAATATATACAGGATGGAATTTACAGAATATATATGTCAGAATACATTTACAGGTAAGTTATGGATTTCAAGAAGATATCAGTTGTATCAATTACCTTATTCCCTAGTGGACAAAGGGGGACGCTGTGTGGCCAATACGTTTCCTGGATCTTCCCCCACATGTATCACACAAGACCACCCGAAGAAGAACAAATCAAATTGTCTGCACTGTGGTTATCAATCTTGCTAAATTCCATGTCCCCTCCCACTGGTGACCTCAGACTGGGCTGGCCTTCACTTATCCAGGGAAATTATAGATTTCAGTTTTCAACCATAACTCTGCCCCTGAGCATCTTACATGGAAGATATGACCATTATATTTCTTCTTATTAATGGAGCTATCCATAGACAGTAAATAGTATATGTCTGTGGGCTTTCTTCAGGGAGTTATTAATTATTGAGGGCTACGCACATCACACAATTTTGCAGAAATATGTGTTACGTGCATCTGGCCCTAAGGAATCTGAAAATATGCCTATTTAATTTGTTTGGGCGATGAACTTCCTAATAATCTAACTCTTCTAACAGCTCCCAAAAGGGTTGAGGGAGACTAATTGAAGCTACAGTATGTCATAAACCTGGAGTTCGCCTCCCACCTCCTGTGTAGGACAATTCACTCTGCAGGGGGGTGTGCTGGCTCAGGAACTGTCTTAAGCTGGGTTCACACATAGCGACAGCAACAACGACGTCGCTGTTACGTCACCATTTTTTGTGATGCAACAGCGACCTTGTAAGTCGCTGTTATGATCGCTGCTTAGCTGTCAAACACAGTGACGCAGCAGCGATCATAACTAGAGTTGAGCGCGGTTCGTGGTTCGTGGTTCTCCAGTTCTAGGCTCGAGTGATTTTGGGGCATGTTCTAGATCGAACTAGAACTCGAGCTTTTTGCAAAAGCTCGATAGTTCTAGAAACGTTCGAGAACGGTTCTAGCAGCCAAAAAACAGCTAAATCATAGCTTGGTTTCTGCTGTAATAGTGGAAGTCACTCTGTGAATCAAACTATTATCACATTTCAGTGTATAGTGTGCGTGAACAGCGCCTTCAGATCACTGCTGTTTCTATAATGGCGATCGCCATTTTTTTTTTTTTTTTTCTTGTCTTCCTTCCCTAAGCGCGCGCGTCTTGTGGGGCGGGCCAGCATGTCAGCCAATCACAGACACACACACAGCTAAGTGGACTTTGAGCCAGAGAAGCAACGGCATGTGTGATAGGATCTGCATGTCACATGTCCCTGCATTATAAAACCGGACATTTTCTTCACGAACGCCATTATCTGCCTTCTGCGTCTTTGGTGTCAGACATCAGTGTCGCAGCTCCGTCCTCCTGAGTCCTATAGCCGATACAGCTGTATGCGCTGCATACACAGCGTTAGACAGCTTAGGGAGAGCACTTTCTAGCAGTCCTTTTAAGGGCTCAAAGCGGCAGGGTCAGAGAGCCATAGGTGACAGGTCCTGCAAACAGCAACAGCGTCTGTGTAGCCAAGGTCAGGGATTTCCTCCCTGCATTTCACCATTAGGAGGGAATAGAAAGGCAGGCTTCCATTCCTCTACCCAGAGCACCACAATCCTGCCACTGTACCCTCTTGTCCTCTGCACACTCCAACTCATTCTAACTAAGCCATTATACTAGCAAACACTCAGTGTACCTAGTGGCATCCTATCTGTGGCTATTGGACTTTGCTATAGTCCCACTAGTGCAAAGACATTTGCAGAGCACGTCTGCCTGCATTGCACACTACAACTTTTTTAAACTAAGCAATTTTACTAGCAAACACTCAGTGTACCTAGTGGCATCCTAAAGGTGGCTATTGGACTTTGCTATAGTCCCACTAGTGCAAAGACATTTGCAGAGCACGTCTGCCTGCATTGCACACTACAACTCATTGTTACTAAGCCATTATACTAGCAAACACTCAGTGTACCTAGTGGCATCCTAAACGTGGCTATTGGACTTTGCTATAGTCCCACTAGTGCAAAGACATTTGCAGAGCGCGTCTGCCTGCATTGCACACTACAACTTTTTTAAACTAAGCAATTTTACTAGCAAACACTCAGTGTACCTAGTGGCATCCTAAAGGTGGCTATTGGACTTTGCTATAGTCCCACTAGTGCAAAGACATTTGCAGCACCTCTGCCTGCATTGCACACTCCAACTTTTTTAAACTAAGCAATTTTACTAGCAAACACTCAGTGTACCTAGTGGCATCCTATACGTGGCTATTGGACTTTGCTATAGTCCCACTAGTGCAAAGACATTTGCAGAGCACGTCTGCCTGCATTGCACACTACAACTTTTTTAAACTAAGCAATTTTACTAGCAAACACTCAGTGTACCTAGTGGCATCCTAAAGGTGGCTATTGGACTTTGCTATAGTCCCACTAGTGCAAAGACATTAGCAGAGCACATCTGCCTGCATTGCACACTCCAACTTTTTTAAACTAAGCAATTTTACTAGCAAACACTCAGTGTACCTGGTGGCATCCTAAACGTGGCTATTGGACTTTGCTATAGTCCCACTAGTGCAAAGACATTTGCAGAGCACGTCTGCCTGCATTGCACACTACAACTCATTGTTACTAAGCCATTATACTAGCAAACACTCAGTGTACCTAGTGGCATCCTAAACGTGGCTATTGGACTTTGCTATAGTCCCACTAGTGCAAAGACATTTGCAGAGCACGTCTGCCTGCATTGCACACTACAACTCATTGTTACTAAGCCATTATACTAGCAAACACTCAGTGTACCTAGTGGCATCCTATACGTGGCTATTGTACTTTTGTCAATTCACAGTATTGGAACGTTATTTGCAGCACGTCTGCCTGCATTGCACACTCTAACTTTTTTAAACTCAGCCATTATACTAGCAAACACACAGTGTACCTAGTTGTATCGTAAACGTGGCTTTTGTACGTTTGTCTATTCACAGTATTGGAACGTTATTTGCAGCACGTCTGCCTGCATTGCACACTCTAACTTTTTTAAACTCAGCCATTATACTAGCAAACACTCACTGTACCTAGTTGTATCCTAAACGTGGCTATTGGACTTTTGTCAATTCACAGTATTGGAACGTTATTTGCAGCACGTCTGCCTGCATTGCACACTCTAACTTTTTTAAACTCAGCCATTATACTAGCAAACACTCACTGTACCTAGTTGTATCCTAAACGTGGCTATTGGACTTTTGTCAATTCACAGTATTGGAACGTTATTTGCAGCACGTCTGCCTGCATTGCACACTCTAACTTTTTTAAACTCAGCCATTATACTAGCAAACACTCACTGTACCTAGTTGTATCCTAAACGTGGCTATTGTACTTTTGTCTATTCACACTACTGCAAATCTATGTGCAGCACCTCTGCATGACAACCTCGTGCTCTGTTTTTAATAAGCTATAATGATAGCACAAAATACTGCCATTTTGTGGCATCATAGAACTGGCTGTTGTATTCCATTAGTGCCCCACTGGTGACAAGCTATTTCTAGCACCTCTACATCACACCCTCATGCACATTTTGCTACGCTAATGTTATAGGAAACTCATGGAATTCATTGCTGCATTTCATAATTCGGAGGGATAGAAAGTCAGGCTTCCTTTAGCTTTTCCTTCTGTTCATAGACAGCATCTCCAAGACAAATTTCCCCTCCACGTCTAAGTGTGGAGAGGCAGCAAGTGTGCATGCGTGTGCCGATGTACCCCAGCTGCAGCATAATTACAGTGTTTCGCCTAGTGAGTATGCTCAGCCTGACTGTGCCATTCCTGACGCTAAGTCTTCATTTCGGGATACAGCGCATGCTCCCACACTAAGTGTGAAAAGCCTCTTTGCACAGGTGCTTGCATTCCGTGCCGGGTCTAAGTCCTGTTTTGTGCCTAGACACCATGCTAAAGCTGATAGTCTTTTTTCAGAGACTGTATTTCATGCTACTGAGCATGCTCAGGCACTTCCTGCATCAGAGACTAGGTCCGGTAATGAACTCTTTGGCCCTGGCCCTGATGTGGGGGTCCCATATAGACCACAGGGCATCAGGTGTCCTCCCAAATGGCTTGCAGAGGCCCACACCTATGACTTGTCATCGCATTATTGATGGTCAGACGATGACTGGTGAGGTGTTTGGGTCATGGCAGCCATGAGGTCATCATTGAAGTTGCGTTTCCAAATAGGACGCTAGTTATGCCACTCATGACGTGTCACTCTACTTTTGTCTATAGGAGGTGCATTGTGGTTCACCATGGTTTGGGGCGGACCCAGGTTATCAAAGGGGCTGGAGCCAACAAGGAGGTGCACAGTCTTCTATTATGCTCCGAAAGAGCACACCTCCATGTGTTGAACCCATTGCGGCTTTAGGCCAGAGGTAGGCAGGGATAGGGTGGTGGATGCAGGCCACCACCACAGTTGGTAACGCAGAACGGTTAAGACCAGCTCCTGTCCTAACAGTCCTGCTTGTGCAGCCCAGTGGCATTAACAGGCCTGCTGCTGCTGATGCGCCTGCTGTCCACAGGTGTGGCCCCTACGCACACGGTCAGCGTACTCAATGGCCCCTGTGTTGTTAACAGGGAGTTCCTGGGCTGGGTGGGCATGTGGACCCTGTGACGCTAACAGGGCTCACAGTCTCCAGATCCGAATGGCGTCTAACTCGGTTCAGGCTACTATTAGTTTCATAGCCACACAGCTCTGTATCCTCCACCAAACCTTCCAGTTGCCAACCTCTCCTTTTCCAACTGGGAGCACGGTGGACACTGACTGCTGATGGGGATATATACCTTTCTCTTTCTTTTCTTATTAATTTTCGTTATATAGCGGTCACAGATTATATACCACTTTATCCAAATCTGCCAGTCCCACTGTAACAGATGTTGTTTCTTCAGCAAATGTTACAGTTGCTTAACCACCAAATCCACGGACCAAAATTTTTTTCCCCTTTCCAACACACCTGTTCCCCTTTCCAACAGCATCTGTCCTTTTCCAACTCATTTTGGGATATGACCAAAAGTGCAACTGTGCAGGGACACCGTACTCAACGCCATCTCAGCACAGCAGCCATCCCTCGGTCCCTCCGATGTGGACAAGTAAAAGACCATTTCCTCCTATCCATGACAAAGCGTTGAGATTCACTCTGTGCAGCACTGGTGTTTAGTGGAAAAGTAGATCTAAGATTGCGTACCACATTCTGCAGATACTCCTGTATACGTGCGTCTATTTCTATGGCAGGAATTAGTTCGGCAAATTTTGTCTTGTACCGGGGATCTAACAGTGTGGCAACCCAGTATTCTGGATTACTTTGAATTCGTACAATCCGAGGGTCATGTTGTAGGTAGTGCAGCAAGAATCCGCTCATGTGTCTTGTGCATCCAGGAGGACCAAGTCCTTGGTGTGTTGGTGGCAGAGAGGTGAGAATCGTGCATACTTCCTCTGTCCTCTACCCACAACCTCGCACAACCGAAATGTGAGCAAGCTCTCACTCATCTGCTGAGTCTTCCATGCCGATCGCCAGTTCGTCCTCCATTTCTTCATGGGCTCCTGCACTTTCATCAACACTTTTTGCTGATACTATGCGCCCTTGTTAATCCCTCTCCCTCACCATGACTGCCGCATAGGTGCCGCTGACCATCTGGACCTCGTAGATCTTGTTATCCCTTCCGCATATGACTCCTCCTGTACTTCCTCCCCTTCCTCTTGTCCCAACACCTGACTCTGAATAATAATTACAGTGTGCTCCATCATGTAGATGACCAGAATTGTCACCCTGAGAATGACATTGCCAGTGCTAAACATCTTCGTCGACATTTCAAAACTGTGTAGCAGGGTGCATAGGTCCTTGATCTGACACCACTCCAGCAGCGTGATCTGCACCACCTCTGGATCAAGTTATCCCAGGCTATATGTCTTACCGTATTTCAGCAGGGCTCTGCGGTGCTGCCACACACGCTGCAACATGTGCAGATTCCAATTCCTGCGTGTCGGAACATCGCATTTCCGGCGTTTAACTGCCAGACCCTAAGACTTCCGGAGTGATGAAAGTTGTTGAGCTGCTGTGTGCGCACGATGGAAGTGAGCACATAGTGAGCGTGCCCGCTGCACAAGTCCATGTAGGCCGTGATGGTGTTTTAAAAATTGCTGGAGAATTCGGTTCAACACGTGAGCCATACAAGGCACGTGTGTCACATTGCCCTGACGATGGCCCACAGCCAGGTTTGCATCATTGCCGCACACGGCTGTTAAGTCACCAACGTAGTCCGCTCCGTCAATTTGTACTCCGGTTGCCAGGTGACAACGTGTTCCTTTCATGAATAGTGCTGATGATGGGAGAGTAGTCGATGCCAGCGGCGCAGGTGGACGCAGGTTATGCTCACCCACTGGGCTGCATTACCTTGACAGATGCAGAATCTCTGGCTGAATGTAGCTGGTGGGTATCTCACAGATGAAATACCATCATTCAGCTACAACCAATGGGAAGACACCACACCCTTTTTTATGCCCATCCTGTCTGCAGACCACTGCCAGACATAGCTATGAACCTCTGGTTAATTTTACCCCCAGTTCAGTTTTATGATTTTGTGTGCTTGTTACCTGACTACTTTTCCTGCTTGCTGTTTATGTACCTTGTTGGCCGATACGCATTTCACCTCTGCTTGTTTTCTGATTAAGTCCTGGCCGTCCCATTCTGTTCCTGTTCCTCAATTAATGTTTTGACCCTGCCTGACTACTATTCTCTGGAATAGCGGTGTGACTCACATTTCCCATACATTTCAAAGTAAAACTTTGACTGCCTGATGGCATTGAGCTCTGCTGCCAGCATAGTAAGGAGGTGTGTGGTAGTCCTTGTGCGCAGTTGCAAGGAAGGGTGGCCTGACCACACAGGGTTTGCGCCAAGGTAGAGGACCCACACGAGGTTGAAGAGGCAGAAGCAGTGTATTAACTTCTACATACAGAACAAGGATTGAAACAACTCGTGGGGACGGCAAGACTTGTACAGCAGACCCTTCTCCATCTCTCACCATAGTTTGCCAGTGCCCAGTCAGTGACATGTAATGACCCTGTCTATGCTTACTGGTCCAAGTATCTGTGTTGAAATGCACCCTGTCGCACACAGATTTTCTCAAGGAAGTGGTGATGATGTTGTGTGCGACATGCTGGTGTAGCGCGGGCATGCTTTTCTTGGAGAAGCAGTGGTGATTGGGCATCTGGTACTGGGGCACAGCGACAGACATAAGGTCTGTAAAATCCTGTGTGTCCACTACGCGTAAAGGCAGCATTTCGGTAGCCAACAGCTTACAGAGGGATAGAGTCAACCACTTAGCTTTGTCATGGGTCGCAGTAAGTGGCCTTTTATTTGACCACATCTGAGGGACAGAGATCTGGCTGCTGTCTGTAGACGGTGTTGAGTAGGGTGTCCCTGGAAAAATGCAGGTTTGTGAGAAAAGTGCAGGCGGAGACATGATGTTGCCTTCATCTTGCCTTCAGATCTGTTCATCTTGTATCATTTTTAAAAAACACAGCAAGCAAGGGTTACTCCAAGCGGAGTCTACCTTTTTTCCCAAAATTGGGCACACAGACACCCCATCAGTGGCAGCACTTGTGCCCTAGTTGCAAACAGGATGTTTTGATTTGCATCAAGCACATTCCAAATCCACAAGCATTTACTCTCCCCAGGATGACACAGGGGTAGTAAATTCCTTCTGGATCCATGACTTGTTCATTTTGATGAACGTCAGTCTGTCCACATTGTCACTGGACAGACGCGTGCGCTTATCTGTCAGCACACACCCAGCAGCACTGAAGACACGTTCAGAGACAACGCTGGCAGCTGGACACGACAAAATCTCCAAGGCGTAACTGGAGAGCTCTGTCAATTTTTCTAGATTTGAAGCCCAAAAGGAGCAAGGCTCCATTTGCAAAGTCATTGCATCGATGTTCATTTGGAGATACTCCTGTATCATCCTCTCCATCCGTTGACTATGTGTCAGACTTGTTGTCTCTGGTGGCCTTGCAAAGGAGGGTCTAAAAAAATTATGAAAAGATTCCATAAAATTGCTGTTACCAGCACCAGATACGGTCCTACTGGTACGGGTAGACTGTTGAAGATGACGAGGCCGTCCCATGTTTGTCAAGTTACAACTGGGAGAATCACTCCCTTCACCTGCACGGTTGTTTGGTGGAAAAGCCGAGCTAAGATCGAGTAACAGCTTATGCTGATACTCCTGCATACGTGCGTCCCTTTCTATGGGTGGAATTATGTCACAAAATTTGGACTTGTCCCGGGGATCTAATAGTGTGGCAAGCCAGTAGTCATCATCACTTCTAATTTTGACAATACGAGGGTCATGTTGGAGGTAGTGCAACAAGAAGGCACTCATGTGTCTTGCGCAGCCATGCGGACCAAGTCCACGCTGTGTTTGTGGCATAGAGGTGCTAACCGTTCTTTCTTCCTCTGTCATCTCCCCCCAACCTCTTTCAACTGAAATTTGACCAAGGTCCCCCTCATCTGCTGAGTCTTCCATGTCCATGGACAGTTCGTCCTCCATATCTTCATGTCCTCCTGCACCTTCCTCAACATGTCGCCTGCTACCATGCGCCCTTGTTGATCCCTGTCCCCCATGGTCCCATGCCTGCCGCGTTGGTGATGATGAACGTCTGGACCTTGGTGATGTTGTTGTTTCTTGCGCATATGAATCCTCCTGTAGTTCCTCCCCTTCCTGTTGTCCCACCCCCTGACTACGAATAGTGTTTAGCGTGTGCTCCAGCATGTAAATGACTGTAATCGTCATGCTGATAATGGCATTGTCAGCGCTAAACATATTCGTCGCCATGTCGAAACTGTGCAGAAGGGTGCATAGGTCCTTGATCTGAGATCACTCCATCAGGGTGATCTGCCCCACTTCTGCATCTCGTTGGCCCAGGCTATACATCATGACGTATTGCACCAGGGCTCGCCGGTGCTGCCACAGTCGCTGTAACATGTGGAGAGTTGAATTCCAGCGTGTCGCCACATCGCATTTCAGGCGATGAACCGGCAGGCCGAAAGACTTCTGGAGCGATGCAAGTCGCTCTGCTGCGGCGCTTGAACGGCGGAAGTGAGCTGACAGTTTTCGTGCCCTGTTCAGAAGGCCATCTAGGCCGGGATAGTGTGTTAAAAATTGCTGGACGACAAGGTTCAACACGTGAGCCATACAAGGTACGTGTGTCACCTTGCCCAGGCGAAGGGCCGCACCCAGGTTTGCAGCATTGTCGCACACGGCCTTACCAGGCTGCAGGTTGAGTGGAGACAACCATTTATTAAACTCGGACCGCAGAGCTGACCACAACTCCTCAGCTGTGTGACTCTTATTCCCAAGACATGTCAAGCTAAAGACCGCCTGATGCCGTTGCGCTCTGCTGCCAGCATAGTAATGAGGGGTGCGTGATTCCTTCTGCGCAGTGAGAACGCTGGTGGCCTGACCAGGCAGGCTTGGGGCGGAGGTGGAGGACCCAGATGAGGTGGAGGATGCAGAAGCTGTGGCGGAACTTGGACAGACATAGAATTGACACACAAGTCGTGGGGACGGCAAGACTTGTGCAGCAGACCCTTCACCATCTATCACCATAGTTACCCAGTGCCCAGTCAGCGACATGTAACGTCCCTGTCCATGCTTACTGGTCCAAGTATCGGTGGTGAAATGCACCCGTTCACACACAGAGTTTCTCAAGGAAGCGGTGATGTTGTGTGCGACATGCTGGTGTAGCGCGGGCACACCTTTCTTAGAGAAGTAGTGGCGACTAGGCATCTGTTACTGGGGCACAGCGACAGATATAAGGTCTCTAAAATCCTGTGTGTCCACTAGGCGGAAAGGCAGCATTTCTGTAGCCAACAGCTTACAGAGGGATAGAGTCAACCTCTTCGCTTTGTCATGGGTCGCAGGAAGTGGCCTTTTATTTGACCACATCTGAGGGACAGAGATCTGGCTGCTGTGTGTAGACGGTGTTGAGTAGGGTGTCCCTGGAAAAATGCAGCTTTGTGAGGAAAGTGCAGGCGGAGACATGATGTTGCCTTCATCCAAAGTTGGTGCTATCGATGTCTGAGAGAGCTGTACACACTCACTTGTTTCCCCTTCCAAACCAACTGACGACCTACCAAGCAAACTGCCTGTTGCGGTTACAGTGGTGGAAGTTGTGGGTGGAAAAACAGGTGTGACAGCTGTCCCCACAGTCCTAGAAGATGACGAGCGCGCGCATGCCCTGGAAGGGGCAGGCGGTGGATGGTTGGCTCCACTAGGCCGCATTGCAGCACGGTGAGCTTCCCACCAGGCCATATGATATTTATTCATGTGACGATTCATGGAAGAAGTTGTCAAACTGCTGAGGTTTTGACCTCTACTAAGATAACCATGCCAAATGTTACAGATCACATAATTTGGCCGATCTTTTTTTATGTAAAAAAAGGACCAGGCTAGGCAAGGCTTAGAGGCCATGCGACCTGTTGATCCACCCCGAATAATGCTCAGAGGCAGAGTGGTGGCTGAGGATGCAGTTGTAGACGTGCTACCAGTGCTCCGACTGTGTCCAGGAAGGCGCCAGGTTACTTCGACGTCGGTTGCATCCTCCTCCACCGCCTCTATTGACCTCCTCGAGTGTCTGACTGTGGGTTGACAGTAGGTGGGATCTAGAACTTCATCATCAATTGTTGTGTTTGCACTCCCCTCCCCCTCAGACCGAGTTTCTTCTTGCCCTGACCGAATATTTAAGTTGTCATCCCAATCGGGTATCTGCGTCTCATCTTCATCAGTATGTTCCTCATTGCCTATAACCACAGTTGTTGGAAAGGCAGCATTTTGGTAGCCAACAGTTTGCATATGATGAAAGTCAACCTCCAAGCCATGTCATGCCCTTCTAAAAGCATGTAAAACACAGCGAGGGGACTCCAACCACAGTCTCCCTCGTTGCCACTAACTGGGCCACACACACCCCACTTGACTGGCATCGGTTGAGCCCCCTTTTGAAAAAGAAAAAGATGCTTTGCATGAAGCACTCTCAAAAATACGCGTGCCTTTCCCGTCCCCTGGCTGACCCAGGGGAAGAAAAGTCCTCTGAGAGCCATGACTTGTTCATCTTGGTTCTTTTAGAAACACAGCGAGGGGACTCCAACCACAGTCTCCCTCGTTGCCACTAACTGGGCCACACACACCCCACTTGACTGGCATCGGTTGAGCCCCCTTTTGAAAAAGAAAAAGATGCTTTGCATGAAGCACTCTCAAAAATACGCGTGCCTTTCCCGTCCCCTGGCTGACCCAGGGGAAGAAAAGTCCTCTGAGAGCCATGACTTGTTCATCTTGGTTCTTTTAGAAACACAGCGAGGGGACTCCAACCACAGTCTCCCTCGTTGCCACTAACTGGGCCACACACACCCCATTTGACTGGCATCGGTTGAGCCCCCTTTTGAAAAAGAAAAAGATGCTTTGCATGAAGCACTCTCAAAAATACGCGTGCTTTTCCCGTCCCCTGGCTGACCCAGGGGAAGAAAAGTCCTCTGAGAGCCATGACTTGTTCATCTTGGTTCTTTTAGAAACACAGCGAGGGGACTCCAACCACAGTCTCCCTCGTTGCCACTAACTGGGCCACACACACCCCACTTGACTGGCATCGGTTGAGCCCCCTTTTGAAAAAGAAAAAGATGCTTTGCATGAAGCACTCTCAAAAATACGCGTGCCTTTCCCGTCCCCTGGCTGACCCAGGGGAAGAAAAGTCCTCTGAGAGCCATGACTTGTTCATCTTGGTTCTTTTAGAAACACAGCGAGGGGACTCCAACCACAGTCTCCCTCGTTGCCACTAACTGGGCCACACACACCCCACTTGACTGGCATCGGTTGAGCCCCCTTTTGAAAAAGAAAAAGATGCTTTGCATGAAGCACTCTCAAAAATACGCGTGCCTTTCCCGTCCCCTGGCTGACCCAGGGGAAGAAAAGTCCTCTGAGAGCCATGACTTGTTCATCTTGGTTCTTTTAGAAACACAGCGAGGGGACTCCAACCACAGTCTCCCTCGTTGCCACTAACTGGGCCACACACACCCCACTTGACTGGCATCGGTTGAGCCCCCTTTTGAAAAAGAAAAAGATGCTTTGCATGAAGCACTCTCAAAAATACGCGTGCCTTTCCCGTCCCCTGGCTGACCCAGGGGAAGAAAAGTCCTCTGAGAGCCATGACTTGTTCATCTTGGTTCTTTTAGAAACACAGCGAGGGGACTCCAACCACAGTCTCCCTCGTTGCCACTAACTGGGCCACACACACCCCACTTGACTGGCATCGGTTGAGCCCCCTTTTGAAAAAGAAAAAGATGCTTTGCATGAAGCACTCTCAAAAATACGCGTGCCTTTCCCGTCCCCTGGCTGACCCAGGGGAAGAAAAGTCCTCTGAGAGCCATGACTTGTTCATCTTGGTTCTTTTAGAAACACAGCGAGGGGACTCCAACCACAGTCTCCCTCGTTGCCACTAACTGGGCCACACACACCCCACTTGACTGGCATCGGTTGAGCCCCCTTTTGAAAAAGAAAAAGATGCTTTGCATGAAGCACTCTCAAAAATACGCGTGCCTTTCCCGTCCCCTGGCTGACCCAGGGGAAGAAAAGTCCTCTGAGAGCCATGACTTGTTCATCTTGGTTCTTTTAGAAACACAGCGAGGGGACTCCAACCACAGTCTCCCTCGTTGCCACTAACTGGGCCACACACACCCCACTTGACTGGCATCGGTTGAGCCCCCTTTTGAAAAAGAAAAAGATGCTTTGCATGAAGCACTCTCAAAAATACGCGTGCCTTTCCCGTCCCCTGGCTGACCCAGGGGAAGAAAAGTCCTCTGAGAGCCATGACTTGTTCATCTTGGTTCTTTTAGAAACACAGCGAGGGGACTCCAACCACAGTCTCCCTCGTTGCCACTAACTGGGCCACACACACCCCACTTGACTGGCATCGGTTGAGCCCCCTTTTGAAAAAGAAAAAGATGCTTTGCATGAAGCACTCTCAAAAATACGCGTGCCTTTCCCGTCCCCTGGCTGACCCAGGGGAAGAAAAGTCCTCTGAGAGCCATGTCCACATTGTCAGTGGACAGACACGTGTGCTTATCTGCCAGCAGACCCACAGCATCACTGAAGACAGGTTCCGAGAGAACGCTGGCTGCAGGACACGACAAGATCCCCAAGACGTACGTGGCGAGCTCAGGCAATTTATCAACATTGGAAGCCTAAAATGAGCAGGGCTCAAGTTGCACAATAATGGAATCGATGTTTCCTTGCATATACTCATATATCTGTGTGTCCTACTCTTTTTCCTTGTCCAGCTCTTTTGTTTTCGCATGAGTATATGTCCTTGTCACTTTCCCATGTGTTGTGAGTTGTTTGTGACCTTTTGGACACCTTTGAGGGTGTTTTCTAGGTGTTTTTCTGTGTTTGTGATTGCCTGCCATTGTTTCCTATGCAGTTCGAGTTCGGTTCGTCGAACGTTCGACGAACCGAACTCGAACGGGAGGTCCGTTCGGCGAACCAACCTCGAGCCGAACCGCGACCGGTTCGCTCATCTCTAATCATAACGTCGCTACATGTGCAGAGAGTAGGGAGCCGCGCACACTGCTTAGCGTTGGCTCCCTGCTCTCCTAGCTACAGTACACATAGGGTTAATTACCCGATGTGTACTGCAGCTACATGTGCAGAGAGCAGGAGCCGGCAGCACAGGCAGCGTGAGAGCGGCGGAGGCTGGTAACGAAGGTAAATATCGGGTAACCACCTTGGTTACCCGATGTTTACCCTGGTTACAGCTTACCGCAGCTGCCAGATGCCGGCTCCTGCTCTCTGCTCGCTTCATTTCGTCGCTCTCTCGCTGTCACTCACAGCGATCTGTGCGTCACAGCGGGAGAGCAACAATAAAAAAACTAACCAGGGCTGTGTGTAACGAGCAGCGATCTCACAGCAGGGGCCAGATCGCTGCTCAGTGTCACACACAGCGAGATCGCTAATGAGGTCACTGCTGCGTCACAAAAACCGTGACTCGGCAGCGATCTCAGCAGCGATCTCGCTGTGTGTGAAGCACCCCTTAATTGAATTTTGAGACCTTGAGGTCTAGCAGAACTAAAAGGGGGTTTGGGGATATGTACAGTGACAGCTGACTGACCTTTGTCATAACTCTCATCATATATCAGAATATTCCTCACAGAGGGCAAGAGTGAAGAGTGGGTGGAAGATGATGCAGGGGATGATGAGGTCCTAGCCCCCTCATGGAGTCAAGACGATCAAAGTATTTTTCTATATGCATGTTTATATATACATTTATGTATACATATATGTATATATGTGTATAGTTTTACAGTTAATATTTAAATTTTCTATTTTTTACTTTTTCATTTACGTTCTTTTTTGGAGGATATTTTTGACAACTTTACATATATGACCAGTAATATTGGGTACATTTTTTCCCTGTTCCTCCACATACTCTACATATTTAATAACTTTAATTTTATCTTCTATCCCAAAAAGAAGTAAATATTGACGACTCTAACACCCACAATCTTAGCTTGGCTGTTTTTGTCCTCTCCCCAAACTTTTTTTTTATCAAGAATCGTCCTTCCCTGTATGTGACAGTGTAGTTACAGTGCTTCAGCTGTCCTCGGGTTACCCTTGGCCGACATGCGCAGTAGCGAGTGCACTCTCATGACCCAGCTGCCGCTAACCTCTGAGTTATCGCTCCTTGGTTCTCCTGCCATTTATCTGCTATTACTATACAATTCAGCAGCCTTAATACAAATAAATACAAAGAAACATTGAAAATGTAATAATATTTTTATTTTTGAAAATATATACTGTATAATAATATATTAGTTTATTTGCTTTCATAAACAAATACATATACAACAAATGATTTTACAAAAAATTAGACTAACTTTATAGGCGGTGGTGATGCAGCTTTTTATCAACATATGGATTTTATTATTTTGCATTATATAGTGCAGATCTTTCTTTACGTAGCCTGGTACACACGGCTGTATGTATATATTTATATACATGTATATATTTTTTTCTTTAAAAATTTTTACCTTCTTTCCTTTTTACACATCATATTTTTTCTTCACAATAGTATTCCTATTATAATAAACAAAAGGTTATTAGACATTCATGAATTTACGATACCACTACACGAACCCACGGATGATATTTCCTATGCCCTTTCTGTATGGCCCATCTCACTGAACCACATTGTTTTTCACTTTTCACCCCTCTGTTGTCGTTTCCTTTTTTGATAAAAAAAATAAATAAATAATAATTTACCTCTGGTTCCCTGACCTACCAGATAGCAATATCTACACTTTGGTTCACCACTTCAATACACAACCATGGGTTTGCATACAATTTTTTCTTTTTTTTTTTCCTTTTTTAATGTATATTTTCTTTATATTTCTCTATATTTTATTCTATATATATTATTTTTTTATTATATTTATTATTTTATTATATATATTATTATTATTAATAATATGATTAGTACTAGCTGTACTACCCGGCTTCGCCCGGGTTAATAACTGCTGTTAACAAAATAGAATGTATTAACAAAAATTTATTCTGCACACAAAAAACACAGAACAAATAGATAGAAATGTAATTATTAAAAGGCAAAAACTAAGCTAATAGAACTATTTCACAACATATATTTCAACACCACAGATATTCCACACAGATTTAACTAAATTGGCCAAGTAATGTGCTCCGTCTACCTCTTTCCAGGTCTGTCTCTTTCCCCGTCTGTCTCTTTCCAAGTCTGTCTCTTTCCAGGTCTTTCTCTGTCTGTCTCTTTCACCGTTTGTCTCTGTCTGTCTCTCTGTCTGTCTCTCTTTATCTGTCTCCCCACCGACATCTTATTACCTCACATATAAGCTTCTTATACTATGAATGTCTTTTGTTCCTATAGCAACCAATCACAGCTCCTACTAATAACCTGTAGTTCCAGGCTCCATTTACTTTAATGGAGGCATGTTTTTTGGAGAGTAACTGTAAAGCGCGGGGTTACATTTTTCTGTCAAAACATAGTCTACGACGTTCCCTGGGTCACATGAAGTGTCTGTGCAAAATGTTGTGATTGTAAATGCGACGGTGCGAATACACTTTTCGTTTCACTTTTTCCCCTTTATGTAGATAGGGGCAAAATTGATTGGTAAATTGGAACACGCGGTGATAAAATTTCACCTCACAACATAGCCTATGATCCTCTTGGGGTCCAGCACCCGGCGCTGCCCGGAATGGCAACTGTCTCTCTGTTTCTCTCCCATTCTCTGTCTGTCTCCCCCTCTGTCTATCTCTCTCTGTCTCTCTCTCTCTATTTGTCTGTCTGTCTCTTTCCCTGTCTGTCTCTACTGGAGATGGGAACGAAAAAGGCGCAATAGGGTCTTACCCGATATGACGGTTGGTAGTATAAAGAGAGGTACACTCACCTGGTGTGGTTGTGCCAGTCACAACCCCTTATGCGCATATGTGAGTGTCCGCGTGGTTCAGCAGCAGCCCCGTTGGTAACGTGGTTCAATATAGATAACAGAGGAAAGCGGGTTTATGCCGCGCTAAAAACCACTAATGCCAGTGTATTTGAACATTTTCTCTTTTATTTTACAGTCCAACGCGTTTCAGAGACATTGTCCATCTCCTTCTTCAGGGAAAAAGAAAATTTAAAAAGATAATTTCTTTTTCCCTGAAGAAGGAGATGGACAATGTCTCTGAAACACGTTGGACTGTAAAATAAAAGAGAACATTTTCAAATACACCGGCATTAGTGGTTTTTAGCGCGACATAAACCCGCTTTCCTCTGTTACCTGTCTGTCTCTGACTGTCTCTATCTCTTTCTCCATCTGTCTCAATCTCTTTCCCTGTCTGTCTATCTCTTTCCCTGTCTGTCTCTGTCACTCTGTCACTTTCCCTGTCTGTCTCTTTCCCTGTCTGTCTCTTTCCCTCTCTTTCCCTGTCTGTCTCTTTCCCTCTCTTTCCCTGTCTGTCTCTTCCCCTCTTTCCCTCTGCCATTTTCCCTGTGTCTGTCTCTTTGTCTTTCTCTTTACCTGTCTTTGTCTGTCTCTTACCCTTTCTGTCTCTTTCCCTATCTTTCCCTGTCTGTCTGCTTCTCTGTGTCTGTCTCTGCCTTTGTCTGTGTCTGTCTCTTTACCTGTCTGTGTCTGTCTCTTAACCTGTCTCTCTCTTTCCCTCTCTTTCCCTGTCTGTCTCTTTCCCTGTCAGTCTGTCTCTTTGTCTGTGTCTGTCTCTTTGTGTCTGTCTCTTACCCTGTCTATGTCTGCCTCTTTCCCTGTCTGTGTCTGCCTCTTTCCCTGTCTGTGTCTGTCTCATTCCCTGTCTATGTCTGCCTCTTTCCCTGTCTGTGTCTGCCTCTTTCCCTGTCTGTGTCTGTCTCTTTGTGTCTGTCTCTTACCCTGTAAAGCGCGGGGTTAAAATTTCCCCTCAAAACATAGCCTATGACGCTCTTGGGGTCCAGACATGTGAGTGTGCAAAATTTTGTGGCTGTAGCTGCGACGGTGCAGATGCCAATCCCGGACATACACACATACATACATACATACATACATACATACATACACACACACACACATACACACACACACACACACACACACACACACACAGACATTCAGCTTTATATATTAGATTATTATTTTTATTATTATATTTTATTCTCTTTATATTATATTTTCTATATTTCCTTTTTTAATCTATATATGCTTTAATCTATACTTTCTTTATTAATTCACATTTTTACCTTTTTTATCAATTTTTATTTATATTCATACTGGTTTCTCTGGTTTCAACACTATTTTATGTTTGAAAAGGTTTTACGGCACATCAGGTGACTGTCCGTTACATGCGCTCCTTTTTTAAAATTTCAAAGTCCTGTATATAAGGCTCCCCTTTGTATTGACTCTTGATTTACATCAGTGATTTTGATTCCTGAAGAAGGAGTTGTATAAGACTCTGTATTGACTTTGAAACACATTTTATAAATAAAATCACGAAGACTACTTCTACTGACTGTTTTCCTCCATCCACAAGGCAGCGTGGATTAACCCTTTCCTTCTATTCCACGTATACCGGAAAATGATCAAAGTGACATGCCCGGCTTGGAGGAAAAGATGCTGGTCATGCTGCCACAGCTGCATAACAAAGAGGGAGCAGGGTGTCAAAGCACAATAGTCTGCCCATAGTCAGTATGTTGGCTGCTACTGCCCACTGCACCAAGGCAACTCAAAGCAGCTCCCTGGTGTGGCATTACAGGCAATGTACTGACAACAAGACACGGTGGTTTGCATGCTGTGCCATCAGACTGTAGTGAGGCATAAATGTTCTTAACTGAGCATCACATGTATGATGAGGCATCGGAATGCAAAGAAGGAGATGCAGTGGAGTAGACACCTGAAAAACAAGGAAAGCTCTGAGGCTCCTCTTGCTATTTCCTCTGCTGTGGTCTCGGCCTCTCCTCCCCCTCCTGAGAAACAGGGCTACCTGGCTCTCTACAAAAAGAGGATCTGACAGCATCACTGACAGCATCACCACCAGCAGTGTCAACAGTCATCTCCATATTGTCCCATGGAAGCAATCAGATATAGATTTTGCACAAAATGCGAGTGAAATTATGTACATGCGAGATGCGAGATGAACAAGAAAAATCTTTTTTGCAGCCAAAAATGTACACAAAATTTTCTATATAAATTTATTAAACATTCATTCTACATCTTTATTGTAAATTATTTTTGCACCTTTTCTTTTTGTCTTCATAGGTTCTCTTGATACCTTTTTTTTTTTTAGAGAAGTCCTGCCTATCTTCTCTGTGAAGCATCCAGCAGTAGTCCCCCATCACGTTCATGTTCCATCTACCTTGGTATCATCTTTTATTCTCCTTGATATCCTGATGAATTATTTCTCCCTGTTCTTTGATAACAGCACCAAGGTCTTCAGGAAAGAAGTCCAAATGGGAATGTAAAAAATGTATCTTCATATTCATCAGACAACCCAAGGCTTTGAAATGTTTCAGCATGTTTTCCACAATGGACTTAAATTTTGGTTCTTTGTTGTTACCTAGAAATTTTGTCACGACTTCTTTAAATGAATACCAAGCGTTATCTCAATAGCTTTCATTTTTGTTTCAGACAAGTCATCCTTCTTGAGTTTCCGAGTATCCGGAAGCACAATAATGTGTTCCTTCAGTTTTGCTTCAGACAGTCTCTGAAACTTGGTATACAGGTACTTAAAAGTCACTTCTTCTTTCAGTAGAGCTTTCACAACCTGCTCCAACAGTCCAAGCTTAATGTGGAGTGGTGGCAGGAGAACTTTAATGTGATCAACTAAACCTTCCGCAACTATGTTTTTGAGTTTAGGTTGCAAAGATGTTCTCATTGGCCAACTTTTTTGGCTCCAGTGAGGAGTCCTATTCTGGCTGTCCCATTCACACAAAAAGCATGGGTACTTTGTGTATCCTCGTTGGTGCCCAAGAAGTAAAGAGAGAACCAAATATTGACTACCCTTGATCCTCGTAGTTAAATTTCTTGAAAAATATGTCTAAATTATCATAGCTTTCCTTCAAGTGCACAGAATGCCCTACAGGCACTGAATCATACTTACAGCCATTGTGCAGTAGCACAGCTTTCAGACTTTTTTGGGATGAATCAATAATCTTCACTCACTCACATTGCACTCAATGTTAAATTTTTACATCAGTGCAGGAACATCACCGTTTTAGGCCCCCTTCACACGTCCGTATCTCTGGTACGTGCTAGGTCCGTGCCCGTATGTACCAGAGACATGAGCACATGTATACCCATTAAAATCAATGGGAATATGTGCACGCACATGTTCTGCCAGTGGCCCGTGCTTCCGTGTGGAGCAGACGTGAGCCCATGTGCTCCACACGAATGCATGTCCGTGTTTCTCTGGCAGAACGGGCCCGCACACGTACCACACGGATGTAGTGTGGATGCGGGTCCATGTGACACACGCCGGAGAAACACACGTATCATTTTAAAAATAAAAAAAACACAAACTCACCTCCATGAGCTTTGCAGTGTTTGCCGCGGCTGTCACCTGCATCCGACCCCCAGTGAATTTGAACAACGCATCTTCTTCACTGGGGGCCGGAAGCAGCGTCAGCGGGACGTGGCCTGTGCCGGACACTGTCAGTCAGCACCACAGACAGCTCCGGAAGAATCAGGTAAGGCGGGACTTTCCGTTCTCCGTGTGTTATTACGTATAACACACGGAGAACACATTCGTAGTGCCATAAACACGGCACACGGAGGGAAACACGCACCCTTGACACGTCCGTGAAAATCACGCACGTGTTTCACGGACGTGTGAAGGGGGCCTTAAGAAAATTATGGAAGGAATTCCTTTTGGAATTCCTTATGGAATTCTATTTTTTTGGAAGCCTTAGGAGGCAGCGTTTGTAAAAAAACAAAAACAAAACAAAACTGTACATGATTGAATTTTTTTGATATTTTTACAGAGTTTAGACATTGAAAGTATATAAAAATTATCTCTTACTTTCCAAACAGTTTTACCCTTACAGACCTGTGTAATATGCCAATACTGTTCATGCTGATTATTAATTAAGCAATGTAGATGATCATTCTGCACCATAAATATAGTAAAATAATTAATAATTATCACTCCATTTACAGTTACTGTCCTAACATCCTCTCAAAACTCTCTATAGTGATAATTAGGTACAGTCGTTTATGAGTCTCTAATGGAAAATATACAATCATCTGGCAGTAGCTTTAGGCGTTTGGCCTCCTTTAATAATTAATACAGTATTAAAATGAAAACAACACGCTTAGTCAATATGCTTTAAGTGTCTCATATGGGCTTCATTTTCCAAATGAGTAATATTAATAGAGAGAAAACCGCACCAAGAATGTAAACAAATAATCTGCCGTCTGCCAAATCACAGCAATTACAAAGCCCTCCTTTCTCGGTTTGGAAAACGTCTCCTGTTATGTCTAGGGGATGTTTTGTCAGTGCCGGAGGAAGAAAATCCACTCAGGCATTCTCTCCTATTCCCTTTCCATAGCCCAGGATCTCCTTACATTTGAAATAACACTAATATAACCCCCATATCCCATTAAACATACAGCAACCAGCAGCTATTACCAACGTCGATGGCTCTAGATTGTATTTTATGGCAGATGGAGCGGGAGAGAGGAAAGCTTTTGAATCATTTTCGTGTTCTGGAATTACTTTTTAATTGTTTTGACTACTTAAGAAGGAAATCGCTGTAACAATATATCCAAATGATAAACAAAACAGGCAATAAATCAACCTAAATATGATGGACCCACCCAAAGGTTACCTGGATTCACTTCTCTAACAAGGATTGCTCTATTTTTCGGTTTCTTCTGACAAGCACTGTGCTATTAAACTTTATTTCCTTTTCGCCTGGAGGGGATAGGCCAACACTCAGAGCAGCTGTAACAAGATAATCACTTTCTTAAGTACTCGGGGATTTAGTGTACTGATCACTTCTTGTATCTGGCACAAGTAAGAAACTTATGACAATGATGGATAGGAGAGGACGTGGCATGTTTTGCCTTATATTATATGTGTCATTTTTTTCCTTTTTTTATATGTAATATCAGATTTATGGGCAGAGTGTACTTTCTAATAACATTTACCCAAGTTCACTGGTTGAAATACTATGTGTAAGGCTGCATAAGACAAGAGCACTGAGGACACAAAGATCGACCAGAAAAAGTTGTGTCTAAGCTAATGACTGGATTAAAATTGAAAGAATTGGATGACTTAGACATTAGTTAGATCTATGACAAGCACAAGCACTTGTGACAAACTAAGGCTGAGGCCACATGGGGATTATTGCGAGTCCTCGCATGACACTCAGCTCACACTCGCAGCACAGCAAGAGCCGAGTGTCATGCAACTGTGATCCGATCATGCGATCAGACCACAGCTGCAGAGGAGAAGGCCGGTGCTGCAGAGGGGAGGGTCGGCGCTGCAGAGGAGAGGGAAGGATTTATCTCCCTATCTCCTCTGTTGCCGACTGATGCAAGAATTGCACTGCTCTCGCGATACACCGGTGTAATGCGAGTACAGTGCGATGTTTCTCTCCCCCCATAGACTTGAATGGGTGCAAGTGAAACAGGATCCCATTGTACGCGCAGCATGCTGTGATTGTTTTCTCGGTCCAATTAGGGCTGAGAAAGCAATCGGACCCATAGAGTAATATTGGTCTGAGTGGAATGCGATTTTTTTTATTGAATTCCACTTGCTCCGTATTACTTGTTGTGTGCGCTGTCCCTAACTTTTACACTGACTTTTACATAGCAGGAAGTATACATATGCCTCTTCCACGAGAGCCCTTTACTGTCTATACAGTGCGTCCACCCATATCCTGTCCACCGCCATTAACTTGAGAACGGCGGCAGCTATAGGTATAGAAATGGTGTCTAGGTATAGTAAAGTAGCCATGCTCTATGCAAATAAACCACCTATTGCGCCACCTGGTGGAAAACAATGAAGTTAGCAGTTTTATCTTGAGAACGGAACGAGAGAGAAAAAAGTGAATTACAAAGTTGTAGGGCATCATCAATTCAATACGAATCGACACCTTGCATACAGAAATACTATGATTAGAATGTATAAAACTCACAAGGCTGCAGATGTGAAGCGATACCTCATGGAGACCTTCCTACAAGTCATTGGGTATGGTGGCTGTGTGGAGTGGCCTCCACGCTCACCTGACCTGACCCCATTGGACCTCTTTCTGTGAGGTCACATCAATCAGCAGGTATATGCGACCCCTCCACCAACATTGCAGGACCTACGACGACGTATCACAGATGCTTGTGCAAACGTGTCACCTACCATATTGCACAACCTGCAGCAAGATAAAGTATGCTGTCCAGAGTCTAGATGTGCATTGCAGCTGACGGTGGCCACTTTGAGCATCAAAGTTAAATGAGTGCCATATGCGTGACCAGCATTCAATGTTTTGGGGGGCTCATGGGTTTCATATCATAGCATTTCTCTATTCAACTTGTTGATTCGTATTGAATTGATGATGCCCTTCAACTTTGTAATTCACTTTTTTCTTTATCTCTTTCCGTTTTCGAGATAAAAATGCTAACTCCATTGTTTTCCACCAGGTGGTGCAGTAGGTGGTTTCATTGCATAGCGCATGGCTACTTTACTATACCTAGACACCACTTCTATGCCTATAGCTGCCGCCATTCTCAAGTTAATGGCGGTGGACAGGATATGGGCAGACACACTATATATAACCTTTTTAAGTTTGTAAAAAATTTGATTTTCTTTATACTTACAGGTAATAGATGGGATCTTTAAATGAACCCATAAATCATAAATGGAAAATCATGAATTGGGGCTTAATTCAGGTTTTCTACAGTACTCTCAAGGCATACAGCTAAAGCTCTAAGGTATTATAGCTCAGACGGCCCTCCTTATCTTTTTCACATATATTTGTCTTAATTGATTAATGTTGCATTGCTATAGGTGGTTAGATTGTCACGTCTCCACCAGAGTCTGCTCCTGTGACTTCTGCTTCGAAAACCAGGCGCCGCCGTATTGCCGCCATGGGCAATGCTGATGATAAGGGAGGAGTCAGTACCAGTGGCTCTGTATTGCAACCTTCCATAGGCAGCAATCTTCTGGACCTTTTTGAAATTCCAGATCCCTGTACAGGGGTTAAAGGATTTCAGAGTCCTTGGGATCCTGCTGAGTGGGCGTCTAGCCTCTAGTCTGTTCTTGACAGCCATCCTGAGTCTGTGGTCCCCGGCAGACATCACATAGTTACAATATGTATTTATGTACTTTTTTTGTTCTAAGAAGATATGGTGATTTTTGATGGATTATTACCAAGGCATCCCTTTGAAAGCATAGGCTTTCTTTGATCTCTAACCTCTCAATAAAAGTATCAATGTTTTTGCATCTGATCTCTTGGATTGGTGTGTATTTGTGGCGCCCTGGACAAGCCAGGTCGTCACAGAACAACACCAACACACCTCACACTCCCGGTCAGGCACACCGAAGCCAGACAAAAACCCTTGTTGCCTCCCTCCAGGGGCTGATGTTCACACCAGGGGGTGGGCCAGGTGGTTGGCCCCGCCCACCGAGGAGTTCACAGTCCTGGAGGCGGGAAAGAGAGAGAGATTAGAGTTTGAAGTGAAAGTGAGAGGAGTGAAGTGGCAGTTGAGGAGCCTAAAGTTGGTCCGCGTGTGTGACCCGGACGGATCAGCAAGGTTGGCAGACGGTGGTGACCGTCTGCAGGAGAGGCTTATTGGAGCTAGCCGTAAAGACCGTGGATGGGCGGTGGCCCGGCGGTACCGGACCGGTACGCAAAGAGAAGCCAGCACCATCCGGCAGGGGCTTACGGACCCCGGCAAGGCTAGGAGTCGCCGTGAATTTGCCAAATCCGTTAGCGAAGGGAACCTCCTGGGTTTCCCAGCAGCCAAGTCCCGACAGAAGGCAACAGTCCAACCGAGAGAGGGAAACACAGTCACCGCCAAGGCTAAAGTTCCCAGGGCCAGAGCCTGCGGGCAAAAAGGGCTCCTTCAGCAACCTTCAAGCTGGGGAGCGGGTTACCGGTGGGAACCCATTGGAACCGTTACACTACACAGGTGCAGGGAAAGGCAGTCACCATCAACCTGCCGGGAGGAGAAACACCGCAGCCGTCTGTGGGACCCGTCCATCCAGCCGTTTATTTTACCAGAGACTATGTGTACATCATTGGCTGAGTGAGTTCCATCGTGCCGTGTGGCACAGCGCTACCCCCGCGACCCTGCACCTCACCAGGCCCCGTAACCCGCCTGCAATCCATCCCTACCCCATCACCGGGCCCCGAGACAACCAACCCCCCTACCCACGGAGGGGAGAACTAACATCCAGGCTGCTCCCTGTCATCGCTCCCTGGATCCCCGTCCAGAGCAGCAGTGGTGTCACCAATATCACCACAACCGTGGGTGGCGTCACGGACAATCTCAAATCCCCACAATCAATCCCCACCCTTTTCACTCATGGGTGAGAACGCCGCTCGAGTCCCCGGGATCCAGCCCACCGCTCGAGCCACCACCGAGCAGCAGCCGCAGCAGCAGCAGCCGGACCCGAGCAGTGGGAGAGCGCAGTGTCCCCTCCTCCGCCCGTGACATATTGCTTTCAAATTTTTTATAAATGGCAACATAGGCACAGACTAAAATAAATACTTTTCCTTCTTGGCATTTTCCTTCTGAATAGTCATTTCAACAGCTCGGTTTCCAGAGTTTGTCAAAGGCCTAAAACACACTTCCACAAAAAAAAATGTCCGTGTGACACGGTCCGTTTTTCGGGTCCGTGTTCCGTTTTTTTGGGGCGTTTCTCCGGTACGTATGGCATCCGTGTGATTGCATATGCGAGACGCGTGTACGTGTAAAATGTCCATGTTTGTGTGTAAAATGCCCGTGTATGTGTACGTGGAATGTCTGTGTGGAATGTTCGTTTGTGTGTTGCACAATGTCGTTGATACATGTCGGCAGACAGCAGACAGAGTTGCGCGATGAGAATGAACTCGGGTGATCTTCACCCGACTTCATTGTCATGCCGCGGCTCTGTCTGTGTGCCGCGTACTGATTAGCGGTCACCTGTGAAGGATTCACCAGTGACCGCTAATCCCCCGAATGACTGAAGTGAGCAGCCCTCTCTCATACTTACCGCTCGCTCCCCGATCACCAGCGCGGCGATGAACAGCTGTGCAGAGAATACGCGGCAACAATTACTTTGAATATGCCAGCTACTCATTAATCAATCTCGTATTCCCTGCTTTCCCCACCCACAGGCGCCTATGATTGGTTGCAGTCAGACACGCTCCCATGCTGAGTGACAGCTGTCTCATTGCACCCAATCACAGCAGCCGGTGGGCGTGTCTATACTGTGCAGTAAAATAAATAAATAAATAAATAATGAAAAAAAACGGCGTGCGGTCCCCCGCAATTTTAATACCAGCCAGATAAAGCCATACGGCTGAAGGCTGGTATTCTCAGGATGGGGAGCCCCATGTTATGGGGAGCCCCCCAGCCTAACAATATCAGTCAGCAGCCGCCCAGAATTGCCGCATACATTATATGCGACAGTTCTGGGACTGTACCCGGCTCTTCCCGATTTGCCCTGGTGCTTTGGCAAATCGGGGTAATAAGGAGTTTTTGGCAGCCCATAGCTGCCAATAAGTCCTAGATTAATCATGTCAGGCGTCTCCCCGAGATACCTTCCATGATTAATCTGTAAATTACAGTAAATAAACACACACACCCGAACAATCCTTTATTAGAAAAAAAAACACTAACAAATTGCCTTGTTCACCAATTTAATAAGCCTGAAAAAGCCCTCCATGTCCGGCGTAATCCAGGATGGTCCAGTGTCGCTTCCAGCTCTGCTGCATGAAGGTGACCGGAGCTGCAGAAGACACCGCTGCTCCAGTCAGCTCCATGCAGCTAATGAAGGGAATAGCGCGATCACAGCAGCCGGTGGGAGTGTCTATACTGTGCAGTGAAATAAATAAATAAATAATTTAAAAAAGCTGGCGTGCGGTCCCCCTCAATTTTAATACCAGCCAGATAAAGCCATACGGCTGCTGTGATTGGGTGCAGTGAGACAGCTGTCACTCAGCGTCGGGGGCGTGTCTGACTGCAACCAATCATAGGCGCCGGTGAGCGGGGAAAGCAGGGAATACGAGATTGATTAATGAGCAGCCGGGATATTCAAAGTAATTGTTGCCGCGTATTCTCTGCACAGCTGTTCCTCGCAGCGCTGGTGATCGGGGAGCGGTAAGTATGAGAAAGGGCTGCTCACTTCAGTTACTCGGGGGATTAGCGGTCACTGGCGAATCCTTCACAGGTGACGCTTATCAGTACGCGGCACACAGACAAAGCTGCAGCATGAAAATGAAGTCGGGTGAAGTTCACCCGAGTTCATTCTCATCGCGCAACTCTGTCTGCTGTCAGCCGACATGTATCAGCGACATTGTGCAACACACAAACGGACATTCCACACGGACATTCCACGTACACATACACGGGCATTTTACACACAAACACGGACATTTTACACGTACACACGGCTCGCATTTGCCATCACACGGATGCCATACATACCGGAGAAACGCCCCAAAAAAACGGAACACGGACCCAAAATACGGACCATGTCACACGGACGTTTTTTATGTGGAAGTGTGTTTTAGGCCTTAGAAATACCAGATGATTTCAGAAGTTATACCAATAATGGTTATCTGTTTAGCGGATTAGTTTTGTTTGAAGCGCACCAATCACCAGGATTTTCCTATATAACCTAAAGCCAGTGCTGTACTGGCACTATCAGGCTGATTCTATACATAAAATTTCAAATGACCCAAAATCTCATGAAACATTAAATTCTTTATTTTTTATTAGACATACAAACAAACATCATTATAAAGATGGATAATGATATAAAAAATATCCTGGGCTCAACAAGTGTTGATTTCTCTTTTTTTCAAGTTATACATAATAAATTCATACAGGTTCACAATACAAACATTTTTTTGAAACAAATTATATGTATGTTTTAATGAAGTTGGTCTCTTGAAAAAGTATTCAACCCCTAAACAGTCCGTATAAAGAGGTCCATAAGAAAAATATAATATATAATCTATAGGAAAGTGCTAGTGCATTAGTTTCAAACTATGAACAAATAAATAATTTAAGAGACCAAAAATACATAACGGACAATAGGGGGTTGAATAATTTTGTTTCAAGGTTGAGATTATACCAAACAATTAAATTTGCTCATTATGGTGAATCTGTGCAGAGGATTTTAATAATATTTCTCTAAGGGTCATCAACAATTGAATATCCATATATTATTTGATCTCATGTAGAAGGACATACTGAAGGGGGATCCTGTAGCTCCTATGCAAGACTTATAATAGTGTTTATAGTTCATTGCCGTTTTCATATGGCTTGCTTGGTAATATGCTGATTTTTTGCACTTGCTTAATAAGGTTTGCTCTGTTTATATCATTGCTTATGGCTCATTGCTATTTTATGTGGCTTGCCTGGTAACATGCTGATTCTATACAATCCCTGCAATTGTTTGATGGATTGAATATTGCCCTGTTAACCCTTAATGCAGATGCACATGCATCTTAGTCATATGTTCACCAAGGGTCTGCAGCAACTATTATGACAATACAAGCACTCACAGAGACAATTTTTTGACCAGCTGAGGGAGTATTCTCCGGTCGTGATGTCTGTGTTACCAAACCCCTTATACTATAAATAAACACACGGACTGCATGCGACTTGGTTCAAATGGCCACAGCAGCCTTTTATTGCCTATTGTTCACAAACTAAGCACCTTAGGGACGCCGTCCAACGGGCGACCCAAAACAACACACATATAACAATAGACAATGCCAATTACATGACCCTCCCGGGGGCAGGCCCAGTCCATAACTACTACTCCCCCTGCCCCTGGCCGCAACACAGCGACCCAGAGACGAGGTGCCAATCACCCACGGATTGACACCCCCACACTTTGGCAGAACCCCGTGCCTGCCACATCCCGGAACCGAGAGCCACCATACCGAGACAATGACTCCCGGTCCAGTTACCAGTCACTTCCAACCTCTGGACCAGACCTACCCCCCCCGCCGCTGTGACAAATAGCATCCCAACATCCCAAACCACGTCCCCCAGATGACAACACAAAAAGGGAGGGTGGGCGGGGATCTCTTGGCGTCCGGAAGAAGAAGAGGAGGTAACCCCCTCCTCTCCCAGACTAACCCTTTCCCTACTCCTCCTCTTCCTCCCAAGCTAAACCACCCCTTAATGCCATATTAGGCCTGCCAAGCAAACTGTCCCTATTAACCCCATCACTCCCTAACTCCCCCTTGGTCATGTCGCCCCTCCTCCCCAGGGGATCCATGGCTGTCTTGACCAGCTGAGGGAGTATTCTCCGGTCATGATGTCTGTGTTACCAAACCCCTTATACTATAAATAAACACACGGACTGCATGCGACTTGGTTCAAATGGCCACAGCAGCCTTTTATTGCCTATTGTTCACAAACTAAGCACCTTAGGGACGCCGTCCAACGGGCGACCCAAAACAACACACATATAACAATAGACAATGCCAATTACATGACCCTCCCGGGGGCAGGCCCAGTCTATAACTACTACTCCCCCTGCCCCTGGCCGCAACACACCGACCCAGAGACGAGGTGCCAATCACCCACGGATTGACACCCCCACACTTTGGCAGAACCCCGTGCCTGCCACATCCCGGAACCGAGAGCCACCATACCGAGACAATGACTCCCGGTCCAGTTACCAGTCACTTCCAACCTCTGGACCAGACCTACCCCCCCCGCCACCGGACAGACCACGTGACACCTTACGTGGCCTGGACCCGCCACACACCAAAAGCTCGCTCAACACCATCCTGCAGGCCCAATGCCCATAAATCCACTCCAATGTCGTTGAGGTGCACTCCGTCACCCCTCCGAAACCGCCAATCTGCCGGCTCCAACTCCCTGTGCCTCACCACAATCCCACCGTTCCTGATCACAAACCTGGCAACCACACGATTCACCTGGGCCCTGGCCTTATTGACCTTTTCCACCGACCGAGCCCCCCTCCATGACAACCTGGTCACTATGTCTGACCACACGACAATCAAACCCGGGTACTGCTTCCACAACCGCAGTAAGTCAATCTTTATATCCCGGATCAGATCCCGTGACGCCCGGACTCCCAGATCATTACCTCCTACGTGTAATACCAGCACATCCGGAGGCCGGTCAACCTTACAATAACGACCAAATTCTGGGACCACCCTGCCCCACTCCATGCCCCGAACACCGATCCACCGAACAGTCGCCTGCCCTCGATCCAGCCCTAGCTGCCGACCATTCGGGCGAACCGCCGCCCGCCGAGCACCCCAGAACACGAAGGAATGCCCCAGAATCCAGATTAGGCACATCCCTACAACAAAGAAAGACAACGAAAACAGAAATTAAAACCAATAACATCACCACCATCAACGCCTCTCAGAAAAACCCATTCTACCTCCGTCCTCTAACACTTGTACATTACCCCTCTTTTTTTTTTTTTTTTTTACATATAAAAACCACTTCCAAACCACCAAACCACCTGTACCTAGACCAAAGTTACCATAATGCTACAACAGCTGCGGCCTCACGTACCGCCGAAAACAAGAAGATTCCCATCTACCAATACGCTTTACCACCTCATCTCCAAGCCCCCAACGAGCGGCCTCCGTAGCTGCCCCTATCCGAAAGGAATGCGACCCGAAATCCTCCGGGCTCTCCCCCACATTCCGCAAACTTCACCGCAGAACCGCTACAAACTGGAACCTTGATAAAAAGGACCCATCCACGTGCCGCAAAAATGGGCCCGGTAAACCTCCCCTCACGGCCATGAATTGCTCCATCAAACGTACTGGGCACAACTCCTCCCCCGGGACCGCGTATAACACCACCAACCTACCCCGACCCAGCTGATCCGTTTTCGACCGACTAATCCGGCACTCCACCTGATCACCGCCCACTCGCACATCCTCAAGCAGCAACCCGCCGCCTGTCACCCTGGACGGGCTTACCAACTCACCGATCCGGAAAGCCCCATAAAAAGCAAGACCGAAAGCTGTTGTAAACAAAACAGTCTCGTAAACCGACTCACAAATGCCGCTCAGGCCCCCCACCAACCGCCTCAACAAACCAAACGATACGGGACGCCTCTTGTCCCTCTCCCGCACACCGCGGCGGAACCCCCGCAAGGCCCGTCGAACCCGAAAATCCTGCGAAACATCTTGTTCCCCTCTCATTTTTAACCAAAACGCCACCGCCGCCACCCGATGCGCCACGGCCGACGCCGATCGCCCGGCCGAGAAATCCACACTCACCAACGCCAGTAATGCCACCAAGTAATCCACGCTTACCCCATCAAACATCCGACCCAGCAACTCCTCCCATTCAGCCCACACCTTAGCATATCGGCACCAAGTCACCTCAGTCACCGAATTCCGAATCAATTCTGAGATCACCGCCTCACCAGATTCCATAAATCCACGGGACACTCCACTCCGACTTCGTCCGCCCAAGGCAGTAGCGCCCGAAACCTGCTGAACTGAAAACGAGACAAAGCGTCAGCCACCCCATTGTCAACTCCCGGAACGTGCTTTGCCACCACCTGTACATTCAGCTGCAGACATCTCAACACTAAATGCCGCAAAAACACCACCACTGGCTCCGACTTAGCCGACAAGTTGTTAATAGCAAACACCACCGCCTGGTTATCACAATGGAAGCAAACCTTCCTCCCGGCAAAACGCGACCCCCACAGCTCCACTGCTACCACGATAGGAAATAGCTCCAACAGAGCCAAATTCCTGACCAAACCGCTCTCCCGCCACGCCTGTGGCCACCGACCCACACACCAGTGACCTCGAAACACGGCCCCAAACCCTGCCGACCCAGCCGCATCGGTGAACAGCTGTAACGCCCCGTTAGACGCCACCTTCTCCATCACCAGGGCCCGGCCATTGAAACACTGCAAAAATTGATCCCATACCAAAAGATCGTCCTTGATCGCCTTCGTGATTCGCACGAAATGTGCCGGCGACCGCACACCTGCCGTCGCCGTTGCCAAACGTCTCGCAAAAACTCTCCCCATCGGCATAATCCTGCAAGCGAAATTCAATTTCCCAAGCAAGGACTGCACCACCTTAAGCCGCACCTTCTTTGCCGCCTTCACCCCTGCCACCGCGGCCCTCAAATCACGAACCTTCTCCTCCGGCAACCTACATTCCATGGCAATAGAATCAATCTCAATCCCCAAAAAACGCATCACAGGCGCCGGGCCTTCCGTCTTATCGGGGGCCAAGGGAATTCCGAAGCTGTCTGCGACTTTCTGCAACGCAAATAACAACCCCGCACAAACCATTGAACCCGCCGGCCCCACACAAAGAAAATCGTCCAAATAGTGAATAATGGACGTAAGCCCAGACACATCCCGAACCACCCACTCCACAAACGAACTAAACGCCTCAAAATACGAACACGAAATTGAACAACCCATTGGCAAACACCGATCAACATAATAACTGCCATCCCACCAGCAACCTAACAAATGCTGACTATCTGGATGAACCGGTAACAACCGAAACGCCGCTTCCACATCAGCCTTTGCCATCAACGCACCCCGACCCGCAGCCCTGACCAGGTCCAACGCCTTGTCGAACGACACATAATATACCGCCGCTAACTCCGGTGCAATGCCATCATTCACCGATAACCCCTCTGGGTAAGACAAATGATGGATAAGCCGAAATTTGTTCAGCTCTTTCTTCGGCACAACCCCCAACGGCGAAACCACCAACTTCGAACACGGCGGGGCGTCATAAGGACCGCCC
The DNA here is from genome assembly GCF_048569485.1 of Anomaloglossus baeobatrachus. Lineage (NCBI taxonomy): Eukaryota > Metazoa > Chordata > Amphibia > Anura > Aromobatidae > Anomaloglossus > Anomaloglossus baeobatrachus. Next base: position 363,110,700 of record NC_134357.1, read on the forward strand.
ATTCTGCCCAAAACCACCTCCTTTCTCAGCTTCTCATCCACCACATCCGCATGATCCCGAGCAGAACGTAAATTACGGTACGGCGGGGGCGATGGACTAACAGCCGACGGGATACGGAAACCGTCAGAAAAACCAAACCATAACAACGCCGCTGCCTCGCCGTCCGGATACCTATTTAAAAAGGGGGCCATCGCTTCTACCTTCACCGGCGTCATCCCTTTTTCCAACCCCGTCACCCGCTTTTCCTTTCCCCTTTTTAAAGCACTTGGACAAGCTATGTCCTCCCCCACAACCTGAGCATTCATGCTTAAACCGGCATGCCGCTCCAAACCTGCACTGCCCCTCATTATATTGCCAACAGAAACCTTTTTTCTGACTTGCCGGGGACCCGGCCCCCGGTCCCCCGGCACCCCCCCAAAAGGGCTGAGTCGGTGCCGACATCAGTCGCATCCATAAGGAAATATCCTTATGGTCCCATCGCATATCCGGCCGCAACGCCTTCCGCTGCCGGAATTGCTCGTCGTAACGCAGCCACGCCAGCCCGCCATAAACCCGATAAGCCTCCCCTATCGCATCCATGTAACCAAACAAGGCCGAACAATGCTCCGACTCCTTTTCCCCGACCACGCTCGCCAAAATCGCAAACGCTTGCAACCAGTTTGCAAAAGTCCGAGGAATAAGCCTATAACGGCGCTTTTCCTCCTCGTCCTTCTCCTTTTTGGAGTCGCTCGGCTTAACCCTATCCAAGTTAAATTTCTCCAGGGGAAGCAGAGAAAAAATCTCCACATATTCCCCTTTCCAAATTTTTTCCCGCACCTCCTTCTTTAAATGAGCCCCCAGCGGGCCCTCAAAACAAACATAAACTTCGCTTTTAGCCCTATCATCTAGGCGCACCACCTCATCCTCCTTCTCCTTTTCTTTTTCCTTTGCCCCCTCCGCCGCACTCCCCCCTGCGCCCCCCCCTTCCGCCGCGCCCGCTCCGTCCCCCCCTCCCACCGCTGCCGCCCCCCGACCTGTCGTCCCCACCCACGCCGCCGCCGGCGCCTGCGCCGCCCCCCCCCAGCCCCGGCAACCGCCGCCAACCCCTGCAACAGCCCCAACAACTGGCTCCACACTGCTACACCGCCGGGCGCTGCCGTGTCCACAGCCGCCCTCCCGCCCCCGACACTCCCCGCCAGCGCAGCCCCTGCCGCCCCCGCTGCCGTCTCACCCAACCGCGGCTCAGCGTCCCCCGATACCGCAGCCTCGCTGTCCTCCGTCTGCCGACCATCCGACTCTTCCGACAGCACGACCTCCTCATCCTCGCCGCTGACATCTTCTTCCATCCGACATCCGGGGGGCGCCGCCGCGGCACCCCCCCCACCACGGCCGCCAAACCGGGCCGCCGCGTGGGCAGTGCCGTCCCCGCTCCGTCTCTTGCCCTGGGGCGACAGCCCAGGAGACCGTCCTGTCCCCCGCGCCGGCACCCCAGGCCTCGACCTCTTGCGCCCGCGCCCACCCCCTCGCCGACTGCCAGGGGACTCTGGACGCGGACTGATGGACGCCCGGCTCTGGATCCCAGCCGTCGCCGCCTCTGGCCCTCCTGGGCCGCTGCAGGCCTCCTGCCGCTGGGTCCTCCCGCTCCCACGGGACACCGCCACATCCGGGGGCTGCACAGCGGTCCTGAGTGACCGGGCGGTCGCCGCATGGCTCACGCCGTCACCCCTGCTCACTGCCGCGCCAGGGTCAGGCACCACAGACCTCCCCCTGGTGCTGGACCTACCGCCGCCTGCAGCCCCTCGGTCCCCCCGCCGACTGCAGGGGGAACTGCTGGCCTCCCTCCCTCGCCGAGCGCGCTCCCGACCTGGAGCTGCTGCCGTCACTGGAACTCCAGCCCGGAGGCCGGGACCGGAAGTAGGCCCCACGCTGGCCACTCCCACCTCCCGACCACCGCGGCTGGAACGCAGATTCCTCCCGCTGCTGCTGGGAGCAGCAGCCGGACTGCGCTGCTGCTCGGCCCGCTGCGGAGGGTCCCTGGAGGGGCTCTGGCATCTCCTCCTCGCCCCCCCCCCGCACCCGGGGAATACCTGCGGGGGGGCCGCGACTGGCGCACAACACGGCTGGAGGAGCGAGGGGCAAGCGCCGACGGGTTAACCCCGGCAGCCCTGATGTGGGACTGCACTGCCAGGGGCCCGTGCGCTGCAATGGCTGCTGCAATCAGGCGCTGAAGTTCCTGGAGATCAGCCATGGTGACTCGTGCTGCTGATCTCTTGGCGTCCGGAAGAAGAAGAGGAGGTAACCCCCTCCTCTCCCAGACTAACCCTTTCCCTACTCCTCCTCTTCCTCCCAAGCTAAACCACCCCTTAATGCCATATTAGGCCTGCCAAGCAAACTGTCCCTATTAACCCCATCACTCCCTAACTCCCCCTTGGTCATGTCGCCCCTCCTCCCCAGGGGATCCATGGCTGTCTTTTCTGCTGCAGCTACTGCGGTTTGCTTCATCTCAGTATGTCCTTCTATATGAGATCAAATAATATATGAATTTATTATGTATAACTTGAAAAAAAGGGAAATAAACACTTGTTGAGCCCAGGATATTTTTATATCATTATCCATCTTTATAATGATGTTTGTTTGTATGTCTAATGAAAAATAAAGAATTTAATGTTTCATGAGATTTTGGGTCATTTGAATTTTTTTGAAGTTCTGGTATCTGATGACCCTTGAAATTGTCTGGTAATTTGGAAATTTTGATTCTATACATACCATTAGTGGTCAGCTTGGATGTTTAGGTTTTGAAATCCAATAAAGTAAAGTTTATAAAATCAGCAGCTTCTTGAGTGACAGCTGAGAATCAGATAATAGCAGGACGGTATTCATAATTATCCCCTCCCTCTGTTAGAATTAGAATAAGTGTTATACATTCGATTTACCGTATTTTTCGGACTATAAGACGCACCGGACAATAAGACGCACCCTGGTTTTAGAGCAGGAAAATAGGAAAATAAAATTTTAAGCAAAAAATGGGAGTCATGACACACTGTTATGGAGCGAGGATCTGCTGCTGACACTGTTATGGGGGTGATGTCTCCAAATTATCTACTAAGGTGTCCCATCCTGGTAATGATCCTTCTGCCTTGTATATACAGTATATGTCCCTCATCCTGCTATATACCCCATCCTGGCATATGGCCCAATCCTGCTATATACGTTAACCAGTATATGTTCCTCCTCCTGCTATATACCCCATCCTGGCATATGGCCCCATCCTGCTATATACGGTAACCCATCCTGGCATATGACCCCATCCTGCTATATACGGTAACCCATCCTGGCATATGGCCCCATCCTGCTATAGACCCCCATCCTGCTATATACCCCCAAGCTGCTGTATACCCCCATCCTGCTCATATACCCCCATCCTGCTCATATACCCCCATCCTGCTCATATACTCCCATGCTGCTCATATACCCCCACCCTGCTCATATACCCCCACCCTGCTCATATACCCCCATTCTGCTCATATACCCCCATCTTGCTCATATACCCCCATCTTGCTCATATACCCCCATCCTGCTCATATACCCCCATCCTGCTCATAATATACCCCCCATCCTGCTCATAATATACCCCCCATCCTGCTCATAATATATCCCCATCCTGCTCATAATATACCCCCATCCTGCTATACGCCCCCATCGCGCTATATGCCCCCATCCTGGTATACGGCCCGCATCCTGTGGCACATAAAAAAAAATAAATGTTCATACTCACCTTACCTCACTCCCTGCAACATCGCTCCTCGTCCCATCTGTGTCAGCGGCAGCGCCGCTGAGTGGAGCCGTCCCCGTTCCCCTGCAGCATTGCGATGTCCTCCTGTGCCAGTGGCGGCTGTGTGTGGACACGTGCGCACAGGAATGACGTCATCGCTGTGCGCGCCGCTAGTCTCCACTCAGCGGCCGCCGCTGGCACAGGAGGACATCGCAATACTGCAGGAGAACGGGGATGGCTACACTCAGCGGCGCTGCCGCTGACACAGACGGGAGGAGGAGCGATGCTGCAGGGGAACGGGGACGGTTCCACTCAGCGGCCGCCGACAGCCAGGAGGAGATTGCGGTGCTACAGGGGAACGGTGACAGGTGAATATACTGATTCACTGCACCCTGCACTGATGATGATGTGTGGGGGGCAGTGAATACAGCCGCACATGATCACTCCAGGCTGTAGTTGCCAGGGGTGATCATGCGGGCCGGCTGTTTATCCCTCGCCCATCATCCCGCCCACCTGTCAGCGCCTGCTTCAGCGCTGAGAGAAGGGCGGGAGGATGGGCGTGCATATTAAATGAGCGGCTCCATGTGGTCACGGCAGGTGCTGCTACTGCCTGCCCGTTCCACCGCAGCACCCTCATTCCCGGGCCTATATTCAGACCATAAGACACACCCCCCACTTTCCCTCAACATTTGGGGGGAAAAAGTGAGTCTTATGGTCCAAAAAATACGGTAAATTTTGACTTGCAGGACCTGAGCTGAGGTCATACCCATGTGACCAGATGGGGCAGGGCCTCCACCAACAGAAAGATGTTGCTTCCCGGTATCAGCTTTGTTAGCTGAGGCCCCGCCCCTTCTGGTCACATGAGTATGACCTCAGCTCAGATCCTGCAAGTCAAAATTTAAATTGATGGTATAATACTTATGCTATACTAACAGGGGGAGGGATGAAGTATGAATACCTCCCCCCCCCCTCGATATCTGATCCTCAGCTGCTGTCACTCGAGAAACTGGTGATTTTATAAACTTATCTTTCTTGGATTTCAAAACCTATACATCTGAGCTGACCACTAAAGGTATGTGTAGAATCAGCCTGATAGTGCCAGTATAGCACTGGCTTTGGGTTATATAGGAAGATCCTGGTGACTGGTTCCCTTTAAAGTAGGATTGTCTTCAGCAAATAGCCCTTTATGACATTCCTGGGTCATATTTTCACTCTGGTTAGAAAAAGAATACAGAGTGATATTCAGCAAAGTACTTAAGAGATTGGAAAATAATTTATGTAAGTGGCCTGTAGAGTATTGAGGAATATCTCTCTTCACCCATTACAGATATTTTTTTGCTCCTATTTAATTCATGGATGATAATTTTTTCATTGATATTAAATTGCAGCAGTCTATATGAAAAGACAAGGCGTTTCAGTATTATCTTCTTCATCAGATAATTGTGTTCAGAACTTTAATATCCCATGGAACTCAGAATGGGAATTTGATCAATTAAATATAATGGATTAGAGAAAACTCCTTATTATAAGACTGGATAAAGATGGGAAAGCAGCTCGAATTCAAATGAACGCTTATCATAATGATGGTAAAATTACCTTTAATGGGTTCAATTCCCTGAGAGAAATGTAATGCAAATATATAGTGCAGGTTTTAAAAAGGAAGGTAAAAAATAACTAATATTAATATCTGATTAGTAATAACAGAATATGGTCTACATATATCAATATAGTTTATATAGTAAATTAGTATTTTATTATGTCATGCATTGATATTTTCAGAGCTCAATTATTGGAAGAAATAACATCTGGGCACTCATACCAACCTTCTGTTTGAAGTTCAAAGACTCCAGGAAACATATGAATTGTCATATAATTACTAGTGATGGGCGAGTGTGCGCGGCACTACTCTTTACTCGTGTTGAGCGGACCCGGACTGTAAACGTCCGGATCCGCGCGGTTTCAGCGCTATCCCCAGGCCGGACCTGGGCGCGGGATTCCAGCTGCATGATCCGGAATTGGCAATTAATAAAAATGTTAAAAAATAATAAATAAATGAGCGTTTCATACTTACCAGACTCTGTCATGGTGGCACACTACTTCCGGGTCGCGCTTTCACTTCCTGTACTGTGCACGCAGTCACACAGCTTTCCGTGCTTTCCCCGCCCACCGGCCGTCCTTTCAGCTGTGATTGGTTCCTGGCTGACGCCCCCCCAGCCTGTGACAGCTCTGCCGTGCAGTCATCGCAGCTCAGTAATAGGCTGCACTCAGAACGGGCAGCCGTGCTCTGTGGCTGCTCGCTCTGACATGTAGCAGAGCTGGATGTGTCGCCGCTGGATCTCGTGTGGATTACGCCGGAGGGCTGTGGTGGGATAATAAAGTGGTGAAGGAGGAGGCTGCGTTTCTACTTTATTCCAAATAAAGGATTTCTCTGTGTCTTGTTTATTTACTGTCATTTACAGGTTTGTGATGCGGGTATCTCACAGACGCCCATGCAATCACAAACCTGGGGTTTAATAGCAGCCATGCGCTGTTATTAACCCCTGCTATTACCTTGATTGCCACCGCACCAGGGCAATCAAGATGAGCCGATATCACACCAGAATGGCCACATCTAACAGATGCGACCATACCGGGCGGCTGCGGGCCCAGCCCCCAGCCGGCATTATCATGGCTGGGAATAAAAATTGGGGGGGACCGCACATCGTTTTTTTTTTTTTTAATTATTTATTTAAATTTAAAAACAAAAAAAAAACGCATGCGGTTTATCTTAGGCAGCAGTCACAGCGACGGACTCCCACAAGTGTGACATCGCAGCACAGCCGCACACACAACTGACAGGAGCATGCATGTGTTTCTAGGTACATGCACGCTCATGTTCAGACAATGGCAGGCTGTGACGGGTGATGTCAAACCCGCACGAGTCTGACAGCGCATCACCGACACAGCTGCACACTTCTGACAGGAGCGTGCATGTGTTTCTAGGTACATGCACGCTCATGTTCAGACAGGCGTCAAAACACCGCGATTTTTTGACAGGAGGTGTAGATTGGATGCAGAAATATGGTGTAAAAATCACAGCATCAAATTTGCATCCCTTGGCCCCCAAAAATAAAAACAAAAGAAAAAAAAATTGCCACAGGTATAAATTTGTAGCTAAAAGCTGGTGCAGACGATTTCAGCACCAAATGTGCAACTCCTGGCAAAAAACCGCAGCAAAAATCGCGGAAAAATAACCGCGGCAAAAACCGCGGCATAAAAATTGTGTCAAAACAAGGTGATTTTTTTGCCAAGAGGTGTAGATTGGATGCAGGAATATGGTATAAAAATTTCAGCACAAAATCTGCATCTCTTAGCCAAAAAAACAGCGCTTTTTCTGCTAGGAGATACAGGTCTGTGAACTCAGTGACCTCCACCTGAGGTCAGGTTACCTGCGATCACAGATGAAGGACCGTGGGAACTTCCAGCTGTGACCACAAATGACCTGAGTGACATCACCGCTCAATGCGCAGCTCATTCATTCTCTGGAGATTACAGAGAAGGGTCGGTCGTGCCGCTCTCTGTGATATTCAGATGTAGCAGAGCTGAAGCGGCGTGGGACTTCTCCTGTGGATTACGTCGGAGCTGCAGGGTACTTGGGGGTTAATAAAGTGGTGAAGGAGGAGCGTTTTGTACTTTATTCCAAATAAAGGATTGTTCTCTGTGTCTGTGTTTATTTACTGTCACTTACAGGTTTGTGTGATGCAGGTATCTGACAGAGGCCTGTGCCATCACACAAACCTAGGGTTTAGCAGCAGCTATGTGCCGCTATTAACCCCTGCTATTACCCCGACTGGCACCGCATCACGCCAGCGGGAAGAGCCGGTATCGCACACTGGTATGTCGCATCTAACAGATGCGACATACCGGACGGCTGCGGGCTGAGGATGTACCAGCCCCCGGCCGGCATTATCCTGGCTGGATGTGAAGATTAGGGGGGACCGCACGTTGTTTTGTTTTGTTTTTTTTTTACTTTCACCAGAGTCACACGTGCGAGGGGCTCACGCGAGTCTGCCATGGCAGCACCCGGCAGCCTCGCACGTGGGACTCTGGTCACTGTATACACAGCACAGATACAGCGCGACAGCTGGGGTTGCAGCCGAGCGCTATACCTGTGCTGCCGAGTGTTTACTACTGTGAACTGACCGACAGACTGTACTGCTTTCCCCGCCCACCGGCCGTCCTGTGATTGGTTGCAGTTAGCTGCCACACTGCCACTTAGGATGGGGGCGTGTCTAGCTGCAACCAACGCGAGCCGTGGGCGGGGAAAACAATGAATATTGAATTGTCGGCTCCGGAAGGTAACAGTGTGACCCGGAAGGAGTGTACCTCCATGACAGCGCCTTGGTGAGTATGCCACGCTCGCTCCTAGCCCTCTAGCCCCTCCATAAACGTTTTTAACCTCCGGATTCCAGTCCCCATTGACTTATATGGGCACCGGATTCCGGAGCGAATCGGATTCTTTTTTAAATCTGTTAGTGATCCACCGGCCCTGGATTATTGGCCGCTCGATCAGCTCTACTCTTTACATGATCGAGCATTGGGATGCTCAAGATGCTCGATCCTTGATTGAGTATCCTGCTTTATTGTAACAACTAAACATGCAGGGATTTCCGGCCAATCACGGTAATACCATAGCCAGTGGCGTAACTAGAGTTTGATGGGCCCTGGTGCAAACTTTGGACCGGGGCCCCCCTCCATGTACACAACACTTAGGGTACGGGATAATGATGCTGACACTTGGCTTTTACCCACAGCACCCAGGTTTCCCATGATCTAAAATCCCTCTATCAGCACCCTGCTTTCCCATGCTCTGTCATAAATCTTTCCCTCAGCACCCAGCTTTCCCATATCAGAGCATGGGAAAGCTGGGTGCTGAGAGATGTATAGCAGAGCATGGGAAAGCTGGGTGCTGAGAGATGTATAGCAGATCATGGGAAAGCTGGGTGCTGAGAGATGTATAGCAGATCATGGGAAAGCTGGGTGCTGAGAGATGTACAGCAGAGCATGGGAAAGCTGGGTGCTGAGAGATGTATAGCAGAGCATGGGAAAGCTGGGTGCTGAGAGATGTATAGCAGAGCATGGGAAAGCTGGGTGCTGAGAGATGTATAGCAGATCATGGGAAAGCTGGGTGCTGAGAGATGTATAGCAGATCATGGGAAAGCTGGGTGCTGAGAGATGTATAGCAGAGCATGGGAAATCTGGGTGCTGAGAGATGTATAGCAGAGCATGGGAAAGAGCCCTTTTCCCTCAGCACAAAACATTCCCATCCCATACTTGTATCTTTTTCCTCCCTCATATATAGTTCTCCAAATACTATAATGGCCCCCACATAGCCTTCCATATAGTATAAAGGGTCCCACATAACCCTTTATATATTAGAATGCACCCCCATAGTCCTCCATGTATTATAATGCATTTCACATAGTTCTCCATATTTTATACTGCACCACAGTCCCCCATGCTTTATAATGCACCCCCACAGACCATGTGTAAGGTAGCCTCCATAGTCCTCCATATATTATAATGTAGCCCCCATAGTCCTATATGTATTATAATGCAGCCCCATAGACCTCCATGTATAATGCGCTGCTATAGTCTATGTATAAGGTGTCCTTCATGTTTATTATGCAGTCCCATAGACCTCCATGTATCATGCAGCCACACCCCCAGGCCTCCATGTATTATGCAGCCAGTCCCACCGGGGCCTCCATGTGTCATGCAGCCAGCCCCACCAGGTGTCATGCAGCCAGCCCCACCAGGGCCTCCATGTGTCATGCAGCCAGCCCCACCAGGTGTCATGCAGCCAGCCCCACCAGGGCCTCCATGTGTAATGCAGCCAGCTTCCCCCGGGCCTATATGTGTCATGCAGCCAGCCCCCCCAGGGCCTCTATGCGTCATGCAGACAGTCCCCCCAGGGCCTCTATGCGTCATGCAGCCAGCCCCCCCCAGGGCCTCTATGCGTCATGCAGCCAGCCCCCCCCCCCCCAGGGCCTCTATGTGTCATGCAGCCAGCCCCTCCAGGGTCTCCATGTGTCATGCAGCCAGCCCCCCCAGGGCCTCCATGTGTCATGCAGCCAGCTTCCCCAGGACCTCCATGTGTCATGCAGCCGGCCCCCCCAGGGCCTCCATGTGTCATGCAGCCAGCCCCCCCAGGGCCTCCATGTGTCATGCAGCCATCCCCCCCAGGGCCTCCATGTGTCATGCAGCCAGCCCCCCCAGGGCCTCCATGTGTCATGCAGCCAGCCCCCCCCAGGGCCTCCATGTGTCATGCAGCCAGCCCCCCCCAGGGCCTCCATGTGTCATGCAGCCAGCCCCCCCAGGGCCTCCATGTGTCATGCAGCCAGCCCCCCCCAGGGCCTCCATGTGTCATGCAGCCAGCCCCCCCCAGGGCCTCCATGTGTCATGCAGCCAGCCCCCCCAGGGCCTCCATGTGTCATGCAGCCAGCCCCCCCAGGGCCTCCATGTGTCATGCAGCCAGCCCCCCCAGGGCCTCCATGTGTCATGCAGCCAGCCCCCCCAGGGCCTCCATGTGTCATGCAGCCAGCCCCCCCAGGGCCTCCATGTGTCATGCAGCCAGCCCCCAGGGCTTCTATGTGTAATGCAGCCTGCCAGCCAGCCCCACCAGGGCCTCCATGTATCATGCAGGCAGCTTCCCCGGGCCTATATGTGTCATGCAGCCAGCAAAATAAAAAAACAAGTACCTCTCAGCTCCTTCTGACCCCTGCGACTGCGGTAGTTATGCCCCTGCCCCCATATGTCACACACCCTGCTCCCTATACAGCCTGCACCCCCATATCACACACACCCTGACCCACATATCTCACCCTGCCTGTACCCCAACTTACCCCTCTCAAACACTCTGCACCCTTCACATGCTTCTGTCACAGTCTGCAGCCCTCATATGCCCCTCACCCTGCAGCCCCTCCCCTCATGTCCCCTCTTTTCTCATTACCACTCATGTGTTCGAAGTATCTTCTGCTGCTTTCTCCCCGGCATCCTGTGTCTCCTCCCACACAGTCACATGGGCGTGACGTCATCGCAGGTCCTGGTAGGGATGGTTTCCATCTGCCGTGCAGGAGCACAGCTCCAGGTCAGGGGCCCCTCTGCCCCCTGCAGACACTGGGCCCCCCTGACTCACAGGCCGGCCCCCTAACGGTCGCGCAGTCGGCCACTACACAGCGGCACTACACATAGGGGCCCGGCAGCCGGCTCTGCAGAGCGGCTGCCGGGCCCCTATAACCCTGCGGGCCCGGTCGCAGTGGCGACCTCTGCGACCGCGATCGTTACGCCCCTGACCATAGCCACATGAGCTATTGGCATAACTGTGATTAGCAAGCCGCATCGCGTTATTGGGTCTATATAAGACCCAGTGATGCCATGCTTTGCGTACTGTACTTGGAAATATTAGGAGAGATTCTGCTGGAGAAGGGGCAGTGTTTTATAGCATAACAGTACTTGCTAGTGCAACATTAAATCAACAGTCCTTTTCAGGGCTAATTCTATAATAACACCACTCTTAGCTGCATTTTCTGTAGGGCAAGCTGCTGGAGAAGATATAGTGTATTAGAGGCCTGTAGGCAGAGATTTCAGCCTTACAGACCTTGCTGCTGCTACTTAAAAAAATCTATTGTATTCTCTAATATTACCGCTCTTAGCTGCATATAGTGTAGCGCTAGCTGATGGAGAATGGTTAGTGTATTAGAAGCCTTTAGGCAGGGATTCTAGCTTTACAAACCTTGCTGCTGCTACCTAAAAAATCCATTCTCTAATAATACCGCTCTTAGCAGTATTTGGTGTAGAGCAATCTGCTGGAGAAGTGATAGTGTATTAAAGACCTGTTGGAAGGGATTCTAGGATTACAGAGCTTGCTTTTGCTATGTAAAAAAATCTATTCTACGTTTTCTCTATTAATACTGCTCTCAGATGCATTTAGTGTAGGGCTAACTGCTGGAGAAGTAATAGTGTATTAGAGGCATGTTGGCAGGAATTCTAGCCTTATACACTTTGCTTCTGCTACCTAAGGCCTCTGCCACACTCACGTGAAAATCACGTACGTGCCGAGAGACACGTATTTTCCCTGCGTGTTGCATGCAGGTAAGTACGTGTCTCTGGTACGTGCGGGACACGTGTGTTCTACGTGTGCTATCCGCGATAGCACATGTAGAACCAATAATTAACATACTCACCTGGTCCTTCCTGATGTCCTTCCTGCTGTCAGTGGTGCTGATCCTCAGTCTCCAGCCCGCCCGTCTCCCCGCTGCTGCTGCTGCCAGGCAGTGAAGTGAATATTCTATGAGATTAATGAGCGGCGGTCGGGAACCAATCACCAGGATTTTCGTATATAACCTAAAGCCAGTGCTATACTGGCACTATCAGGCTGATTCTCTATATACCTGCAGTGATCAGCGTGGATATTTAAGTTTTGAAATCCAAGAAAGTGAAGTTTGTAAAATGAGCAGCTTCTTGAGTGACAGTTGTACTGGAGCAGATCATATATTCATAGTTATCCCCTCCCTCTGTTAGAATTAGCATAAGCATTATACAAACGACTCACTTTGTCTATCAGAATCTGTGTGAGCTCATACCCATGTGACCTGGTATCCAGCTTTGGTGGCTGAGGCCCCGCCCCTTCTGGTCACATGGGTATGACCTCACACAGGTCCTGCTAGACAAAGTGAGTCATTTGCATAATACTTATGCTAATTCTAGCAGGGGGAGGAGATAACTATGAATATATTATCTGCTCCAGTGCAACTGTCACTCAAGAAGCTGCTCATTTTACAAACTTCACTTTCTTGGATTTCAAAATCTAAACATCCGAGATGACCATTACAGGTATGTAGAGAACCAGCCTGATAGTGCCAGTACTGCACTGGCGTTAGGTTATATGCGAAAATCCTGGTGATTGGTTCCCTTTAAGTGAGGGATAGCTGATGAAGGAGAGATAGCTTTGGATTAGAGGCATTTCATCGGGTATATAGCTTTAGAGTTGTTATATACAGTGCCTTGCAAAAGTATTTGGCCCCCTTGAATTTTTCAACCTTTTCCCACATTTCAGGCTTCAAACATAAAGATAAAAAATCTAATGTTATGGTGAAGAATCAACAACAAGTGGGACACAATTTTGAAGTTGAACAAAATGTATTGCTTATTTTAAACTTTTGGAAAAAAGAATAAACTGAAATTTGGGGTGTGCAATATTATTCGGCCCCTTTACTTTCAGTGCAGCAAACTCACTCCAGAAGTTCATTGAGGATCTCTGAATGATCCAATGTTGTCCTAAATGACTGATGATGATAAATATAAGCCCCCTGTGTGTAATCAAGTCTCCGTATAAATGCACCTGCTCTGTGATAGTCTCAGTGTTCTGTTTAAAGCGCAGAGAGCATCATGAAGACCAAGGAACACAACAGGCTGTCCATGATACTGATGTGGAGAAGTTTAAAGCCAGATTTGGTTACATAAAGATTTCCACAACTCCCAAGAAGCACTGTGCAAGTGATCATATTGAAATGGAAGGAGTATCATACCACTGCAAATCTATGAAGCCTGGCCGCCCCTAAAAAATGTCATGTCAAACAAGGAGAAGGCTGATCAGAGATGTAGCCAAGAGACCCATCATCACTCTGGATGAACTGCAGAGATCTACAGCTGAGGTGGGAGAGTCTGTCCATAGGACAACAATCAGTCGTACACTGCACAAATCTGGCCTTTATGGAAGAGTGGCAAGAAGAAAGCCATTTCTCAAAGATATCCATAAAAAGTGTTGTTGAAAGTTTGCCACAAGCCACCTGGGAGACACACCAAACATGTGGAAGAAGGTGCTCTGGTCAGATGAAACCAAAATCAAACTTTTTGGGCACAATGCCAAAAGATATGTTTGTTGTAAAAGCAACACAGCTCATCACCCTGAACACACCATCCCCACTGTCAAACATGGTGGTGGCAGCATCATGGTTTGGGCCTGCTTTTTTTCAGCAGGGACAGGGAAGATGGTTAAAATTTATGGGAAGATTAATGGAGCCAAATACAGGACTATTCTTGAAGAAAACCTGTTAGAGTCTCCAAAAGACCTGAGACTGGGATGGAGATTTGTCTTTCAACAAGACAATGATCCAAAACATAAAGCAAAATCTACAGTGGGATGGTTCACAAATAAACGTATCCAGGTGTTAGAATGGCCAAGTCACAGTCCAGACCTGAATCCAATCGAGAATCTGTGGGAAAAGCTGAAAACTGCTGTTCACAAACACTCTCCATTCAACCTCACTGAGGTCAAGCTGTTTGCAAAGGAGGAATGGGCAAGAATTTCAGTCTCTCGATGTGCAAAACTTATAGACCGATCACTTGCAGCTGTAATCGCAGCAAAAGGTGGCGCTAAAAAGTATTAACTTAAAGGGTACAAATAATATTTTCAGTTTATTATTTTTTATAAAAGTTTAAAATAAGCAATACATTTTGTTCAACTTCACAATTGTGTCCCACTTGTTGTTGATTCTTCACCATAAAATTTAAATTTTTTATCTTTATGTTTGAAGCCTGAAATGTGGGAAAAGGTTGAAAAATTCAAGGGGGCCGACTACTGTAGGTATACTGCTGCTGCAACGTAACTGCTCGTGTCAGGGCATTGTTATTGGGAGGTGTAGGTGTAAGGTGGAGATTGCACACCTGGAAATATATTGGCAACTGGGGAACGAGTACTGCGGGACAGCCACCTCTATCAGGTTGTAGAAAGTCTCAGAGTCCACAAGCCTAGATGGCAGAATTTCCAGGGCTAGCAGTCAGAATATTCAAGCATGCAGCACCCTGTGTACTTTCTCTATCTCTACAATGTCCACAAGGAAAGCTTCTTCTTTAATTGTGAACAGTGAGCATTTTTGTAGACACAGAAGCTGGATTGTGATGCTGATTATGGCATCACAGACGCTCATCATCTTGGTTGATTCCTCAAAGTTGTGCCAGTTGGCAGCTGGCCCTCTAAAATTTGAGTGAGGACCAGGTGCTGGCCCTGTAAAAATAATGAGTGAGGGCCGGCTGCTGGCCCTCTAAAAATTAAGAGCAAATCCCTCATGATGACTCTGTAGATATGGTTGAGGAGGAGGATGACAGGAAAAATAAACAAACATGAACCATATACCCTTTTTGGGGCTGGAAGGGGTGCATGGGATTACACCAGAAAAAAACCCCAAAACATTTGAAATGACTTTATGTATCGCTAATGTCATCCACTACAGCTGAAGAGTTGGTGTAAATCTAGACCTTGCTCATTTTGTGAACAGTCAGCCTGTCAGCATTTTCATTTGACAGGAGGATGCACCTATTAGTTATTATACCCCTGGTGGCACTTAAAATCCTTGGAATCCACTTAAGCAGGAAAGGAACAGTGACTGTGACCTCCAAGCCTCAGATTTGCCTCTACTCTTTTTTTTTTTAAATTAAAGATGCATTTATACAATGGGAGACAGGTTCAAATGTACCTCTTGTGTGAATAAATGGACTTGTAGTGCTTTTTCCTGCGGATTGGGTTGGAGAAGTTTCCCTACATGGTCCATGAATTTTCATTAGCAAAGGTCTCCAAAGGGATAAAAAAAGTTTGGAATCTATTTGAAGCCTCGGGGCTGCCTGATGCCTTGAGCCAACAAAGTAGGAACTGCCACCTACCTTAGCTGAAGCAAAATCGGAGTTGGCTGTCTGATGGTCCTTGTTGTGCCACTTGTACTCTGAGTAGTAGCCTCCAGGACTCCTTGTTTTTGGCCAAAGAAGTCTCACTCCTTCTAAATGTAAAACTTTTCTGAAGTCCTATTCTACGTTTATTTCAGGGAGTATTGGAGTTCCTCATTCAAATTTTTGGCAGCCCTTGTACATAGTGCATACGCGTTACCAGATTAGGAGTTCCAATCCTTCCAAAAGGGGAAAAAATATTTTGTGCAGCATTTTTTCACCATTGAAAGCAAAGAAAATGCAAAAATGCTGCAAAAACGCAACAAAAACACTACATGTGAACTTGGCCTGAGGGTTGGAAGAGGTGGTTTTCTTTCTAATTAAATTTGACTCATATACAAGTGATTATACAGGAAAGAATTTTCCTAACATTTTTTTGTTGTTAAATCCATGTTATCTTTAGTTTGAAATGTTTCATTGTCCATAAAAGTAGCGATATACTCTGACAACATTGTCCTCAGCAGGATATGGGAGTCAGAGATGTGTCTAGGCGTCTTTCCCATGCTGTTCCCATTCCATTTCAGAGGAGTTTTTATCCATATCAGTGATTTTTAGGCCCCCATAGAACTCCCGGGGTGGTATCCTTGAAAAATTTCTGAGTTTCCTATTACTTCCATTATGCTCATTACTTGAGATGGGCGCTCAAACATTATAAATTGCTTGAATCAAGTACCGAGCACCGGAGCATTTTAGTGCTTGCCCATCACTAATTATTGATAGAAAAGTTATATCCAACTAGAAATAATCAAACATTAATTCTGCTCAAATTTTACAAAAATCTGCATTTGCCAAAATGCAGTTTTTTTGTAATATGCTTCCACATGGATGGCCACCTCTTATCTGAACCGTAAAGGGCCATTGACAAGTTAATAAAAAAAATCTATGCTTGCTTCAGTGCACACCTCTCCATCCCCTCCACTCTTTACTGTCACCTGTTTGGTCCTCATTGCGTCTACTGACACCGCTGTGAGTACTAAAATCCTCAGGCGTCTCACACTAGGCCTTGACTCCTAGCTCTTATGAAGTCCACAGGATTCTACTTAAGTGCACGAAAGAGCTTGATATCATAATGTGACCGTGATCATGTGCAGAACCCCAAAATCGGAAAACGAGGATTTCAAAGCTCACAGCGGTGGTCAGAAGATGTGACAAAGACTGGTCAAATGACGGTGAGGAGCAGAGGGGCCTGCGAGGGGAGGTGAGTATAAAGATTTTCTATTTTTTACATCTCACGTTTTCTCATTTATCTTTATTATGCTCTTGGGTCTGAAAGAGCCCAATAGCATAATAAAATACATTAAATTCATAGAAAATCACTTAATTGAATTTACTATCAAATTGGCGCAAACAGGCAAATCCAAATTCTGCGTGATCCCACCCATAAGTCACCAGTTATTGGCTTCAGCAGTGACATTTGCTTGGAATCTAAACTGAATCTCTACCTTTTAAAACCATATTGTGATGCTTGACACTATGTGGCATAGTGTGATGCTAGTCACTAGGTGGCCCTAGATATTACTTGCGTGCAGTGTGAATGGAGAGGTAGTTAAACAAGCCAGGGCAGGAATCAGGTTGACATGACAGGATAAAGGGAGCAGGCAGAGACAAGATCAAGATACAGGCTGAGGGTCAGGATACCAGGAGAGTACATGATAGCAGGAGGAGACGTAGTCAGAAGAAGATCCGGGGTCAGAAGCCAGGAAGTAACAACAAAGTCAGGGGGCAGAGCAGAGTCAACTACAGTCCAGGGTGGAGAGCCAAGATCAGATAACTGTAAACAAACGGGAGCAAACAGCACTTACTGCGGAACCAGGAACTACAACTGGTGACGTGCCGGGTGAACATGCTCCCTAATGAAGCAGAGCAATCGCTCGGAACGAGGAGCATCTAGGAAAGCCCCACCCAGCACAGCGTACGACCCAGTGTTGAGAAACAACCCATCCACAGGAGCTCAAGACAAACAGCAGAACATCAAACCTGCAAAACACTCTGCGCGACGCAACAGGCAAGTACCGGCTCTGTTGGAGAGCATAGCAGAACATAACAGAGCACAAGATGTTCCGTATATTGGAACCGTGACACATATCAATTTTTTTTATCCAACATTAGGTGATTACTAATCATGGCAAAAATAGCATGATAGTAAAATAACACGCAAAGCACAAAGAAGTAAAACAAGAACATTTATCAATTTGAATCTAATATTTTCAGACATAGTTACTATGGCAGGGCAAGATGAAGAACCCACTGAACTTTATTTTGTACCTTAAATAATGACTATTTGTAGGAGAGGATAAACTGTTTATCACAAAAATACCATGTCATTAGGTCTTGAACCTGCACGACATGTTGTGTCTTAATTATTACATGCAATAACTTGTTTATGTGTTCGTGCACCCAAGTTTCTAAAATCATAGCTAAAGAACAAAATAGCTCTGCGACATTATTGTGGTGAGGCCTAGAGCACGTTATCACAATGGTTAACCATAAGTGAGGGCCTGGTTTCCTGTGTGAGGTAATTCCATTTGTTTTTGGCTGTAGAGAGAGTGTTTGGTTAATTTCAGTGAATCTGCTTTTACATTTTGGTCACATAAGGAGCACGAGATAGGAAGTCTGAGGGAAGAACAGTATTTAGGCTGCAGACACGTGGGATAACACACAAGAAGACAATTGTGCCGCTGCCAGCTTTCTCTGATTTGCATCAACAGCCCCTTTTTTAACATTTGCTAGTGACCATTTTTCTTTTTTGGGGCTCTACAGATAAGTCACAGATTGTACAAATATACAGTAATGTGCAAACGTTTTAGGCAAGTGTGGAATTAATGCTGCAAAGTAAGAATGCTTGGTAGAATAGAAATATTAATAGTTTATTTTCAACATTCAACAAAACACAAAGTGAATGAGCAAGAGATATCTAAATGAAATCAATATTTGGTTTGATCAGACTTTGCCTTAAAAACAGCCTCAATCCTTCTCGGTACACTCGTACACAGTTTTTGAATTAATTCTACAATGAGATTGTTCCAAACATCTTAGGGTCTTCTGTGGATGTAGACTTGCACAGATACTTCTGTTTCTTCATGTATTCCCAGACAGACCTGATGATGTTGAGATCAAGGTTCAAGGGGGGAGCCATAACTTCCAGGAGTCCTTTTTCTTCTTTACAATAAAGATTGTTCTTAAAGGGAATATGTCAGAAGGTTTTTGCTTTAGAATTTAAAGATAGCAAAAGATAGGGGTTAACACAGATTTCAGCATATGCTTATTTATTAAGCTGTGTGCTGTTCTTCATTTACAATGAAGATTTTATCACTAGGACATTATCATTGCTGGGAGTAGCTGCCTTGTGCCAAGTCGTCCGACCATGCCCCCTCTTCTGAGAAGCAGCTGAGACAAAAGCTGTGCTGTGATGTGGGTGGGGCTAGCTTTCTAAGGTCTGCTACGTGCTACATCTAAAAACTCTGATTGCGTCACAACTGCTGCACCCAGTAATTTAAGTGACACATTGTTCGAATTAGGGTCTCTTTTTCTTTATTATGCTGATCGGAGATGAGGTAGCAAAAACCTGGTAACAGATTCCCTTTAACCCTGCTGTTCTGTTCCCATGTACTATACACTTGTATTCCTCCTGGGTCACTATGACCCAGTTTATTAAATCTTGATTTTATATACTCTAACTCAATTATTTTTATACCTTTTGCTTACTAGACTGTATGGGAACATGTTTGGAAATAAAAAAAAAAATGAAATTGAAATATTTTTTTTTTTATTCAGAAAAAAGTTAGTAATAAGCAAACGAAAAAAGAAAACTACAGATATGTGGTAAAAAAACAAACCAAAACAAGCAAATCAAACATTTTGTGAAAAAAAATCAAAGATAATAAACACTTCAATTTGAACATATTCACATGGTAAGATTACTTTATGTATTCTTGCATGAAGATCAATAAACATGGGCTTTGCATAAGAATTTTTGGCATCCAGAACATGTAATACTTGTTTTATTATTACAAGAATAAGGGCAATAGCTGCACCTTTTTCTTTTTATTCTTGAAGCACCGCTGGTAGAGGCCATGGGGGTAGAAGTGATTGTGGAGGCCATGGTTTCACTTTTCTGAACATGTTGCTGGATGCTCTGTACATATGTGTACTGATAAGAGCAGAGAAGATAAGAAGATAAGAACCCTTCTGAAAACAAGGAGATAAGCCAGGAAGACAGACTTAAGGTACCGTCATACTAAGGACGCTCCAGCAATCCCACCAGCAACCTGACCTGGCAAGGATCACTGGAGCGTCGCTACACGGGTTGCTGGTGAGCTGTCAAACAGGCAGATCTCACCAGCAACCAGTGACCAGCCCCCAGCCAGCAGCGACGCGTGGAAGTGATGCTGCGCTTCGTAACTAAGGTAAATATCAGGTAACCAACCCGATATTTACCTTGGTTACCAGCGCACACTGCTTAGCGCTGGTTCCCTGCACTCCTAGCCAGAGTACACATCAGGTTAATTACCCGATGTGTAGTCTGGCTATGTGTGCAGGGAGCCGGCACTGGCAGCGTGAGAGCGGCGGACGCTGGTAATGAAGGTAAATATCGGGTAACCAAGGAAAGGGCTTCTTGGTTACCCGATATTTACATTGGTTACTAGCGTCCGCAGAAGCCGGCTCCTGCTGCCTGCACATTTAGTTGTTGCTGTCTCGCTGTCACACACAGCGATCTGTGCTTCACAGCGGGACAGCAACAACTAAAAAATGGTCCAGGACATTCAGCAACAACCAGCGACCTCACAGCAGGGGCCAGGTTGTTGCTGGATGTCGCACACAGCAACATCACTAGCAAGTTGTGCCTCAGCAGCGATGTTGCTAGCGATGTTGCTTAGTGAGACGTGGCCTTTACTTAGCAAAAACATATCATTTAGAGGCGTTTAGAGCTCAGCTTTACAAAATAAGGCCCTCTTACACAGCGCGCTCTGCGCAGAATATACACGTGTAGTGCACACCTAGTGATCTCTCTGGATGCGCTCTACATTTTAGTATAGACTGCGCACCAAAAATAATCAATATAAAGCCATTTTTATGGTGCGCAGATCTCAATGCATACACCCGGCAGATCGTGGGTACGACTCCATTGAAATAATTTAGGAAATAAGTAAATTGATATACAATAGTAGATGCAATAAATAGACCCAACTGAGATTATAGCTCCTTTATTTCACTGAAAATATGGCCTCACAGCTGTAAAAAATTATGCCGGGTCACTATGACCCGAACACGACAAGTGTACAAATCGGCGTGTAGCTAAAAGTAAACACAAAAAAAAATACTCATAGATAGGTCCCCAAATGAGGAAAAGTCAAGTAATCCCAAGTTTTAGAAACTTATAGAAAAATATCTACAGGGCCACAAAAAAATTTTTACAGGTCACTATGACCCGAACAGAACAGCAGGGTTAATGACCTTGGCTGTATGTTTGGGGTCGTTGTTCAAGTACTGATTTCATTTGAAGCTAATTAGATGCCTCCATGATAGTATTCCTTGAGGGATATTTATCTTCTTGTATCATTGTGAACAGTATTAATCTTGACCAAATTCCCATCTAAATTTGCTGAACTCCAGCCCAAAACTTACAAACTTTCAACATGTTTCACTGTTACCTGCAAACACTCACACCTCTCTCCAGCTTTTTGGGGAACAAACTACCTTCTGTTATGTACAGCGAAACATTGAAAATTTTGACTCATCAGTTCAGAGACAACTTAAAGGGAACAACCAGTAGGATTTTCATATCAAGTAAAGCCAGTCCTATACTGGCGCTAAGATGCTGAATGTAACTGTGACGCCCTAGCCAGCCAAGTAGTCACAGATAGGGCCCCGCATTACACCTGTCCCTCATAGGTGACATACAGCCAAACACAAAAACCCTGGTCATCCCCTCAGGGCTTGATGGACACACCAGGGGGCAGAGCCAGGTGGTTGTAAGACGCCCAACGAGGAGTCTCAGACAGCCTGAGGTGGGAATGTAAACGCAGTCACAGTCTAGAGTTCAAGTTGGAGAGGTGTGTGGGCTGGAGCTGTGTGCAGCTCCAGCAGAGGACAAAAAACAATTTGAGCAGGTGCCAGCATAGGAGCCCTAGTACGTTTGGCTAGGAGGCAGACGGCGGTCTCCTTCTGCAGGAGCCGGGAAGACGGCTCGGTGGAACCGAGGTGGACTGGGACATGGTAGTGGCCTGCCGGTACCGACCCGAGGAACAGACTCGGAAACCGGAGCACAAAGGGGGGTACTCAGACCCTGAAACTAGGTCCAGAAGCTACTGGGGGCTAGCTAATTAACTGATTGAGGCCAGGACCAGAGGTCCTGTCCCACCCAAAGTCCCGACTGAAGACAACAGCCCCATGAGGGGGATAGAAAGCCACTGCCACGACTCAGAGATCCCACGGGCCAGCGTCTGCGGGCAAAGGGCTCCTCAGGCGACCACAAGCCGGGAGCGGACTCCTGAAGTTGCAGGCACAGGCAGTCCACCATCACACATACAGGTGCAGGAGAAAGACAGAGACCACCAGCCGGGTAGGGGACCAGACTGCAGCCGGCTGTGGGCACCGACCACCATCACCTTGGTTTACCAGAGACTCGTGTGTTTACTAATAGTGAGTACATCAGCACCCTCCGGTCACCCATCTCCCTGCACCGCCAACCAAACTCAACGGGTCCCGGGTCCACCATCCCTGCCCACGGAGGGGTTAACAACTTTCTGCAGAACAACTCCCCCGGGTTCCCCGTAACTGCAGCTGTGGTGTCCACCTTCACCACATCCCGTGGGTGGCGTCACGAACTTAACACGGCTCCGGCCGTACATCTACATCCCCAAACCACAACTCCCCTTTTAGTTGAAGTGACCGCGAGACCCCCGGGTCCGGAGACCCTTGAGCCACCCACTAAAGGTCCGAATCCGAGTGGCTCGGCTGCCGAGCACAGCGTGGTACACCTCAATTTCTGGCGTCACGAACAGGATACTTACCCATCCACTTACATTGTGGAAGTGTGCCTTGTATTGAGGTCAGCGGTGGTCCGTTGCAATATTTTCAGAATCCACCATCTTCCCGCCATCTTGTGGTGTGAAGATTCCCACCAGAGTCTTTTTACCCGCGAAAAGAGCGCAAAAGTTGAAGCGTCGCCCCCTGGGAACACGGCTGCAAAGCGAGCCCGGAAGTCGCAAAACGAAACTTACCAGCCGGCTAGAAGAGTGCCGAGAAAAGACCAAGGGGGGGGCGGGTGAAGATTCTGCGACATGTGACCGAGCAGATAAAGGGCAGGGACTCCAGGACCCTGCCACACTTCCCGTTCCTGGATACCATCGAGATAACATGGCCGCACCATCTGGCAAGCCCGCGGTGGAGGAGCCCGCACCCAGCACCGCGGCCTGGATGGAAGCCCGGACGGAGCAAATGTGCCGCCGCATTCAGGCTCAGGCAACCTGCCTGCTAAAGTGGTGGGCAGCCAAGATGGCAGAGATAGCCGTGGCTGTGAGGATTCGTGAAGTGGAAACAGCTTCGGAGGAGCGGGTAAGCGACCCACGCCCTTGCGTCCCCCAGGGACCGGACGTTCAGGCTAAAGGACTCGGTCTGCCCCTGCCCGCTGCGCTGCCTTCCTCACTGCCTGCACCTGTGACTGTCTCCCCTCTCGGTCCGCTGCCCTCAATACCGGCAGCGATGCCCGTTCCCTCGGCCCACGAGGATCAGGTCGAAGAAGCCACTAGCAGCAAGCCTGTTACCGCTCCGGCACCCGTACCGGCTCCACATTTCAACAGCGTCCAGAAAGTGCCCCGTCCCGAATTGGACATGCCACTGATCCTGGAGGAGGCCGCGCCCCAGATGACAATGGCCCTGGTAGTCCGCCCGGCCAAGGTGGAGGTGAACCCTGACCGGAAGCCAGCCCAGCGGGCAAAGCTGGCCGCTCCCAGATTTCAAGCCTTGGCTGAGGCGTCGCGGGGTTGCCGCTGTGAGGCAGCTGAGCAGTCCACGACACAGCGGAGTTCCCAAGTGCAGAAGGTGCCGGTCGTAGCCGGCATGGGGGAACTCCGGCTGGGCCCGACCCCGCACAAAGCAAATTGGAGCAGGACGCAGACGCTCCATATTGGGAGCGGCAGCAGCGCCAGCCGGGCCAGGAAATTGCAGCCTGGGAAAAGAGGAAGGCGGAAGTCTTATCTTGGACCATCCAGGAGAAAGATAACCTCTGCAATGCCACGTTTCGGGTAAGGGGCCCGTCGCACAAAGGCCAGGTCCGGCACTTTGACTCCCGACATGGATGGGGGTTCATCTTCGAGCCGGACCTGGATGCAGAAATCTTCGTGTCCCGGAGGGACGTCTACCCCACCTTCCAATGGGCCACACAGACCGAGACCTGGAACCCGGTGAGTTGGTCACCTATACCCGGCATTGCGGGGAGAGGGGATGGTTCGCCCTCGATGTCAAGAGGAGGGTGAGCCACAGTGCCCGGAGGCATGCCCATTCCCCTCCCCCGCCATACAGTTCCGCTGATGATGAAGAAGAATGTTAAGTGGTAGCAGTTCCCGGCTACCTTTCTGCCCGACCCCGTTGGGACCAAGTTGACGATCCCATTGTTTTAAAGTTTTATACAAAAAGACATGGCCGAGAACTTGCAGGCCAACCCAAAAACTGTTGGGCCTTGTAAATAGCCCCAGACCACCCTTTTCACCATCCTGCAGTCTCCGGAGAGGCTGGTTGGAGGAAGGGCCTGCGGGAAATTGTAGGCCGAGGTCCTGTCACTAGTGAGACCGGTGACGACCCTCCGGGTCAGGAGTCCCCTGGACGTGGGGCCTCTGAGAGACTGCCGGGTATGGAACTTCTTACCCGGCCCGTGTGGGCAGCACCTGGACCCGAACCCGTTTCCTGGACAGGGGAAAAGGGGTGCTGACCTGGTTTTTAGAGGCAGCATCAGGGCTATGTTTGCTTGGGTGGGCAAAAGTGAAAAGGACCCGGTCCCGTCCCATTTCCGGTTAGTAAAAATGTTTTATTATGCAACGTTTAAGCAAAATGCCTCCCGTTAAGGGATGAATACACAGCCTTCTTGATGTAAATATGTTATTATATTTGTACATGTTCTAAAATCTTTTATCAGTTTAAAGCAAATTAAACCAGTGCTGGTCGGACAGCCCGCAGACGGCCAGCCAGGTAGTCACAGATAGGGCCCCGCATTACACCTGTCCCTCATAGGTAACATACAGCCAAACACAAAAACCCTAGTCACCCCCTCAGGGCTTGATGGACACACCAAGAGGCAGAACCAGGCGGTTGTAAGACACCCAGCGAGGAGTCTCAGACAGCCTGAGGCAGGAAAGTAAACGCAGTCACAGTCTAGAGTTCAAGTTGGAGAGGTGTGTGGGCTGGAGCTGTGTGCAGCTCCAGCAGAGGACAAAAACCAATTTGAGCAGGTGCCTGGGTAGGAGCCCTGGTACCTTTGGCTAGGAGGCAGACGGTGGTCTCCATCTGCAGGAGTCGAGAAGACGGCTCAGTGGAACCGAGGTGGACCGGGACAGGGTAGTGGTCCACCGGTACCGACCCGAGGAACAGACTCGGAAACCGGAGCACAAAGGGGGGTACTCAGACCCTGAAGCTAGGTCCAGAAATTACTGGTGGCTAGCTAATTAACTGATTGAGGCCAGGACTAGAGGTCCTGTCCCACACAAAGTCCCGACTGAAGACAACAGCCCCACGAGGGGGATAGAAAGCCACCGCCACGGCTCAGAGATCCCACGAGCCAGCGTCTGCGGGCAAAGGCTCCTCAGGCGACCACAAGCTGGGAGCGGACTCCTGAAGTTGCAGGCACAGGCAGTCCACCATCACACACACAGGTGCAGGAGAAAGACAGAGACCACCAGCCGGGTAGGGGACCAGACTGCAGCCGGCTGTGGGCACCGACCACCATCACCTTGGTTTACCAGAGACTCGTGTGTTTAGTAATAGTGAGTACATCAGCACCCTCCGGTCGCCCATCTTCCTGCACCGCCAACCAAACCCAACGGGTTCGGGTCCACCATCCCTGCCCACGGAGGGGTTAACAACTTGCTGCTGGACATCTTCCCCGGGTGTCTTGTAACTGCAGCTGTGGTGTCCACCTTCACCACATCCCATGGGTGGCATCACGAACTTAACACGGCTCCGGCCGTACATCTACATCCCCAAACCACAACTCCCCTTTTAGTTGAAGTGACCGCGAGACCCCCGGGTCCAGAGACCCTCGAGCCACCCACTGAAGATCCGGATCCGAGCGGCTCGGCTGCCGAGCATGGGGCGGTACATAACCATACCTTTTGTTCTGAGATTGAAGGTTTTAGTTCAGAAACACGTGCAAGTAAAGTTCCAGCAATGCACTGCTATGTGATTGACAGGTGCAGCAGGAAGGGAATATGTGCATCGGGTCTTGCTAGCTATTCCTACCCCAGATCATCAGTGCACTGCCCCAAATTTCTTGTTCACTTTTTTAATTGAAAAAACGGTATTATTTGTATAGGTACGAACACAAGCAGGGTTTGCCTTACACAGCCCAGCTTGGTATGGCTCCATGGTTACCTTGGTAGCTCCTCCTTCCTGCACTCCACTCTCCTTCTCCCCAGACCCAAGTCTCCTCCCCCTCCTCACACCCCTTTCTCCTATTTCCCACACTTTGGTCTCCTCCTCACTGCACTTTGGTCTCTTCCTCCTAGCACCCCAGAGGTGAAGGGGAAGGGGTGGGGCTTGCATAGGTAGTAGAATGGGGTTGGGCCAACAAGGCAGCAGGCCCTATGGAGGGGGGAGAGGAGAGCAGACCTCCCCATATGTATGGCTGCTGTTCATACACAGGAGTCCCCCTCCTGTAGTGTCTATTCTGTCTCTTCCTGGTAGCAATGAATCCAACTGCTCTAATTATCAGTCCCTTAGATAACTGTATGGTTTTACTCACTCTACCGGCTTCCACAGATAGTTCAACTCAGCCCAACGATGACTTGTAGGAAGACAAGGAGAAACGCTGTAGTTTTCTTCTAGAATCTTGTATTAAGTACAAAGTAAAGGCAGGTGAAAAGGAATAATCTGTACAGGGTTGCAGATATGTCTCTTCAGTAATGGTTCCTCTAGACTAAACTGAAGGAGAAGGGAGGAGCTTTCTATACAGAAGCCAACTAAGGGAGGTACATAGGGAAAAACTTCATACAGTCTAATCTACCTAGTAACAATAAAGGAATTTCCTGATAGGAGGAAAAATATGTAATGCAAGAATTATATACAACACGTTGTTCCCATTCATGGGACACAACACTCCCCGTCTGAAATCATATGATTTCACAAGTCCTTCTACGACGTAAGGAGTCGATCCTGTCCCTCAATGTCATGAAACCTGTAACGAGAAAAGAAACAAACACAAAAAATGCAACAGTAATGCACTGAATTCAAGTCCATGCTTGGTTGATGACGCATTGTCCTTGCGTAAAAATGTAAAAGTAGAAAAATGTAAAAAATGAATCCAAGTTCAACAAACCCATCTTCAGATTGGGGAAGCCGCAAACATGCCAACTCTTCCTCCAACCCAATAATCCAACGGTAAAGTTTTAATCCAAAGGAAAAGTTCAAGGTTCATTGGACACGGACAGTTGTGTCTCCATACAGCAAGGGAAAGGAAAGGTACGCTCCCCGCCATGGCAGTGTCCAATGACAAAGTTAGTTCATGTAACGTCCTCCTTTGGTAAAAGTAGCGCGGGTTCAGTGACTGGACGAATCACACACATGTGCCAGCCGTTGCACATTGAAGACTTGTAGTCGGTGAAACAGTGTGCAATGTGAATAAGACAAGCTACAATTCGTACCTCAGATGACCAACTTGAGAAGCGCTCGAAGCAATGAGGTCTCAACTTCTGTTCTGATCTCACTGAAGTGTAGCGAGCGGAGACGACCGGTCTAATTTCCTTGTCGGATTCTGGTTCCACCAGCTCGTACATGTTGCCGGCGTAGTTATCGCAGGTCTCCTCGTATAAGATACTTGGAGGTGTCAGCCACATGTTGTCGTCGAGTTTGGATGCAGCAGTGAGTCTCGTTCCTCGGTCGGCTGGGTTTTGTTCGGTGGGAATGTGGTGCCACTGTTCAGCATGATCTCTGTTGAGGATATTTTGCCTAATCTCGACAAAGCATTTCTCCATCTCTGGTTGTCTTTCCAAAGTGCGTTTTAGAGAGGAGGACCTTGCGGTTGCTTGCTGGGAGTTGTTTGGCAACCTTGGCCTTGGAGACCGAAAGGGTAATGGGGCTACCCAACTGTTAGAGTCATTTTGAGAGACCTCTTTATCCATAATCTTTATGAATTCTTTGTCTTCTCTCATCGGAGCCAATTTGTTGTCTTCGTTTGTAGACTCGAACGCTGTTGACCCGAAGTCGTCATCCCAGGGATGATATGCGTCCGCGCAGTCGGGAGACTGCTGTCGCCACCTGGTGTCGCTCAGCCTCTCTTTCACCCCGTAGTGATGCGGACATGGTTGAAAGTGAGTGCCGCGACCGTTTGGGAGGATGTGCGTCTTATAGGAGGAGATCGCGTCGGGACTCTTCATTTTGCCTACACAGACGTTTCCTATGATCACCCAGCCTAAGTCGTAGCACTGAACGAATGGCGCATCGTGTGGCCCGTTGATGTGTTGGCATACTTTGTGTAGCCGGAGGACGTCCCTTCCAATCAGAACCAGGATTTTGCACTATGATCAAGAGGTGGGATCTTGCTGGCGATAGTTCTCAGGTGAGGGTGGTGAAGAGCTGCCTCTGGTGTTGGAATCTCTTCCCGGTTAGCCGGTATCTGGTTGCACTCGACAAGTGTCGGTAGAGGTATCTCTATGGTATTTTCAAGAGATGTTACCACGAGACCACTGGCTCTTCTTCCGCAAGCTTCTGAGATGCCGCTGCAAGTACCTAGTGCATAAGGGTAGGCATTTCCTTTTAAGCCGAACAAGTTGAAGAGTTCAGACCTGGCAAGTGACCTGTTACTCTGGTCGTCCAGGATGCTGTACACCTTCACGGCCCTTTCTGGGTGACCTTTGGGATATACCCTTACTAGGCATATTTTTGCACAAGACTTGTCCCAGAGATCTTCTCCGCAGACTTCAGTGCATGAGGAGGATACTGTGAGGTGGTTTGCAGCTTGGCCTGTACTCTCCCCACCATGACCTGTGGTAGGAGAAGGTGTAGGTGCAGGATCAGGCTGAGATGGGTGGAGCGCTTGTACGTGATCCGTGCTGTCGCACTCCATGCACTTAATTGTAACCTTACAGTCCTTGGCAATGTGTTCTGTAGAGGCACAACACATGAAACATACCCCAAACCCTTTCAAGAGTTCCTTTCGTTCTCGAAGGGGTTTCTTCCTGAAGCCAATGCACTTCATCAGGGGGTGTGGCAGCTTGTGAATTGGACACTGGCGGTTTGGATTTTCCGCCTTCCCGCCTTCATTGCCCTTGTCTGGTGCTGACGTTGGTGTAGGTGGTAGAACATCGGTCTTTTTGACTGATACTGGGCCCCTACATTTTCTGTCATTTTGATGAGTGCTCTCATACCTGGGAGCTGGTGAAGTGGAGTCGGTAGGTTCTCCACAGGTGAAGCTGTGGTCTGCCTTACGTTCCGCGATGCCATTGATGAACTCGCAGAAGTAGGAGAATGGAGGGAAGGAGACTTGGTGCTCTTTTTTATAGTTTGTTCCTACCGTGGTCCACCTTTCCTACACATTGTAAGGTAACTTGGCGACTATGGGTTTCACCCCACGAGCGGTGTCCAGGTACCTGAGGCCAGGTAGGTGTGTGTCTGTTTTGGCCAGCTGGAGCTCAGACAGCAGGTCGCTGAGTTCCTGGTACTTTGAAGCATCCTTGCCAGATATTTTGGGAAGGTCGTATAGTTGTTTCAGCAATGCATCTTCAATTGCTTCAGGACTGCCGAAGCCTTTCTCTAGTCTGTCCCATGCAGTTGCGAGACCAGTTGTTGGGTCGCTGATGTAGACGGATCTGAGTCTCTTGATTCTCTCAGTAGACCATGGCCCTAGCCACCTGATTAGCAAGTCCAGCTCTTCAGCAGCTGTAATGCCGAGGTCACGCGTTGCGGTTTTGAAGGCACACTTCCACCCTCTGTAGTTTTCGGGCTGGTCGTCAAACTTTGTGAGACCAGTGTTGGTGAGTTCTCGGCGGATCATGTACCTCGCAAAGTCGGACATGTCTGATCTTTCCGACGTTGAGGGCACATTTGCTGACTGTGTGGTGCTGGTTGCGTGATTCGTAGCTTCTTGGTTCGGGAACCTGGGAAAGTATGGAGTGGCGTAGGCGTTTAGACCAGTGATCGGTTTGGTGTGTACAATCTCTGTTGTATACGTGGCTGGAACTACATAGTTGTTGGGAGTGTAGTGCCTTGCCGGCATGTTAGGTTGCATGTAGACATGGACATACGGAGGTTGCTGATGCGCAGGGTGTGGCTGTGCATTGGAATATAAAGCTGGTTCAGGCTTGAAAGTCTGAGGTGCGTTGGACTGACCTGCAAGGCTGGAAGCTGTAGGTGGATCAGTGTCTTGAGGCTCTGGAGAAGTGTTAGCACTGACGGGAATGTTGATGGTCATTGGCAGTTCGTCGGCTTGGCTCAGCACGTAATCTCTTGTACGCTTAAGTGAGTCTTCTGTGTCGAAATCACAAAAACTGGCGCTGCCTTCTTGGCTCCCACCCAGAGCTTGCTCAAAGACTTTTAGCCTTGCCATGGCCGCCACGTGTTCACATTCCCTTCAATTTCTGCTTCCTTGCGTGCAGATTCTGCTTTAATCTCTGCTTCTCTGTGAGCAGATTCTGCTTTCATCTCCGCTTCCTTGCGTGCAGATTCTGCTTTCATCTCTGCTTCTCTCTGGGCGAAGATGGCTTGTACTTTCGTTGTTTCTGCTTCGGCGCGCGCCTTTATGAGCTGCTCGCTGAGGGTTGAGTACCTTGATGAGCCTGATTTGAGTGAGTGCCTTGAGCTCTTAACGGACCTGGATTTGTAAGATGCCGCTCCTGACATTTGTGCCATTTTTGCTTCAGTCTCGCTCACAATGTCGCGCACGGTGCGGTCTCGTTCAGCATTAAGCTGTTGAAAGTCCTGTAGTTCTTTTTGAGACTCAGACGTATTTGATCTCAGCAGGGTAGAGGAATATTTTTTACAAATCTCTTTGTAAGACCGGTATGCTGAGTACAGTTGTTCCAGGGGTCCCTTTGGTGTTAGCTCATGAGCACCGGGCGCAGATAAAACAGTCACTTGTTTTTGCACTCTTTGCCACAATAATGCTGTCTGGGTGTGCAGTTCACTTCTGGCTGTTTCTAGGTTCTCTTTAACCTTCCATGTTGGTTTGGTCAACCGCTTAGATCTTTCACTGTAATTTAAGTGTGAGTCCCTGTCTTCCTCTTGTTGTTTTAAAGCAGGTAGTGAGAGAGTTCTCTTTGACTCCATCAGGAAGGGTGAATGCTGCTCTGCACTGGTTGTCAGGGAGATCAATACAATGTTGCAATCTCTGCAGCCAGCAGTCTGTGTGCAGAATGTATTTGCAGAGTCTCTGGCTGCAATTTACAATTAGCTTATGGGTAGAGATGAGCGAACCGGTCCCGGTTCGGCTCGAGGTCGGTTCGCCGAACGGAGGTCCCGTTCGAGTTCGGCTCGTCGAACGTTCGACGAACCGAACTCGAACTGCATAGGAAACAATGGCAGGCATTCACAAACACATAAAAACACCTGGAAAACACCCTCAAAGGGGTCCAAAAGGTGACAAACAACTCAAACACATGGGAAAGTGACAAGGACATATACTCATGCGAAAACAAAAGAGCTGGACAAGGAAAAAGAGGAGGACACACAGATATATGAGTATATGCAAGGAAACATCGATTCCATTATTGTGCAACTTGAGCCCTGCTCATTTTAGGCTTCCAATCTGGATAAATTGCCTGAGCTCACCACGTACGCCTTGAGGATCTTGTCGTGTCCTGCAGCGTTCTCTCGGAACCTGTCTTCAGTGCTGCTGGGGGTCTGCTGACAGATAAGCACACGTGTCTGTCCACTGACAATGTGGACATGGCTCTCAGAGGACTTTTCTTCCCCTGGCTCAGCTAGGGGAGGCGAAAGGCACGCGTATTTTTTAGAGTGCTTCATGCAAAGCATCTTTTTCTTTTTCAAAAGGGGGCTCAACCGATGCCAGTCAAGTGGGGTGTGTGTGGCCCAGTTAGTGGAAACGAGGGAGACTGTGGTTGGAGTCCCCTCGCTGTGTTTCTAAAAGAACCAAGATGAACAAGTCATGGCTCTCAGAGGACTTTTCTTCCCCTGGGTCAGCCAGGGGACGGGAAAGGCACGCGTATTTTTGAGAGTGCTTCATGCAAAGCATCTTTTTCTTTTTCAAAAGGGGGCTCAACCGATGCCAGTCAAGTGGGGTGTGTGTGGCCCAGTTAGTGGAAACGAGGGAGACTGTGGTTGGAGTCCCCTCGCTGTGTTTCTAAAAGAACCAAGATGAACAAGTCATGGCTCTCAGAGGACTTTTCTTACCCTGGGTCAGCCAGGGGACGGGAAAGGCACACATATTTTTGAGAGTGCTTCATGCAAAGCATCTTTTTCTTTTTCAAAAGGGGGCTCAACCGATGCCAGTCAAGTGGGGTGTGTGTGGCCCAGTTAGTGGAAACGAGGGAGACTGTGGTTGGAGTCCCCTCGCTGTGTTTCTAAAAGAACCAAGATGAACAAGTCATGGCTCTCAGAGGACTTTTCTTCCCCTGGGTCAGCCAGGGGACGGGAAAGGCACGCGTATTTTTGAGAGTGCTTCATGCAAAGCATCTTTTTCTTTTTCAAAAGGGGGCTCAACCGATGCCAGTCAAGTGGGGTGTGTGTGGCCCAGTTAGTGGAAACGAGGGAGACTGTGGTTGGAGTCCCCTCGCTGTGTTTCTAAAAGAACCAAGATGAACAAGTCATGGCTCTCAGAGGACTTTTCTTCCCCTGGGTCAGCCAGGGGACGGGAAAGGCACGCGTATTTTTGAGAGTGCTTCATGCAAAGCATCTTTTTCTTTTTCAAAAGGGGGCTCAACCGATGCCAGTCAAGTGGGGTGTGTGTGGCCCAGTTAGTGGAAACGAGGGAGACTGTGGTTGGAGTCCCCTCGCTGTGTTTCTAAAAGAACCAAGATGAACAAGTCATGGCTCTCAGAGGACTTTTCTTCCCCTGGGTCAGCCAGGGGACGGGAAAGGCACGCGTATTTTTGAGAGTGCTTCATGCAAAGCATCTTTTTCTTTTTCAAAAGGGGGCTCAACCGATGCCAGTCAAGTGGGGTGTGTGTGGCCCAGTTAGTGGAAACGAGGGAGACTGTGGTTGGAGTCCCCTCGCTGTGTTTCTAAAAGAACCAAGATGAACAAGTCATGGCTCTCAGAGGACTTTTCTTCCCCTGGGTCAGCCAGGGGACGGGAAAGGCACGCGTATTTTTGAGAGTGCTTCATGCAAAGCATCTTTTTCTTTTTCAAAAGGGGGCTCAACCGATGCCAGTCAAGTGGGGTGTGTGTGGCCCAGTTAGTGGAAACGAGGGAGACTGTGGTTGGAGTCCCCTCGCTGTGTTTCTAAAAGAACCAAGATGAACAAGTCATGGCTCTCAGAGGACTTTTCTTCCCCTGGGTCAGCCAGGGGACGGGAAAGGCACGCGTATTTTTGAGAGTGCTTCATGCAAAGCATCTTTTTCTTTTTCAAAAGGGGGCTCAACCGATGCCAGTCAAGTGGGGTGTGTGTGGCCCAGTTAGTGGAAACGAGGGAGACTGTGGTTGGAGTCCCCTCGCTGTGTTTCTAAAAGAACCCAGATGAACAAGTCTTTGCTCTCAGAGGACTTTTCTTCCCCTGGGTCAGCCAGGGGACGGGAAAGGCACGCGTATTTTTGAGAGTGCTTCATGCAAAGCATCTTTTTCTTTTTCAAAAGGGAAGGTCAACTGATGCCAGTCAAGTGGGGTGTGTGTGTGGCCCAATTAGTGGCAACGAGGGAGACTGTGGTTGGAGTCCCCTTACTGTGTTTTACATGCGTTTAGAAGGGCATGACATGGCTTAGAGGTTGACTTTCAGCATCTGGAAACTGTTGGCTACCAAAATGCTGCCTTTCCAACTTTTTTAACCGAGGATTTTCGAGACCTTATGCCCATCGCAATGCCCCAAGAGCCGATGCCCAGGCGCCACTCCTTCTCCAACAAAGGCGTGCACGCGCTACACCAGCATGTCGCACTAAACATCACTGATTCCTTGAGAAACTCTGTGTGACAGGGTGCATTTCACCACAGATAATTGGCCCAGTAAGCATGGACAGGGGCGTTACATGTCGCTGACTGGGCAATGGGTTACTGTGGGGAGAGATGGAGAAGGGTCTGCTGTACAAGTCTTGCCGTCCCCACGAGTTGTTTCAATCCTTCTTCTGTATGTAGAAGTTAATACACTGCTTCTGCCTCTTCAACCTCGTGTGGGTCCTCCACCTTGGCGCAAACCCTGTGTGGTCAGGCCACCCTTCCTTGTAACTGCGCACAAGGACTACCACACACCTCCTTACTATGCTGGCAGCAGAGCTCAATGCCATCAGGCGGTCAAAGGTTTACTTTGAAATGTATGGGAAATGTGAGTCACACCGCTGAGAACTTGTGGACGGTTAGCTCTGGAGACCGAGTTTCATCAATGGTTGTCTCCACTCAACCAGCAGCCAGGGAAGGCCGGGTGCGACAATGATGCAAACATGGGTGCGGCCCTTTGCTGTGACAATGTGACACACGTGCCTTGTGTGGTTCACGTGTTGAACCTGGTTGTCCAGCAATTTTTAAAGCACTATCCTGGCCCACATGGCCTTCTGCAGAGAGCACGGTGTAACGCCTTCCTTGATCCACACACTCAGATGGGCTGTAAATAATAGGCTAGAGGGAAGCCACTCACCAAGCATGACCCCTAGAACCCTGAAACCCTTTAACCCCTATACAGGGATTAGGAATTACACAGGGCCCAAGGTGATCAATACCTGTGGAAGGCTGCAGTTCCAGAGAATAGTAGTCAGGCAGGGTCAAAACATTAATTGAGGAACAGGAACAGAATGGGACGGCCAGGACTTAATCAGAAAACAAGCAGAGGTGAAATGCGGATCGGCCAACAAGGTACATAAACAGCAAGCAGGAAAAGTAGTCAGGTAACAAGCACACAAAATCATAAAACTGAACTGGGGGTAAAAGCAGAGCTATGTCTGGCAGTGGTCTGCAGACAGGATGGGCATAAAAAAGGGTGTGGTGTCTTCCCATTGGTTGTAGCTGAATGATGGTATTTCATCTGTGAGATACCCACCAGCTACATTCAGCCAGAGATTCTGCATCTGTCAAGGTAATGCAGCCCAGTGGGTGAGCATAACCTGCGTCCACCTGCGCCGCTGGCATCGACTCCTCTCCCATCATCAGCACTATGCATGAAAGGAACACGTTGTCACCTGGCGACCGGAGTACAAATTGACGGAGCGTACTCCGTTGGTGACTTAACAGCCGTGTGCGGCAATGATGCAAACCTGGCTGCGGGCCATCGTCAGGGCAATGTGACACACGTGCCTTGTATGGCTCACGTGTTGAACCTAATTCTCCAGCAATTTTTAAAACACCATCACGGCCTATATGGCCTTGTGCAGCGGGCACGCTCGCTATGTGCTCACTAGAGTTGAGCGCGGTTCGAGGTTCGAGGTTCTCCAGTTCTAGGCTCGAGTGATTTTGGGGCCTGTTCTAGATCGAACTAGAACTCGAGCTTTTTGCAAAAGCTCGATAGTTCTAGAAACGTTCGAGAACGGTTCTAGCAGCAAAAAAACAGCTAATTCCTAGCTTGGTTTCCGCTGTAATAGTGTAAGTCACTCTGAGAATCACACTATTATGACATTTCAGTGTATAGTGTGCGGGAACAGCGCCTTCAGATCACTGCTGTTTCTATAATGGCGATCGCCATTTTTTTTTTTTTTCCTTGTCTTCCTTCCCTAAGCGCGCGCGTGTAGTGGGGCGGGCCAGCATGTCAGCCAATCCCAGACACACACACAGCAAAGTGGACTTTTTGCCAGAGAAGCAACGGCATGTGTGATAGGATGTCCATGTCACATGTCCCTGCATTATAAAACAGGACATTTTCCTCCAGGACGCCATTATCTCTTCTGCGTCTTTGGTGTCAGATATCACTGTCGCAGCTCCGTCCTTTGTCCTATCACTGATACAGCTGTATGCGCTCCATACACAGCGCTGGACAGCTTAGGGAGAGCACTTTCTAGCAGTCCTTTTAAGGGCTCAAACCGGCAGGGTCAGAGTTAAGGTGACAGGTCCTGAAAACAGCGACAGCGTCTGTGTAGCCAAGGTCAGGGATTTCCTCGCTGCATTTCCCTATTAGGAGGGAATAGAAAGGCAGGCTTCCATTCCTCTACCCAGAGCCCCACAATCCTAGCACTGTACCCTCCTATCCTCTGCACACTCCAACTCATTATAATTAAGCCATTATACTAGCAAACACTCAGTGTACCTAGTGGCATCCTAAACGTGGCTATTGGACTTTGCTATAGTCCCACTAGTGCAAAGACATTTGCAGAGCACGTCTACCTGCATTGCACACTCCAACTCATTATAACTAAGCCATTATACTAGCAAACACTCAGTGTACCTAGTGGCATCCTAAACGTGGCTATTGGACTTTGCTATAGTCCCACTAGTGCAAAGACATTTGCAGAGCGCGTCTGCCTGCATTGCACACTCCAACTCATTATAACTAAGCCATTATACTAGCAAACACTCAGTGTACCTAGTGGCATCCTAAACGTGGCTATTGGACTTTGCTATAGTCACACTAGTGCAAAGACATTTGCAGAGCACGTCTGCCTGCATTGCACACTCCAACTCATTATAACTAAGCCATTATACTAGCAAACACTCAGTGTACCTAGTGGCATCCTAAACGTGGCTATTGGACTTTGCTATAGTCACACTAGTGCAAAGACATTTGCAGAGCACGTCTGCCTGCATTGCACACTCCAACTCATTATAACTAAGCCATTATACTAGCAAACACTCAGTGTACCTAGTGGCATCCTAAACGTGGCTATTGGACTTTGCTATAGTCACACTAGTGCAAAGACATTTGCAGAGCACGTCTGCCTGCATTGCACACTCCAACTCATTATAACTAAGCCATTATACTAGCAAACACTCAGTGTACCTAGTGGCATCCTAAACGTGGCTATTGGACTTTGCTATAGTCCCACTAGTGCAAAGACATTTGCAGAGCACGTCTGCCTGCATTGCACA
The DNA here is from genome assembly GCF_048569485.1 of Anomaloglossus baeobatrachus. Lineage (NCBI taxonomy): Eukaryota > Metazoa > Chordata > Amphibia > Anura > Aromobatidae > Anomaloglossus > Anomaloglossus baeobatrachus. The sequence continues at coordinate 363,147,529 of NC_134357.1, forward strand.
CTCCAACTCATTATAACTAAGCCATTATACTAGCAAACACTCAGTGTACCTAGTGGCATCCTAAACGTGGCTATTGGACTTTGCTATAGTCACACTAGTGCAAAGACATTTGCAGAGCACGTCTGCCTGCATTGCACACTCCAACTCATTATAACTAAGCCATTATACTAGCAAACACTCAGTGTACCTAGTGGCATCCTAAACGTGGCTATTGGACTTTGCTATAGTCACACTAGTGCAAAGACATTTGCAGAGCACGTCTGCCTGCATTGCACACTCCAACTCATTATAACTAAGCCATTATACTAGCAAACACTCAGTGTACCTAGTGGCATCCTAAACGTGGCTATTGGACTTTGCTATAGTCACACTAGTGCAAAGACATTTGCAGAGCACGTCTGCCTGCATTGCACACTCCAACTCATTATAACTAAGCCATTATACTAGCAAACACTCAGTGTACCTAGTGGCATCCTAAATGTGGCTATTGGACTTTGCTATAGTCACACTAGTGCAAAGACATTTGCAGAGCACGTCTGCCTGCATTGCACACTCCAACTCATTATAACTAAGCCATTATACTAGCAAACACTCAGTGTACCTAGTGGCATCCTAAACGTGGCTATTGGACTTTGCTATAGTCACACTAGTGCAAAGACATTTGCAGAGCACGTCTGCCTGCATTGCACACTCCAACTCATTATAACTAAGCCATTATACTAGCAAACACTCAGTGTACCTAGTGGCATCCTAAACGTGGCTATTGGACTTTTCTATAGTCCCACTAGTGCAAAGACATTTGCAGAGCACGTCTGCCTGCATTGCACACTCCAACTCATTATAACTAAGCCATTATACTAGCAAACACTCAGTGTACCTAGTGGCATCCTAAACGTGGCTATTGGACTTTGCTATAGTCCCACTAGTGCAAAGACATTTGCAGAGCACGTCTGCCTGCATTGCACACTCCAACTCATTATAACTAAGCCATTATACTAGCAAACACTCAGTGTACCTAGTGGCATCCTAAACGTGGCTATTGGACTTTGCTATAGTCACACTAGTGCAAAGACATTTGCAGAGCACGTCTGCCTGCATTGCACACTCCAACTCATTATAACTAAGCCATTATACTAGCAAACACTCAGTGTACCTAGTGGCATCCTAAACGTGGCTATTGGACTTTGCTATAGTCCCACTAGTGCAAAGACATTTGCAGAGCACGTCTGCCTGCATTGCACACTCCAACTCATTATAACTAAGCCATTATACTAGCAAACACTCAGTGTACCTAGTGGCATCCTAAACGTGGCTGTTGGACTTTGCTATAGTCCCACTAGTGCAAAGACATTTGCAGAGCACGTCTGCCTGCATTGCACACTCCAACTCATTATAACTAAGCCATTATACTAGCAAACACTCAGTGTACCTAGTGGCATCCTAAACGTGGCTATTGGACTTTGCTATAGTCACACTAGTGCAAAGACATTTGCAGAGCACGTCTGCCTGCATTGCACACTCCAACTCATTATACCTAAGCCATTATACTAGCAAACACTCAGTGTACCTAGTGGCATCCTAAACGTGGCTATTGGACTTTGCTATAGTCACACTAGTGCAAAGACATTTGCAGAGCACGTCTGCCTGCATTGCACACTCCAACTCATTATAACTAAGCCATTATACTAGCAAACACTCAGTGTACCTAGTGGCATCCTAAACGTGGCTATTGGACTTTGCTATAGTCACACTAGTGCAAAGACATTTGCAGAGCACGTCTGCCTGCATTGCACACTCCAACTCATTATAACTAAGCCATTATACTAGCAAACACTCAGTGTACCTAGTGGCATCCTAAACGTGGCTATTGGACTTTGCTATAGTCACACTAGTGCAAAGACATTTGCAGAGCACGTCTGCCTGCATTGCACACTCCAACTCATTATAACTAAGCCATTATACTAGCAAACACTCAGTGTACCTAGTGGCATCCTAAACGTGGCTATTGGACTTTGCTATAGTCACACTAGTGCAAAGACATTTGCAGAGCGCGTCTGCCTGCATTGCACACTCCAACTCATTATAACTAAGCCATTATACTAGCAAACACTCAGTGTACCTAGTGGCATCCTAAACGTGGCTATTGGACTTTGCTATAGTCCCACTAGTGCAAAGACATTTGCAGAGCACGTCTGCCTGCATTGCACACTCCAACTCATTATAACTAAGCCATTATACTAGCAAACACTCAGTGTACCTAGTGGCATCCTAAACGTGGCTATTGGACTTTGCTATAGTCACACTAGTGCAAAGACATTTGCAGAGCACGTCTGCCTGCATTGCACACTCCAACTCATTATAACTAAGCCATTATACTAGCAAACACTCAGTGTACCTAGTGGCATCCTAAACGTGGCTATTGGACTTTGCTATAGTCACACTAGTGCAAAGACATTTGCAGAGCACGTCTGCCTGCATTGCACACTCCAACTCATTATAACTAAGCCATTATACTAGCAAACACTCAGTGTACCTAGTGGCATCCTAAACGTGGCTATTGGACTTTGCTATAGTCACACTAGTGCAAAGACATTTGCAGAGCACGTCTGCCTGCATTGCACACTCCAACTCATTATAACTAAGCCATTATACTAGCAAACACTCAGTGTACCTAGTGGCATCCTAAACGTGGCTATTGGACTTTGCTATAGTCACACTAGTGCAAAGACATTTGCAGAGCACGTCTGCCTGCATTGCACACTCCAACTCATTATAACTAAGCCATTATACTAGCAAACACTCAGTGTACCTAGTGGCATCCTAAACGTGGCTATTGGACTTTGCTATAGTCACACTAGTGCAAAGACATTTGCAGAGCACGTCTGCCTGCATTGCACACTCCAACTCATTATAACTAAGCCATTATACTAGCAATTTTTGCTGCCAGTTTAAGGGCCGTAGTTGCATTGTCAGGGATATTTATTCTTTATTATTCTGCTGTTAATAAAGCTAGACCACCACTGCAATCTACACCACCTCTCAATTTTTACTACCACATTTTCAGTCCACAATCTTGTCGCAATCAACATGAGTGGCAAAATGACAGATGCTAGTGGAAAGGGGAAGAGGCGTGGTGGAAAAGGCAAAAAAGGTTTTGTCCGTGGGGAAGGTGGCACAGCTCCATTATCATCTGCTGAAGATAGACCATCTACCAGCAAAAGTAAGATGTCTACTACTTACCGTGGACAATCCGATGTGCTTCCTTTTTTTACGGACACGAACAACAGGAACAAAGGTAGATGATGGGCAAAAAAGGAAAATGCTTGAATGGATCTCAAGTGGTCCAACAAGTGCCCTCTCAGCCACTTCAAGTACCGCATCCAAAAAACACCAGTCCTCTGAGTTGTCATCCCAATCAAACTTGATTTCTCCCAGCTCTGAAGTCTCCATCAGCCCTGCACAGTATGGTGGAACTGAGATGGCTGAGTCTGCAGAGCTGTTCAGTCACACTATAGCCTGGGAATCAGAGGTCTGCTCCCAAGCTACATTGAGTACAGACCAGGAAATGGTCTGCAGTGATGCCCAGAACCTTTGTGACTCTGATTCAGGCCGTGAGGACCAAGTTTCGGAGCATAATGTTGACCCTTTGTCACAAACTGTAACACCTGTGGTTATAGACAATGAGGAACATACTGATGAAGATGAGACTCAGATACCCGATTGGGATGACAACTTAAATATTAGGTCAGGGCAAGAAGAGGCTCGGTCTGAGGGGGAGGGGAGTGCAAACACAACAATTGATGATGAAGTTCTAGATCCCACCTACTGTCAACCCACAGTCAGGCACTCGAGGAGGTCAACAGAGGTGGTGGAGGAGGATGCAACTGATGACGAGGTTACCTTGCGCCTTCCTGGACAGAGTCGGAGTACTGGTAGCACGTCTACAACTGCATCCTCAGCCACCACTCTGCCTCTGAGCATTATTCGGGGTGGATCAACAGGTCGCATGGCCTCTAAGCCTTGCCTAGCCTGGTCCTTTTTTGACATAGAAAAAGATCGCCAAAATTATGTGATCTGTAAAATTTGTCATGGTTCTCTTAGTAGAGGTCAAAACCTCAGCAGTTTGACAACTTCATCCATGAATCGTCACATGAATAAATATCATATGGCCCGGTGGGAAGCTCACCGTGCTGCAATGCGGCCTAGCGGAGCGAACCATCCACCGCCTGCCCCTTCCAGTGCATCCGCGCGCTCGTCATCTTCTAGGACTGTGGGGACAGCTGTCACACCTGTTTTTCCACCCACAACTTCCACCACTGTAACCGCAACAGGCAGTTTGCTTGGTAGGTCGTCAGTTGTTTTGGAAGGGGAAACAAGTGAGTGTGTACAGCTCTCTCAGACATCGATAGCACCAACTTTGGATGAAGGCAACATCATGTCTCCGCCTGCACTTTCCTCACAAACCTGCATTTTTCCAGGGACACCCTACTCAACACCGTCTACACACAGCAGCCAGATCTCTGTCCCTCAGATGTGGACAAATAAAAGGCCATTTCCTGCGGCCCATGACAAAGCTAAGAGGTTGACTCTATCCCTCTGTAAGCTGTTGGCTACCGAAATGCTGCCTTTCCGCCTAGTGGACACACAGGATTTTAGAGACCTTATGTCTGTCGCTGTGCCCCAGTACCAGATGCCTAGTTGCTACTACTTTTCTAAGAAAGGTGTGCCCGCGCTACACCAGCATGTTGCACACAACATCACCGCTTCATTGAGAAACTCTGTGTGTGAACGGGTGCATTTCACCACCGATACTTGGACCAGTAAGCATGGACAGGGACGTTACATGTCGCTCACTGGGCACTGGGTAACTATGGTGATAGATCGTGAAGGGTCTGCTGCACAAGTCTTGCCGTCCCCACGACTTGTGTGTCAATCCTCTGTCTGTCCAAGTTCCGCCACTGCTTCTGCATCCTCCACCTCATCTGGGTCCTCCACCTCCGCCCCAAGCCTGCCTAGGCCACCAGCGTTCTCACTGCGCAGAAGGAATCACGCACCCCTCATTACTATGCTGGCAGCAGAGCGCAACGGCATCATGCGGTCTTTAGCTTGACATGTCTTGGGAATAAGAGTCACACAGCTGAGGAGTTGTGGTCAGCTCTGCGGTCCGAGTTTAATAAATGGTTGTCTCCACTCAACCTGCAGCCTGGTAAGGCCGTGTGCGACAATGCTGCAAACCTGGGTGCGGCCCTTCGCCTGGGCAAGGTGTCACACGTACCTTGTATGGCTCACGTGTTGAACCTTGTCGTGCAGCAATTTTTAACACAGTATCCCGGCCTAGATGGCCTTCTGAACAGGGCACGAAAACTGTCTGCTCACTTCCGCCGTTCAAGCGCCGCAGCTGAGCGACTTGCATCGCTCCAGAAGTCTTTCGGCCTGCCGGTTCATCGCCTGAAATGCGATGTGGCGACACGCTGGAATTCGACTCTCCACATGTTACAGCGACTGTGGCAGCACCGTCGAGCCTTGGTGCAATACGTCATGACGTATAGCCTGGGCCAACGAGATGCAGAGGTGGGGCAGATCACCCTGATGGAGTGGTCTCAGATCAAGGACCTATGCCCCCTTCTGCACAGTTTCGACATGGCGACGAATATGTTTAGCGCTGACAATGCCATTATCTGCATGACGATTCCAGTCATTTACATGCTGGAACACACGCTAAACACTATTCGGAGTCAGGGGGTGGGACAACAGGAAGGGGATGAACTACAGGAGGATTCATATGCGCAAGACACAACAACATCACCAAGGTCCAGACGTTCATCATCACCAAGGCGCCAGGCATGGGAGCATGGGGGACAGGGATCAACAAGGGCGCATGGTAGCAGGCGAGATGTTGAGGAAGGTGCAGGAGGACATGAAGAAATGGAGGACGAACTGTCCATGGACATGGAAGACTCAGCAGATGAGGGAGACCTTGGTCAAATTTCAGTTGAAAGAGGTTGGGGGGAGATGTCAGAGGAAGAAAGAACGGTTAGCACCTCTATGCCACAAACACAGCGTGGACTTGGTCCGCATGGCTGCGCAAGACACATGAGTGCCTTCTTGTTGCACTACCTCCAACATGACCCTCGTATTGTCAAAATTAGAAGTGATGATGACTACTGGCTTGCCACACTATTAGATTCCCGGTACAAGTCCAAATTTTGTGACATAATTCCAGCCATAGAAAGGGACACACGTATGCAGGAGTATCAGCAGAAGCTGTTACTCGATCTTAGATCCGCTTTTCCACCAAACAACCGTGCAGGTGCAGGGAGTGAATCTCCCAGTTGTAACTTGACAAACATGGGACGGTCTCGTCATCTTCAACAGTCTACACGTACCAGTAGGACCGTATCTGGTGCTGGTAACAGCAATTTTATGGAATCTTTTCATAATTTTTTTAGACCCTCCTTTGCAAGGCCACCAGAGACAACAAGTCTGACACATAGTCAACGGCTGGAGAGGATGATACAGGAGTATCTCCAAATGAACATCGATGCCATGACTTTGCAAATGGAGCCTTGCTCCTTTTGGGCTTCAAACCTAAAAAAATGGCCAGAGCTCTCAACTTACGCCTTGGAGATTTTGTCGTGTCCAGCTGCCAGCGTTGTCTCTGAACGTGTCTTCAGTGCTGCTGAGTGTGTGCTGACAGATAAGTGCACGCGTCTGTCCAGTGACAATGTGGACAGACTGACGTTCATCAAAATGAACAAGTCATGGATCCAGAAGGAATTTACAACCCCTGTGTCATCCTGGGGAGAGTAAATGCTTGTGGATTTGGAATGTGCTTGATGCAAATCTAGCTGTGAAGTGTACAACTAGGGCACAAGTGCTGCCACTGAATGGGTGGGTGTGTGTGGGGCACAATTTTTGGATAAAAAGGGAGACTCTGCTTGGAGTAACCCTTGCTTACATTGTTTTTAAAAGAAGCCAAGATGAACAAGTCATGGTTCAGCAAAGACTTTATCTACCTACCCCGGTGTCATGCTGGGGACGGTTAATTATGGCGTATTTTTGAATGTGCTTGATGCAAATCAAAACATCCTGTTTGCAACTAGGGCCCAAGTGCTGCCACTGATGGGGTGGGTGTCTGTGTGACCCAATTTTTGGAAAAAAGGGAGACTCCGCTTGGAGTAACCCTTGCTTGCTGTGTTTTTAAAAGAAGCCAAGATGAACAGAGCTGGGATCAGGAAAGACTTTGCTACCTACCCCGGTGTCATCCTGGGGACGGATAAGAACGGCGTATTTTTGAATGTGCTTGATGCAAATCTAGCTGTGAAGTGTACAACTAGGGCACAAGTGCTGCCACTGAATGGGTGGGTGTGTGTGGGGCACAATTTTTGGAAAAAAAGGGGGACTCCGCTTGGAGTAACCCTTGCTTACATTGTTTTTAAAAGAAGCCAAGATGAACAAGTCATGGTTCAGCAAAGACTTTATCTACCTACCCCGGTGTCATGCTGGGGACGGTTAATTATGGCGTATTTTTGAATGTGCTTGATGCAAATCAAAACATCCTGTTTGCAACTAGGGCCCAAGTGCTGCCACTGATGGGGTGGGTGTCTGTGTGGCCCAATTTTTGGAAAAAAGGGAGACTCCGCTTGGAGTAACCCTTGCTTGCTGTGTTTTTAAAAGAAGCCAAGATGAACAGAGCTGGGATCAGGAAAGACTTTGCTACCTACCCCGGTGTCATCCTGGGGACGGATAAGAACGGCGTATTTTTGAATGTGCTTGATGCAAATCTAGCTGTGAAGTGTACAACTAGGGCACAAGTGCTGCCACTGAATGGGTGGGTGTGTGTGGGGCACAATTTTTGGAAAAAAAGGGAGACTCCGCTTGGAGTAACCCTTGCTTACATTGTTTTTAAAAGAAGCCAAGATGAACAAGTCATGGTTCAGCAAAGACTTTATCTACCTACCCCGGTGTCATGCTGGGGACGGTTAATTATGGCGTATTTTTGAATGTGCTTGATGCAAATCTAGCTGTGAAGTGTACAACTAGGGCACAAGTGCTGCCACTGAATGGGTGGGTGTGTGTGGGGCACAATTTTTGGAAAAAAAGGGAGACTCCGCTTGGAGTAACCCTTGCTTACATTGTTTTTAAAAGAAGCCAAGATTAACAGAGCTGGGATCAGGAAAGACTTTGCTACCTACCCTGGTGTCATCCTGGGGACGGATAAGAATGGCGTATTTTTGAATGTGCTTGATGCAAATCAAAACATCCTGTTTGCAACTAGGGCCCAAGTGCTGCCACTGATGGGGTGGGTGTCTGTGTGGCCCAATTTTTGGAAAAAAGGGAGACTCCGCTTGGAGTAACCCTTGCTTGCTGTGTTTTTAAAAGAAGCCAAGATGAACAGAGCTGGGATCAGGAAAGACTTTGCTACCTACCCCGGTGTCATCCTGGGGACGGATAAGAACGGCGTATTTTTGAATGTGCTTGATGCAAATCAAAACATCCTGTTTGCAACTAGGGCCCAAGTGCTGCCACTGATGGGGAGGGTGTCTGTGTGGCCCAATTTTTGGAAAAAAGGGAGACTCCGCTTGGAGTAACCCTTGCTTGCTGTGTTTTTAAAAGAAGCCAAGATGAACAGAGCTGGGATCAGGAAAGACTTTGCTACCTACCCCGGTGTCATCCTGGGGACGGATAAGAACGGCGTATTTTTGAATGTGCTTGATGCAAATCTAGCTGTGAAGTGTACAACTAGGGCACAAGTGCTGCCACTGAATGGGTGGGTGTGTGTGGGGTACACTTTTTGGAAAAAAAGGGAGATTCCGCTTGGAGTAACCCTTGCTTACATTGTTTTTAAAAGAAGCCAAGATGAACAGAGCTGGGATCAGGAAAGACTTTGCTACCTACCCCGGTGTCATCCAGTGGGGACGGATAAGAATGGCGTATTTTTGAATGTGCTTGATGCAAATCAAAACATCCTGTTTGCAACTAGGGCCCAAGTGCTGCCGCTGATGGGGTGGGTGTCTGTGTGGCCCAATTTTTGGAAAAAAGGGAGACTCCGCTTGGAGTAACCCTTGCTTGCTGTGTTTTTAAAAGAAGCCAAGATGAACAGAGCTGGGATCAGGAAAGACTTTGCTACCTACCCCGGTGTCATCCTGGGGACGGATAAGAACGGCGTATTTTTGAATGTGCTTGATGCAAATCTAGCTGTGAAGTGTACAACTAGGGCACAAGTGCTGCCACTGAATGGGTGGGTGTGTGTGGGGCACAATTTTTGGAAAAAAGGGAGACTCCGCTTGGAGTCACCTTGCGGTGTTTTACATGACTTTAGAAGGGCGTGCCATGCCTATATCTGTGTCTCATCCTCTTTTTCCTTGTCCAGCTCTTTTGTTTTTGCATAAGTATATGTCCTTGTCACTTTCCCATGTGTTTGTGTTGTGTTGTGAGTTGTTTGTGACCTTTTGGACACCTTTGAGGGTGTTTTCTAGGTGTTTTTCTGTGTTTGTGATTGCCTGCCATTGTTTCCTATGCAGTTCGAGTTCGGTTTGTCAAACGTTCGATGAGCCGAACTCGAACGGGACCTCCGTTCGGCGAACCGACCTCGAGCCGAACCGGGACCGGTTCGCTCATCTCTAGTGCTCACTTCCATCGTGCGCACACAGCAGCTCAACAACATTCGTCGCTACAGAAGTCTTTAGGTCTGGTGGTTAAACGCCTGAAATGCGATGTGCCCACACGCAGGAATTTGAATCTGCACATGTTGCAGCGTTTGTGGCAGCACCGCCGAACCCTGCTGGAATACGTTATGACATATAGCCTGGGCTAACTTGATCCAGAGGTGGTGCAGATCACGCTGCTGGAGTGGTGTCAGATCAAGGACCTATGCACCCTGCTACACAGTTTACAAATGTCGACGAAGATATTTAGCACTGGCAATTCATTCTCAGCGTGACAATTCTGGTCATCTACATGATGGAGCACACTGTAATTATTATTCGGAGTCAGGTGTTGGGACAAGAGGAAGGGGAGGAAGTACAGGAGGAGTCATATGCGGAAGGGATAACAAGATCTACGAGGTCCAGATGGTCAGCGGCACCTATGCGGCAGTAATGGTGAGGGAGAGGGATTAAAAAGGGCGCATAGTATCAGCAAAAAGTGTTGAGGAAGGTGCAGGAGCCCATGAAGAAATGGAGGACGAACTGGCGATGGGCATGGAAGACTCAGCAGATGAGTGAGAGCTTGCTCACATTTCGGTTGTGCGAGGTTGTGGGGAGAGGGCAGAGGAAGGAGGCACGATTCTCACCTCTCTGCCACCAACACACCAAGGACTTGGTCCTCCTGGATGCACAAGACACATGAGCGCCTTCTTGCTGCACTACCTACAACATGACCCTCGGATTGTACGAATTCAAAGTAATCCAGAATACTGGGTTGCCACACTGTTAGATCCCCGGTACAAGACAAAATTTGGCGAAATAATTCCTGCCATAGAAATGGACGCACGTATACAGGAGTATCTGCAGAATGTGGTACGCAATCTTAGATCTGCTTTTCCACTAAACACCAGTGCTGCACAGAGTGAATCTCAACGCTTTGTCATGGATAGGAGGAAATGGTCTTTTACTTGTCCACATCTGAGGGACCGAGGGCTGGCTGCTGTGCTGAGATGGCGTTGAGTACGGTGTCCCTGCAGAGTTGCACTTTTGGTCATATACCAAAATGAGTTGAAAAAGGACAGATGCTGGTGGAAAGGGGAACAGGTGTGTTGGAAAGGGGAAAAAAGTTTTGGTCCGTGGATTTGGTGGTTAAGCAACAGTAACATTTGCTGAAGAAACACCATCTGTTACAGTGGGACTGGCAGATTTGGATAAAGTGGTATATACTATGTTACCGCTATATAACGAAAATTAATAAGAAAAGAAAGAGAAAGGTATATATCCCCATCAGCAGTCAGTGTCCACCGTGCTCCCAGTTGGAAAAGGAGAGGTTGGCAACTGGAAGGTTTGGTGGAGGATACAGAGCTGTGTGGCTATGAAACTAATAGTAGCCTGAACCGAGTTAGACGCCATTCGGATCTGGAGACTTGGAGCCCTGTTAGCGTCACAGGGTCCACATGCCCACCCAGCCCAGGAACTCCCTGTTAACAACACAGGGGCCATTGAGTACGCTGACCGTGTGCGTAGGGGCACACCTGTGGACAGCAGGCGCATCAGCAGCAGCAGGCCTGTTAATGCCACTGGGCTGCAGAAGCAGGACTGGTAGGACAGGAGCTGGTCTTAACCGTTCTGCGTTACCAACTGTGGTGGTGGCCTGCATCGACACCCTATCCCTGCCTACCTCTGGCCTAAAGCCGCAATGGGTTCAACACATGGAGGTGTGCTCTTTCGAAGCATAATAGAAGACTGCGCACCTCCTTGTTGGCTCCAGCCCCTTTTATAACCTGGGTCCGCCCCAAACCAGGGTGAACCACAATGCACCTCCTGGAGACAAAAGTAGAGTGACACGTCATGAGTGGCATAACTAGCGTCCTATTTGGAACCGCAACTTCAATGATGACCTCATGGCTGCCATGACCCATACACCTCACCAGTCATCGTCTGACCATCAATAATGCGGTGACAAGTCATAGGGGTGGGCCTCTGCAAGCCATTTGGGAGGACACCTGATGCCCTGTGGTCTATATGGGACCCCCACATCAGGGGCAGGGCCAAAGAGTTCATTACCGGACCTAGTCTCTGATGCAGTAAGTGCCTGAGCATGCTCAGTAGCATGAAATACAGTCTCTGAAAAAAGACTATCAGCTTTAGCATGGTGTCTAGGCACAAAACAGGACTTAGACCCGGCACGGAATGCAAGTACCTGTGCAAAGAGGCTTTTCACACTTAGTGTGGGAGCATGCGCTGTATCCTGAAATGAAGACTTAGCGTCAGGAATGGCACAGTCAGGCTGAGCATACTCACTAGGTGAAACACTGTAATTATGCTGCAGCTGGGGTACATCGGCACACGCATGCGCACTAGCTGCCTCTCCAGACTTAGACGTGGAGGAGAAATTGCTCTTGGAGATGCTGTCTATGAACAGAAGGAAAAGCTAAAGGAAGCCTCACTTTCTATCCCTCCGAATTATCAAATGCAGCAATGAATTCCCTGAGTTTGCTACAACAATAGCGTAGCAAAATGTGCATGAGGGTGTCATGTAGAGGTGCTATAAATAGCTTGGCACCAGTGGGGCACTAATGGAATACAACAGCCAGTTCTATGATGCCACTAAATGGCAGTATTTTTTGCTATCATTATAGCTTATTAAAAATAGAGCAGGAGGGTGTCATGCAGAGGTGATAGAAATAGCTTGGCACCAGTGGGGCACTAATGGAATACAACAGCCAGTTCTATGATGCCACTAAATGACAGTATTTTTTGCTATCATTATAGCTCATTAAAAACAGAGCAGGAGGGTGTCATGCAGAGGTGCTGCACATAGATTTGCACCAGTGGGGCACTAATGGAGTACAACAGCCACTTCTTGTATGCCACTAGGTACACTGAGTGTTTGCTAGTATAATGGCTTAGTAACAATGAGTTTGAGTGTGCAATGCAGGCAGAGGTGATGCAAATATCTTTGCAATAGTGTGACTAGACAAAAGTACAATAGCCACGTTTAGGATGCCACTAGGTACACTGACTGTTTGCTAGTATAATGGCTTAGTTAAAAAGAGTTTGAGTGTGCAATGCAGGCAGACGTGCTGCAAATATCTTTACAATAGTGTGACTAGACAAAAGTCCAATAGCCACGTTTAGGATGCCACTAGGTACATTGATTGTTTGCTAGTATAATGGCTTAGTTAAAAAGAGTTGGAGTGTGCAATGCAGGCAGACGTGCTGCAATTATCTTTGCACTAGTGTGACTAGACAAAAGTACAATAGCCACGTTTAGGATGCCACTAGGTACACTGACTGTTTGCTAGTATAATGGCTTAGTTAAAAAGAGTTTGAGTGTGCAATGCAGGCAGACGTGCTGCAAATATCTTTGCACTAGTTTGACTAGACAAAAGTCCAATAGCCACGTTTAGGATGCCACTAGGTACACTGACTGTTTGCTAGTATAATGGCTTAGTTAAAAAGAGTTGGAGTGTGCAATGCAGGCAGACGTGCTGCAAATATCTTTGCAATAGTGTGACTAGACAAAAGTACAATAGCCACGTTTAGGATGCCACTAGGTACACTGACTGTTTGCTAGTATAATGGCTTAGTTAAAAAAAGTTTGAGTGTGCAATGCAGGCAGACGTGCTGCAAATATCTTTGCACTAGTTTGACTAGACAAAAGTCCAATAGCCACGTTTAGGATGCCACTAGGTACACTGACTGTTTGCTAGTATAATGGCTTAGTTAAAAAGAGTTTGAGTGTGCAATGCGGCAGACGTGCTGCAAATATCTTTGCAATAGTGTGACTAGACAAAAGTACAATAGCCACGTTTAGGATGCCACTAGGTACACTGACTGTTTGCTAGTATAATGGCTTAGTTAAAAAAAGTTTGAGTGTGCAATGCAGGCAGACGTGCTGCAAATATCTTTGCACTAGTTTGACTAGACAAAAGTCCAATAGCCACGTTTAGGATGCCACTAGGCACACTGACTGTTTGCTAGTATAATGGCTTAGTTAAAAAGAGTTTGCGTGTGCAATGCAGGCAGACGTGCTGCAAATATCTTTGCAATAGTGTGACTAGACAAAAGTACAATAGCCACGTTTAGGATGCCACTAGGTACACTGACTGTTTGCTAGTATAATGGCTTAGTTAAAAAGAGTTTGAGTGTGCAATGCAGGCAGACGTGCTGCAAATATCTTTGCAATAGTGTGACTAGACAAAAGTACAATAGCCACGTTTAGGATGCCACTAGGTACACTGACTGTTTGCTAGTATAATGGCTTAGTTAAAAAGAGTTGGAGTGTGAAGAGGACAGGAGGGTACAGTGCCAGGATTGTGGGGCTCTGGGTAGAGGAATGGAAGCCTGCCTTTCTATTCCCTCCTAATGGTGAAATGCAGCGACGAAATCCCTGACCTTGGCTACACAGACGCTGTCGCTGTTTTCAGGACCTGTCACCTATGACTCTGACCCTGCCGGTTTGAGCCCTTAAAAGGACTGATAGAAAGTGCTCTCCCTAAGCTGTCCAGATAATGGCGTCCTGGAGGAAAATGTCCGGTTTTATAATGCAGGGACATGTGACATGGACATCCTATCACACATGCCGTTGCTTCTCTGGCTAAAAGTCCACTTAGCTGTGTGTGTGTCTGGGATTGGCTGACATGCTGGCCTGCCCCACAAGACGCGCACGCTTAGGGAAGGAAGACAAGGAAAAAAAAAAAAAATGGCGATCGCCATTATAGAAACAGCAGTGATCTGAAGGCGCTGTTCCCGCACACTATACACTGAAATGTCATAATAGTGTGAGTCACAGAGTGACTTACACTATTACAGCGGAAAGCCAGCTAGGAATTAGCTGTTTTTTTGCTGCTAGAACCGTTCTCGAACGTTTCTAGAACTATCGAGCTTTTGCAAAAAGCTCGAGTTCTAGTTCGATCTAGAACAGGCCCCAAAATCACTCGAGCCTAGAACTGGAGAACATCGAACCGCGAACCACGCTCAACTCTACTTATGGGAGATTCTTGGTTTATAGCTGCACACAGTTCTGATAACAGGTTAATACTTTACAGGGCACTTTTTCTGAAGCTGCTATAAAGTTTTATGCTGTGGCTTGTTATCAGCCCCTTGGGGTAATCCTTTCTCTGGATTGTACGCAGTATAGCACTCCTGGAAACAGGTTCTTTACTGATATATGTATACTAATCCCGGTCACAGCTAGTCCTTTTCACTATTCTGTCTCTTCCTGGTAGCAATGAATCCAACTGCTCTAATTATCAGTCCCTTAGATAACTGTATGGCTTTACTCACTCTACCGGCTTCCACAGATAGTTCAACTCAGCCCAACGATGACTTGTAGGAAGACAAGGAGAAACGCTGTAGTTTTCTTCTAGAATCTTGTATTAAGTACAAAGTAAAGGCAGGTGAAAAGGAATAATCTGTACAGGGTTGCAGACATGTCTCTTCAGTAATGGTTCCTCTAGACTAAACTGAAGGAGAAGGGAGGAGCTTTCTATACAGAAGCCAACTAAGGGAGGTACATAGGGACAAACTTCATACAGTCTAATCTACCTAGTAACAATAAAGGAATTTCCTGATAGGAGGAAAAATAAGTAATGCAAGAATTATATACAACACGTTGTTCCCATTCATGGGACACAACAGTGTAACTACCAGCCCAACAGTTGGGACATTGGGAAGGGGGGAGAAGTGGAGAAGGGGATTGTGTATGTCTGACAGGAGGCCTCCTGTGTATAGCCCATCTTCTGCTGCTGATCTCAACTTCAGGCCTCCCCCATTACTGCCACTGGGTACATTATGGTAAAGAACAGAGTAAATATATATACAGGGTGGTCCAAAAGTAGATGGACAGTATGTGTAATAGGGTTATCAAACATGTTGTAAAGTGAAACTGACTCAGTTGCCTTTAGCAACCAATCAGATTCCACTTTTCATTCTTCACATACTCTTTGGAAAATGAAAGGTGGAATCTGATTGGTTGCTAATGGCAACTGAGTCAGTTTCACTTTACACAATGTTTGATAACACATACTGTTCACCTACGTTTGTATATAGATATATATATATATATATATATATATATATATATATATATATATATATATATATATACATATATGTGTATTGTGTGTACTCTGCAGATATCATGTATGTGTGATGGTGTACCTTTGTATGTATGATGCCTGTGTGTGCTCGGTGCAACTCATCTCTGTGTGTGATGTTTGGTGTTACATAGGACTGCACATCTGCATTATCTGTAGTCAGAATGTTATTGCAGTGTTATCTGGGTTTTACATAGGACTGCATGTAACATCTACTATATTATCTGTACTCAGAGAGTTATGCCTATTCCTGTGTTATCTTGTTAGCTATGGTATTACATAGGACTGCAGGTGACATCTACTACATTATCTGTACTTAGAGATATTGCTTTGTTATCTATGTTATCTATGGGGCTACATAGGACTGCTGGTGACATCTATTACATTATCTGTACACAGAGAGTTATCAGTATATTATCTGTGGTGTTGCATTGGACTGCTGGTAAGAGTTACTATATTGTCTATGTGGCGCCCTGGACAAGCCAGGACATTACAGGTACTACACCAACACTCACCACACCCTGGCTATGCACACCTAGGTCAAACACAAATCCTTGTTGCCTTCCTCCAGGGGCTGATGTCCACACCAGGGGGTGGGCCAGGCGGTTGGTCCCGCCCACCAAGGAGTTCACAGTCCTGGAGGCGGGAAAAATGGATCAGTTTCAGATTAAGTTTAGAAAGTGAAGTGGCAGTAGAGGAGACTGACCGTGTCCGGGTGCGTGGCCCGGGCACATACAGCAAGGTTGGCAGACGGTGGTGACCGTCTGCAGGAGAGGCTGATTGGAGTGAACCGTAAGGACCAGGGATGGGCGGTGGCCCGCTGGTACCGGACCGGGGAGTGAAGAGAAGCCAGCACCATTCGTCAGGGCCTACGGACCCCGACCAGGCTAGGAGTCGCCGTAAAACTGGTCGAAAATCTTGAGAAGCCGCCATTTTGGGCACAAAAAGTCCCCGCTCGAGCGTCTTCCCGAGTAGTGGAGGCGCGAAAGCTGAAACCCCGCCCCTATAGAGGAGGAGCCGAAAAAAGACTAAGGGGGACGGATGGCGTCTGGCCGCATGTAGCCCGCGGCCATAAGAGCAGGGACGCCGGGACTCAGCAATCTTGTGGTTTCTGGAAAATACTGCTACCAACATGTCCGCCCCGCGCAGCTACGCAGAGGTTACGGAACCGGTGCCGGGGACATCGGCGTGGCTCAGGGCCCGAACGGCGGGGATCTGCCGGCGATACCGTAGTCAGATATGTCTGCTGATGGAGCAGTGGACCGCGGAGGTGGAAGAGGTAGTTGCGGTCGCCCAGGTATACGGAATGGAGGCCATGATGGAGGAGCTGGTGAGTGACCCACGCCCCTGTGTCCCCGAGGGACCGGCCGTTCGGCTGAGGGACCCGGTCTACCATGGCCCCCATGCTGCCTCCATCTGCCGTGCCCGTGCACCCCGCTGCTGCTGGTCCGTCTGACGTACACCCCATTATAACGGTAGCTGAAAGAGTGGTGAGCCTGGAGACTGCGGCAGCTGGCGGCAACCCGCCTGGCGCGGAGACAGATGATAGTGACTCCGGACCCGACACAGAGCCTGTTTCAGAGGAGGACGAGGGAGTCGTCGCCCTGTATGGCGCGGAGGCCACTTACATCCCCCGGAGTGGGAATAATGGATACCGGGTGGCCCTTCCTTGTCGCGCCTGCTATGCGCTGGAGGGGCTGGTGCCTGTAGTCTTCCACCCAGGACCGGGTGAGGAGGACGAGAGTGAGCAGTAAAGTTAGCAGAGCCCCGCTGCAAGTTGTCACCATTGGGACCACCTGTACCAGTTTGAAAGTTTTTGAATGATAAGCAAATCAACCGAAGAAGTAACCTGATTGAAGTTTTGATCGAACCGGCCGTTGCCGGCAACTGTTGTCCCCGTGGGGACTGTCTGCAAACCTTGCGTAAGGAACTGCTTACGGACAAGTCCGAGAACTTGCAGGGCAACCACAAACTTAGTGGAATGTAAATAAAAATATTTTGGCTTGATACTGTTACCGCCTCCGGAGAGGCTGATTTGGGAGGATGGGCCAGGAGGAAAGGGATGGCCAAGGCTCGCCACTACCGTAACCGGTGGCGATCCTCCGGGGGTTCAGGGGTCCCCATGGACACGGGTCCCCTGAAAGAGACAGAACCCGCTCAGGCAACTTGGTGCTGGACTGGGGTCAAGGGGTGCTGCCCGCTTCTTAGGGGCAGCATCAGGGCCAGGTTGTTTGGGTGGAAGAAGAGCGGAAGCCGTACCATTGAAAAATGTTTGTGATGTTTTTACATGTCTTTTACTGGTTTCTACTCTTTTGCAGTTGACAAAAATAAAACCGGTGATGGACGGGCAGCCTGCGGACGGTCTGCATTTTAATAAGGGGGAATGTGGCACCCTGGACAAGCCAGGACGTCACAGGTACTACACCAACACTCCCCACACCCCGGCTAGGCACACCTAGGTCAAACACAAATCCTTGTTGCCTTCCTCCAGGGGCTGATGTCCACACCAGGGGGTGGGCCAGGCGGTTGGTCCCGCCCACCGAGGAGTTCACAGTCCTGGAGGTGGGAAAAAGGGATCAGTTTCAGATTAAGTTTAGAAAGTGAAGTGGCAGTAGAGGAGACTGACCGTGTCCGGGTGTGTGGCCCGGGCACATACAGCAAGGTTGGCAGACGGTGGTGACCGTCTGCAGGAGAGGCTGATTGGAGTGAACCGTAAGGACCAGGGACGGGCGGTGGCCCGCTGGTACCGGACCGGGGAGTGAAGAGAAGCCAGCACCATACGTCAGGGCCTACGGACCCCGACCAGGCTAGGAGTCGCCGTAAAACTGGTCAAATCCGTTAGCGAAGGGAACCTCAGGGGTTTCCCAGCAGTCAAGACCCGATTGAAGGCAACAGCTCACACTGTAAAGGGAAACACAGTCACCATCAAGGCTACAGTTCCGAGGGCCAGAGCCTGCGGGCAAAAGGGGCTCCCTCAGCATCCATCCAAGCTGGGGAGCGGGTTACCGGTGGGAAGCCACTGGAACCGTAATCACAACACAGGTGCAGGGAAAGGCAGTCACCATCAACCTACCAGGAGGAGAACAATCGCAGCTGTCTGTGGGACCCGTCCATCCAGCCGTTTGTTTGACCAGAGACTCCGTGTAAATTACTGGCTAAGTGAGTACCACCATGCCGTGCGGCACAGCGCTGCCCCCGCAACCCTGCACCTCACCAGGCCCCGTAACCTGCCTGTCATCCCCAACCCTCACTCGGGCCCTGGGACAACCAACCCCCCTACCCACGGAGGGGAGAACCAACATCCAAGCTGCTCCCTGCCATCGCTCCCGGGATCCCCGTCCAGTGCAGCGGTGGTGTCACAGCTTCACCACAACCGTGGGTGGCGTCACGGACAATATACCCAAACCACACACCACCCCCCTTTCACTCACGGGCGAGGAACGCCGCTTGAGTCCCCGGGATCCGGCCCACCACTTGAGCCACCACTGAGCAGCGGCAGTAGCCGGACCCGAGCAGTGGGTGAGCGCAGCATCCCCTCCTCCGCCCGCGACATCTATAGTCAGAGAGGTATCACTGTGTTATCTGTGGTGTTACATAGGACAGCAAGTAACATCTTCTACATTATCTGGATTCAGAGAGTTATAACTCTGTTACTTGTGGTGTTGCATAGGACTGCATGTTACATCTACTACATTATCTGGACTCCGAGAATTATCATTGTGTTATCTGTGGTAATATTTAGGACTGTAGGTGACATCTACTACATTATCTGTATTCAGAGATATCACTGTTATCTGTGGTATTGCATAGGACTGCAGTTGACATTGATTTCATTATTTGTACTCATAGAGTTATCACTGTTTTCTGTGGTGTTACATAGGAATGCAGGTGACATCCACTGCATGATCTGTGGGGTTATATAGGACTGCAGGTGATTGATTGCTCTCAGTGAGAGAAAAAAAATTAAAATTTTGTAGTTGTGATACCTTTTAATGCCTAACTAAAATAAAAATAAAATATGATGTTGTAAAGCTTTATGACATCATATTTTATTTTTATTTTAGTTAGCCATTAAAAGGTATAACAACTAGAGATGAGCGAACCGGTCGCGGTTCGGCTCGAGTTCGGCTCGCCGAACGGAGGTCTCGTTCGAGTTCGGTTCGGCGAACTGCATAGGAAACAATGGGAGGCAATCACAAACACATAAAAACACCAAGAAAACACCCTCAAAGGTGTCCAAAAGGTGAAAAACAACTCACAACACAACACAAACACATGGGAAAGTGACAAGAACATATACACATGCGAAAACAAAAGAGCTGGACAAGGAAAAAGAGGAGGAGACACAGATATAGGCATGGCACGCCCTTTTAAAATCATGTAAAACACCGCAAGGTTACTCCAAGTGGAGTCTCCCTTTTTTCCAAAAATTGGGCCACACAGACACCACTTCAGTGGCAGCACTTGTGCCCCAGTTGTACACTTCACAGGTAGATTTGCATCAAGCACATTCAAAAATACGCCATACTTAACTGTCCCCAGGATGACACCAGGGTAGGTAGCAAAGTCTTTGCTGAACCATGACTTGTTCATCTTGGCTCCTTTTAAAAAACACAGCAAGCAACGGTTACTCTAAGCGGAGTCTCCCTTTATTCCAAAAATTGGGCCACACACACACCAACCCCTTTAGTGGCAGCACTTGTGCCCCAGTTGTACACTTCACAGGTAGATTTGCATTAAGCACATTCAAAAATATGCCATCCTTAACCGTCCCCAGGATGACACTGGGGTAGGTAGCTAAGGGATACTTTGCACGCTGCGACATCGCAAGTCAATGCTGCGATGCCGAGCGCGATAGTACCCGGCCCCGTCGCAGCTGCGATTTCCTTGTGATAGCTGCCGTAGCGAACATTATCGCTACGGTAGCTTCACATGGACTCACCTGTCCTGGGACGTCGCTCTGGCCGGCGACCCGCCTCCTTATTAAGGGGGCGGGTCGTACAGCATCACTGCGACATCACACGGCAGGCGGCCAATACGAGCGGAGGGGCGGAGATGAGCGGGATGTAAACATCCCGCCCACCTCCTTCCTTCCGCATATCCTACGGAAGCCGGTTTGACGCCGGTAGGAGATGTTCCTCGCTCCTGCGGCTTCACACACAGCGATGTGTGCTGCCGCAGGAACGAGGAACAACATCGGACCATCACGTCAGCATAATTATGGATTACGCCAACGCTATACCGATGATACGATTACGACGCTTTTGCGCTCGTTAATCGTATCATCTAGGCTTTACACACTACAATGTCGCCTGCGATGCCGGATGTGCGTCACTTTCAATTTGACCCCACCGACATCGCACCTGCGATGTCGTAGTGTGCAAAGCCCTCCTAAGTCTTTCCTGATCCCAGCTCTGTTCATCTTGGATTATTTTTAAAAACACTGTAAGCAAGGGTTACTCCAAGCGGAGTCTCCCTTTTTTCCAAAAATTGGGCCCCACACACACCCACCCCTTCAGTGGCAGCACTTGTGCCCCAGTTGTACACTTCACAGGTAGATTTGCATCAAGCACATTCAAAATCCACAAGCATTTACTCTCCCCAGGATGACACAGGGGTAGTAAATTCCTTGTGGAACCATGACTTGTTCATTTTGATGAACGTTAGTCTGTCCACATTGTCACTGGACAGACGTGTGCGCCTATCTGTCAGCACACACCGAGCAGCACTGAAGACACGTTCAGAGACAACTCTGGCAGCTGGACACGACAAAATCTCCAAGGCGTAAGTGGAGAGCTCTGGCCATTTTTCAAGATTTGAAGCCCAAAATGACCAAGGCTCCATTTGCAAAGTCATGGCATCGATGTTCATTTGGAGCTACTCCTGTATCATCCTCTCCAGCCGTTGACTATGTGTCAGACTTGTTGTCTCTGGTGGCCTTGCAAAGGACGGTCTAAAAAAATTATGAAAAGATTCAATAACATTGCTGTTACCAGCACCAGATACGGTGCTACTGGTACGGGTAGACTGTTGAAGATGACGAGACGTCCCGCAGATTCGGGGAGGAGGGGACCTGTTCCTGACCTTAGGAGGGGTGGTGCCTCCTCCCCGGACCTACGGAGGCTGTGATTGGCTGACGAACGCCGCTCAACCAATCACAGCCACTGTAATGTTCCAGCCATTTAAAATGACTGAAACATTGAAATCTAGCCCTGGCCAGTGCAGCTGTAGCACTGGCCATTGGCTGGAGCTGGGTGACCTCACTGGATCACCCTCCCCCAGCTCCAATGCTCTGATTGGAGAGATCAGCCTTGTGACCGATTTCTCCAATCACAGTGGACCTGTTGCCGGTGACCGCCCCCATCAGCTTCACTTGTCCCTGCAGCACGCCAGCACACTGAGCACAGTGAGTGTACACAGTGCAATGGCAGGGCGACAAGCTCCGGTCCCATGCTGTTATGAGACCGGAGCATGGGACCCGGAAGTTGCCGCGCTGCCATTGCACTGTACGAAAAGCGTCCCGATCTGCCGCTGCCCTCCGCGATCTGCCACCTGTCTCCCCGATCTCCTGCCTGCACCCTCACCCCCACACCTCCTGATCCGCCGCCGCCCTCCATCTGCCACAGTGCCACCGCTCCCCCCAATCTGCTGCCCGGCCCCTCACCGCTCGTGACCATTGCCCGGCCCCTCACCTTCGTGCAGCAGATCGGAGGGAGCGGTGGCACTATGACAGATGGAGGAGGACAGGGATCGTGCACCCTGTCCTCCTCCATCTGTCATAGTGCCACCGCTCCCTCCGATCTGCTGCCCGGCCCCTCCCCCTCGTGATCGGTGCCCGCCCCCTCCCCTCCGTGATGTGCTGCTCGCCCCCTCCCCTCCGTGATGTGCTGCTCGCCCCCTCCCCTCCGTGATGTGCTGCTCGCCCCCTCCCCTCCGTGATGTGCTGCTCGCCCCCTCCCCTCCGTGATGTGCTGCTCGCCCCCTCCCCTACGTGATCTGCTGCTCGCCCCCTCCCCTACGTGATGTGCTGCACGCTCCCCCCACCTCTCACCCCCGTGGTCAGCTACCCGCCCCCTCCCCTGTCACCGCCGTGATGTGCGCTCCCTCCCGTCACCGCCGTGATGTGCGCTCCCTCCCCTGTCACCGCCGTGATGTGCGCTCCCTCCCCTGTCACCGCCGTGATGTGCGCTCCCTCCCCTGTCACCGCCGTGATGTGCGCTCCCTCCCCTGTCACCGCCGTGATGTGCGCTCCCTCCCCTGTCACCGCCGTGATGTGCGCCCCCTCCCCTGTCACCGCCGTGATGTGCGCCCCCTCCCCTGTCACCGCCGTGATGTGCGCTCCCTCCCCTGTCACCGCCGTGATGTGCGCTCCCTCCGCTGTCACCGCCGTGATGTGCGCTCCCTCCCCTGTCACCGCCTTGATGTGCACTCCCTCCCCTGTCACCGCCTTGATGTGCGCTCCCTCCCCTGTCACCGCCGTGATGTACGCTCCCTCCCCTGTCACCGCCGTGATCTGTGCTCCCTCCCCTGTCACCGCCGTGATCTGTGCTCCCTCCCCTGTCACCCCCGTGATCTGTGCTCCCTCCCCTGTCACCCCCGTGATCTGCTGTCCACTCTCCCTCCACCTCTCACCCCCGTGATCTGTGCTCTGCTCACCTGTCACCCCCGTGATCTGCGCTCTCTCACCTCTCACCCCCGTGATCTGTGCTCCCTCACGTGTCACCACCGTGATCTGTGCTCCCTCACCTGTCACCCCCGTGATCTGCTGTCCGCTCTGCCTCACCTCTCACCCCCGTGATCTGGGCTCTGCTCACCTGTCTTCTCCATGATCTGTGCTCTGCTCACCTGTCTCCTCCGTGATCTGCGCTGCGCTCCCTCCCCCACCTCTCACCCTCCCCGATCTGCTGCCTCCTTCATCTCCTGTGATCCAGCTGCCTAGATCCATCCTGTAGGGTAACTATCCCCAATCTCACCTCCCACTCCCCTTCCCACCCATCCCCCCCACCCGCCCCCTACCCCCATCCTCTGCCGCTCCTGCATCCACTGCGCCCTCTCCCATCCACCCCCACCCTATCCCAGCCACCGTCTCACAATCACAGATGCTCCCTTTATATGCCGCTGCCCCCCCATCTGCTGCCGCCGCCCCCTTCCCCCCATCTTCCGCTGTTTTTTTTTTTCTATGCCATGGGGGTCTAGTTTTCAAAATTGGGTCACATGTGGGGGAGCTCCACTGTTTCGGCACCTCAGGGGGTCTCCAAACAGCATGGAATACGCTAATTATCCCAGACAATTTTGCGTTTGAAACGTCAAATGAAGCTCCTTGCCTTCCGAGCCCTGCTGTGCGCACAAACATTTGAGTTCCACCACATATGAGGTATCTGCGTACTCAGGAGAAATTGCACAATGCATTTTATGGTGCAATTTTTCCTGATACCCTTGTGAAAAAAAAGCTACCTGGTTGAAGTAACAATTTTGTGGTAAACAATTTTTTTTTTATTTTCACGGCTCAACTCTATTAACTTTTGTGAAGCCCCCAGAGGCTCAAAGTGCTCAATAAACATCTAGATAAATTCCATGAGGGGTCTAGTTTCCAAAATAGGGTCACATGTGGGGGAGCTCCACTGTTTCGGCACCTCAGGGGCTCTCCAAACGCAACATGGTGCGGCTAACGATTCCAGCTAATTTTCTGTTCAAAAAAGTCAAATGGCGCTCCTTCCCTTCCGAGTCCTGCCGTGCGCCCAAACAGTGGTTTTTCGCCACATATGAGGTATCTGCGTGTTCAGTAGAAATTGCCCAACAAATTTTGGGGGTTCATTTAATCCTGCTACCCTTGTGAATATGCAATATTTGTGGCTAAATTAACATTTTTGTTGCAAAAAGTAAAATGTTCATTTTTTCCTTCCACATTGCTTTAGTTACTGTGAAGCACCTGAAGGGTTAATAACCTTCTTGAATGTGGTTTTGAGTAGCCTGAGGGGTGCCGTTTTTGGAATGGTGTCACTTTTGGGTGTTCTGTATCATGTAGACCTTTCAAAATTGCTTCAAATGTGATGTGGTCCCTAAAAAAAGTGGCTTTGTAAATTTTGTTGTAAAAATGAGAAATTGCTCATAAACTTTGAACCCCTATAACTTCCTTAAATTTCTTTTTTTTTTCCCAAAATTGTTCTGATGTAAAATAGACATGTGGGAAATGTTACTTATTAATTATTTTGTGTCATATGTCTCGTTGGTTTTAGAGCATAAAAATTCAAAATTTGAAAATTACAAAATTTTCAAAATTTTCGCGAAATTTCCATTTTTTTCACAAAGAAACGCAAAAAATATCAGCCTAAATTTACCACTAACATGAAGCCCAATATGTCACAAAAAAACAATCTCAGAATCACCGGGATCCGCTGAAGCGTTCCAGAGTTATAATCTCATAAAGTGACACTGGTCACAATTGCAAAAAATAGCCTGGTCTTTAGGGTCAAAATAGGCTTGGGGCTGAAGGGGTTAACATAGGAATGCAGGTGACATCCACTGCATGATCTGTGGGGTTATATAGGACTACATTTTTTATTTAGTGGGAATGGTTGGCTGCAAAACATATGTCTTGGGCATTGGGTCCATGATATTTTGTGACCCTAACAACTCATATGCCTGCATATCACTAATTTTGTTCCTGATTTTACTACCTCTTACTTTTTATTTTCTGATTGCTCCATAGTGCTTTTCTGTGATTTAAGGTAGACTGACTCCCTCTTCACATTGTGCAGCCTTTTGACTTTATAACATTTTTTTCTAAAACACACACAACAAAGTTTTACCAATTATGGACCCAAGAATAACTTAAGGCCTTTCTAGACCATTCCCTTTGTACTGTTCCTAAATTAGGCCTATATTTCATGTCATCCTCTTGCACTTCATCTCTTTTCGTGATATAAAGGTCAATCATATAGATGAAACTCACTTGCTGGGAGTTACAACTATGAGATGGAACATGAAAAAGGTAAGTTCAGAGGAAAGATAGAACAATGCTTGTGGAGACAAAAGTATTTTAGGAATTCAAAGCCTGTGAAGTTGAGAACAGTTACATTATAAAAATAAGAATATATTGTGGAAAGTTATTTAGCGTTTACTGAGAATCTAAAATGTCTGGAATGTATTTTCACAGATGTCAACCATCTCTAAGACGTGCCAGCATTGGGAGTAAGCCAAGGCTTTGATGGTATAGGGTCAAATTAGATTTTATTGGTTGAAATAAAAGATTGTTTATATGTACAGTACCGTGCACAAGTTTTAGGCAGGTGTGAAAAAAATGCTTTTAAAATAATTTCCTAATAGGTTATTTTTATCAATTAACAAAATGCTAAATAAATAAACAAAACAGAAATCAAATTTAAATTATTATTTGCTATGATCGCCCTTTGCCTTCAAAATAGCCATGCACAAAGGTTTCAGCTAGTATAGAAAAAAATGCTGCAAAGTAAGAATGCTATCCAAAATGGAAGTGCTAATAGTTTCTTTTATTTTTTGACTAATTAGGAAAATGCAAAATGAAAAAGCCAAAGAGAAATCTATATCAAATCAATATTGGGTGTAACTGGCCTTCAAAACTTAATCAATTCTTCTACTGTAGGTACACATGGACAAAGTCTGGGCTTTGGTTGGATTATATTCAGGAGCATGAGTAGCCAGTTCTACCAACAGGTTATAATAATCATCATGTTCATGTGTAAGCCGAAAGACAGTCACAAAATAAAGCAGAATCAGCTGTATAGGAGGCTATACTGGTTGAAGAATAGCATGTTCTGCTATAAGGTTGAGGTTGCGTAAGTCCGTTTTATAAGGTTACACACCATGACAAGACTTGACCACTGAGGAAGGATTCTCCAGTCGTGATGGTTACTATACCCCCCAAACTTAACCTAAAAATAACACACCGACTGCATGCGACTTGGTTAAACAAATTGGCCACAGCAGCCTTTATTACCTACTATTAACATACTAACACAAAGGAGGCGCCGTCCAACGGGCAACCCCAAACACACAATAATCGGTAACACATAATAATAATAATAATAATAAACGGTACATGAAACCCTATGTAGGCCCGCTCCAGAAACCCTTTCCTACACCAATATCCCTGGCCGCAACACTCCGACCCAGAGATGAGGTATTTATCACCCCACGGATTAATACCCCCCAAACTTTGCAGAACCCCATACCTGCAATTTCCCGGAACCCAGAGACACCATACCAAGACAGTGCCTCTCGGTCCAGCTACCAATCCCTTACAACCGCTTCTGGACCAGACCTACCCCCGCCACAGGACAGGACACGTGACACCTTATGTGGCCTGGACCCGCCACACACCCAAGGCTTGCTCCACACCATCCCGCAAACCCAGGGCCCATAAATCAGAACCAATGTCATTAAGATGAACCCCATCACTCCTCCGAAACTGCCACTTCGGCGATTCCAGGTCCACATGCCTCACCACCACACCGCCGTTTCTCCGCACGAAACGCGCAACCACCCTGTTCACTTGTGCCTGGGCGCGATTAATCTTCTCAACCGACCGGGCCCCCCTCCACCATAATCTGGCCACAATATCCGACCACACCACTATCAAGCCCGGATACCTTACCCATAAATGCAGTAGGTTGATCTTAATGTCCCTAATCAGATCGCGGGATGCCCACGAACCCAGGTCATTCCCCCCCACGTGTAAAACCAACACGTTCGGAGGTCTGTCCATCCTACAAAAATATTCAAATTCCGGCACGACCCTGCTCCATTCCATGCCACGCACTCCAATCCACTTGACCGACGCCAGCGATCTGTCCACACCCAACTGCCGACCATTCGGGCGAGCGTCGGCCCGACGGGCCCCCCAGAAAACGAACGAGTGCCCCAGGATCCAGATCAGACACACTCCTACAATAAAGGAAACAATTTTAACAAACAACACCAGCATTCCAGATTGCAACAAAGAACAACCAAACCCAAAGGCAGAACAAACAAAACTTTAACCAGAGCCCTCAACGAGATAATAACTGTGGGCGCACATACCCACAAAAACGAGAGGACTCCCACCGACCAATCCATCTCACCATGTCATCTCCAAGGCCACAACGAGAAGCCTCGGTAGCCGCCCCAATCCTGAACGAATGGGACCCGTAATCCTCTGGGTGCTCACCCGCCCAGTACAGGCAACTCCTCAGCACTGCCACAAACTGGTAACGAGACAACCAAGCCCCGTCCTCGTGACGTAGCAGCGGGCCCGGAAGACCGCCCCGCAGACCACAAAACTTACTCACCACCTGCACCGGGCACAAGCCATCCCCTTGCACCGCATACAACACTACTAACCTGCCTCGACCCATCTGGTCCGTCTTGGACCGCCGAAGCCGACACTCCACTCTCTGTCCCACTACCGCCACATTCTCGAATAGCAAACCACCCCCACTAACCCTCGACGGGCTCACCAATTCTCCTATCTGAAAAGCCCCGAAAAAAGCTAACACAAAAGCAGTTTCAAACAACACCGTCTCATACGCTGAGACACAAATTCCCTGCAAACCATCCAACAAACGCCGTAACAAGTCCAACGAAATGGGCCGCCTAGTGTCCCGCACCTTCACCCCTTTCCGAAAACCTTTCAATGCCTGCCTTACCCGGAAGTCCCGTGAAACATCCTGCTCACCCCTAACCTTTAACCAAAAGGCCACGGCCGCCACCCTAAGCGCCACAGCCGACGCTGACCTCCCAGCCCTAAAATCCTCACTCACCAATAGAGTTGAGCGCGGTTCGCGGTTCGAGGTTCTCCAGTTCTAGGCTCGAGTGATTTTGGGGCCTGTTCTAGATCGAACTAGAACTCGAGCTTTTTGCAAAAGCTCGATAGTTCTAGAAACGTTCAAGAACGGTTCTAGCAGCAAAAAAACAGCTAATTCCTAGCTGGCTTTCCGCTGTAATAGTGTAAGTCACTCCGTGACTCACACTATTATGAAATTTCAGTGTATAGTGTGCGGGAACAGCGCCATCAGATCACTGCTGTTTGTATAATGGCGATCGCCATTTTTTTTTTTTTCCTTGTCTTCCTTCCCTAAGCGCGCGCGTGTAGTGGGGAGGGCCATTATGGCAGCCAATCCCAGACACACACACAGCTAAGTGGACTTTTAGCCAGAGAAGCAACGGCATGTGTGATAGGATGTCCATGTCACATGACCCTGCATTATAAAAACGGACATTTTCCTCCAGCACGCCATTATCTGCCTTCTGCGTCCTTGGTGTCAGACATCACTGGCGCAGCTCCGTCCTGAGTCCTATCGCCGATACAGCTGTATACGCTCCATACACAGTGCTGGACAGCTTAGGGATAGCACTTTCTATCAGTCCTTTTAAGGGCTCGTACCGGCAGGGTCAGAGCCATAGGTGACAGGTCCTGAAAACAGAGACAGCGTCTGTGTAGCTAAGGTCAGGGATTTCCTCGCTGCATTTCCCCATTAGGAGGGAATAGAAAGGCAGGCTTCCATTCCTCTACCCAGAGCCCCACAATCCTGGCACTGTACCCTCCTGTCCTCTGCACACTCCAACTCATTATAACTAAGCCATTATACTAGCAAACACTGAGTGTACCTAGTGGCATCCTAAACGTGGCTGTTGGACTTCTTCTGTATAGTCCCAGTAGTGCACAGATATTTGCAGCACGTCTGCCTGCATTGCACACTCAAACTCATTGTTACTAAGCCATTATACTAGCAAACACAGAGTGTACCTAGTGGCATCCTAAACGTGGCTATTGGACTTCTGTATAGTCCCAGTAGTGCACAGATATTTGCAGCACGTCTGCCTGCATTGCACACTCAAACTCATTGTTACTAAGCCATTATACTAGCAAACACTGAGTGTACCTAGTGGCATCCTAAACGTGGCTATTGGACTTTTGTATAGTCCCACTAGTGCAAAGATATTTGCAGCACATATGCCTGCATTGCACACTCAAACTCATTATAACTAAGCCATTATACTAGCAAACACTGAGTGTACCTAGTGGCATCCTAAACGTGGCTATTGGACTTTTGTATAGTCCCACTAGTGCAAAGATATTTGCAGCACGTCTGCCTGCATTGCACACTCAAACGTATTGTTACTAAGCCATTATACTAGCAAACACTGAGTGAACCTAGTGGCATCCTAAACGTGGCTGATTGACTTCTGTATTGTCCCAGTAGTGCACAGATATTTGCAGCACGTCTGCCTGCATTGCACGCTCAAACTCATTGTAACTAAGCCATTATACTAGCAAACACTGAGTGTACCTAGTGTCATCCTAAACGTGGCTGTTGGACTTCTGTATAGTCCCAGTAGTGCACAGATATTTGCAGCACGTCTGCCTGCATTGCACACTCCAACTCATTATAACTAAGCCATTATACTAGCAAACACTGAGTGAATTTAGTGTCATCCTAAACGTGGCTGTTGGACTTCTGTATAGTCCCAGTAGTGCACAGATATTTGCAGCACGTCTGCCTGCATTGCACACTCCAACTCATTATAACTAAGCCATTATACTAGCAAACACTGAGTGTACCTAGTGTCATCCTAAACGTGGCTGTTGGACTTCTGTATAGTCCCAGTAGTGCACAGATATTTGCAGCACGTCTGCCTGCATTGCACACTCAAACTGATAGTTACTAAGCCATTATACTAGCAAACACTGAGTGTACCTAGTGGCATCCTAAACGTGGCTGTTGGACTTCTGTATAGTCCCAGTAGTGCACAGATATTTACAGCACGTCTGCCTGCATTGCACACTCAAACTGATAGTTACTAAGCCATTATACTAGCAAACACTGAGTGTACCTAGTGGCATCCTAAACGTGGCTGTTGGTCTTCTGTATAGTCCCAGTAGTGCACAGATATTTGCAGCACGTCTGCCTGCATTGCACACTCAAACTCCTTATAACTAAGCCATTATACTAGCAAACACTGAGTGAACTTAGTGTCATCCTAAACGTGGCTGTTGGACTTCTGTTTAGTCCCAGTAGTGCACAGATATTTGCAGCACCTCTGCCTGCATTGCACACTCAAACTGATATTTACTAAGCCATTATACTAGCAAACACTGAGTGTACCTAGTGTCATCCTAAACGTGGCTGTTGGACTTCAGTATAGTCCCACTAGTGCACAGATATTTGCAGCACCTCTGCCTGCATTGCACACTCCAACTCATAGTTACTAATCCATTATACTAGCATTTTATGCTGCCAGTTTAAGGGCCGTAGTTGCATTGTCAGGGATATTTATTCTTTATTATTCTGCTGTTAATAAAGCTAGACCACCGCTGCAATCTACACCACCTCTCAATTTTTACTACCACATTTTCAGTGCACAATCTTGTCGCAATCAACATGAGTGGCAAAATGACAGATGCTGGTGGAAAGGGGAAGAGGCGTGGTGGAAAAGGAAAAAAAGGGTTTGTCCGTGGGGAAGGTGGCAAAGCTCCATTATCATCTGCTGAAGATAGACCATCTACCAGCAAAAGTAAGATGTCTACTACTTACCGTGGACAATCCGATGTGATCCCGTTTTTACGGACACGAACAACAGGAACAAAGGTAGATGATGGCCAAAAAAGGAAAATGCTTGAATGGATCTCAAGTGGTCCAACAAGTGCCCTCTCAGCCACTTCAAGTACCGCATCCAAAAAACACCAGTCCTCTGAGTTGTCATCCCAATCAAACTTGCTTTCTCCATCAGCCCTGCACAGTATGGTGGAACTGAGATGGCTGAGTCTGCAGAGCTGTTCAGTCACACTATAGCCTGGGAATCAGAGGTCTGCTCCCAAGCTACAGTGAGTACAGAACAGGAAATGGTCTGCAGTGATGCCCAGAACCTTTGTGACTCTGATTCAGGCCGTGAGGACCAAGTTTCTGAGCATAATGTTGACCCTTTGTCACAAACTGTAACACCTGTGGTTATAGACAATGAGGAACATACTGATGAAGATGAGACGCAGATACCCGATTGGGATGACAACTTAAATATTCGGTCAGGGCAAGAAGAGGCTCGGTCTGAGGGGGAGGGGAGTGCAAACACAACAATTGATGATGAAGTTCTAGATCCCACCTACTGTCAACCCACAGTCAGGCACTCGAGGAGGTCAACAGAGGTGGTGGAGGAGGATGCAACTGATGACGAAGTTACCTTGCACCTTCCTGGACAGAGTCGGAGTACTGGTAGCATGTCTACAACTGCATCCTCAGCCACCACTCTGCCTCTGAGCACTAGTCGGGGTGGATCAACAGGTCGCATGCCCTCTAAGCCTTGCCTAGCCTGGTCCTTTTTTGACATAGCAAAAGATCGCCCAAATTATGTGATCTGTAAAATTTGTCATGGTTCTATTAGTTTGACAACTTCTTCCATGAATCGTCGCATGAATAAATATCATATGTCCCGGTGGGAAGCTCACCGTGCTGCAATGCGGCCTAGCGGAGCGAACCATCCACCGCCTGCCCCTTCCAGTGCATCCGCGCGCTCTTCATCTTCTGGGGCTGTGGGGACAGCTGTCACACCTGTTTTTCCACGCACAACTTCCACCACTGTAACCGCAACAGGCAGTTTGCTTGGTAGGTCGTCAGTTGGTTTGGAAGGGGAAACAAGTGAGTGTGTACAGCTCTCTCAGACATCGATAGCACCAACGTTGGATGAAGGCAACATCATGTCTCTGCCTGCACTTTCCTCACAAACCTGCATTTTTCCAGGGACACCCTACTCAACACCGTCTACAAACAGCAGCCAGATCTCTGTCCCTCACATGTGGTCAAATAAAAGGCCACTTCCTGTGACCCATGACAAAGCTAAGAGGTTGACTCTATCCCTCTGTAAGCTCTTGGCTACCGAAATGCTGCCTTTCCGCCTAGTGGACACACAGGATTTTAGAGACCTTATGTCTGTCGCTATGCCCCAGTACCAGATGCCTAGTCGCCACTACTTCTCTAAGAAAGGTGTGCCCGCGCTACACCAGCATGTCGCACACAACATCACCGCTTCCTTGAGAAACTCTGTGTGTGAACGGGTGCATTTCACCACCGATACTTGGACCAGTAAGCATGGACAGGGACGTTACATGTCGCTGCCTGGGCACGGGGTAACTATGGTGATAGATGGTGAAGGGTCTGCTGCACAAGTCTTGCCGTCCCCACGACTTGTGTGTCAATCCTCTGTCTGTCCAAGTTCCGCCACTGCTTCTGCCTCCTCCACCTCATCTGGGTCCTCCACCTCCACCCCAAGCCTGCCTGGTCAGGCCACCAGCGTTCTCACTGCGCAGAAGGAATCACGCACCCCTCACTACTATGCTGGCAGCAGAGCGCAACAGCATCAGGCGGTCTTTAGCTTGACATGTCTTGGGAATAAGAGTCACACAGCTGAGGAGTTGTGGTCAGCTCTGCTGTCCGAGTTTAATAAATGGTTGTCTCCACTCAACCTGCAGCCTGGTAAGGCCGTGTGCGACAATGCTGCAAACCTGGGTGCGGCCCTTCGCCTGGGCAAGGTGACACACGTACCTTGTATGGCTCACGTGTTGAACCTTGTCGTCCAGCAATTTTTAACACACTATCCCGGCCTAGATGGCCTTCTGAACAGGGCACGAAAACTGTCTGCTCACTTCCGCCGTTCAAGCGCCGCAGCTGAGCGACTTGCATCGCTCCAGAAGTCTTTCGGCCTGCCGGTTCATCGCCTGAAATGCGATGTGGCGACACGCTGGAATTCAACTCTCCACATGTTACAGCGACTGTGGCAGCACCGCAGAGCCCTGGTGCAATACGTCATGACGTATAGCCTGGGCCAACAAGATGCAGAGATGGGGCAGATCACCCTGATGGTGTGGTCTCAGATCAAGGACCTATGCACCCTTCTGCACAGTTTCGACATGGCGACGAATATGTTTAGCGCTGACAATGCCATTATCAGCATGACAATTCCAGTCATTTACATGCTGGAGCACACGCTAAACACTATTCGGAGTCAGGGGGTGAGACAACAGGAAGGGAAGGAACTACAGGAGGATTCATATGCGCAAGACACAACAACATCACCAAGGTCCAGACGTTCATCATCACCAACGCGGCAGGCATGGGACTATGGGGGACAGGGATCAACAAGGGCGCATGGTAGCAGGCTAAATGTTGAGGAAGGTGCAGGAGAACATGAAGAAATGGAGGACGAACTGTCCATGGACATGGAAGACTCAGCGGATGAGGGAGACCTTGGTCAAATTTCTGTTGAAAGAGGTTGGGGGGAGATGTCAGAGGAAGAAAGAACGGTTAGCACCTCTATGCCACAAACACAGCGTGGACTTGGTCCGCATGGCTGCGCAAGACACATGAGTGCCTTCTTGTTGCACTACCTCCAACATGACCCTCGTATTGTCAAAATTAGAAGTGATGATGACTACTGGATTGCCACACTATTAGATCCCCGGTACAAGTCCAAATTTTGTGACATAATTCAAGCCATAGAAAGGGACGCATGTATGCATGAGTATCAGCAGAAGCTGTTACTCGATCTTAGCTCGGCTTTTCCACCAAATAACCGTGCAGGTGCAGGGAGTGATTCTCCCAGTTGTAACTTGACAAACATGGGACGGTCTTGTCATCTTCAACAGTCTACCTGTACCAGTAGGACCGTATCTGGTGCTGGTAACAGCAATTTTATGGAATCTTTTCATAATTTTTTTAGACCCTCCTTTGCAAGGCCACCAGAGACAACAAGTCTGACACATAGTAAACGGCTGGAGAGGATGATACAGGAGTATCTCCAAATGAACATCGATGCCATGACTTTGCAAATGGAGCCTTGCTCCTTTTGGGCTTCAAATCTAGAAAAATGGCCAGAGCTCTCCAGTTACGCCTTGGAGATTTTGTCTTGTCCAGCTGCCAGCGTTGTCTCTGAACGTGTCTTCAGTGCTGCTGGGTGTGTGCTGACAGATAAGCGCACGCGTCTGTCCAGTGACAATGTGGACAGACTGACGTTCATCAAAATGAGCAAGTCATGGATCCACAAGGAATTTACTACCCCTGTGTCATCCTGGGGAGAGTAAATGCTTGTGGATTTGGAATGTGCTTGATGCAAATCAAAACATCCTGTTTGCAACTAGGGCACAAGTGCTGCCACTGATAAGGTGTCTGTGTGGGGCCCAATTTTTGGAAAAAAGGGAGGCTCCGCTTGGAGTAACCCTTGCTTACTGTTTTTAAAAGAAGCCAAGATTAACAGAGCTGAGATCAGGAAAGACTTTGCTACCTACCCCGGTGTCATCCTGGGGACGGTTAAGAATAGCGTATTTTTG
This sequence comes from Anomaloglossus baeobatrachus, assembly GCF_048569485.1. NCBI lineage: Eukaryota > Metazoa > Chordata > Amphibia > Anura > Aromobatidae > Anomaloglossus > Anomaloglossus baeobatrachus. The sequence goes on from NC_134357.1 coordinate 363,182,613, forward strand.
AATGTGCTTGATGCAAATGTAGCTGTGAATTGTACAACTGGGGCACAACTGCTGCCACTGAAGGGGTGGGTGTGTGTGGAGCCCAATTTTTGGAAAAAAGGGAGTCTCCGCTTGGAGTAACCCTTGCTTACATTATTTTTAAAAGAAGCCAAGATGAACAGATCTGGGATCAGGAAAGACTTTGCTACCTACCCCGGAGTCATCCTGGGGACGGTTAAGTATGGCTTATTTTTGAATGTGCTTGATGCAAATCTAGCTGTGAAGTGTATAACTAGGGCACAAGTGCTGCCACTGAATGGGTGGGTGTGTGTGGGGCCCAATTTTTGGAAAAAAGGGAGACTCCGCTTTGAGTAACCCTTGCTTGCTGTGTTTTTTATAAATGATCCAAGATGAACAGAGCTGGGATTAGGAAAGACTTTGCTACCTACCCCGGTGTCATCCTGGGGACGGTTAAGAATAGCGAATTTTTGAATGTGCTTGATGCAAATCTAGCTGTGAAGTGTACAACTGGGGCACAAGTGCTGCCACTGAAGGGGTGGGTGTGTGTGGGGCCCAATTTTTGGAAAAAAGGGAGACTCCGCTTGGAGTAACCCTTGCTTACATTGTTTTTAAAAGAAGCCAAGATGAACAGAGCTGGGATCAGGAAAGACTTTGCTACCTACCCCGGTGTCATCCTGGGGACGGTTAAGTATGGCGTATTTTTGAATGTGCTTGATGAAAATCTAGCTGTGAAGTGCACAACTGGGGCACAAGTGCTGCCACTGAAGGGGTGGGTGTGTGTGTGGCCCAATTTTTGGAAAAAAAGGGAGACTCCGCTTGGAGTAACCCTTGATTGCTGTGTTTTTTATAAATGATCCAAGATGCTCAGAGCTGGGATCAGGAAAGACTTTGCTACCTACCCCGGTGTCATCCTGGGGACGGTTAATTATGGCGTATTTTTGAATGTGATTGATGCAAATGTAGCTGTGAATTGTACAACTGGGGCACAACTGCTGCCACTGAAGGGGTGGGTGTGTGTGGGGCCCAATTTTTGGAAAAAAGGGAGACTCCGCTTTGAGTAACCCTTGCTTGCTGTGTTTTTTATAAATGATCCAAGATGAACAGAGCTGGGATCAGGAAAGACTTTGCTACCTACCCCGGAGTCATCCTGGGGACGGTTAAGAATAGCGTATTTTTGAATGTGCTTGATGCAAATGTAGCTGTGAATTGTACAACTGGGGCACAACTGCTGCCACTGAAGAGGTGGGTGTTTGTGGGGCCCAATTTTTGGAAAAAAGGGAGACTCTGCTTTGAGTAACCCTTGCTTGCTGTGTTTTTTATAAATGATCCAAGATGAACAGAGCTGGGATCAGGAAAGACTTTGCTACCTACCCCGGTGTCATCCTGGGGACGGTTAAGAATAGCGTATTTTTGAATGTGCTTGATGCAAATCTAGCTGTGAAGTGTACAACTGGGGCACAACTGCTGCCACTGAAGGGGTGGGTGTGTGTGGGGCCCAATTTTTGGAAAAAAGGGAGACTCCGCTTGGAGTAACCCTTGCTTACATTGTTTTTAAAAGAAGCCAAGATGAACAGAGCTGGGATCAGGAAAGACTTTGCTACCTACCCCGGTGTCATCCTGGGGACGGTTAAGAATAGCGTATTTTTGAATGTGCTTGATGCAAATCTAGTTGTGACGTGTACAACTGGGGCACAAGTGCTGCCACTGAAGGGGTGTCTGTGTGGCCCAATTTTTGGAAAAAAGGGAGACTCCGCTGGGAGTAACCCTTGATTGCTTTGTTTTTTATAAATGATCCAAGATGAACAGAGCTGGGATCAGGAAAGACTTTGCTACCTACCCCGGAGTCATCCTGGGGACGGTTAAGTATGGCTTATTTTTGAATGTGCTTGATGCAAATCTAGCTGTGAAGTGTATAACTAGGGCACAAGTGCTGCCACTGAATGGGTGGGTGTGTGTGGGGCACAATTTTTGGAAAAAAAGGGAGACTCCGCTTGGAGTAACCCTTGATTGCTGTGTTTTTTATAAATGATCCAAGATGTACAGAGCTGGGATCAGGAAAGACTTTGCTACCTACCCTGATGTCATCCTGGGGACGGTTAAGAATAGCGTATTTTTGAATGTGCTTGATGCAAATCTAGCTGTGAAGTGTACAACTGGGGCACAACTGCTGCCACTGAAGGGGTGGGTGTGTGTGGGGCCCAATTTTTGGAAAAAAGGGAGACTCCGCTTGGAGTAACCCTTGCTTACATTGTTTTTAAAAGAAGCCAAGATGAACAGAGCTGGGATCAGGAAAGACTTTGCTACCTACCCCGGTGTCATCCTGGGGACGGTTAAGAATAGCGTATTTTTGAATGTGCTTGATGCAAATCTAGTTGTGAAGTGTACAACTGGGGCACAAGTGCTGCCACTGAAGGGGTGTCTGTGTGGCCCAATTTTTGGAAAAAAGGGAGACTCCGCTTTGAGTAACCCTTGCTTGCTGTGTTTTTTATAAATGATCCAAGATGAACAGAGCTGGGATCAGGAAAGACTTTGCTACCTACCCCGGAGTCATCCTGGGGACGGTTAAGTATGGCTTATTTTTGAATGTGCTTGATGCAAATCTAGCTATGAAGTGTATAACTAGGGCACAAGTGCTGCCACTGAATGGGTGGGTGTGTGTGGGGCCCAATTTTTGGAAAAAAAGGGAGACTCCGCTTGAAGTTACCCTTGCTTGCTGTTTTTTTTAAAAGAAGCCAAGATGAACAAGTCATGGTTCAGCAAAGACTTTGCTACCTACCCCAGTGTCATCCTGGGGACGGTTAAGAATAGCGTATTTTTGAATGTGCTTGATGCAAATGTAGCTGTGAATTGTACAACTGGGGCACAACTGCTGCCACTGAAGAGGTGGGTGTTTGTGGGGCCCAATTTTTGGAAAAAAGGGAGACTCTGCTTTGAGTAACCCTTGCTTGCTGTGTTTTTTATAAATGATCCAAGATGAACAGAGCTGGGATCAGGAAAGACTTTGCTACCTACCCCGGTGTCATCCTGGGGACGGTTAAGAATAGCGTATTTTTGAATGTGCTTGATGCAAATCTAGCTTTGAAGTGTACAACTGGGGCACAACTGCTGCCACTGAAGGGGTGGGCGTGTGTGGGGCACAATTTTTGGAAAAAAGGGAGACTCCGCTTGGAGTAACCTTTGCTTACATTGTTTTTAAAAGAAGCCAAGATGAACAGAGCTGGGATCAGGAAAGACTTTGCTACCTACCCCGGTGTCATCCTGGGGACGGTTAAGAATAGCGTATTTTTGAATGTGCTTGATGCAAATCTAGTTGTGAAGTGTACAACTGGGGCACAAGTGCTGCCACTGAAGGGGTATCTGTGTGGCCCAATTTTTGGAAAAAGGGAGACTCCGCTGGGAGTAACCCTTGATTGCTGTGTTTTTTATAAATGATCCAAGATGAACAGAGCTGGGATCAGGAAAGACTTTGCTACCTACCCCGGAGTCATCCTGGGGACGTTTAAGTATGGCTTATTTTTGAATGTGCTTGATGCAAATCTAGCTGTGAAGTGTATAACTAGGGCACAAGTGCTGCCACTGAATGGGTGGGTGTGTGTGGGGCACAATTTTTGGAAAAAAAGGGAGACTCCGCTTGGAGTAACCCTTGATTGCTGTGTTTTTTATAAATGATCCAAGATGTACAGAGCTGGGATCAGGAAAGACTTTGCTACCTACCCTGGTGTCATCCTGGGGACGGTTAATTATGGCGTAGTTTTGAATGTGCTTGATGCAAATCTAGCTGTGAAGTGTACAACTGGGGCACAACTGCTGCCACTGAAGGGGTGGGTGTGTGTGGGGCCCAATTTTTGGAAAAAAGGGAGACTCCGCTTGGAGTAACCCTTGCTTACATTGTTTTTAAAAGAAGCCAAGATGAACAGAGCTGGGATCAGGAAAGACTTTGCTACCTACCCCGATGTCATCCTGGGGACGGTTAAGTATGGCGTATTTTTGAATGTGCTTGATGAAAATCTAGCTGTGAAGTGTACAACTGGGGCACAACTGCTGCCACTGAAGGGGTGGGTGTGTGTGGGGCACAATTTTTGGAAAAAAAGGGAGACTCCGCTTGGAGTAACCCTTGCTTGCTGTGTTTTTTATAAATGATCCAAGATGAACAAGTCATGGTTCAGCAAAGACTTTGCTACCTACCCCGGTGTCATCCTGGGGACGGTTAAGGATGGCGTATTTTTGAATGTGCTTGATGCAAATCTAGCTGTGAAGTGTACAACTAGGGCACAAGTGCTGCCACTGAATGGGTGGGTGTGTGTGGGCCCCAATTTTTGGAAAAAAGGGATACTCCGCTTGGAGTCACCTTGCGGTGTTTTACATGATTTTAGAAGGGCGTGCCATGCCTATATCTGTGTGTCCTCCACTTTTTCCTTGTCCTGCTCTTTTGTTTTCGCATGAGTATATGTCCTTGTCACTTTCCCATGTGTTTGTGTTGTGTTGTGAGTTGTTTGTCACCTTTTGGACACCTTTGAGGGTGTTTTCTAGGTGTTTTTATGTGTTTGTGAATGCCTGCCATTGTTTCCTATGCAGTTCGAGTTTGGTTCGTCGAACGTTCGACGAACCGAACTCGAATGGGACCTCCGTTCGGCGAACCGACCTCAAGCCGAACCGGGACCGGTTCGCTCATCTCTACTCACCAATGCCAAGAGCGCCAATAAATAATCCACTCACCCTTTACCAAACATCTCACCCAGCACTGCCTGCCAATCAACCCACACTTTAGCATAACGGCACCAAGTCACCTCGGTCACCGAATTCCTAATCAAACCCGCAATCACTGCCTCACCAGGCTCCACAATTCCTCTTGGCACAACGCTCCGATCTCGTCTGCCCCCGGCAGTAACTCCCGAAACCTGTGGAACTGAAAACGAGATAAAGCGTCAGCCACCCCGTTATCAACCCCCGGCACATGTTTTGCAACCACATGAATATTCCACAGCAAACACTTGAGCACCAAATGCCGCAAATATGCCACTACTGGTCCAGATTTCGCTGACAAGCTGTTTATTGCATGTACAACTGCCTGATTATCGCAATGAAAGCACACTTTACGTCCCGAAAATTGCGACCCCCACAACTCCACCGCCACCACAATTGGAAACAACTCGAGCAGGGCCAGATTTTTTACCAGGCCACCCTGTCGCCAATCCTCGGGCCACCTTCCCACACACCAATGACCCTGAAAAATGGCGCCAAAACCCGCCGACCCGGCCGCATCCGTATACAGTTCTAGAGCATCATTGGGCACCACCTTCTTCAACCACAAAGTGCGGCCGTTAAAATGCCGCAAGAAGACGTCCCAAACCAACAAATCTGCCTTGATCTCCCGCGTGACCCGCACAAAATGCGCCGAGGACCGTACGCCTGCCGTAGCTGTCGCCAACCTCCTGGCGAAAACACGCCCCATCGGCATAATCCTGCATGCAAAATTCAGCTTTTCAAGCAAAGACTGTACCACCTTAAGCCGCACTTTTTTTGCTGCCAGCATTGCTGCAACCGCACTCCGCAAATCCACAATCTTGTCCTCTGGCAACCTACATTCCATGGCCAGCAAGTCGATTTCAATCCCCAGGAACCGCATAACCGGCGCCGGCCCCTCCGTTTTTTCCTGCGCCAAAGGGATCCCGAAACGATCCGCCACTCTCTGCAAGGCAAACAACAAACCAGCACAAACCATGGAACCCGCCGGACCAACACACAGAAAATCATCCAAATAATGAATAATGGATGACAAGCCAGACACGTCCCGCACCACCCACTCAACAAAGGAGCTAAAAGCCTCAAAATATGAACAAGAAATCGAACAGCCCATGGGCAAACAACGATCAACATAAAACTTCTCGTTCCACCAGCAACCCAGAACGTGCTGACTCACCGCACCGGCAACAAACGAAACGCCGATTCTACATCCGCCTTTGCCATCAATGCACCGCGTCCTGCCGCCCGTACCAAGTCCAGCGCTTTGTCGAACGAGACGTAGTACACCGCCGACAATTCCGGCGCAATGCCGTCATTCACAGACGACCCCTCCGGAAATGAAAGATGATGAATGAGCCGAAATTTATTCGGCTCCTTCTTTGGCACCACCCCCAGCGGGGACACCACCAAATTACTGCACGGAGGGCTCTTAAATGGGCCCCCTATCCTGTCCAGTTCAACCTCTTTACCCAACTTCTCACCCACAACCATAGGGTGGTCCCTTGCCGACCGTAAGTTACGACAAACCGGAGGCAATGCCTCAGCCGCCGACGGAATCCGAAAACCGTACAAAAAAACAAACCGCAAAAGCGACGCCGCTGCCCCGTCCGGATACCTACTTAAAAACGGCGCCATCGCCTCTATTTTCACCGGCGTCCTCCCTTTTACCAGACCCGTCCCCGGCCTTGCCTCTCCCTTTCTTAAAACATTTGGACAAACTATGTCCCCCCCGCAGCCGGAGCACTCATGCTTGAACCTACACGCTGCACCAAATTTGCACTGGCCTTCGTTAAATTGCCAGCACAATCCCTTTTTCTGGATCCCCGAGGGCCCGGCTCCCGTTCCCCCGGCCCCGCCACGAAAGGGCTGGCTCGGGGCCGCCATTAAGCGCATCCATAAGGAAATGTCCTTATGATCCCACCGCATGCCGGGCCGCAACGCCTTCCGCTGCCTAAACTGCTCATCATACCGCAGCCATGCCAAGCCCCCGTACGTGCGATACGCCTCCCCGATTGCATCCATATAGCCGAATAGAGCCGAGCAGTGCTCCGACTCCTTTTCCCCTACCACGCTAGCCAAAATTGCGAACGCCTGCAACCAATTGTAAAAGGAACGAGGAATGAGCCTATAACAGCGTTTTTCTTCCTCCTCTTTTTCCTTCTTGGAATCGCTCGGCTTCACCTTGTCTAGGTTAAATTTTTCCAGGGGTAGTAAGGAAAATATCTCCACATACTCCCCTTTCCAAATTTTTTCCCTCACCTCTTTTTTGAGGTGCGCCCCTAGCAGTCCCTCAAAGCACACATACACCTCGCTCTTAGCCCTATCATCCAGCCGCACCACCTCATCCTCCTTTTCCTTCTCCTTTTCTCCCGCTTTATCGCCTGCAGGCTCCACTGCTCCGCTACCTACACCCACCCCTACCGGCGCCTTCTCGCCGCTAGCCGCCGCTGCGCCATCCACCGCCGACCCCGTCCAGGCCGCCGCTGCCGGCACTCAAGCTAAACCCTGCAAAAGCCACAGCAACTGGCTAAGCAAAGCTGACCCCTCTGGTGCTGCCGTGCCCACAGCCACCTCCCCAGCACCAGCACCCCGCGCCGCAAGCAATGCCGAATCCACGGCTAGCTCACCCGACCGTGACGTGGAGATGGAATTCGATACTGCGACGCCGTCCGCTATCGGCTACTCTAATTCATCCCCCGACCTGAGGGCTCCTTCTTCTTCCTCACTGTAGCCGTCCTCCACCGTCCCAGCTCCAGAGGACGCAGCCGATGCGTCCCCTCCACCACAGCCACCCTCCTGGGCAGCCGCATGGGCACTGGCAGTGGGCGTCCTCTGCTTTCTGTGCGGCGACAGCCCACAAGACCGTCCTGTCCCCTGGGCCGCTGCCGACCGAGTCCTCTTCCTGGAGGAGCCTCTCCCCGAGCTCAGGGGGCTCCCCACCGCCGGTTCCTGCCCTCCAGGGCCTCCAACCGAGACCTCCCGAGGGGTCCTCCCCCGCCCGAGGGAGACCGCGGCCGCCGGGCGCAGTGCTGATGACATGAGGGACCTGGCGGTCCCTGCGGGGCTCCCGCCGTCCCTCCTGCCCTCCGCAGCCGTGCAGGTATCCGGGTGGCGCCTGCCCACACCGGTCCCCCTGCTGGCTGCCTGCGCCCGGCCCCCCCACCGTCCTCGGGGGGTACTGCTGGCCTCCATCGTAAGCCGGGCATGCTCCTGTCCAGAAGCAGCCGCCGGGACATGCCCCACCGCCGGGGGCCCGGCGTCCAGAGCAGGCCCCAGGCTGGACACGCCCCCTCTCCGTGCCTCCGGTTCTCGCTGGACACAGCCCAGTTCCCGGGCTGCCGCTGGCCTGCCAGATCTAGCCCGGGGCCTGGGACTGGAAGTAGGCCCCAGGCCGGGCCCGCCTCCATCCAGGCCACTGCTGGCCTCATTCCATCGCCGGGCTCACTCCCGGCCGGGAGACGCCGCTGGGCTCTGCACTCCAGCCCGAGGCCTGACATTGGGAGAAGGCCCCGGGCTGGCCACGCCCCTTTCTCGGCCGCCGCGGCCTCGCCGGAGATTCCTCCCGGCGGCCGGGGCAGACGCTGGGAGCTGCTGCCCCCCGCCCCGCCGCGGAGGGTCCCGAGGGGGGCTCTCGCTGGGCCTCCTCGCCCCCCCTGCGCCCGGAGAGTACCTGAGCGGGGGCCTCAAACGCCGCCCGCGGCTAGAGGGGGAGCGAGGGGCAGGTGCCGACGGGGAAACCCAAGCAGCCCTGACGTGGGACTGCACTGCCTGGGCCCCGTGCACCGCCATCGCCGCTCTGATCAGCCTATTCAGCTCCTGGAGGTCCGCCATGCTGGTTCCGTGGTCCTGGTCCTGGGTCTCCAATCTGTCGCCGTCCAGAGTCCAAAAGGGGAGGTAAGACCCTCCCTCATCACTTTTATACTCCCCCCCCTCCCCTACAGGGATCCTTTCTCCACCAATCCCCTATATCTTCCCATAATGTCCCTCATTATAACTTTATTAACCCCTCACTCCCTCCCTTCCCTCTGGTCATGTCGCCCCTCCCCCCTATGGGGTCCATGGCTTTCTGAACAAGGCAACAAGACAACAAGGTCCCTCTGAAAAGATTTCAAAGCAGAATGGGGATGTGTAGAAGAAGCAGTAGGGAAATGTCTAAGTTGAGGATCATAGACACAGTAAGCCACCAAGGAAATATGCCAGATGCTGGTCTAGACTGATGCTTCAAAATTTGAAATATTTGGATGTAACACAATGCAGTTATTTTGCCAAATTGCTGGTGAACGGTATAATGATTATCTGCAGGCAACAGTGAAGCATGGTAGAGGTTCTTTGCAAATTTTGGGCTGCATTTCACAAAATGTCATTTGGCATTTGGTCATGAATAATACTTCATGCTGAGAAATGTAGGCAGATAAGTATCTAATATGTAATAATAATTAGTATTATATATGATTATCTATTATTAAATTATGATAGATAATTATCTAATACTAGAAGGTGGCCAGATTCTACGCATCGGGTATTCTAGAATTTACGTATTGTGTAGTTCATGTATGATTTTTGTTATATATATAGATGTTGTTTTGTGTACTTACCAAGTGTTTGTGTAGGGCGCTGTACATGTTCTGGGTGTTCTCTGGGTGTGGCGGGGGGTCAGAGCAGTGTTGTATGTGTGTTGCGTGTGTTGCGCTGTTTGTGGAGCGCTGTGTGTCTGTAGCGTTGTGTGTGTGTGTGTGTTTTGGGGGGAGGTATGTTTTGTGCAATGCGAGTGTTGTGCTGTATGTGCGTATATTTATGTATGCCGCGGTGTTTGTGTGTTGGGTGTTGTGTGTGTGCAGCGTTGTCTGTGTGTGTGGGTGTCTGTGTAGGGCGGTGTTTGTGGTTCCCAGTGTGTGTGTGTGTTGTGCAGTGCGCACGCGCGTGTGTGTGTGTGTGTGTGTGTGTGTGTCGGGGGGAGGTGGGCACCTCCCATCGTGCTCCATCCCCCATGCTGCGCACCTCCCATCGTGCTCCATCCCCCATGCTGCGCAGCCCCCATCGTGCTCCATCCCCATGCTGCGCACTCCCCATCGTGCTCCATCCACCATGCTGTGCACTCCCAAACGTGCTCCATCCGTCATGCTGCGCACTCCCAAACGTGGTCCATCCGCCATGCTGTGCACTCCCAAACGTGCTCCATCCGCCATGCTGCGCTCTCCCCATCGTGCTGCATCCCCCATGCTGCGCACTCCCAAACGTGCTCCATCCGCCATGCTGCGCACTCCAAAACGTGCTCCATCCGCCATGTTGCGCACTCCCCATCGTGCTCCATCCGCCATGCTGCGCACTCCCCATCGTGCTCCATCCGCCATGCTGCGCACTCCCAAACGTGCTCCATCCGCCATGCTGCGCACTCCCAAACGTGCTCCATCCGCCATGCTGCGCACTCCCAAACGTGCTCCATCCGCCATGCTGCGCACTCCCCATCGTGCACCATCCGACATGCTGCACACTCCCCAACGTGCTCCATCCGCCATGCTGCGCACTCCCAAACTTGCTCCATCCGCTATGCTGCGCACTCCCAAACGTGCTCCATCCGCCATGCTGCGCACTCCCAAACGTGCTCCATCCGCCATGCTGCGCACTCCCAAAAGTGGTCCATCCGCCATGCTGCGCACTCCCAAACGTGGTCCATCCGCTATGCTGCGCACTCCCAAACGTGGTCCATCCGCCATGCTGCGCACTCCTAAACGTGCTCCATCCGCCATGCTGCGCACTCCCAAACATGCTCCATCCGCCATGCTGCGCACTCCCAAACGTGCTCCATCCGCCATGCTGCGCACTCCAAAACATGCTCCATCCCCCATGCTGCGCACTCCCCATCGTGCTCCATTCCCCATGCTGCGCACCCCCCATCGTGCTCCATCCCCCATGCTGCACCAGCATTAGCCTCTCTGCCCGCAGCATCAGCCTCTCTGCCCGCAGCATCAGCCTCTCTGCCCGCAGCATCAGCCTCTCTCCTCCCAGCATAAGCCTCTCTGCCCGCAGCATCAGCCTCTCTCCTTCCAGCATCAGCCTCTCTCCTCCCAGCATCAGCCTTTTCTGTCCCCAGCATCAGCCTCTCTCCTCCCAGCCTACCCCAGCCTCAGCCTCCCCCAGCATCAGCCTCTCTTCTCTCAGCCTCCCCCTCCCAGCCTTCTCCAGGATCAGCCTCTCTCCTCCCAGCATCAGCCTCTCTCATCTCAGCATCAGCCTCTGTCCTCCCAGCATCAGCCTCTCTCCTCCCAGCATCAGCCTCTCTCCTCCCAGCATCAGCCTTTTCTGTCCCCAGCATCAGCCTCTCTCCTCCCAGCCTACCCCAGCCTCAGCCTCCCCCAGCATCAGCCTCTCTTCTCTCAGCCTCCCCCTCCCAGCCTTCCCCAGGATCAGCCTCTCTCCTCCCAGCCTCCTCCAGCACGCCGTGCTCCTCTGCCGACACAGATCCGATCGCACACACACACACCCGATCACATACACTCACACACACCCGATCGCATACACTCACACACACCCGATCGCATACACTCATACACACCCGATCGCATACACTCACACACACCCGATCGCATACACTCACACACACCCGATCGCATACACTCACGCACACACACATTGACGATGTTGCACATACGCGCTCACACTCACAACATCCGGAGATACCACATGCTTCTGGCCATGTGATCCTCTGGCAGGTCCTGGAAGTTCACTGCACAGTATTGCCGCCGAGAAGCAAGCGATATCCCAGGATATTGTGAGTGTGTGGATGTGATGTGTGTGTGTGAGGTGTGTGTGAGAGTGAGTGTGATCTGATGTGTGTGTATATTCCGCTGCTGCAGGACCTTGATGCGCTGGTAACTATGCTACCATGGTTACCAGCGTATCTCGTCCCCCGCTCGCACGGGAGCCCACACCAGCATACGGCGGCAACCCCAGCAATGCGAGGGTATGTGTCGGCTGGGTTGGCGGTGTACGCTGATGTGGGCTCCCGGGGGTACAGTACTCACCTGGGAGTCGTGGCTCCGTGTCAGTCGGTTCGGGGAATGCGTGCGGGGGGCAGGGCCAGAGCGAGCGTGCATTGCGTGAGGGGGGCGGGGCGTGGGCGAGTTGCCTGGGCGAGTGGCCAATCCGTGCGGGGGGCGGGGCCATGGCGAGCCCAGCGGTCAATCAGCTTTCTGTCACCGTAAGGACACAATTTTGGAGCAAGACAGACAGACAGACAGACAGACAGAATAAGGCAATTATATATATAGATTCAATATCATCAGAGAGGTGTCTGATTGGCTCCAAATTTATACAGCAGCAATACAATGACCCTAAACATACAGCCAATGTGCTTATTATGGATTTGCAAAAGCCTACATTCACAAAAGATGTGTGATTAGCTCTCCAAGATGTTTAGACAGACTTCCTTGTTGAGTTCCAAAAACTGTGTCAAAATGTATATATGTGTATACATGTATATATATACAGTGGGGAAAAAAGTATGTAGTCAGCCACCAATTGTGCAAGTTCTCCCACTTAAAAAGATGGAAGAAGGCCTGTAATTGACATCATAGGTAGACCACAACTATGAGAGACAAGATGAGAAAAAAATCCAAAAAATCACCTTGTCTGATTTGGCAATATTATTTTTGCAGATTATGGTGGAAAATAAGAATTTGGTCAATAACAAAAGTTCATCTCAATATTTTGTTATATATCCTTTGTTGGCAATGACAGAGGTCAAACGTTTTCTGTAAGTCTTCATAAGGTTTGCACACACTGTTGGTGATATGTTGGCCCATTCCTCCATGCAGATCTCCTCTAGAGCAATGATGTTTTCGGCCAGTCACTGGGCAACATGGACTTTCAACTCCCTCCAAAGGTTTTCAAAGGGGTTGAAATCTGGAGACTGGCTAGGCCACTCCAAGATCTTCATATGCTTCTTATGAAGCCACTCCTTCATTGCCCTGGCGATGTGCGTGGGATCATTATCATGCTGAAAGACCCAGCCTCATTTCATCTTCAATACCTTTGCTGATGGAAGGAGGTTTCCACTCAAAATCTCACGATACATGGCCCCATTCATTCTTTCATGTACACAGATCAGTCATCCAGGTCCCTTTGCAGAGAAACAGCCCCAAAGCAAGATGTTGCCACCCCCATGCTTCACAGTAGGTATGGTGTTCTTTGGATGCAACTCAGCATCCTGTCTCCTGCAAACATGACGAGTTGTGTTTCTACCAAACAGTTCTACTTTGGTTTTATCAGACCATATGATATTCTCCCAATACTCTTGTGGATAATCCAAATGCTCTCTAACAAACTTTAGAAGGGCCCGGACATGTACTGGCTTAAGCAGGGGACACAAGTCTGGCACTGCAGGACCTGAGTCCCTGGTGGTGCAGTGTGTTACTGATGTTAGCCTTTGTTATGGTGGTCCCAGCTCTATGTAGGTCATTCACTAGGTCCTGCGTGTGGTTCTGGGATTTTTGCTCACTGTTCGTGTGATAATTTTGACCCTATGGGATGAGAACTTGCGTGCAGCCCTAGATTGAGGGAGATTATCAGTGGTCTTGTATGGCTTCCATTTTCTTATTATTGCTCACATAGTTGATTTCATCACACCAAGCTGCTTTCATATTGCAGATTCAGTCTTCCCAGCCTGTAGTAGGCCTACAATTTTGTTTCTGGTGTCCTTCGACAGCTCTTTTGTATTCACCATAGTGAAGTTTGGAGTGTCACTGTTTGAGGTTGTGGACAGGTGTCTTTTATACTGATAACAAGTTCAAACAGGTGCCATTACTACAGAGGGCAGAGGAGCCTCTTAAAGAAGAAGTTACAGGTCTGTGAGAGCCAGAAATCTTGCATGTTTTTAGATGACTAAATATTTATTTTCCACCATAATTTGCAAAAAAACCTTGCCAAATCAGACAAGGGAATTTCTGGATTTGTTTTCTAATTTTTTCTCTCATAGGTGTGGTCTACCTAAGATGTCAATTACAGGCCTCTCTCACCGTTTTAAGTGGGAGAACTTGCACATTTGGTCGCTGAATAAACACTTTTTTTCCCCAATGTAAATATATACTGCTCAAAAAAATAAAGGGAATAGGGATGATCGAATACCAAATATCCACTTTGACAAATATCCGACAAATAGGTCGCCGCTATTGGAGTATTCGTGAATATTCGTCTCCCAATGTAAGTCTAGGGGAAACTCGAATAATTTCACGTTGGACCTAATGGTGAGCTGTGGTGACTGAGGAAATGGCTGAAATGGATGGGAAAAGGCAGAAGCAGTATGGGCACAGCCTGTAGAAGGTGCGTTACTGCATTTCTGGTGTCCTGGAATAACATGCTCAGAGCAGGACGCGGCATTTACGTAGTCGCCAAAACAGCTCTTAAACCAAAGTAAAAGATGGGAAATTGATAAGAAATAGTTTGTAGTGCATAATCACTTTAATAAAACGTAAAATCAAGCTCCGACCTCAAAGAAACCACATTAGCATATGTTCACATGTTTCGTTTTTTACATTTTTCTCCCTTTTTCGATTAGAAAGGGCTTTAACTTATAGAAGAAAGAAGGAACATCAGGCTCTTTAGGCGAGGAAAGCCATGGTCTTTATTTTAGCATGCAGACAACGGATGACATGACCAGCACAGCACTACGCATTTCAAGTGAAACAATCACCCTTAATCATGATGCTGGGAAGGCGGCACTACAAGGTTTATATACAATTACTGATTGAAAACACAAGTGTTTAAATTACTTGAGCACCAGACATACATGTTAGAAGTATTGCTTTCAGAATTTTTATATATATATATATATATATATATATATATATATATATATATATATATATATATATTACAAATAAATAATCAATTTCTTTACATTTCTGGACTGGGTTTAAATGTATATTCTATGATACTGGTTATAATACACCAATATATCTGTGCACATATGCACACACAAGGGCATATGCATATATATATATATATATATATATATATATATATACAGTTAGCTCCAGAAATATTTGGACAGTGACACAATTTTCGCGAGTTGGGCTCTGCATGCCACCACATTGGATTTGAAATGAAATCTCTACAACAGAATTCAAGTGCAGATTGTAACATTTAATTTGAAGGTTTGAACAAAAATATCTGATAGAAATTGTAGGAATTGTACACATTTCTTTACAAACACTCCACATTTTAGGAGGTCAAAAGTAATTGGACAAATAAACCAAACCCAAAAAAAAAAAATTATTTTCAATATTTTGTTGCAAATCCTTTGGAGGCAATCACTGCCTTAAGTCTGGAACCCATGGACATCACCAAACGCTGGGTTTCCTCCTTCTTAATGCTTTGCCAGGCCTTTACAGCCGCAGCCTTCAGGTCTTGCTTGTTTGTGGGTCTTTCCGTCTTAAGTCTGGATTTGAGCAAGTGAAATGCATGCTCAATTGGGTTAAGATCTGGTGATTGACTTGGCCATTGCAGAATGGTCCACTTTTTTGCACTCATGAACTCCTGGGTAGCTTTGGCTGTATGCTTGGGGTCATTGTCCATCTGTACTATGAAGCGCCGTCCGATCAACTTTGCGGCATTTGGCTGAATCTGGGCTGAAAGTATATCCCGGTACACTTCAGAATTCATCCGGCTACTCTTGTCTGCTGTTATGTCATCAATAAACACAAGTGACCCAGTGCCATTGAAAGCCATGCATGCCCATGCCATCACGTTGCCTCCACCATGTTTTACAGAGGATGTGGTGTGCCTTGGATCATGTGCCGTTCCCTTTCTTCTCCAAACTTTTTTCTTCCCATCATTCTGGTACAGGTTGATCTTGGTCTCATCTGTCCATAGAATACTTTTCCAGAACTGAGCTGGCTTCATGAGGTGTTTTTCAGCAAATTTAACTCTGGCCTGTCTATTTTTGGAGTTGATGAATGGTTTGCATCTAGATGTGAACCCTTTGTATTTACTTTCATGGAGTCTTCTCTTTACTGTTGACTTAGAGACAGATACACCTACTTCACTGAGAGTGTTCTGGACTTCAGTTGATGTTGTGAACGGGTTCTTCTTCACCAAAGAAAGTATGCGGCGATCATCCACCACTGTTGTCATCCGTGGACGCCCAGGCCTTTTTGAGTTCCCAAGCTCACCAGTCAATTCCTTTTTTCTCAGAATGTACCCGACTGTTGATTTTGCTACTCCAAGCATGTCTGCTATCTCTCTGATGGAGTTTTTCTTTTTTTTCAGCCTCAGAATGTTATGCTTCACCTCAATTGAGAGTTCCTTAGGCCGCATGTTGTCTGGTCACAGCAACAGCTTCCAAATGCAAAACCACACACCTGTAATCAACCCCAGACCTTTTAACTACTTCATTGATTACAGGTTAACGAGGGAGACGCCTTCAGAGTTAATTGTAGCCCTTAGAGTCCCTTGTCCAATTACTTTTGGTCCCTTGAAAAAGAGGAGGCTATGCATTACAGAGCTATGATTCCTAAACCCTTTCTCCGATTTGGATGTGAAAACTCTCATATTGCAGCTGGGAGTGTGCACTTTCAGCCCATATTATATATATAATTGTACTTCTGAACATGTTTTTGTAGACAACTAAAATAACAAAACTTGTGTCACTGTCCAAATATTTCTGGACCTAACTGTATATATATATATTTTCATATGCAAACATACATATACATTCATTTTTTCTATGTATGAAGTTTAAATTTAAATATTCTCAAATTAAAAAACATTTTATATGCACATACAATTAATTAACCATATTTTTCCAAGAATATTTCTAAATACAGATAAACCCAATTCATCCATTTTTATACAAATTCTCTATTATAGTGAATTGATATATGTTCAAAAAAGGCCAATTATCGTGATCTTAGACTGTGTCAACATAAGTAAGGTATAAGTTGCGATTTATACTAAGCAAAAGCTACTTTAGTTTTATTTCAGTTCATAGACATCTGTGTTAAACTGCCATTTGAAATGTATCCCTTGCTTCTGTTAGGGTACCGTCACACTTTACCGACGCTCTAGTGATCCCACCAGCGATCTGACCTGGTCAGGATTGCTGGTGTGTCGCTACATGGTCGCTGGTGAGCTGTCAATCAAGCAGATCTCACCAGCGACCAGTGACCAGCCCCCAGCGACGCGTGGAAGCAATGCTGCGCTTGGTAAATAAGGTAAATATCGGGTAACCAAGCGCTTGATTACCTGATATTTACCTTGGTTACCAGTGCACACCGCTTAGTGCTGGCTCCCTGCACTCCTAGCCAGAGTACACATCGGGTTAATAAGCAAACCGCTTTGCTTATTTACCCGATGTGTAGTCCGGCTACTTGTGCAGGGAGCAGTGAGCCGGCACTGTCAGCCTGAGAGCGGCGGACGCTAGTAACCAAAGTAAATAACGGGTGACCAAGCAAAGGGCTTTGCTTGGTTACCCGATATTTACCGTTGTTACAGCTTACCGCAGGCTGCCAGACGCCGGCTCCCTGCACATTCAGATCGTTGCTCTCTCGCTGTCAAACACAGCGATGTGTGCTTCACAGCAGGAGAGCAACGTCCAAAAAATAAACCAGCACTGTGTGTAACGAGCAGCAATCTCACAGCAGGGGCCAGATCGCTGCTCAGTGTCACACACAGCGAGATCGCTAATGAGATCACTGGTGCGTCACAAAAACCGTGACTCAGCAGCGATCTATTTTTTTTTACTTTTTTTTACTTTTTTTTTTTTTTTACTAGCCCCCCTAGGGGGCTATAGTGATCAGCAATCCGATCTCTGTGCACTATCTGCATATCTCAGCTACAGAGCTGAGAACTGCAGATATGGTGCTTTACTTTCAATGCCGGCTGTATTCTGGCATTGAAAGGAAGTGACTCATGTTAGCTACAGGCGTCATCACATGACCCTGTGCTACCATGGCAACCACCGAAAGTCACGTGATCACGCATGTGACTTCCAGTGGGGGCGGCGGTAAGTGAAAATCATGGCCGCGCGTATATACATCTCACTGCCAGACTTTGGCAGCGAGATGTAAGGGGTTAAATGTTCCGGGTGGAATGCGATTCCACTCAGAACATGCAGGCACACATGTCAGCTGTTAAAAACAGCTGATATGTGCCCGGATCGCCGCATCCTGCCCGTTGTAGGGGGCGGGGCTTAACGTCACACGCTCCATGACGGATATATCCGTCAAAGGTCGTGAAGGGGTTAATAATAGATCATGCGGTCTCTGCGGAGATTCAGACCATGAGGAAAGGTGGTTCCCAGTCTGAATATCCACCAGACCTCTCTTTTGCACAATTTTTTTTCTATATTGCCTCCGCTGTGTGATTTATGTATTTTTTCTATGCCATATACCTACAAAGTGTCAATTTTCTCATTATGTTTTTTAATAAAATGTTTTGATAACTGGGAGATACCTCTGGAAATTTTTTTATGTGTTACAGTTAGGTCCAGAAATATTTGGACAGTGACACAAGTTTTGTTATTTTAGCTGTTTACAAAAACATGTTCAGAAATACAATTATATATATATAATATGGGCTGAAAGTGCACACTCCCAGCTGCAATATGAGAGTTTTCACATCCAAATCGGAGAAAGGGTTTAGGAATCATAGCTCTGTAATACATAGCCTCCTCTTTTTCAAGGGACCAAAAGTAATTGGACAAGGGACTCTAAGGGCTGCAATTAACTCTGAAGGCATCTCCCTTGTTAACCTGCAATCAATGAAGTAGTTAAAAGGTCTGGGGTTGATTACAGGTGTGTGGTTTTGCATTTGGAAGCTGTTGCTGTGACCAGACAACATGCGGTCTAGAGAACTCTCAATTGAGGTGAAGCAGAACATCCGGAGGCTGAAAGAAAAGAAAAAATCCATCAGAGAGATAGCAGACATGCTTGGAGCAGCAAAATCAACAGTCGGGTACATTCTGAGAAAAAAGGAATTGACTGGTGAGCTTGGGAACTCAAAAAGGCCTGGGCGTCCACGGATGACAACAGTGGTGGATGATCGCCGCATACTTTCTTTGGTGAAGAAGAACCCGTTCACAACATCAACTGAAGTCCAGAACACTTTCAGTGAAGTAGGTGTATCTGTCTCTAAGTCAACAGTAAAGAGAAGATTCCATGAAAGTAAATACAAAGGGTTCACATCTAGATGCAAACCATTCATCAACTCCAAAAATAGACAGGCCAGAGTTAAATTTGCTGAAAAACACCTCATGAAGCAAGCTCAGTTCTGGAAATGTATTCTATGGACAGATGAGACCAAGATCAACCTGTACCAGAATGATGGGAAGAAAAAAGTTTGGAGAAGAAAGGGAACGGCACATGATCCAAGGCACACCACATCCTCTGTAAAACATGGTGGAGGCAACATGATGGCATGGGCATGCATGGCTTTCAATGGCACTGGGTCACTTGTGTTTATTGATGACATAACAGCAGACAAGAGTAGCCAGATGAATTCAGAAGTGTACCGGGATATACTTTCAGCCCAGATTCAGCCAAATGCCGCAAAGTTGATCGGATGGCTCTTCATAGTACAGATGGACAATGACCCCAAGCATACAGCCAAAGCTACCCAGGAGTTCATGAGTGCAAAAAAGTGGAACATTCTGCAATGGCCAAGCCATTCACCAGATCTTAACCCAATTGAGCATGCATTTCACTTGCTCAAATCCAGACTTAAGACGGAAAGACCCACAAACAAGCAAGACCTGAAGGCTGCGGCTGTAAAGGCCTGGCAAAGCATTAAGAAGGAGGAAACCCAGCGTTTGGTGATGTCCATGGGTTCCAGACTTAAGGCAGTGATTGCCTCCAAAGGATTCGCAACAAAATATTGAAAAAAAAAAATTTTGTTTGGGTTTGGTTTATTTGTCCAATTACTTTTGACCTCCTAAAATGTGGAGTGTTTGTAAAGAAATGTGTACAATTCCTACAATTTCTATCAGATATTTTTGTTCAAACCTTCAAATTAAACGTTACAATCTGCACTTGAATTCTATTGTAGAGGTTTCATTTCAAATCCAATGTAGTGGCATGCAGATCCCAACTCGCGAAAATTGTGTCACTGTCCAAATATTTCTGGACCTAACTGTATATCATGCAAATATTCCTTAATACGTATATATTTTAGTTTACAAGTTGTGCATTCTGCCAAATAAACTATATACGTGCTTCTACAATTTATAAAGGCTTTAATTGCATAACTGCTACTGGCATTATTTTTGCTGAAAGATGTGTTTTTTTTGGGGGGTTATTGGACATAATTTACAATGTTTCCCTGCACATTGATAAAATCCTTTTAGAGATAACCAGTTAGTGCCTATGAGATTCGATTTCTTACTGTTAATTTCACTTGGGGATAGTTAGTCACCCAGGGAGGTTGCTCTCCTAGCAACCACTAACTTATACATTATATTGGTGTCTGTCTCGCTCCTTTTTTGGGACATATTTGACAGCACTTTAAAAGGTCAGTTACAATGTACCCGTTGGGATTTTGGCCTTGCCCTCCTCCTCCACCAACACCACCGGCTCCAGTGAGCCTCTACTCAAATGTAGAAAGGGCCACTGGCTGTCCTCAAATCTCAGACTTGTTAGGGCCCTCAATTGGTGCCATGTAACATATATTGGGGAGGGACAGCGGTAATTTGTAGTTTTGTGCGTCCCCAATGTCATTAGTGTGAAAGTTGAAATACGTACTCCATAACACTTTACAGTGCTATTGCCAATGTGGCCATTTGGGTGTTGGCCTTGCCCTCCTCCTCTACCAACACCACCGGCTCCAGTGGCCCTCTATTCAAATTCTATTCAAATTATTCAGTAATGTCTGTTTTATGGACAAATGAACGCCACGCTGGGACATCGAAGCTGATGTCGTTGATGATAATTGCATATGGCCAAAAGCAGGTTGGGAGCAGGAGGCATCATCGCCTGCTTCCTAGACCGCAGTGTGTGAAGCATGCAACACCGTGGAAGTGGCAGTTGTTTCACTCTGGAACTCAGGCTTTCTTCCACTAGCTAACACCGAGGTTTTAAAAAAATTCAGTTTCCCTATGAGAAAATGGTTCAGACACCATGGAGCACAGCATCAGAAGGTACTCCCAACTGCTTTTTTTTTTTTAAATAAATTGGCAGGATTTGCAACAGTCCATAACATGCCAAAGATTTTAAAAAAAATTCTGATTCCTTAGGGGGCCATGTGTAACACACCGTTGAGCACAGCATCAATAAAGAACACAAAGATAGACGGCCTGACCAATTATTCTAGACAGTATGGCCGTATGGCACATTTTATAAAAATATTTTAGTGTAGGACTGCTTCAAATGAGATTTGCCGTGACGTGGCGAAGCAGCTCAAGAAATTGCAATTTTTTGCCAAAAATCTCAAAATTTTTAATATAAGTACAGTTTGGAATGTTTACTGCCGCAGTGCACATTTGGTGCTGGCTTTTTGTTTTTTCTTCATTGAATTGGTCGGTGGTTGACCTCCACCTTGCTATGCACCCCAATTTGGGATGTATTCCATCTGTCTGGATTTTGGCGGTTGGTGACTGTTCACATTAAGTCATCAGGCTTTGTCCACAGGCTATTTACTTCATGCAGCATTTGCTTGGACCTGTCCCGCCCACAGCCATGACTCAGTCATGGGTACGGGATTGAAATAGACCAGGTGAGTGCTGCTAAGAGCAGTTCTACTATTCATATGTGAGGCCGTATGGCACATTTTATAAAAATATTTTAGTGTAGGACTGCTTCAAATGAGATTTGCCGTGACGTGGCGAAGCAGCTCAAGAAATTGCAATTTTTTGCCAAAAATCTCAAAATTTTTAATATAAGTACAGTTTGGAATGTTTACTGCCGCAGTGCACATTTGGTGCTGGCTTTTTGTTTTTTCTTCATTGAATTGGTCGGTGGTTGACCTCCACCTTGCTATGCACCCCAATTTGGGATGTATTCCATCTGTCTGGATTTTGGCGGTTGGTGACTGTTCACATTAAGTCATCAGGCTTTGTCCACAGGCTATTTACTTCATGCAGCATTTGCTTGGACCTGTCCCGCCCACAGCCATGACTCAGTCATGGGTACGGGATTGAAATAGACCAGGTGAGTGCTGCTAAGAGCAGTTCTACTATTCATATGTGAGGCCGTATGGCACATTTTATAAAAATATTTTAGTGTAGGACTGCTTCAAATGAGATTTGCCGTGACGTGGCGAAGCAGCTCAAGAAATTGCAATTTTTTGCCAAAAATCTCAAAATTTTTAATATAAGTACAGTTTGGAATGTTTACTGCCGCAGTGCACATTTGGTGCTGGCTTTTTGTTTTTTCTTCATTGAATTGGTCGGTGGTTGACCTCCACCTTGCTATGCACCCCAATTTGGGATGTATTCCATCTGTCTGGATTTTGGCGGTTGGTGACTGTTCACATTAAGTCATCAGGCTTTGTCCACAGGCTATTTACTTCATGCAGCATTTGCTTGGACCTGTCCCGCCCACAGCCATGACTCAGTCATGGGTACGGGATTGAAATAGACCAGGTGAGTGCTGCTAAGAGCAGTTCTACTATTCATATGTGAGGCCGTATGGCACATTTTATAAAAATATTTTAGTGTAGGACTGCTTCAAATGAGATTTGCCGTGACGTGGCGAAGCAGCTCAAGAAATTGCAATTTTTTGCCAAAAATCTCAAAATTTTTAATATAAGTACAGTTTGGAATGTTTACTGCCGCAGTGCACATTTGGTGCTGGCTTTTTGTTTTTTCTTCATTGAATTGGTCGGTGGTTGACCTCCACCTTGCTATGCACCCCAATTTGGGATGTATTCCATCTGTCTGGATTTTGGCGGTTGGTGACTGTTCACATTAAGTCATCAGGCTTTGTCCACAGGCTATTTACTTCATGCAGCATTTGCTTGGACCTGTCCCGCCCACAGCCATGACTCAGTCATGGGTACGGGATTGAAATAGACCAGGTGAGTGCTGCTAAGAGCAGTTCTACTATTCATATGTGAGGCCGTATGGCACATTTTATAAAAATATTTTAGTGTAGGACTGCTTCAAATGAGATTTGCCGTGACGTGGCGAAGCAGCTCAAGAAATTGCAATTTTTTGCCAAAAATCTCAAAATTTTTAATATAAGTACAGTTTGGAATGTTTACTGCCGCAGTGCACATTTGGTGCTGGCTTTTTGTTTTTTCTTCATTGAATTGGTCGGTGGTTGACCTCCACCTTGCTATGCACCCCAATTTGGGATGTATTCCATCTGTCTGGATTTTGGCGGTTGGTGACTGTTCACATTAAGTCATCAGGCTTTGTCCACAGGCTATTTACTTCATGCAGCATTTGCTTGGACCTGTCCCGCCCACAGCCATGACTCAGTCATGGGTACGGGATTGAAATAGACCAGGTGAGTGCTGCTAAGAGCAGTTCTACTATTCATATGTGAGGCCGTATGGCACATTTTATAAAAATATTTTAGTGTAGGACTGCTTCAAATGAGATTTGCCGTGACGTGGCGAAGCAGCTCAAGAAATTGCAATTTTTTGCCAAAAATCTCAAAATTTTTAATATAAGTACAGTTTGGAATGTTTACTGCCGCAGTGCACATTTGGTGCTGGCTTTTTGTTTTTTCTTCATTGAATTGGTCGGTGGTTGACCTCCACCTTGCTATGCACCCCAATTTGGGATGTATTCCATCTGTCTGGATTTTGGCGGTTGGTGACTGTTCACATTAAGTCATCAGGCTTTGTCCACAGGCTATTTACTTCATGCAGCATTTGCTTGGACCTGTCCCGCCCACAGCCATGACTCAGTCATGGGTACGGGATTGAAATAGACCAGGTGAGTGCTGCTAAGAGCAGTTCTACTATTCATATGTGAGGCCGTATGGCACATTTTATAAAAATATTTTAGTGTAGGACTGCTTCAAATGAGATTTGCCGTGACGTGGCGAAGCAGCTCAAGAAATTGCAATTTTTTGCCAAAAATCTCAAAATTTTTAAAATAAGTACAGTTTGGAATGTTTACTGCCGCAGTGCACATTTGGTGCTGGCTTTTTGTTTTTTCTTCATTGAATTGGTCGGTGGTTGACCTCCACCTTGCTATGCACCCCAATTTGGGATGTATTCCATCTGTCTGGATTTTGGCGGTTGGTGACTGTTCACATTAAGTCATCAGGCTTTGTCCACAGGCTATTTACTTCATGCAGCATTTGCTTGGACCTGTCCCGCCCACAGCCATGACTCAGTCATGGGTACGGGATTGAAATAGACCAGGTGAGTGCTGCTAAGAGCAGTTCTACTATTCATATGTGAGGCCGTATGGCACATTTTATAAAAATATTTTAGTGTAGGACTGCTTCAAATGAGATTTGCCGTGACGTGGCGAAGCAGCTCAAGAAATTGCAATTTTTTGCCAAAAATCTCAAAATTTTTAATATAAGTACAGTTTGGAATGTTTACTGCCGCAGTGCACATTTGGTGCTGGCTTTTTGTTTTTTATTCTAGACAGTGTAGCCTCGACAGTGCTTGTGCCAGTGCATAATGTGCAAAGGGTTGAAAAATATTGCCCTGGGTGATTGGGCCGAACAATTAAATCGCAGCAGCATAACATGTTAGAGTAGTCATGTGGTCTCATTAGAAAATAGAAGACAAAATAAACAATGGAACTTATTTGAACTTAAGAAATACAAATTTTGGGGCTACAGTTATTATTGGGTCTTGTTAAGAGGCGGCCTGAGATACTCTGGGGCAATCTATCGATGGTTCATTTTGATCATCGTAAAACTTGATGTGGATAGTCGTGTGCGAATATCTGTTATTATGGACCCCACTGAGCTGAAAACACGCTCAGACAACACACTCGCAGCAGGGCAAGCTAGCACTTCCAAAGCGTATAAGGTGAGGTCTGGCCAGGTGTTCAGCTTGGAAAGCCAATAGGTATCGGGAACTTTAGACTCTGAAAGCATGCTAATATGGTCACCTACATAGTCCCGCATCATCTTTCTTAAGTGTTCCCTGCTTTTCATAGTTCCCTCCAACCGGTATCTGGTTCTGAGTTGACGGTTTGTGGAAAATGGATGAGTTTTGGCACATTAGTCCCATGAGTGTGTTGCTCCTGCTATGCATAGCCCTACCTTGTCATCCTGTTGCGTGAGATTACACACTACCTATGATGCCAGCATTATCTGATGCTAATCGTTTCATCAACTGCTCCACTACAGCCCTCTTGAATGTTTCCGTAGTACAATCCTTATTTGCCTCGAAAAGTAGAGAATAGAATTTGTCTTTGTAGCGTGGTTCAAGGAAGGTACATAACCAGTATTTGTTGCCTGCCAAAATGGGAACTAGCCGACAGTCATGAGAAATGGGGGCTAATACGTCGTACCTTGGTAAGTAGGTCTGACATCTCAGGGTATTTTTTAAGAAAGTACTGGACTACTAAATTTACAATGTGGGCCATACAAGTAATGTGTACAAGCTTTCCAAGCTTTAACCCCTTAACGACCGCGGGCCGTAAAATTACATCCTTGCGGTCATAATGTTACTGCCCGCGGTCTGCCGGCAGCATCATGCTGCGATCGGCACACATCTCAGCTGATTTTCACAGCTGAGATGTGTGCCTGCTAGGCACGAGCAGAATCGTTATCTGTCAATATGTCATATGTCTGTCATTATAAGCGCGATCGCGGTAAACATTTACTTACCGCCCGATACCGGAAGTCACATGAGGCGATCACGTGACTCCCGATAGTTGTCATGGTAGCACAGGGTCATGTGATGACTCCGGTACTACACCTGACTTGCTTTCACTTTCGCTGTGCCAGCGGCACAGCTAAAGAGAAAGAGCGTATCTGCTGTTTACAGCCTTGTAGCTGTGATCAGCAGATACTGCAGAGCGATCGGAATGCTGATCGCAATAGCCCCCTAGGGTGACTAGTAAAATAAAAAAAAGTAAAAAAAAAAGTTTTAAAAAATTAAAAAAAAACAAAAAAACCTAAAAGTTCAAATCACCCCCCCATTCGCCCCAATGAAAATTAAAGGGTTAAAAAAATAAAAAATATACACACATTTGGTATCGCCGCGTTCAGAAATGCCCGATCTATCAAAATATAAAATCAATTAATCTGATCAGTATACGGCATAGCGGCAAAAAAATTCCAAACGCCAAAACAATGTTTTTTTGTCGCCACAACTTTTGCGCAAAATGCAATAAGAGGCGATCAAAACATAGCATCTGCGCAAAAATGGTACCGTTAAAAACGTCAGCTCGAGACGCAAAAAATAAGCTGTCATTGAGCCATAGATCCCGAAAAATGAGAACGCTACAGGTCATGGAATATGGCGTAAAACGTGCGCCACTTTTTTCGGACAAACTTCTGATTTTTTTTAACCCCTTATATAAAAGTAAACCTATACATGTTTGGTGTCTACGAACTCGCACTGACCTAAGGCATCACACCCACACATCAGTTTTACCATATAGTGAACACAGTGAATAAAATATCTCAAAAACCATAGTGCTATCGCACTTTTTTTGCAATTTTTCTGCATTTGGAATTTTTTTGCCGTTTTCTCGTACACTATATGGTAAAACTGATGGTTTCATTTAAAAGTACAGCTCGTTCTGCAAAAAATGAGCCCTCACATGACCATATTGACTGAAAAATAAAAAAGTGACGTCTCTCAGAAAAAGAATGGCGAAAAAAAAAACGAAAAGCGAAAATTCGGCCGGTTGTGAAGGGGTTAAAGCCGCCACCAGATTACGACCATAATCACACACTACCATTCCTGGATGGAGGTCCAATGGTGCAAGCCACTCATCTGTCTGCTCAGTTATTGCTTTCAAAAGCTCAGGTGCCATGTGCGATTTGTCACCGATAGAGATGAGCTTCAGTAGAGCGTGTTGCCGCTTAGCCGTGGCAGTGCTGTAGAGATCCCAGCTGGGGAATGATGTCGATGGTTGGACACTGGCGGATGTTGAGCAGGATACACAGAGGCCAGATGAAGAGTAGGAGAAGGGAGTTGTTGCTGTGTAGGAGGCTACTGAAACTGTGATTGAAGTGGAGCCCGCTATTCTGAGAGTGGGACTTATATGGGATGTTGCCGGCTCAGACTCTGTACCATCTGCCACTAGGATCACCCAGTGTGCCGTCAGTGAGATTTAGCGTCCCTGTCCACTTCCGCTCGTCCACGTGTCTGTGGTTAAGTGGACCTTTCCTGTTATGGAATTGGTGAGAGCCCGTTTGTTATTTACGGACACGTGATTGTGGAGTGCAGGGACGGCACAGAGAGCAAAATAGTGGCGGCTAGGCACAGAGTACCGATGTTCTGCCAGCGCCAAAAGGTCGAGGAAAGCCTCTGTTCCCACAAGCCATTACGGCAACATCTCAAGAGCTATCAATCGTGCAATGTGTGCAGTTTTGGTTTCTGCCCTTGGGTGCGTAACGGGGTATTTTTGCTTCTTTTCAAAGGTCTGTGGTATGTACAACTGAACGGAACTCTGAGACACCAAAGCGGATGTGCTTGATGATGATTGAGTGTGGGCAACATCAGGTTGGGAGAAGACGGCATCAGCGGCACCTTCTTGCACAGGAGTTTGGGAAGCAGGCAGGCCAGGGGAAGTAGCAGTGTTTTGAGTCTGGAAATAGTGTTTTTTACCTGGAGCTGTCAAACACCTAGTGGTGTGCTTGGCTAATATATGGTTTCTCATGCTAGAGGTGTCCAAGCTGGGAGTATTTCTGCCTCTGCTAAGCTTGGTCTTACAGATTTGACAAATAACAACCGTTTGGTCTGAAGGACTCTTGGAAAAAAAACTCCTACACAATCGCAGCATGGACCCTTGGACTCTGAGATGGCACAGGTGGTGCACGTACCTCTGGACTCTGAGATGGCACAGGTGGTGGTGTCAGGTGCACAGTTGGTTGACATCCGGCAGTGGTCGAAACCCTATCTCTTACAGCCTTTTTGCAGGCTATGGCCACATGCTCCTCGGCACTGCTGCTCTTGCAATCCATGCCACCCGTGCATGTTGGTTCAGTCACCTCATCATCGACCAGGTCGTCTTCAAATTCCTGAAGGTCAACATCTTCGGTAATGGAGGTTTCAGGCTGACCTGAGGGCAACTGTGTCTCATCATCCTCCAACACTTCCACCTGATTGCCCAGCATGTCATGGCCAACAACATGTCTTTCATCTTGCCTTGGCTGCTCAAGATCTGTGCATCACTGCACACCACGGCCTCACGTGCAATGGTGGTGTTGCGCAGTGAGAGGCAAGCAAGGTTAAAGGGTCCCGTAAACAGTTCCTCAGAGTAACCTCCTTTGGGGTCATATGTTTCCTTAGAATACTGATTTTGTGAGGAAGGAGGACCAGGCTGAGAATTCGATGGCCCAACTTCTTGGCTACTCAAGTCTTTCTGTGTGGACCCTTGGGATTTGCTACTCGACAAGTAACTGGAGGCATTTTCTGCTAGCCAACTCGTTACCTGTTAGCACTGTTCCGAGCGCAAGAGTGGTTTCTCACGTGGACAAGAAAATTGGGATAGGAAGGCAGAGGTAGATAAAGCAAGAACCTTTTTCTTTGTTACGGTCACACTGCTTGGGCGACTATCACTGTCACTACCACGTCGTCCACGGCCCTTACCGCATCTTTTTCCTATGTTTTGGGTTTGAGTATTTGAAGGTGAATACTGTAACATGACCTTTTCTACAGACAGTGGAACAACACTGATGCCGGGTTGTTAAACTTGTGTTAATAGCTTCTCACGATAGCTGTTTCTGTAAGTCTAAAAATGCAAGGTACCTTTATTGTACAAAGTACCACTTGGAGGAGTCGACAAAGATGTTGTGATCTCTTTCAGCACCAAAAGAAAACAGGGTTTGACACTACTTTTATTTTAGTATTGTTTTTTGCCGCTCAGACTGTGTTTTAGTAGCAGCGGGCCACTATATAGGTTCTGTGAGATATGAAGTCACCACCAGGATGCTAGGTTGGTGCTAAAGAAGGTATTTGGCTTCAGGCAGAAGTGCAGCCACTGACATTAAATTTTTTTTTTTAAACTTATACTAGTTTTTTTTAGTAGTAGGGTACTATGGAGCTAATGTACGCTAAGAAGCAAACACAAGGAGGCAACTGTGCTGGTAAGAATTGAGATGGTGGCTGACAGGCACTACACTACACCTGAACACGTTGTTTGGTAAATTTTGGGACCTTTTTTAGGAATTTGCAATACCTATCCCTAGTAGAACATACACAAGGGATGTAGCAGTGCTGGGATTGTTGATTATTAGTAGCAGGACAGCTTTAAATCTCTCCCTGCATATGAAAAAGCTCTCCTTATATCAGAGACTGCACTAACATACCGTATGCAGCACTAATAGGATTTGTTTTTTAATTTTTTTTTTAAAGATGGATCGCTCTCACTTAACAAAGCTCTGCACTGTCACTAGCTCTATAGCTGGTTATGCATTCACTGTTTTGCAGCCTGGTGATTTATGCAGCTGCTAGCAGCTACTAACTACTGGTTTCAGTCCTTACAAGGACTATTTAGGATTTTGCTGCAGGAACGCTATCTTATACAAGGCACTGCACTGTCCCTGTAGCTGGTTCGACGATTTCTTCAGCTGCTAGTGTACCGCCCCGCGGCCTCGGCTGCGACCGCCGAGCCGCTCGGGTCCGTGCTTGCGTTCTATGGGTGGTGGCTCGAGCCTCTTACGGACCCGGGGGTCACGTCGCTCTGCAAGGGGGTTGGCGTTACGCGCGGGGGATGCGGGTATTTGGTTTTGGGATGATAGTTCGTGATGCCACCCACGGGTTGTGGTGATTATGGACACCACCGCTGCGGTGAAGGTACGGGACTCCCGGGAGCGGTGTAGGGGCGCAGCTAGGTGTTGACCCCCTCCGTGGGTAGGGGGATGTTTGTCCCGGGGCCCGGCTGGCGAGGGCCGGGGTGCAGGGCGCAGTGTTGCAGTGCAGCGCGGTGCGGTGCCTGAGGGCACTGGTGTACTCCCTCTGATACAAGACACTGGAGTCGCTGGTAAACCAAACGGGGTGATGAACGGGGCCCGCAGCCGGCTGCAGCTTCTCCAGTCAGGTTGGCAATGTCCGCCTTTCTCCTGCACCTGTGTGTGTATTTGACTACGCTGCCTGGGCACCGGTAGTCCACTCCCCGGTGTATAAGTGTCGTAGGAGCCAGTTTGCCTGCAGACGCTGGCCCTTTGGATCTCTGGCTTTTGGCGGTGGCACCTATCCGGACAGGTTGGGCTGTTGCCTTTAATCGGGACTTAGGTGGGAATGAACCCATGAGGTCCAGACCGCAATCAGTTGATTTGACTATGGTGGTGGCTTATAGCCTAGTTCAGGGTCTCAGTACCCTGCCTGGTGCTCCGGTATCCAGTTGGCTCCCCGGTTCGGTTCCGGCGGGCCACTACCCTGTCCCGGTCCCTTACGGTTCCACCAGTCATATTCCCGGTCTCCTGCAGGAGGCCACTACTGTCTGCCTGCCTGACTGATCGGGGGTCCTAGGCTCCAACCCAGGCCCCTCACAGAACTGTACTCCTCTCACTCCTCTCTCCAAACTCGATCTGCTTGTATCTCCTGCCTCAGGCCAGCAGACTCCTCGGGGGCATGTCTATCTGCCTGACTCCGCCCACCTGGTGTGCCTGTCTGACTCTGAGGGAGGCAATCAGGTCTTTGTTGGCTGATGGTACCTTACTGGGGTGGGGGTGTATGTGGTGTGTGTAGTGACCTGTGACCACTGGGGTTGTCCAAGGCATCACACTAGCAGCTACTGGACACTGTGTTCAGCCCTTACAAGGACTATTTATTAGTTGGATCTAAGAACGCTCTCCCACACACAATACAGTCTATCACCACCGCAAGCTCCCTATCACTGCATGTTCACAAAATGGCCGCTGCCTTATATAGCCCCTATGACGCTGTGTGGCTAAGCCAATCACAGTAACAAAACAACAAAAATGGCTGCGGCGTTACTGTGAGGGCAAGCAATATCAGATGTGGTCATTGGCTGGAAAACAGGCACCAGGAACTCAGACATGAAAATGAAAGTATCAGAGCGGACGTTGTTTTATCCGTCGGCTAGCGAATAGCTCGAATACCCCATTATCCGTCGGATAAGCAAATAGTGGTGAATACATTCGCTCATCCCTAAAAGAAAACACTTAACAAAATGGTATTTTAGTGTTCCCTTATTTTTTTTTCGATATATATATATATATATATATATATATTTGCATTTTGGGATGCTATGTTAGGCCCCCTTCACACGTCCGTGAAAAAACACGCACTTGTGTTGCGTCCATTTTTCGGGTCCGTTTTCTGTTTTTGTGTCCTTTTTTTGCGTCTGTGTGCCATCTGTGTGAATGCCGTATGCTAGCCATGTGTGCGTGTTGGTTGTCCGTTTATGCTTGAGAGAAATAACTGACATGTGTTCGTGTTGTCCGTGTGAATTTATGCGTGTTTGTGATGCACAATGTCGTAGATACATACCCGCTGACAGCAGACAGAGTCGCGCGTAGAGAATGAACTGGGGTGAACTTCACCCGACTTCATTGTCATACCGCGGCTCTGTCTGTGTCGCATCCTGATTAGCGGTCACCCGTGAAGGACTCACCGGTGACCGCTAATCACCAGAGTGACTAAATGGAGTACCCCTCTCGCATACTCACCGTTCCCCGATCACCGGCGAGGCGCTGCACGGCTGTTGGATCCAGCGGTGGCCGCGGGTAACCTCAGTGACAGCTCAGCTGATCGCGCTACTCACCTCATTTGCTGCGTGGAGCTGACAGGAGCGGTGGTGTATTCTGCTGCTCCTGTCACCTTCATGCAGCAGAGCTGGATGCGACGCTGGAGGTCCGTGGATTACGCCGAACATGGAGGGCTTTGTTGGGGTTAATAAATTGGTGACGAGGGAATTTGTTAGTGTTTTTTATTTCTAATAAAGGATTTTTCGGGTGTGTCTGTTTTTTAACTGTAACCTACAGATTAATCATGGAAGGTATCTCGGGGAGATGCTTGACATGATTAATCTAGGATTTAGTGGCAGCTATGGGCTGCCATTAACTCCTTATTACCCCGATTGTCAACACACCAGGGTCAATCGGGAAGAGCCGGGTAGAATCCCAGAACAGTCGCATCTATTGGATGCGGCCATTATGGGCGGCTGCTGGCTGATATTGTTAGGCTGGGGGGCTCCCCATAACGTGGAGCTCCCCATCCTGAAAATACCAGTCTTCAGCCGTGTGACTTTACCCTGGCTGTTATTAAAATGGGGTGGGACCGCACGTCTTTTATTTTAATTATTTATTTATTTTTTTAACTGCACAGTATACTCCTGCCCCCCGGCGGCTGTGATTGGTTGCAGTGAGACAGCTGTCAATCAGCGTGGGGGCATGTCTAACTGCAACCAATCATAGGCACCGGTGGGTGGGGAAAGCAGGGAATACGAGATTGTTTAATGAGCGGCCGGCTTTTTCAAAAGAGGAAGAGCCGCTGGAGTTTAGTGAACAGCTGTGCAGCGCCACGCCGGTGATCGGGGATCGGTAAGTATGAGAGAGGGGGGAGACTGACCGACAGACAGCGAGAGAGGGACAGACAAGACAGAGAGAGACCGACAGACAGACAGAGAGACCGACCGACGGACTGAGGGAGATTGACTGACATAGACAGGAAAAGAAAGAATGACCGACATCGCTAGAAAAAAGCACAAAGCGTACCCTGAGCATACAGAGATGCATCCGTGTCACGTATTGTACGCACATAACCATTGACTTTCATGGTGTCCGCGTGTGTGTGTTCCGTGCAGAAAACGGACATGCTTCCGTGCAAAACGGAAACACATACGGATCACGGACACGGACATTATGAAATAACGCACGTGTGACCTCAAACATAGATTACCATTGGTGCATGTTTGGCCGTGTCTCCGGTAGATACGGATACGGACCAAACACGCACGTGTTTCACGGACGTGTGAAGGGGGCCTTACACGCAGCGACATCGCTAGCGATGTCGCTGGTGAAAGCACCCACCCCCGTCGGTTGTGCGTCACGGGCAAATCGCTGCCCGTGGTGCCCAACACCACTCGGACCCGTCACATGTACTTACCTGCCTAGCGATGTTGCTGTGGCCGGTGAACCACCTCCTTTCAAACGCGGCGGTTTGTGCGGCATCACAGCGACGTCACACAGCAGCCGTCCAATAGAAGCTGAGGGGCGGAGAGCAGCCGAATGAAAGTGACGGCCACCTCGTTTCTGAAGGACGCAGGTACGGTGTTGTTCCTCATTCCTGGGGTGTCACACATACCGATGTGTGCTGCCTCAGGAACAACGAACAACTTGTGTCCTGCAACAGCAACGATATTTGGGATTTGAACGACGTGTCAACGATCAATGATTAGATGAGTAATTTTGATCGTTAGCGGTCGTTCGTATGTTTTACACACAACGATGTCGCTAACGAGGCCAGATGTGCATCACGAATTTCGTGACCCCAACGGAATCTCGTTAGCGATGTCGTTGCGTGTAAAGCCCCCTTTAGAGATTAATGGCAGCAACACATCTTAAAAAAGTTAGGCTAGGGCCATGTCTACCTTTGTGTAGCATCCCCTCTTCTTTTTACAACAGTCAATAAACATCTGGGAATTGAGGAGACCAATTTGTGGAGTTTTGGAAGAAGAATGTTGTCATATTCTTGTCTCATGTAGGATAATAGCTGCTCAACAGTCCTGTTATTTATTTATTGGATTTCTCCATCTAGTTTATTGAAAGTAGGAAAGTGTTAACTGGTGGTAATAAAATGCATTGTTTGCATGTTTTGTGGTCGACACATGGGAAGAATGTACAATCCCCATGAAGATGCCACCGTGGTTGGATTACAATCCTGTCGTTGCTGCTATATGAGTCATGGTTATTTTCATTTATGGCATCTTCTACTCCATCAATGTGTTAATATATTATCTGTTAACTTTTCCAAATTACCCAGATGTCACAATTTAATTATATAGTTTTAATAGGGACAACTAGCTGTTAAGTCACAAATGAAGAGACCATAGCTACTCAGCGGGAGTTGGCTGACCCTGGGGTGTCATCACGGTACATATAACCTCAGTACGTCTACATCATAATAGTTTGCATGCCAACAAATACTACAGAGCATGGCAGTGGGAGGAATTGTTGAAATTCTTCGTAGATGAATTTATGCAGCTTTTAGTGTCCTCTGGCCATTGTGACTAAGTGTCTGTGACAACAAAAATATTTGTTTATTGCAGTGTCTGGGAGTCCTGCTAAGTCCTTACAGCTCACTTCACTGAGCAAAAGAATGCCAAGGTTTGTTAATCAGCATTCATTACAAGACATGACCACTTACCAGGTCTTAACCGATGTATTATAAACTTGTGGAAGGACACAAGGACGCAAGGGGTTGAACATTGTCATTTATGGCATCGTATGGGACCAGTGTCCTCAAATGTGTGTGCTATTTGCACTTCCAATCAACAGTTGTCTATATTAACATAAAGACAATCCCTTTACAACAATTTGTTAAAAACAAGACTTTATTAAAAGAGTTGTCTCATCTTCATTAAAGGGAATGTGTCACCACTTTGACTTTTTAAACTATTACCATGGGCATACAGGTTATAGAGTGCTGAAAAAGTCATACCTTTATGTATCATATCAGATGCCTTGTTGTTAAAATATCATATTTTTTTACTTTATGTAAATGAGGTCTTCCAGGCTATGGGACGGATGCTGCCTGGAAGAAAGCTCCGCCTCCAGGGATTATTTTAAATAAAAGGGGTGTTACCAGTGTGATGTGTGAAGGCCGCTCTCTGCTCCCACTGCAGAGCTGTGTGTGATTATAACTGACAATCAGCAGGCTCCTCTCAGCTTCAGCCTCCAGCTCACAGGCAGATAGTGTTGCAACATTGTTGCAATGAAGCTGAGCTCAGGGAGCTGCAAAAAATGTGAAAGAAGACAAATTTAATTTCTCCTATTCAGAGTCAGTTACTTGTCTCACACTAGTGTAGCCCCTTCTATTTAAAATAATCTCTGGAGGCGGAGTTATCTTCCAGGCAGCATCTGCCCCATAGCCTGGAAGAGCTCATTTATATAAAGTGATAAAAAATGATATTTCAACAACAAAGCATCTAATGTAAGACAGACAGGCATGACATTTTTCAGCATTCTGTATGTCCATTTTAATAGTTTATAAAGGTCACAGTGGTGACAGATTCCGTTTAAGGAGTACAATTGCAAAATGTTTATAATAGCAAGCAACTTTTCAATATACTTAATTAAAAATTCTCCCTATTCTCAAGAATGGAGAGATTAAGGGGTACTTTACACGCTGCGACATTGCTACCGATATATCGTCGGGGTCACGTCGTTAGTGACGCACATCCGGCGCCGGTAGCGACATCGCAGCGTCTAATGAGTAAGATCAATAATCGTAAAATCGTTCCAAAACGGTGATCGTTGACACGTCGTTTATTTCCTTACTATCGCTGCTGCCTCCGGTAAGATGTTGTTTGTCGTTCCTGCAGCAGCACACATCGCTATGTATGACACCGCAAGAACGACGAACATCTCCTTACCTGCGTGCACCGGCAATGAGGAAGGAAGGAGGTGGGCGGGATGTTACGTCCTGCTCATCTCCGTCCCTCCGCTTCTATTGGCCGGCCGCTTAGTGACGCCGCAGGGACTTTGTTATGACGCAACATGGTGTCATCCAGTCAAGGTAAGGTGGTGTGATGCCCTGGCAAAACCAGGTAGTCACAGAGGACTGCACCCCCCACCATGGGTACAGGAATCGCCTCCTCCTTGGGATTTAACATCACATCCCACACACAGGAACACCAGCCACAAAGCATAGTCACCCACCCATGACAATAGGGACACGCCAGTGGGTGGGACCAGGTGGATGTGAACGTCCACCTAGGGGTCTTGAGGTGTCAGGTGCGGGAACACGTCAGTGTGAGTTTGGAGTTGGAGTTTGGAGTTGAGGAGTGAGGAGCTGAAGTACAGAGTGGTCAAGGGTCGGAGCCCTTGGACCACAGGAGAACCGACTAGGTGGCAGATGGCAGTGTAGGGCCACAGGCGACGGAGATCCGGTGGCAGGAGACCTGAAGTGGACCGGGACAGGGTTGTAGCCCGCTGGTACCGACAGCGGGAATCCGGTCCGGAGGCCATGCACAGGCGGGGTACCTGGACCCTAGGACGAGGAAGGTTGCAAGCCCCTTGTTACTTCACCAGTCAAGAGCAAGGTTCCAGGCTTTGTTCTAAAGAAGCTCAG
This sequence comes from Anomaloglossus baeobatrachus, assembly GCF_048569485.1. Taxonomy (NCBI): domain Eukaryota; kingdom Metazoa; phylum Chordata; class Amphibia; order Anura; family Aromobatidae; genus Anomaloglossus; species Anomaloglossus baeobatrachus. Next base: position 363,218,697 of record NC_134357.1, read on the forward strand.
AGAGCGAAATGGAAGCCCAACGCGGGTGATAAGGTGTCCGCCAGAGCCCACTGAAATCCTAAGGGTCAGATTTTGCAGGCAACGGCTCCCTCCGAATACAAAGCTATGGGGAAGCAGATTTCTCCCATTCCAAGCGGGTTAAATCAACACATAGCAAGACACAAGTGCAGGAGGAAGGGTCCCTACCTTGTTAACCCGTGCGCGGGACCAGCACACCTCTCCAATGGCAACCGGCATCCGGCTTTGGTTTACAGTACAGACTCTGTGTGGATTATTCTTAATCGTGAGTACACCGGTGTCATCCGGTCCAACCTGCCGACGGCGCCCCAGCACTGCTCCCCACCTACACCTGGGCCCCGGGACTACACCTCCCCTACCCGTGGAGGGGATACCATCTTGCTGCCCAACACCATCGGTCCCGGGCACTTGCACAAGAGGCAGCGGCGGTGCCACCATCCCATCACCACAACCCACGGGTGGCGTTACAGACAAAAACTATCTCCCCTGTAAATACCGCCCTTTCACTATTGCAAGTACGGGCGGTTGCGCGAACCCCGGGTCCAGTCACCACTTGAGCCTCAGACACGATCCCGGATCTGAGCGCCCTGAGCAGCCCCTTTGCCGCGGCACGGCACCCGTCCACGACAGTGGTGTCATCCAGTCATGGTGTGATTGTGTCATCCAGACATGGTGTGGTGGTGTCACCCAGTCATGGTGGGATGTTGTCGTCCAATTATGGTGTGATGATGTCATCCAATTATGGTGGTGTCATTAATTTATGGTGTGATGTTGTCATACAGTCAAGGTGTGGTGGTATTATCCAGTCATGTTGTGATGGTATATTATCCAGCCAAGATGTGGTGGGATAATGTTTTCCAGTCACTGTGTGGAGGTGTCATACTGTGTTATCAAATGATGGTGTGATAATGTTATCCAGTCATGGCATTGTGCTGTTATCTAGGTATGGTGTTATGCTGTTTTGTAATCAAGGTGTCGTGATGTTAACCAGTAACAATCTCATAATTTTTAAGGTTGAAGGTAGACCTATGTCCATTGCATTCAATCCATGACCCATAATATTATATCTTTCATGAAAGGCATCCAGGCCTTTCTTGAATTTTAGTAGTAAACCAACCATTAAAACGTCATGACTCATGAGGCAAAACGTTCCATAGTCTCACTGCTCTTACAGAAAAGAATCTGCGTCTGTGATTATTAATACATCAAGATACCCATAGTATGAAAGAGTAATGGTATTTTAACTTAAAAGTAAATTTCACACAGAGAAGAATACAAGTAAGTTATACCATTATTTTTTTTATTTTATTTTATTATTTAAAATCTCATGTCTGTGATTATGAATAAACTTTCTTTACTCTAGGCGTAGAGGATGCCCCTTTTCCCCATTGCAGGCCTAGGAATAAAAAAATCATTAGAAAGATCACATTATTGACCCCTAATATATTTGTCCAAGATTAAATATACAAAGCCAGCTTACCCCAGTCAGTTGTCCGATTAGATGGCTACAGATTCTGGAGGATCCGGCATTGAGAAGGTGGGAGGGGGGGGAACACACCCAGAAATAAGAGTCAAAAATAGAAAGTTTTGATTCAGCGTATCACTCCAAGATATGGTCTTTAGAATTAAAACGTAACTTTATTTTATCAGGGTAAAATAGCCATCCTACGTACAGTACAGACCAAAAGTTTGGACACACCTTCTCATTCAAAGAGTTTTCTTTATTTTCATGACACTGAAAATTGTAGATTCACATTGAAGGCATCAAAACTATGAATAAACACATGTGGAATGAAATTCTTAACAAAAAAATGTGGAACAACTGAAAATAGGTCTTATTTTCTTGGTTCTTCAAAGTAGCCACCTTTTGCTTTGATTGCTGCTTTGCACACTCTTGGCATTCTCTTGATGAGCTTCAAGAGGTAGTCACCGGAAATGGTCTTCCAACAGTCTTGAAGGAGTTCCCAGAGATGCTTAGCACTTGTTGGCCCTTTTGCCTTCACTCTGTGGTCCAGCTCACCACAAACCAGACAGAAAGACAGACAGAAAGAGACAGACAGGGAAAAAGACAGACAAAGACTGAGCCAGACAGGGAAAGAGACAGACAGAGGCAGAAGGGAAAGAGACAGATAAGGAAAGATACAGACAGGGAAAGAGACAGACAGGTAAAGAGACAGACAAGGAAAGGTACAGACAGAGACAAACAGGGAAAGAGATAGAGACAAACAGACAGATAGGGAAAGAGGCAGACAGACAGGGAAAGAGACAAACAGAGGTAGACAGACAGAGGCAGACGGGGAAGAGAAAGACAGGAGAAGAGACAGACAGGGAAAGATACAGACAGACACACAGATAGACAGGGAAAGAGACAGACAAAGAAAGACAGGGTAAGAGACAGAGAGAGACAGACAGACAGAGAGACAGATAGAAAGAGACAAATAGAGAAAGACAGACAGAAAGATTGGGAAATAGACAGACAAGCCAGACAGGGAAAGTGAAAGACAGACACACAGAGACAGATAGAGAGAGATAGACAGAGAGACTCATACAGAGACAGACAGGGCAGACAGAGAGAGACAGAAAGATACGGACAGACACACAGAGACAGACAGAGACAGACAGGGAAAGATACAAAGAGACAGACAGACAGAGAGAGAGAGACAGGCAGACAGACAGAGAAATAGACAGAGAGACAGTTACTATCCGTACTACAGCTAGTATATATATATATATATATATATATATATATATATACACACAGTATGAGCTATATATATAATTGTGGAATTGCACTTTTAACGCAACTGTTGAGAATGTAACTTTAGAGGTCTACCTTTTTTCCCCCATTTTATCCTTACGCCAATGGTACTGGATGCAAAACAAAACTTCAGAAAAAAAAAGGCGCAGCACTGGTTTGTTTGTCTGCTGAGAATCCGCTTACTGCCTCTCTTCTTGCACTGGAGAGATCATTCATGCATTTGTTTATTTTTACAAGCCTGAAACACACCAAAACAAAATCTGAAATTAATCCAAAGCAATATCCTTATACTAAACTTTTATTATTAGGATCATGGAAAAAGACTCAAAGTTATCCAGGTATTTATTTATTTTTCCATTTAGGCTATTTTGTATTTAGTAATTGAGTAAGAAAGTTTAGTTTTTAGCCTCGGAACTCAATACATTGCAGGGGAATTATGTAGCAACACAGGTGCACTCTGCTTTGATGCAAACCTACATTAATGTGGGCATCACACGGTACAATCTATCGTGCGATCGCACGAGCGATCGCACCAGCCCCCATCGTTTGTGCGACACGGGCTATTAGTTGCCCATGGCACACAAAGTCGTTAAACCCCCATTGCACGTACTTACCTGCTGAGCGACGTCGCTGTGGGCTGCGATTATCCACTTCCTGAAGGGGGTGGGACGTTCGGCGTCACAGTGACGTCACACAGCAGCCGGCCAATAGAAGCTGAGGGGCGGAGATGAGCGGGATGTAAACATCCCGCCCACCTCCTTCCTTCCGCATAGCCGGCAGGAGCCGTGGGACACAGGTAAGCTGCAGTTCATCGTTCCCGGGGTGTCACATGGAGCGATGTGTGCTGCCCCGGGTACGATGAACAACCAGCACAAAGAAAATTAAACGACTTTTTAAAAATAAATGATGTGTCAACGATACACGATTTGCGGACATTCTGCGTCACTCGTAGGTGTCACATGGGACGACGTCGTAAACGATGCCAGATGTGCGTCACGAAAACCGTGACCCCGACGACATATCGCACGATAGATCGTCTCTTGTGATGCCCGCATAAGTTTTCTATATATATGGGCACAAAGATTAATGGTATCAGTCAATGATTGCCAGTAACAGACTTTGGTGCAAATGTTTGTTGGTTAGAGTCTATTGCCGCATAGCTTGGAAAATGCACAATAACTCAACTTAAAGCAGAGCACATAGTAGTCTTGGGTGAGTAGCTTTCTCTGGTCACACCTAAAAGCAAAAGTCCTTTAGAGAGCTAAATACTGGCGCTTCTTTTAATAAAACCAATGTTATCTGCATTCACTGTAGGGATAGCTGCTGAAGGAGGGATAGTTTTGTATTAAACACATATCGGCAGGGTTTATTGCCCTACAGTCCTATAGGTTCTCTAGGTATACTGCTGCTGCAACCTAAAAGCAAAAGTCCTTTTCAGAACTACATATTTTCTTTTTTCTAATAATACCAGAAAGTTTGGAGGCATATATTATATACATGACTTAAAATGTGTAAGGTATGCAGTAAGGGATGGGGACGTGGGTGTGCTGCTAACTGTGCATGCAGAGGTTAAGGCCAGGTGAAACTGTGCCTGCTGTGGGAGCAAATCAAACATGCTTATCCATGAGACCTAGCTTCCTTTCCCACTTTGCAGGGGGGTGCATGTTGACATATTGATTAGACACAGTTGCCAACAATGTTATTAAGTCAACAAGTTAGGAGGAAGCCGAAAGTGTGGAAGATGAGGTTAAGGACAATAAAGTCACTGACCCAACCTGGTAAGGTGCCATGCAGAGCAAAGACAGCAGTGTAGAGGTCGAGGGATCTGCAACTCCACAATAGGCAACAAGAGGAAGTGGGGTGGCCAATGGAAGAAAGCGAAATGCTGTTCACCATAGCAACAAAATGCAGCAAGTTCCCAGACCAAGGATTAGGTGTTCCCCAGTCTAGTGTTTCCAAAATCAGTGTCTGCAGATGACACCACTGCCTCTTCCCCTGTGGTATGTGCTTGCCAGTCTCCTGTCCAGGACACAGGAGTGGATGCCTCCCGTACTGCACCTGTTATTTCACATTTGCAAAAACCATCAACAACCACGTCCGGTTCTTTGTTACAGCACAGTGTCCAGCTTTCCCTACCCCTGGCCTTGGATCAAAAGGAAAATACCCAGGCACCCACCCAACCACAAGCCCAAACACCAAATGGGCACATTACCTGACAAATTGCCCTGAAAATGTTGCCGTTTAGGCTTTTGGACACTGAAGCTTTCCACAACCTTATGGCAAGGACTGTCCCTTTGTACGTGGTCCCCAGGCTTCTGTGGCGCCCCTGAGGCCTCAGTCAGCACAGGGTACTGCACTTCACCAGAGGTGCAGTATTCATCTCGGGTATGGAGGAGGTCATTGCCGGTAAACCACCATATTCCACCAAAATACACAGCTAGTTGGCCTCTCACTGGGACTGGGTTAAGGTAGGGTCATTTGGATGGTCACCACAAGGTATGGGACATCCCACCCACTAGTTCAGGATGCCGGGGGGCGGAGCTACTCAATGGGGAGCAAGGCGACACATACACACACACATTCAGTCAATGACGGCTAGTCAGCAACAAGGGAACAAGTGAGACGTAGGGAGAACACGATCGCTGAGGGGAGAGCTGCGCCATAGCTACCTCAGGACCGAGTGCACAGAACAGGGTGCGGAGCCCTAGGCTGGTGGGCACTGCACATCCTGCCAGCGTAATCCACCGGGCAGAGGATTTCAAGTCTTCTGCCCACACAAAGTGCCCTGGGCACAGCAGCATATAGAGCCAGGAGTTCTGACAAAAGAGCTGCACCAGTAATGGACTCGCGCTGCCTGCCATGCGGGACAGGAACGGAGCTCATCCAAGAACTCGAGTTCCCATGTGGCTTCAAGCAGCAGGGACTCACACAACACAATGCAAGTAGAAAGGACCCACAGAAAGAAACACCGGGTCTGACCTCCAAACTATCCGGGGTCGGCTGGAGCCCATGACAGCGGAGTCCGGCGCTCCAGAGGCGTTGACATCTCAATGAGTAAAGAACTTTAACTGCAACCTCTGTGTCGTCCAATCTTTACCATGCTCTGCGCTCCTTTAATAGAGGGGACTACTACTCCCAATGTCCCTGAGGGCCTGAGCTCTGCCTGTGGAGAGCTGTACCAAACTAGCTGCACTACCATCTGCCCTCAGAGGAAACCTCTTGCAGCAGTGGCTCCTATTTTAGCCGGACACCACAGGTGGCGTCACGAATAACTACTATCCCCACCATCATCCCCTTATTTATTGACACCGCCGGGGTCACGGAACCGGGCCTAGCTGCTGTGACATCCCAAACCCCTACACCGGCCCGGTAACGAGTAACCCCTCAGACCCCGTGGGTGCATCACTTCACTATTTTTTCACTTGTACAATCCACGCTTCAAACCATCATGTTCCATAACATCCCCCCTGCCCTTACTGGCGCAGTTACTGGGAAGGTCCACTTTACGACAGACACGTGGGCAACTGCTTGTGGCCAGGGATTCTACATTTCCCTGACAGCACACTGAGTGAACCTTGTCGGGGTGGGGACCACGTTTGACCCTGGGATGGCACATGCGATACTAACACTGAAGATTGCGGGCCCTAGTTCCATCAGGTGTATTGCAGTCCATTTGCACTTAGTGGATAAGGTTTCCCAATCTACAAGTCCCACTTTTTTAAAATGGAAAACAAAAATTTCTGAAGCTCTTCTCTATGTGTATTTCAGAGTGTATTGCAGTCCTTCCTTAAAATTTTTAGCAGCCCTTACACTTAGTGCATAGACTTTCCCAGTCTAGAACTCCAATTCTTTCAAAATACAGTCAGGGCCAGAAATATTTGGACAGTGACACAAGTTTTGTTATTTTAGCTGTTTACAAAAACATGTTCAGAAATACAATTATATATATATATATTATGGGCTGAAAGTGCACACTCCCAGCTGCAATATGAGAGTTTTCACATCCAAATCGGAGAAAGGGTTTAGGAATCATAGCTCTGTAATGCAGAGCCTCCTCTTTTTCAAGGGACCAAAAGTAATTGGACAAGGGACTCTAAGGGCTGCAATTAACTCTGAAGGCGTCTCCCTCATTAACCTGTAATCAATGAAGTAGTTAAAAGGTCTGGGGTTGATTACAGGTGTGTGGTTTTGCATTTGGAAGCTGTTGCTGTGGCCAGACAACATGCGGTCTAAGGAACTCTCAATTGAGGTGAAGCAGAACATCCTGAGGCTGAAAAAAAAGAAAAAATCCATCAGAGAGATAGCAGACATGCTTGGAGTAGCAAAATCAACAGTCGGGTACATTCTGAGAAAAAAGGAATTGACTGGGGAGCTTGGGAACTCAAAAAGGCCTGGGCATCCATGGATGACAACAGTGGTGGATGATCGCCGCATACTTTCTTTGGTGAAGAAGAACCCGTTCACAACATCAACTGAAGTCCAGAACACTCTCAGTGAAGTAGGTGTATCTGTCTCTAAGTCAACAGTAAAGAGAAGACTCCATGAAAGTAAATACAAAGGGTTCACATCTAGATGCAAACCATTCATCAATTCCAAAAATAGACAGGCCAGAGTTAAATTTGCTGAAAAACACCTCATGAAGCCAGCTCAATTCTGGAAAAGTATTCTATGGACAGATGAGACAAAGATGAACCTGTACCAGAATGATGGGAAGAAAAAAGTTTGGAGAAGAAAGGGAACGGCACATGATCCAAGGCACACCACATCCTCTGTAAAACATGGTGGAGGCAACGTGATGGCATGGGCATGCATGGCTTTCAATGGCACTGGGTCACTTGTGTTTATTGATGACATAACAGCAGACAAGAGTAGCCGGATGAATTCTCAAGTGTACCGGGATATACTTTCAGCCCAGATTCAGCCAAATGCCGCAAAGTTGATCAGACGGCGCTTCATAGTACAGATGGACAATGACCACAAGCATTCAGCCAAAGCTACCCAGGAGTTCATGAGTGCTAAAAAGTGGACCATTCTGCAATGGCCAAGTCAATCACCAGATCTTAACCCAATTGAGCATGCATTTCACTTGCTCAAATCTAGACTTAAGACGGAAAGACCCACAAACAAGCAAGACCTGAAGGCTGCGGCTGTAAAGGCCTGGCAAAGCATTAAGAAGGAGGAAACCCAGCGTTTGGTGATGTCCATGGGTTCCAGACTTAAGGCAGTGATTGCCTCCAAAGGATTCGCAACAAAATATTGAAAATAAAAATATTTTGTTTGGGTTTGGTTTATTTGTCCAATTATTTTTGACCTCCTAAAATGTGGAGTGTTTTTAAAGAAATGTGCACAATTCCTACAATTTCTATCAGATATTTTTGTTCAAACCTTCAAATTAAACGTTACAATCTGCACTTGAATTCTGTTGTAGAGGTTTCATTTCAAATCCAATGTGGTGGCATGCAGAGCCCAACTCGCGAAAATTGTGTCACTGTCCAAATATTTCTGGGCCTAACTGTAGGAAAAGAAGTTTTCTTAGACACTTCTCTACATGTCTTGCAGGGTGTATTACAGTCCCTCCTTCTAATTTTTGGCAGTCCTTGATTTAGTGCATAGGTTTTCTTTGCCTAGGAGTCCCAGTCCTTTAAAATGGGGAAAAAAAAACATTTTCTGAGACCCTCCTCTATGTGTCTTCCAGGGTTTATTGCAGTTTCTTTTTAATTTTTGGCAGCCCTTGCACTTAGTGTACAATAGGTTTCTTGAGTCTAAAGCGGGCTTTACACGCTACGATATCGTTAACGTACTATCGTCGAGGTCACGGTGTTTGTGCCGCACATCCGGCGACGTTAACAGCATGTGACACGTACGAGCGACCTTAGTCGATCGCAAAAGTGGCAAAAATCATTCGCCACGGAGAGGTCGTCCTGAATCAAAAAATTGTTAATTGCTTATTAGCGATGTTGTTCGTCATTCTTGCGGCAGCACACATCGCTATGTGTGACACCGCAGGAGCGACGAACATCTCCTTACCTCCATCCACCGGCAATGCGGAAAGAAGGAGGTGGGCGGGATATTACGTCCCGCTCATCTCCGCCCTTCCGCTTCTATTGGCGTGCCGCTTAATGACGCCGCAGTGACGTCTCTATGACGCCGAACGCACCTTTCCCTTGAGGGAGGTATTGTTCGGCGGTCATAGCTGCGCAGGTATGTGCGTGTGACGCTGCCGTAGCGATAATGTTCGCTATGGCAGCGATCACACAATATTGCACGTACAATGGGGGCAGGTGCTATTGCGCTCGACATTGCTAGCGATGTCACAGCGTGTAAAACCTGCTTAAAGGCCCTGTCATACACAGAGATAAATCTGCGGCAGATCTGTGGTTGCAGTGAAATTGTGGACAATCAGTGCCAGGTTTGTGTCTGTGTACAAATGGAACAATATGTCCATGATTTCAGTGCAACCACAGAGCTGTCTGTGTGTGACGGGGCCTAAAGGCCCCGTCACACACAGAGATAAATCTTTGGCAGATCTGTGGTTGCAGTGAATTCATGGACATATTGTTCCATTTGTACACAGCAACAAACCTGGCACTGATTGTCCACAATTTCACTGCAACCACAGATCTGCCAAAGATTTATCTCTGTGTGTGACAGGGCCTTAAGAGTCCCACTGCCTAACAATTTTAACAGAATGTGTAGGAAGGTGTATCAGAGTCCATCTTCCTGCTAATTTGTGGCAGTTGCTGCATTTTTCGCTTTTTGAGTTTCTGTGTTCCTCCTTTAAATGAAATAAGATGTGTCTGACCATGTCACACACATCACCTGCGGTGGGTGTAGTTTTATTTCCTCCTGTACTATGTCATCTACTGTAGTCATAGGCAACAGGGAAATATTCTGAGACATGTCCCGGCTATTGAGGGGTGGAGTAGGCAATTTTCTTCTCTTTTTAGTTTTGGCTGATATAAAAGTCATTATACAGGAAAGAATGTTTCCTAAGATTTTTTTATGTAAAATCCATATTATCTTTGTTCTTTTATGTTTTATTGTCAGTCTGTAAAAGTGGAGCATTTTCTGCACAATTCTGCAAGTTACAAATAAGCAACATGTGCATGACACCTCAGGATTCTCATTGATTTTGCTGGCATAAAGATTATCTCCAGGTTTTGTGAAAAATCTGCAGTCAAAAACGCATCTAAAAACACAAGGTGTGCACACAGCCTAATACTTGGACAACATTGTTCCCAACAGTGACCTGGGAGTCAGATATGCCTCCAGACGTCATCCCTATCCTGTTCCCATTTCAGTGCTGCTTGCATCCATTTTTAGTGATTTTCCTGCCCCCCACCCCTTCCAGAAACATGCTTGAGCTTTACATTGACTTCCATTATGCCCGTTACTCAAATTGAGCCCATCCGAGCATCGGACCGGCTCGATTCAAGTACCAGACCTGCTCGATTCGAGTACCGAGCATTCGAGCATTTTAGTGCTCACTCATCACTAATTGCAACATTATCAGGTAACACAATAACCCAACATTAATGTCTAGTTAAAGGAGTATTCTCAAGTTTAGAAGTTATCTCCTTCTTCGATGGAAAAGAGAATGACTTCTTGATCACTAGAGGTCTGACCACTGAGACCCCCACCAATCCCGAGGACACAGGCTCTGAAGAAAATGTGTGCTGCTGCTATATTCATTAAAATGGATTCTTCTGGAAATTATGAAGATCAGCAGATTGCAGTTTTCGGCTATCTTCGGCAGTTCTATTAACCCTAGAATGCGCAACCAAAGAAATCTACCATAGAAAACAAGTAACCTAGCAGGCCTGCGAGGTCCCAGGTATGCATTCTAGGGTTAAAGAATGAATGGCCAGCAGTGTGCATAATTGATCACCGCTCCATTCACATGGGGCTCTTAAAATTCACTTTCCATCGCACCTCAGCAATTGGGAAGTTACCGTAGTTATCCCCTATCCTATAGATAAGTGATAATTTCCAATTGTGAGAAGACCCATTTAGAACAAGTGAACATTAGTGTAATGTAAAGCATGCATGCAATATTGTGCTTGGATAATCCCCACACAGTTATGTTTCAGGATATAGTTTCCAGTTGTCCCTATTTTTTCAAGTAAATGATGAATTTCTCTCTACAATTGCTATGTTTAGAAAACTCCGCAGTGACTAATACCTTGTTGAGATTTTTTCAATGTTCATGTTATGTTAATGTTAATGACATTATTTGCAAACTGCTTGAAATTCATACATGCTTCTTTTCTTTGATCCCGCTATTTGCAAAGGATAGCTGTATAATTACTTGGATGGAATTAATAAATATGAACAATAATAACCAATTACAATTTGAATGAAGCAAACGTGACCAAGATTAGCACACTTTTATTTTACCAGCAAAACAAATGTGCAAAATATCTAATATAAGAGGATTACAGATTTCTAACATAGCTGATTTGCATTAATGCTTGAGAAAAGCCGTGGGGATATTCGGAATCTCTATTTTTTTCCTTTTGTGCACAGTGTATAGCCCTGGAGAGAAGCTGCCGTGCTACCAGAGGTAAACCTTCTAAATTTTGGACTTCAATACAAAATATGCAACACGGCCCCCACCTACTCTATGACAAAACTGGCTCCTTCTTGAGTGACAGAGGGGACTTTGAGCCATTTTTAAGATCTCAGTTGAGACTGCTACATTTGAACCTGCTATAGCAAGAATGGAGAACATCCAACCCACAGGGTGCAAAGGATGACATTTCCTCCTGACCCCGACCAGATTCTTAGAAATCACAGTGCTTTCATTCAATCTTAGACTGCAAGCATGTGCATGCAATGTTCACTGGTCAAGCTGTGGTGCATGTGTGGCGCCCCTGAGGCTTCAGTCGCCACGGAGTATTGCACCCAACAATGGGTGTAATGCTAAACCCGGTTCCTGAGGAAGTCAGTCCCAGTTTCACTACATTACACACTCAAATACACACCATGTTGACCTGTTCCCACTGGGGACTGGGCTAGGGTCAGGTAATAAAGGGGTCGCCAGCAGAGAGGTATTTATAGGATGCCCTCAACAGGGGCCCCAGTCGCACTAGCTTAGGACCTGGGAGGGGGCTGTACAGCCAGCAGGGGGAGTCAGGAACTAAAACAACAGTCTAGAGAGTTCTCCAGCAGGAGAGCAGCGGAGTAGTCACATCTACAGGTGCTCCAGTGGGAAGGAGGAGAAAGTTCACACGATTGCCATGGGGAGAGGGATCTCTGCTCCCCCCAGAATCAATGCCACACAGGGCGGCAGGACCCTAGGGAAGATCATACTTCATGTTGGTTTTCCAGAATCTGCCTGGACGGGGAACGTTTCAAGCTTCCCTGACCACACAGCGCCCGACAGCACAGTGTCATATAGAATCAGCGGTCTCGCTTGAAGCCGGGCCCCACATCGGAATCGCGGCACCTGCATATAGGGACAAGAGTACTTCTCGTGAAACCCAGGGTTTCCTAGTAGCTTCAAGCCAGGGGATCCACAGATAGGCGTTACAAGGAGAAACCCACTGAACACCAAACCGGCCTGACCTCTAAAGGGATTCGGGTTCGACGGAGCCCATCATAGCAAGTGACCGGTATTACCTGGGTGAGCGGCATCGTACAAAAGTGAGTAAACAACCTGGAACCACAACTATAGATTCTGAATCTTTATTATCTGTACTGCCGCTCCCCACTGCCATTACTACTCCCTTCATCTTCCTCCCTGGGGCCCGCTCTACATGTGGAGAGCAATACCATCCCTAGCTGCTATTACCATCTTCTCCGGATGACAGTAACAGCAGCGGTGGCCCATTCCCTGGCCACATACCAAATGTGGCATCACGACAAACACCTCACTACTACCCCCATCATCCTTCCCCAGCCATCTTCTGTACGCCTCAGGGCAACGGAGCCGGGCTAGGCCGCCCGTGACCACGACAGTCAACGGCCCAGTGATGAGTAGGTTAAATGCACCTGCCCCTTGGGGCGCTACGTATGCATACAAGGACTACATCCTGAGGCTGGCCAGTGCCAGCGTCTGGATGTCTTTTATGGGCAGGGTTTGGCGCTCTGCACTTCTGTCCTATTCTTTTGATGAAGACAAACTGTTGCAGTAACTCTCCTATGTATTGCATGCAGCAGCCTTTGTATCCTATATAATGTATAGTGGCATGTAAAAGTTTGGGCTCCCCTGTTCAAAATTAATGTAATTGTGAACAGTTAAGCAAGATGAAGATGAAATGATCTCTAAAAAGCATGAAGTTAAAAATGAAACATTTCCTTTGTATTTTAGGCAAAAAAAGTTTGTTTTCACCTTTTACATTTTTAAATGAACACAAGAGGAAAATGGGCCTATGGAAAAGTATGGGAACCCTGGATGGTTAGTACTTTGTAGCACCCATTTCAGCAAAGCTTCACAGCTTATAAATGCTTTTTATAGCCAGCCAAGAGTTTTTCAATTTCTGTTTGAGAGATTTTCATCCATTCTTCCTTGGAGACGTTTTCCTACAAGCAGCTCTCTCAGAAATTTTGCTTGGTCTTCCAGACCATATCTTGACCACCTCTGTTCCTGTTAACTGCTATTCCTTAATTACATTTTGAACTGAGAAAAGGGCAACTTGAAAACACTTTGCTATTTTCTTAAAGACTTCTCCTGCTTTGGGCCTCCACCATTTTCATTTTCAGAGTGCTAGGCAGCTGATTAGAAGAACCCATAGCTGCTGTTTTCTGGCACAAGGTTAGAGAAGGAAGGGTTTTTATGAAGTCGTGAAATTTGCATCACCTGGCCTTTCCTAACGATGATAGTGAACAACCCATAACCCTAACAAGCTAATTAAGGTCTGATATCTTGGTCAGATTATCTGAGAATACAAATCTCCAAGGGTGTCCAAACTTTTACATCGGCCCAATTTCCTTTTTCATTTTTAAAATGTGAAAGAAGAAAATATTTTTTTTTCCTGAATTACAAAGAAAATGTATCATCTTTAACTTTATGTCTTTTAAAGACTAATTAAGCTTAAACTTGCTTAAGGGTTATCATCTACATTTTTAAATGTTCACAATAACAGTAATTTTGACCAGAGGTGCCCAAACTTTTTCATGCCACTGTATATACACCAGTTCCAGTATATCTTGTGTGATATATTCAGCAGTCCCAGCGTTTCCTATGTGATATACATCTACACCATTCCCAGTGTCTCCAATCTAATATATAAAACTGAGTGTATGTATGTGTTTGTGTGTGTGTGTGTGTGTGTGTGTGTGTGTGTGTGTGTGTCTGCTAAAGGAATTCGCTCCATCGCATGTACAATCACAAACATTTGCACAAACACTCCATTTGACTCAGGGAACATCATAGACTATGTTTTAAGGGGAAATTCTAACCCCACGCTTTACAGTTATTCACCAAAAAACCTGCCTCTATTAAAGTTACTTTAGCTGGGAGCCAAAATGCAGCCAGAACTTTAGAAGAATGTGCAGCCTCGCCCTTGAGTGGAAAGTCGGCATGTCACAATGCAGCCAGGGAAAGACACAGGGAAAGAGACAGACAGAGACAAACAAACACAGACAGAGACAGACAGACACATATAGGGAAAGAGACAGGGAAAGGGAAAGAGACAGACAAACAGGGAAAGAGACAGACATAAAGAAAAAGGCAGCGACAGACAGAGAAAGAGACAGACAGACAAAGAAACAGACAGACACAGATAGACACTGACAAAGAGAAAGACAGGGAAACAGACAGACAGGGAAAGAGATAAACAGATAATGAAAGAGACAGAGATAGAGACATACAGGGAAAGAGATAGACAGACAAAGATATAGAGAGACAAAGAGAGAGAGAGAGACAAACAGACACAGACAGAGAGAGAGACAGACATAGAGGCAGACAGTCAGAGACTGGGAGAGAAACAGAGACACAGTTACTATCCCAGGCAATGCCGGGTGCTACAGCTAGTGTAATAAATATACAGTATAGACCAAACGTTTGGACACACCTTCTCATTCAAAGAGTTTTCTTTATTTTCAGGACTCTGAAAATTGTAGATTCACATTGAAGGCATCAAAACTATGAATTAAAACATGTGGAATGAAATACTTAAAAAAGTGTGAAACAACGGAAAATATGTCTTATATTCTAGGTTCTTCAAAGTAGCTACCTTTTGCTTTCATTACTGCTTTGCACACTCTTGGCATTCTCTTGATGAGCTTCAAGAGGTAGTAACCGGAAATGGTCTTCCAACAGTCTTGAACGAGTTCCCTGAGATACTTAGCACTTGTTGGCCCTTTGCCTTCACTCTGCGGTCCAGCTCACTCCAAACCATCTCGATTGGGTTCAGGTCTGGTGACTGTGGAGACCAAGTCATCTGGCGTAGCACCCCATGACTGTCCTTCTTAGTCAAATAGCCCTTACACAACCTGGAGGTGTGTTTGGGGTCATTGTTCTGTTGAAAATAAATGATGGTCCAACTAAACGCAAACCGGATGGAATATCATGCCGCTGCAAGATGCTGTGGTAGCCATGCTGGTTCTATATTCCTTCAATTTTGAATAAATCCCCAACAGTGTCACCAGCAAAGCATCCCCACACCATCACACCTCCTCCTCCATGCTTCACAGTGGGAACCAGCTATGTAGAGTCCATATGTACACCTTTTCTACAAAGACACGGTGGTTGGATCCAAAGATCTCAAATTTGGACTCATCAGACCAAAGCACAGATTTACACTGGTCTAATGTCCATTCCTTGTGTTCTTTAGCCCAAGCAAGTCTCTTCTGCTTGTTGCCTGTACTTAGTAGTGGTTTCCTAGCAGCTATTTTACCATGAAGACCTGCTGCACAAAGTCTCCTTTTAGAGATGAGAAGGTGTGTCCAAATGTTTGGTCTGTACTGTACATCAGTCCTAGTGTCTCCTATGTGATGTCTATGTACCAGTTCTTGGGTCTCCTTTGCGATTAAATATACTAGTCTCAAAATATAGTACATATAATATAGTCTAGACTAAAGGATGCCATAATACACACCATGTTTGGAAGCCAAAATGCACTGCATATAACCGCCAAAACAAAATACCAACAGTGAAGTTTGGAGGTGGGAACATCATGGTGTGGGGTTGTTTTTCAGCATACTGCACCACTTGCAATCTTCATATAATTGGAAGAAGGATGCATGGAGAAATGTAGGGAAACTCTCAATTGGTTTCACAGAAAGAAAATAAAGCTGCTAGAATGGCCCAGCCAATCACCTATTTGAATCTAATAGAACATTTTGGGAAGTTACTAAAGCTCAGATTTCATAGAAATAGCCCACAGAACTGTCAAGCTCTAAAACGTGTTTGTGTGGAAGAATGGGCCAAAATCCAGCTTGAGCAATGCATGCAACTAATTTCTCCATAGAGGAGGTGTCTTTATGCTGTCATCACTAACAAAGACTTTTGTATAAAGTATTACATTTCAGTACCCATGTTCAATACTTTTACTCTGTGTAATTTCTCATTTTTACACATCAATTAATCTATGGTTTTAATTTTCTACCTGTGTGGAATGGATGAAATGTTATCGACATCTGGTGCGAAATTCATATCAATAGCATCTTTAGAAATATATCTACTTACAAAATTTGTGACGTGTAGACAGCAGTTTCAGTTTCTCCATTGTAATGTATATACACTAGTCCTAGGGTATCCTACGTGATGTACAGTATATCCTCTATTCCCAGTGTCTCCTATGTAATGTATATACCAGTATATCTGAAGTGATATACCTTGTATACAGAAGAGTCTCTGTGTATTTAATGGGATGTATACATCAGTATCTTCTATGTGATGTATACAACAGTCTTTTTATCTCTTATGTGATTTATATAACAGTCCCAATGACTCCTATGTGATCTATATACAGCAGTCTCAGTGTATCCTATCTAATGTATACAGAAGTGCCTTGAAAAATAATTCATGCTCTGTAAACTTTAACCTTTTTTCACTTTACATGCCCAAACCTAAATGCATTTTATTGGAATTTTATGTGATATACCAACTCAAAGTAACAAGTATTTGTAAAGTGTAAAGGAAATTATTTAGTTGAAACCAGAAGTTTACATACACTATCTAAAAATATACATATGCATGTTTTTCTCCCTATCTGACATGAAATCAGAATAAACCATTCCCGTTTTAGGTCAATTAGGATTACCAAAATTATTTATATTTGCCAAATGCCAAAAAAAGGAGAGAGATAATGTTTTAAGGTATTTTTATTACTTTCTGCAAAGTCAAAACTTTACATACATTTTATTAGTATTTTGTACCATTGCCCTCAAACTTTATGACTTGGGTCAAATGTTTTGATATCCTTCCACAAGATTCTCACACTAGTTGGTAGAAATGTGGGCCCATTCCTTTTGAGAGAACTGGTAACTAAGCCATGTTTGCAGGTCGACTTACTCGCACCTGTCTTGACAGCTTTGACCATAAACGTTCAATAGGATTGAGATCAGGGCTTTGTGATAGCCACTCCAAAACATTGACTTTGTTATCCTTAAGCCACTTTGTAAGCAGTTTGGCAGTATACTTCAGGTCATTATCCATTTGGAAGACCCATTTCCATGCAAGCTTTAAATTCCGGGCTAATGTCTTGAGATGTTGCTTCAGTATTGTTACGAAATCTTCTTTCCTAATGATGCCATCTATTTTGTGAAGCACACCAGTCCCTCCTGCAGCAAAACAACCCCACAACAGGATGTTTCCACCCCCTTGTTTCACAGTTGGGATGGTGTTCTTAAGATTCAAAGCTTCTCCCTTTTTCCTGCAAACGTACTGATGAGCGACATGGTGGCTCAGTGGTTAGAACTGCAGTCTTGTAGCGCTGGGGCCCTCGGTTCAAATCCTACCAACGACAACATCTGCAAGGAGTTTGTATGGTTCTCTCCATTTTTGCATGGGTTTCCTCTGGGTTCTCTGCTTTCTTCCCACACAGCAAAGACATACTGATAGGTACTTTAGATTGTGAGCCCCTGTGGGAACAGTGTTGCCAATGTATGTAAAGCACTGTGAAATTAATAGCGCTATATAAATGAATAAATATTTTGGTTTCGTCAGATGACAGGAGATGTCTACAAAAAATTAAGGTCTTTTGTTCCTTTGTGCATTTGCAAACATTAATCTCGCTTTTTTATGGTTCTTTTGGCCTTTTAGTCCAGGATTCATTTCATTGTGGATAATGGCACAACTTACCAGCTTCCGCCAGCATCTTCACAAGATCTTTTGCTTTTGTTCTTTGGCACATGTCTGATTATCATGATACGTTCATTTCTGGTACACAGAACCCGTCTCCTTCCTGAGTGGTATGATGGCTGGACATTCCCATCTTGTTAGTATCTGCGTATAATTGTTTGTACACATGAAGACGGCACCTTCCGGTATCGGGAAATTGCACACAAGGAAGAACCAGACTTGTGCAACTTCACAATTCTCTTCCTTAGATCTTGGCTGATTTATTTTGATTTTCCCATGATGCTACACAAAGCAGCAGTGTGTTTCTGGTGTGCATTAAAATACATCCACAGATTTCTAATTAACTCAGATGTTATCAATAAATCTATCAGAAGCATCCAAAGACATGACATCATCAAATGGGCTGTCCCATATTATTTAAAGGCATAGTACTCTTACTGTATGTAAACTTTTGACTTTTCAGAAAGTAATAAAAATGCCTTAAAACATTCTCTCTCTCTCTTTCTCTCTCTCTCTCATTATTCTGGCATTTGGCAAATGCAGTTTTGGTTCCTAATCTAAAACGGAAAAGGTTTATTCTGATTTTATGCCAGATAGTGAGAAAAACCTGTATATGTGTTTTTTTATATAGTGTATGTAAACGTTTAGTTTCAACTGTACACGGTTTTCTAAATAATTTAAAAATAAAAATCTAAAAATTGGGAGGTACATTTGTATTTAGACCCCCTGAGCTAATACTTTGTAGGACCAATTTTAGGTACAATTACTAATGCAGTTATTTTGGGCTATGTCTGTACCAGTTTGTACATTCAGAGACTGAAATTTTTACCCATTCTTCTTTGCAGAAAACTTCTAATGTAGTAATACTGGATGGAAAGCATTAGTGAACAGCAATTTTCAAGTCTTGCCATGGATTTTCAATGGGATTTAGGTCTGAACCATGACTGGGCCATTCAAACACATGAATATGCTTTGATTTAAACTATTCCATTTTAGCTCTGACAGTATGTCTTGAGTCAATAATCTGCTGGAAGGTGAATCTTGTGAGGTATTTAGCTCCCTCCATTTTCCCATCAACTCTGACTAGCTTCCCTATCACTGCTAAAGAAAATCATCCCCACAGCATGATGCTACCACCACCATGTTTGACTGTGGTGATGGTGATTTGGGGGTGTGTGCAGTGCTAGTTTTCTCCCACACATAGCATTTTGCATTTATCCCCAAAAAGATAATGAAAATAAATCGAAATATACTCAGTATTCTGCTTGGAAAAGAAAATGTTTTAAATTTATTGGCATTAATTAATTATCCTATTAAATGCAAACACAAGAACACAAATTAGAAGATTTACAAAGCACTGTATTAATGGCAGCCTGCCAGGTGGTTTATTTCAATTTTGTACAAGGAGCTCATTCATCAAAGTAGCTAAAAAAATGACATCGCATGCAGGGTAACCAAACTCCAATACAATGTCTATAAGATACTGCACTATTAAGAAGTAAATGAGTTCTAGCCTCAGAGATAAACTTTGAGTTTTAAACTTTTAGAAACTTGAGTCTATTTATCAGACTTAGGAAGAACATACATACTGTACATAGTGCATACCTTTTTAGCTTCAGCCCTCAAGAATCCCCAATGTCATGTATAAAGATAACCAGCACAATAAACTTTTTATTATGGTTTAATTTGCCTATTCATTTTCCATATGCAATGTCTATGCCATTAGCTTTTAAGGTTCCTACACAACTAATATATGGTTAATCACAAGGAAAAGAGGAGGAGATTATAGACACCTTGATAAAGTCTATGGCAAATTTAGAGGGTCCATTTTTTTTTTTAGTTCACAGATTCTTATATTTAACATATTCTTAGTGTCACATACCTGGTCTGGCCAAGTACAGCTCGTAAAACATGAGGAGACATGTCATGATGCAGTAGAGGTACATGTCAGTCAAATTATTACCATAAGAACTACAGTTTTCTCAAAATATTTGTTGTATTACACATAGGTCAACCGGTTCCTATAGTAAGACACTATTACTTACAACTATTAGAAAAATGACATTGCACATCCCAGTTTTGCAGGTTGAGATCATAGTTCAAATGTAATATTCCCCCGTTAGTCCAGATGAAGTACTCCCATATATAACAATTAAGGTCTATCAAACAGATATATTCCACACTATCCATATAAATATACTGATCTAAATGTATAATGAAAATGTAATGAATATGGCCAGGTCTGGTCACAGTGAGCACCAATCACACATAACAAGCAAATTCAGGTTCACTGTAATAACTGTGACCACACATGATTACAATACAACTATTAATCCACAGAATTGTAACATAGCTGAATACAACTATAAAGTTCCATCGTGCTGTTGTGTTAGGAGATATATCTTTAATAGTATCTGAATGGTGTCAATAGGGAGTAACTCATGCTTGATAAATAGCGTAAATGGTCACGTACAGGTAGAAATCATGCTGCTTACCCATGGTTATGCTGTAACCTCTTTCCAACCCCCAATATGTGTTTCGCATACAGCTTTATCAGGGACCCTTTTATCACGGACATTGCAGTTATTCCATTTTTTTTTTTTAATAACTATTACTTTTGCAGCCAGCTCTACAAACCCCTTACTATTTATAGGTAGACTGATGCGACTCATTTAAATTTCTTTTAGAGCCATTAAAGTTTTGAAATATTTTTGTATTTTTTTTTCTTTTAGGATGATCAAGTAAAATTAAAAATGCTCCACCTGCTTTTCTTTTTTTTTTTTTTACTTTAGCCCTATAAAATTTCCAACATTTGTCAATGTGCAATAGCAAGCATCAAACATGTATATGTAACATAAAAGAGCCGAGAAGACTGCTTTGCGCGTAGCAAGTAACATGGTAACATCTTGTACTGGATTCAATGCATCTGATTACCAAATGCTACAAATAAAAGCATGTGATGGCTGCTCCAGATGAGTGTAACTGAATGCCACCCTGGCCCCACATCGCCCTTTGGTCACCAATTTATGCAGAAAAACTAAAGGTTTATCAATGTATATGGACCCAAGAAATGGCAAAAGGACACTTTTGATATACCCTGGTCACATAGGATTATTTCTAAAGGATATGCAAAACATATTCTGCACACAGTTTGAGAACTCACAAACCCGACTAAAGCGGGCTTTACACACTGCGATATCGGTCCCGAAATCGCTAGTGTGGGTACCCGCCCCCAACTGTTGTGCGACATGGGCAAATCGCTGCCCGTGCCGCACAACATCGCTCAGACCCGTCACACATATTTACCTGCCCGGCGACGTCGCTGTGACCGGTGAACCGCCTCCTTTCTAAGGGGGCGGTCCGTGTGGCGTCACAGCGACGTCACTGAGCGGCCGCCCAATAGCAGCGGAGGGGCGGAGCTGAGCGGGACGTAACATCCCGCCCACCTCCTTCCTTCCTCATAGCGGCCGGGAGGCAGGTAAGGAGAGCTTCCTTGTTCCTGCGGCGTCACACGGAGCAATGTGTGCTGCCGCAGGAACGAGGAACAACCTCGTTACTGCTGCAGTAACGATTTTTGAGAATGGACCCCCATGTCACCGATGAGCGATTTTGCACGTTTTTGCAACGATGCAAAATCGCTCATCAGTGTCACACGCAACGGCATTGCTAATGCGGCCGGATGTGCGTCACCAATTCCGTGACCCCAACAAGTTCGCATTAGCGATGTCGTAGCATGTAAAGCCTCCTTAAGAAAAGGAACGTTCACTAAGTAGATCAACCATGAATAACCAAATCCATTTTCCACACTAATACAACTTGAAAATACTAAATGCATTCGCAATTAAAATGCAGCGACTTCGTTCTAAGAACAGCAGATGTTTTTATCCCATGTGACAACAGACTATACATGACAATTATCATTGTCACTAGATGCAAACACAAACATCTGTTCAATATTTTTGTTTTTAATTTGACTTTAATTTTTTTTACATGACTAAAGGATTTATCTTTTGAAACTGTCATTGAATACTGATACTGTATAGTAGGGAGAACTGTTCCTAGCGATGCAGTATTACAGCCCCAATTCCTAAAATGTTGTGCTGTATAAGATGTAAAGAGAGGAAGAATACAATGATTTAGAAATATGTTATATAACATAACACAGAACACATCAGAAGTAGAAAGTTACACATTTTTCCATTTTGTTGGTAAAAATTAGCTTCTTTAGAAATTGGTGGCAACAGAACATATAAGGCCCTGTCTACCATTGTGTACCACCCCTCTTCTTTTTCCAACAGTCTGTAAAGTGAAGGAAATTAGGAGTCCAATTGCTGGAGGTTTGGGAGAAGAATGTTGCCCCATTTTTGGATTCTAGCTGCTCAATAGTCTTGGGTCTTCTTTGCTGAATGTTTTTCTTCATAATGCGCCAAATGTTTCCTATTGATGAAATGTCCGGATTGCAGTTGGGCAGTTCATTACTGAATGTCTTCTGTAAAGCCATGCTCATGTGGTGGATGTTTTATATAGTTTAGCATTGTCTTTACTGAAATATGCAAGGTTGGCCCTGACATAAACATTGTCTGTATGGCAGCATTAGTTTTTTTTTTTTTAAACCTCTATATAATGCTCAGCATCAATACCACCTAAAAGATGTGTAAGCTGGTCATTCAATAGACACTGATGCAGCCTCATATCATCAGAGATGCAGAAAATGTGCACTAATAACAAGCTGGATGGTTGCTCTCCTCTTGTCCTCTTGAGTCTGCAGGACACGGCATCTGTGTTTCCATAAAGAATGTCAGATTTTGATTCTTCTGACCACAGAACAGTTTTCCAATGAAAACTTTGGCCCAGAGAAGATGGCAGAATTTCACTAGTGTGTCGATATATATGGCTTGTTCTTTGTAATATATAGCTTTAACTTGCATTTGTTGATTGCAATTGCTATATTTGAACTCTTTACACTTACCTCAGTTGTTTCGAACTCATACCAGCTGTACCCTTATGTAGACCACGGGCCTACCTAAACAGCCATAGCCGACCCCCCCCCAGGATTTCCAAATTGCATATTCTTCCTCTTATAGATATCTCCTACTCTACTAGCCTCCACCAGGGTAGTTTCTTTATTTGGCCAGGAGCCTTTCCCTTTGGATTGATATTTACCATTAGTTACAGTGAGCAATATTATGATTAAGACCGGTTGGTCGAAACGTCAATCACTTAAAAAATCGCCATTTGTATAAATACACTGTATATTCATTCACTTCACATATATAAATTAAAAAAAATTCTCCAATTAAGTGTGCAGCAACTTTAGGACCATTACCCATGGAGTGATATGCAGAATGAAATCATGCCCATTTTTAATGTAGTGCAGCTTTGGGGCCCGTAAACCTTGCCCCTTGTGTGCATGGATTTCTTAAGAATCTCTGATTATTTTGATGATATATTTGATGTCTTTCTAGAGAATTAATAGTTTCTATGCGCAGAGGAAGCAGCTGAAAATGAACGAGAACACGTACTTGACAGATTTTCTTGCAGCATAAAGAGAATAATCAAATCACTCAATTTTCCAGCTTTTGATTCTTAAATTAAAAAGAATTAACCAATTTTATACATTAAAAAGGTAGAATATTTAACAAACAAATAGCTTCCGACACTACAGATGGTGAAATATTAAAAATATTGGCAATTATACATTTTTGATAAATATTTCCACAATTTTTAGACACAGTTGTTCAGATTGGTGAACCTCTGACCATTTTTCTAACATATTTTTTTTCTTATACACATTCATGTGACTTAGTTTAAAATTGACCTTCCAGCTGTTTTATAGATTTTCCAGCTTTTTGTTACCTCTGCAAGTAACAGAAAGGGGGGAGCCAGGACTGTTTGAGAATGGCATGTAAACAATTAAAAGTATAAATTCACAAATTATTCCAACTGTACTATTATGCAAAATGAGATTTTTAGCAAACAATTGATCCATTTTTTGAGCCACACCTTCCACCTTACGGCAAATCTCAATAAAGGGTCCTACTCTATATTTAATATTTCCATTGTACCATTCACAGTTGCCTCTCCTTGCAAACATGGAAGCGGTTTCTGAAATGTTACAGGTATATGTGTTGCTTTAATATGGTTCTGCTTTTAATGAATTTAGGAGGCCGCATGGCACAATGAAAATATAAAATATAGAGTAGGACCCCCTATTCAGATTTGCCGTGACGTGGCAGGGGTGGCTCAAAGAATTGATCAATTGTTTGCTAAAAATCTCATTTTGCATAATAGTACAGTTGGAATAATTTGTGAATTTATACTTTTAATTCTTTGCAGGCCATTCTCTAGCAGTGCTGGCTCCCCCCTTTCTTTTGTTAACTCTGCCCCAACTTTTTGGACATGTGTTGCCGTTATCAATTTCAAATTAGTTACGGTAATTTTTTTCAAATGAATTAGAAAAATGTCTAACTTTCAACTTTTCAACTTATCTTTGTTTCATGTTCTGTTGTGAATAAAATATAAGGACAAATGAGGGAAGCATACATTGCAGAAAAAAACCTTTACTGGCTCATATGGTATGGATAAAATACACTCTGTCAATGCTTTCCAGATATGAATATTTCGATTTTGCATCAATTTAATATTTACGGGAGATACATTTTCAACATTATGACAGAAGGGAAAAGTAATACATATTTTTACATAACTAAGAGACCTGATCATCAGTAGCAAATTCATATTGGACAGATGGATGACAATACACATATCATATTTCATCTGTATAGAAAACTAAAATAGTGATTAGAAACCTGTCCACGATATCTTCCACCTGGGACCTCCAGGGGCGTAGATATACTGTAAGTTTGGGATCTCCTAAAATCCAGAAGGGCCGAGCACATAACACAAACAGCCCCCACATGAGCTCATCAAGGGGAGATATGTGGGTGTAACTTTGAACTAATAAAAAGTAAAAATAGGGTTTTACCCTTTGTCAGTCCCAGGAAGGTACAGCTTGCTGTGAGTTCGGTTTGTTTTTTCCTAAGGAGTACCTGCCTCCTTTAAGCTCCGAAGCCAATGCAATGGCAATAGGATTATTAATTGTACTTTCCTTAAACCTTTTATTACATGTAATTTTATATGCTGTATTGTTATATGACCCTGTATATTATCTGTTGTAAATTTTCATGAACACTGCCTACTTTTTGGATGAAATATATAAAATGTAATGGCTTTGTCCTTCTTGCTCTATAAATCAATAGCCATAAGCTACCTGTAATAAGTGTCCAATCCGCCTCTAAAAGAAATAGTGGTGGCAGCTAGTGGTAGTTCCTTTTATTATTGAGGAGTTGTCAGTGACTGTAGTGAGGTATATATATATATATATATATATATATATATATATATATATATAGTACTGACCAAAAGTTTGGACACACCTCATTCAAAGAGTTTTCTTTATTATCATGACTCTGAAAATTGTAGATTCACATTGAAGGCATCAAAACTATGAATTAACACATGTGGAATGAAATACTTAACAAAAAAGTGTGAAACAACTGAAAATATGTCTTATATCAAAGTAGCCACCTTTTGCTTTGATTACTGCTTTGCAAACTTTTGGCATTCTTTTGATGAGCTTCAAGAGCTTGTCACCGGAAATGGTTTTCACTTCACAGGTGTGCCTTGTCAGGTTTAATAAGTGGGATTTCTTGCCTTATAAATGGGGTTGGGACCATCAGTTGTGTTGTGCAGAAGTCTGGTGAATACACAGCTGATAGTCCTACTCAATAGACTGTTAGAATTTGTATTATGGCAAGAAAAAAGCAGCTAAGTAAAGAAAAACGAGTGCCCATCATTACTTTAAGAAATGAAGGTCAGTCAGTCCGAAAAATTGGGAAAACTTTGAAAGTGTCCCCAAGTGCAGTGGCAAAAACCATAAAACGCTACAAAGAAACTGGCTCACATGAGGACCGCCCCAGGAAAGGAAGACCAAGAGTCACCTCTGCTGCGGAGGATAAATTTATCCGAGTCACCAGCCTCAGAAATCACAGGTTAACAAAAGCTCAGATTAGAGACCAGGTCAATGCCACACAGAATTCTAGCAGCAGACACATCTCTAGAACAACTGTTTAGAGGAGACTTTGTGCAACAGGCCTTCATGGTAAAATAGCTGCTAGGAAACCATTGCTAAGGACAGGCAACAAGCAGAAGAGACTTGTTTGGGCTAAAGAACACAAGGAATGGACATTAGACCAGTGGAAATCTGTGCTTTGGTCTGATGAGTCCAAATTTGAGTCAGATTTAACAGTCCTGAATAGAGTTGATCGGATGGCCAATAATCCGGTAGCGGCGGATCACTGCCAGATTTAAAAAAAGAGTCCGATCCGCTCCGGAATCTGGTGCCCATATAAGTCAATAGGGACCGGAATCTGGAGGTTAAAAACGTTTGTGGAGGGGCTAGGGGGCTAGGAGCGAGTGCGGCATACTCACCAAGGTGCTGTCATGGCGGCACACTCCTTCTGGGTCACGCTGCTACCTTCCGGAACCGACAATTCAATATTCATTGTTTTCCCCGCCCAACAGCGCGTGTTGGTTGCAGCTAGACGTGCCCCCACCCTAAGTGGCAGCGTGGCAGCTAACTGCAACCAATCACAGGCGCCAGGATGGCTGGTGGGTGGGGAAAGCAGTGCAAGTGTCTGCCTGTCAGCATGGTGGTAAAAAATAAACAATTGGCAGCACAGATACAGCGCGCGGCTGCAGCCCCAGCTGTCCGGCTGTATCTGTGCTGTGTATCCAGTCACACGTGCGAGGCTTTGCCGGGTGATACCATGGCAGACTCGCACAAGTCCCTCGTATGTGTGATTCCGATAAAACCGTATGCCGCTTTTTTTTTTTAAATAAATAATTTAAAAAAAAATGACGTGCGGTTTCCCCTAATCTTCATTCTCAGCCAAGATAACGCCGGCTGGGGGCTGGTATTCCAGCCCGCAGCCGCCCGGTATTGCCGCATCTATTAGATGTGACAATCCAGGTGTGATCCCGGTCTCTTCCCGGTGGCGTGATGCAGTGCCAATCGGGATAATAACAGGTGTTAGCGTACAGCTGCTACTAAACCCTAGGCTTGTGATGGCACAAGCGTCTGTCAGATACTTGTATCACACAAACCTGTAAGTGAATGTAAATAAACAAGACACAGAGAAAAAACCTTTATTTGGAATAAAATACAAACACCCCTCCTTCACCTCTTTATTAAACCCCAACACCCTACAGCTCCGACGTGATCCACAGGAGGTCCCACACCGCTTCAGCTCTGCTACATCTGAATATCACAGAGGGGCACGACCGACCGCTGTCTGTGAGCTCCAGAGAATGAATGAGCTGCGCATTGAGCGGTGAAGTCACTCAGGTCATTTGCGGTCACTGCTGGAGGTTCGCATGGTCCTTCATCTGTGATCGCAGGTAACCTGACCTCAGGTGGAGGTCACTGAGTTCACAGACCTGCATCTCCTAGCAGAAAAATCACAGTTTTTTGGCCAAGAGTTGCAGGTTTTGTGCTGACATTTTTACGCCATATTCCTGCATCCAATCTACACCTCCTGGCAAAAAAACGCGGTAATTTGAAGCATTTTTTTGCCGCGGTTATTTTTCCGCGATTTTTGCCGCATTTTTTTGCCAGGAGGTGCACATTTGGTTCTTAAACTGTCTGCACCAGCTGTTTTTTTTTTTTAAATAAATAATTAAAAAAAAAAACAACTTGCGGTCCCCCCAGTTTTCATCCCCAGCCATGATAACGCCGGCTGGGGGCTAGTATATTCTCAGCCCGCAGCCGCCCGGTATTGCCGCATCTATTAGATGTGACAATTCCGGTGTGATTCCGGCTTTTCCCAGAGGCGTGATGTGGTGCCAGTCGGGGTAATATCAGGATTAGCAGCAGCGCACGGCTGCTGCTAAACACTAGGTTGTGTGATGGCACAGGCGTCTATCAGATACCTGCATCACACAAACCTGTTAGTGACAGTAAATAAACACAGACACAGAGAACAATCCTTTATTTGAAATAAAGTACAAAACACACCCTGCTTCACCTCTTTATTAAGCCCAAATACCCTGCAGCTTTGGCGTAATCCACACAATGTCCCAAGCCAACACATTCAGCTCTGCTACATCTCAGAGCGAGCAGCTATAGAGAATACTGCCCGCTCTGAGTGCAGCCTATTACTGAGCCGCGATTAGCGATGATCGTAGCAGAGACTGTCACAGGCCGGGGGCGCGTCAGCCTGCAACCAATCACAGCTGAGAGGACGGCCGGTGGGTGGGGAAAACACGGAAAGCTGTGTGATTGCATGCACAGCACAGGAAGTGAAAGCGCTACCCGGAAACAGTGTACCGCCATAACACTGAGTCTCGGGAAGTATGAAACGCTCATTTATTTATTGTTTTTTACATTTTTATTAATTGCCGATTCCGGATCGTGCACCCGAAATCCCGCGTCCGGGTCCAGCCCGGAGATAGCGCTGAAACCGTGCGGATCTGAACGTTTACAGTCCGGGTCCGCTCAACACTAGTCCTGAATCCTGATAAGTTAAATCAACCTTGTAAATCAATTTTATTTTTGCAGAAATTCACTTAAAATCTATGTAGGTAGGCGTCAAAAGTGCAGTATGGAGTCGAATCTACATAGTTGAACCTTGGGCATACATACAGTATATGTAGGATGACAATTCTTACTAAACTGCAGGAAGCAGAAATCAAACGCCCCAACAAAGCATACATGAACACTTATATTGATGTAAATGTTTTGCTTTTACATAAAAAAATGTTATTTATAGCAGAGTGTAGGATTACATAATTGCTCTCAAGTACTTTGCTCTTGTGAATTCTATATTACACCAACTGTATGTTTATCTTTTTAGTAGGTGACAACGTTAAAAGGAAATAATGAAATGTTCTTAACTCTTGATGATATCAGATGTTCTTCGTGCGAGGTCATAGAAACCTTCATTGGGGCCACAAAATAGTAAACGTGCATAAGGATGGTAGCTCAATGGTTAGCACTGCAGTTTTGCAGCGTCGGGGTCCTGGGTTCAAATCCCACCAAGGACAACATCTGCAAGAAATTTGTATCCTCTCCCCGTATTTGGTGGGTTTCCTCCCACACTCCAAAGACATACTGATAGGGAATTTAGATTATGAGCCCCAATGGAGATAGTGTTGCTAATGTATGTAAAGTGCTATATGAGTGAATAAATAATATTATAACTACTGCAACTAGCTGCTTCGGCAAGGGTCAGCTAGAACGCTGTAGCTAAAACAACATGTAGGTGACATTCTGGGAGCCAGGGATGCCAACCAATAACTCAGTCTTAGCTGTGGTATTTACCTTCAGGACTACAACATTAAAGATCCGTTTGCAGAATCCCCAAATTGGTGACGGAAGATAGTAAGAATGTTCATTCAAGATTATTGGTCCATGTAAATGTGGCACCCCTGGGCATCAGGCGCCACAGGGTATTACACTACTTTTCAGGGGTAATATCTATCTTGGCCAGGAGGAGGTTAACCGACCGGTGCCTTCACAAAACCCACACATACAATAGTAAGGTGCTTACTCACAGGGGGTTGGACTAGGGCAGACAGGATAGTTAGCCATCAAGAAGCATGAGACTTTCCCAGTTGCTAGGACAACCATCGGGGGCGGGCACCACATGGGGTAGAAGAAGGCGCAACCATCACACTTAGAGCAGAACTTTCCTGGGCACAGCTTGAGATAACATCTAGCACTGAAAACTGGAGTTAGTGTTTCTCTCTCTTCGTGGGTCCGTGGCTTGGAGCAGGAGGCTCGGCTCGAGTTCCGGATAGCAACCAAAGGACACTTCACTAAAAGACTTTCATGGGAACCGGCGGTGACTGCCGACTATCCGGAATCAGCTGGAGCCCATCGTGGCAGAGATCGGTACTCTGGGGCAGCACCTGAACTAATTGTGAGTAAAAGACCTGGAACTGCAGCCCCTGTCTTTGCCTCTCCTTTACCGGTGCCATCGCCCAGCGCTTTGGCGCCAATGGAGACTACCACCACCCCCGTCCTCCTCCATCATCCTCCCTGAGGTAATCCCGCTCAGCCTGAGGGGAGCGACATCATCACGGCTGCACTCAACATCTGCCCTGGTGAGAGACCCTGCAGCGGTGGCCCCATCCCTGGCCATGTACCACAGGTGGCATCACGATCCTAAAAAGACTTTTCTAACCTCGAACTACCACCTCCATCCCCCGTCCTGCCTCCCGTCCACCGCCTTACCCTCTTTTCTGTACGCCTGAGGGCAACAAAACCAGGACAGGCCACCTCGTGATGATACAGTGGATCTGCATCCCTGGCGCGGCAACAAGTAGGTTAAAACACCTGCCCCGTGGGGCGCTACATAAACATGCTGCCATTTACCAAACATACAAGCTCATTCATCACTGCATTATTTACGCCAATATAAAAATAATTGATATAGGAAGCACACAGTCTCATATTAACAGGGGGTGTTCTGTTGATAACCTGTATGCTCAGAATGATAATTCTTCCCCATACAGTTTTTGTTGGCCCATGTAAATGGGTAGGAATATGAGTGCAACCGGCACTTAGCAATGGTAGTTTCCATTGTAGTTCTCCTAATCATAGCTCTCCCTTTTCTGAGCTGTATTCTTGTTCAAAGTCCCTGTTACCTGTATATGTAAATATAGTTACTAAGAACAAAGCCAGGCATAGACAATTACTATGTAGTAGTAAAAGGAAGCTTCTCACTAGAGCTGTCACTCAAGGAGGAGTATCCGCCCCCTCAAGCAACCAGGAAATAAAAAGACTGTAAGGAGACTGCATAGCTCTGAGCTGCTCAAGAGACAATTTGAGAATACCCCTATAATGACAGAAATCTGCCCTTTGAAACTGGCATTAAATCTTTTCCCTGGAGAAAGGAAAGTCCAGCTACTACTCAGGGTTATTGTCCCCAGAAGCTGACAACTTCTAGGTAAAGGAACATTGATTTTTATTTTTTGCAGCAATTTAAACAAGATTGCACACAGGATTTGTATTCATTTCTTACTTATCGCTTCCATTTTCAACTGGGTAAAGAAAAGGAATGAGCATTGCTATCCTCAAATTACAGACAGAACAGAGGGTTAGGACTCTTATTGCAGCCAGTTGCGTTTCAGCAAGATATAGGTCAGGTGTTCTGTTTGCGATGAGGTGAAATTGATAATCTACTAAGGCATGTATATAAAACACCCTTCATTACCCGGCGATTTTCCCATTTTTGTTTTTTTCCATCCCTTCTTTCAAGAGTCATAACTTTTTTATTTTTCGGTCCATACAGCCATTTGAGAGCTTGTTAATTGCTGAATGAGTTGTACCTTTGAATGACACTGTTCTGTCATACATGGTGTTCTGCCATATATGGCAGCCTGCTAATAGTCATTCATTGCAATTTCTGTTACAACCCCTAGAGGTCGCTGTTGTTCTTTGAATTGATGAGTTTCTCTTTAAGCTAAATGTATTCTGGGTAAGAAACGCCCCCCATTTGAGCTGAGAAGAAGCCTGCAGCCATTTTCTCCTTGCATTTGTCAGAAAAGGACCTGCCGACTTACCTCTCTGTACATTCACCCCTGCCAAGTGTAATCCGGTGAGCAAAGCAAATTACATGTGTTAGTGGTAGAATCTTAGATTGAAGATTGTGTAGTAAATGCATTGTACCGAAGGGGTACTTTGCACACTACGACATAGCAGGGGCGATATCGGTGGAGTCAAATCAAAAGTGATGCACATCCGGCGTCGCTGTCGACATCTGAGTGTGTAACTCGTTTTTTATACGATTAACGAGCGCAAAAGCGTAGAAATCGTATCATCTGTGTAGCATCGTTCATTTCCAAAGGACCGATGTTACGGTGTTGTTCCTCGTTCCTGCGGCAGCACACTTCGCTGTGTGGGAGGAGCGAGGAACATCACCTGGGTCCCAGCTGTAATGAGGAAGGAAGGAGGTGGGCGGGATGTTTACGTCCCGCTCATCTCCGCCCCTCTGCTTCTACTGGCCACCTGCCATGTGACATCGCTGTGACGCCGCACGACCCGCCCCCTTAGGAAGGAGGCGGTTTGCCGGCCAGAGCGACGTCGCAGGGCAGGTAAGTGCATGTGAAGCTGCCGTAGCGATAATATTCGCTACGGCAGCTATCACAAGATATCGCAGCTGTGACGGGGGCGGGGACTATCGCGCTCGGCATCGCTAGCATCGGCTTGCGATGTCGTAGTGTGCAAAGTACCCCTTTGTGTCGTCCCTGCCTTGCTTGTTTAGATAAGATTCTCTATCTGTGTTGCAGCTGCAGTGACCTTTCACCTACATTCTCATAAGAACTGTATCTCATGTATGGTTATGCTATGTTAACTCTGTATTAACACTGTACTGACTGTAATCATTTTCTTGTTATAGTTTTTACCCGTATCCCGTATTCTGTATACCGTATTCAACTGCATCTTGGATATACCGTATTCACCTGTATCTTGGATATTCCTATATTCACTGTATATTCCACGTATACTGCAATCAAGTTCACGTTACCAGCTAAGAAATCAAGGCTACTAAATTCCACAGTCTGTTTATTTGAAATGTGAGCGAGGGTTTAGCTGTATGCCGGAGATTCACTGCGTTACGTGAAAGAAGGCAGAACAGACACCATTCATTTGTCCCATATTGTACTCGAAAGTGAACAAAAATTCCAAATACTGTGAGATTGCAATAAATTGTAATTCCATGATTATTTTTTTTTTAAATATATTATTTACCATGTTCACTATATAGCAAAATTGACCCAGGTCAGTACAAGTTTGTAGATACCAATCATGTATAGTTTGTTTTTTTTTCATTTAAGTGGTGACCAAAAAATCAGAAATTTGTCCAAAACAAGAATTGTGTTTTTGTTGCCATTTTCCATAGCGTTGTCATTTTTCAGGCTCTGGGACTCAGTGACGACTTATTTTTTTGCTTCCTGAGCAGATATTTTTAATGATTACATTTCTGAGTAGATGCGATGTTTTGATCTCCTATTATTGCAATTTATTGCAATGTTGTGGTGACCCAAAAAACCTTAGTTTGACTTTTTTTTTTCTCATTATAAACTTTATCGATCAGGTTCATTTATTTTATGTTATTGTGATAGATCGGGCATTTCTGGACCCAGCGATACCAACTATTTATATTTTTAATTGTTTTATTTTCAAAAGGGCAGAAGTGGGATGATTTAAACATTTTTGAGGGTTTTTTATTTTTTCATATTTTTTAAGGGGATTTAAAGCTGATATACTCCAATAGCTTCTGCTGTACAGGGTCATGCTTTAGCATGGATCTATACAGCAGAAATGCTGATCTCCTGTGAATGCTGGCACTCAGCTGGCATTCACAGGAACTACATCATCACAGTGAAAGGAATCATCAGCTGACCCCCGGCTGTCATAACAACACATCTGCACCACGTGATCACATCATGGGGCCATGATCCACCTGTGCCTGTCAGCTGCAATTGTCGTCTGATCAGATCAGTCAACATGTGCGGGGAAACATGCGGGCTCACTGGTCAAGCCCACATCAAAGGGACAGCTACGACCTATGGCGTACTGGTACAACAAAGGTCATGAAGGTAATAATACATATTTTACAGTTTGGATTTCAATTCAAGATATGATAGAACCAAATCTGAAAATGTTAGTAAGTAGGGCATTTCTGGTATTTTTAGCTGTATTTTATAACATTATGTATAAATGTATAAACTAGCATAAATACTTAATATGAGCACATTTTAATTTTCAGCAGCTGTGACCTAACATTAACCATCCAGCTTTTATAAGTCTAGTTGCCATATAATTAGTCATGAGGTTAAGCTTTGTCCAGGAGGCATGCTGGCAATCACTGTAAGTTGTTTTCCTCTGTTGGCACATACCACAAAGTTTCTATAAAGGAAACATTGTTATTAGAAATAATTTAAGACTTTTACTTACTTATATAGCTCCAACATACAGTATGCCACAAGGCTTTACAGACATCATCACTGTCCCCATTGACGCTCAAAATCTATATTCCCTATCAGAATGTCTGATAGCGAATTTAGAAGAGAAAGTAAAAATATTTTGCCCGATACAGAGAATGCTTTCATATCATTTATTTTGTAAGTGTGACATAATGAAGTCACACTAATTTTTGAAAAGGACGGGTTGTCTCATAAAACATAATCTCACACAATTTAGCAGAGATTATGCTAAAATAAAATTAAAAGGGGTCGGTTGGGGTGAAATGTGGTTGGTTGTAATTATTTAGAGGAAGTCTATAGCAAAGTCATATCTTCTAAAGGCTGGTCAGCAGTGCTCATTGAGCGTGCTCGGCACTGCTCATTACTCGTTCGAGCATTGGGATGCTCAGGTACTCGTGGAGCTCGGTTCAATAGCACAGGTGCTCGAATGTTTAGTCTGTGAAACAGCGACCACAAAGCACAGGCTTGCTTCACTGCACAATGAGTGTAGGCACCCTAAGCAGTCTCTTAATGGCTCTCACTGGGGTTAAAGCAACGTTCTCGGATGTAGTGTATCAAAAGAAAAAATCCTGCCCTTCTTCCCCCCAGAAATGCTCTGTATATGGCTGGCTGTATGTGGACGGAGAGACAAACTGTCCAGTCATTGACTTCCATTATACTCGCTACTTGAGTTGAGCACTTTCAGAACATCTGACCTGCTCGACTAGAGGACCGAGCACCCGAGCATTTTAGTACTCGCCCATCTCTACTGATCAGGACAACTCCTATAATATTAATATTAATCAGCACCCACGCAACATTGCGAGGTCCCGATCGTTGACATGGCAATGTAAAATTGGAATGACGACCTCTGGGTAAGGCTAGGTTCGCACACTGCGTCTTTTTGACACTGCGTTTTTGTGCGTTTTTGGCCACTATAAACGCACAAAAACGCACCTGCGTCGAAAAAACGCATCAAAAAACGCATGCGTTTTTGCCGCGATTTGGTGCGTTTTTGGCTGCATTTTGCTGCGTTTTTTATTTCTGCATTTTGCTGTGTTTTTCCAATGCATTGCATGGGGGGAAAACGCAGAAAAACGCAGGAAAGAACTGACATGTCCATTTTTTTTTTAACTCAAAAACGCAGGTAAAAAAAACAGATGTGTGCGGACAGCAAAAATGAAAACTCATAGACTTTGCTGGGGAAGCAAAGTCCTGCAGTTTTGAGGCCAAAAACGCACCCGAAAAACGCGCAAAAACGCCGCGAAAAACGCACTGTGCGCACATAGCCTAAGCCAGCTATAGCAAGCCTGTTAGACCATGTCAGGAATATGGTCTAAAGGTGTCCGCCAGTGTCTCAGTGAATGGTATAATGTATTGCAATACTGGTGCATGACAATACATTATACCAGCAATCAGACTAATAAAAGGTAATGTCCCATACAGGGACTAAGTAAAAAAAGTAAACAAAAAGTTATTTTTTTCAAAATCAGAAAAGAAAGAACAAAAATAATGAAAACAAAATTACACCAATAAATACGTGTATTTATGTAAAAACAAAAATATCCAAAAAAGTATACACATTTGGTATCAAAACAACCGGATCTATGAAACTGTTATACTAGTTAAACCCTTCAGTGAACACCGTAAAAAAAGACATACCAAAAACTGTCTTATCATCATATAGCTGACAAAACAGTAGAATAGAACAAGACAAAAAAAATCATATGTAAATAAAGAGTTTTATCCTTAAAAACCTCAGCTTGTCCTGCAAAAAACAAGCTTCCGTACAGCTCCATTAGCAAAAAAAATGAAAAAAATCTATAGCACTCAGAATACAACAATGCAAAAACAATTTTATTTTCTATGCAATTGTTTTTATGATATAAAAGTAGCTAAACATAAAAATCTAATATAAAAGTGTTATCGCTGTAAATGTACTAACCAGAAGAATAAAACTGTCATATCATTTTTATGACATGGTGAATGGCGTAAAAAAAAAAGAAAATTACTGAATTGCTGTTTCTTCTTGTCTCTGCATCACAAACAGCGATATAGAAGCAATCAAAAAATATTATGTGGCCCAAAATGGTACCAATAAAAACTCCAACTCATCCCACAACAGCAAGCCCTCTCATGACTCTGTCGGAAGAAAAATAAAAAAAATATATTCTTCAAAATTTGGTGATGAAAAAAAACCTTTACTTTGTAAAAAAAAAAGGTTTTAAGTGTGATAGTAGCAAAACTTAAAAAAACTATAGAACTCTGATATCGTTGCAATCGTACTGATTTCTGTAATAAAGCCACCTTATAATTTATATCACAAGGTGATCGGCATAAAAAAGAGTAATAAAACCAATTCTTTAACTGCTGTTTATACTGCCTCCCAAAGATTCAAAGTTTACAGCATGGCTCAGTTCACATTCTTCTGTGCTCTATGCTGAGTATTTATGTCGCGTGACCACTCAGGTCTGTCACCTATTAGCAGATCAAAAACGTCTGTGGAGCCTCTGTTAGGAGTCTCGACACAGTAACTAGCCAGATATCCCTCCAGGAAGGACCTAGCCAAGGAGTGGCTCTTTTTAGGATTTTTTTTGATTTGCATCCTAAAAAGAGCCACTCCTTGGCTAGGTCCTTCCCGGAGGGATATCTGGCTAGTTTCTGAGTCGAGACTCCTAACAGAGGCTCCACGGACTTTTTTGATTTGCATATTTCCCAGGGGGCAATGCACCTAGGATTTCACTGTATTGAGCACCATCGTTGGCTGCCGGCAGTGTTTTCTCTGGCTGGTCTCCCCGAGATCAGTGATTGTTTAACCTATTAACAGAATATAGGGGGCTTCCATGTTACTGGTAGCACAAAGGCTCTGGAAAAGCGCTAGGGTTCCCCCCCTCAAAAAAAAAAGAAATACTGTAAAATCTTCACTCCCAAATTCAAATGCCTCCCTCCCTTCTGAGCACCATAATCTGTTTAAACCAGTTAATGTCCATATGTACAGGATCTGTATCTGCAGAAGCACGAGCTGGGCACAATGTACAGTTAGGTCCAGAAATATTTGGACAGTGACACAATTTTCGCGAGTTGGGCTCTGCATGCCACCACATTGGATTTGAAATGAAACCTCTACAACAGAATTCAAGTGCAGATTGTAACGTTTAATTTGAAGGTTTGAACAAAAATATCTGATAGAAATTGTAGGAATTGTGCACATTTCTTTACAAACACTCCACATTTTAGGAGGTCAAAAGTAATTGGACAAATAAACCAAACCCAAACAAAATATTTTTATTTTCAATATTTTGTTGCGAATCCTTTGGAGGCAATCACTGCCTTAAGTCTGGAACCCATGGACATCACCAAACGCTGGGTTTCCTCCTTCTTAATGCTTTGCCAGGCCTTTACAGCCGCAGCCTTCAGGACTTGCTTGTTTGTGGGTCTTTCCGTCTTAAGTCTGGATTTGAGCAAGTGAAATGCATGCTCAATTGGGTTAAGATCTGGTGATTGACTTGGCCATTGCAGAATGTTCCACTTTTTTGCACTCATGAACTCCTGGGTAGCTTTGGCTGTATGCTTTGGGTCATTGTCCATCTGTACTATGAAGCGCCGTCCGATCAACTTTGCGGCATTTGGCTGAATCTGGGCTGAAAGTATATCCCGGTACACTTCAGAATTCATCCGGCTACTCTTGTCTGCTGTTATGTCATCAATAAACACAAGTGACCCAGTGCCATTGAAAGCCATGCATGCCCATGCCATCACGTTGCCTCCAACATGTTTTACAGAGGATGTGGTGTGCCTTGGATCATGTGCCGTTCCCTTTCTTCTCCAAACTTTTTTCTTCCCATCATTCTGGTACAGGTTGATCTTTGTCTCATCTGTCCATAGAATACTTTTCCAGAACTGAGCTGGCTTCATGAGGGGTTTTTCAGCAAATTTAACTCTGGCCTGTCTATTTTTGGAATTGATGAATGGTTTGCATCTAGATGTGAACCCTTTGTATTTACTTTCATGGAGTCTTCTCTTTACTGTTGACTTAGAGACAGATACACCTACTTCACTGAGAGTGTTCTGGACTTCAGTTGATGTTGTGAACGGGTTCTTCTTCACCAAAGAAAGTATGCGGCGATCATCCACCACTGTTGTCATCCGTGGACGCCCAGGCCTTTTTGAGTTCCCAAGCTCACCAGTCAATTCCTTTTTTCTCAGAATGTACCCGACTGTTGATTTTGCTACTCCAAGCATGTCTGCTATCTCTCTTATGGATTTTTTCTTTTTTTTCAGCCTCAGGATGTTCTGCTTCACCTCAATTGAGAGTTCCTTAGACCGGATGTTGTCTGGTCACAGCAACAGCTTCCAAATGCAAAACCACACACCTGAAATCAACCCCAGACCTTTTAAGTACTTCATTGATTACAGGTTAATGAGGGAGACGCCTTCAGAGTTAATTGCAGCCCTTAGAGTCCCTTGTCCAATTACTTTTGGTCCCTTGAAAAAGAGGAGGCTATGCATTACAGAGCTATGATTCCTAAACCGTTTCTCCGATTTGGATGTGAAAACTCTCATATTGCAGCTGGGAGTGTGCACTTTCAGCCCATATCATATATAGAATTGTATTTCTGAACATGTTTTTGTAAACAGCTAAAATAACAAAACTTGTGTCACTGTCCAAATATTTCTGGACCTAACTGTACGTGTACTACAATGTACTGGGCAACATAAGGGTTGATTTGTAATTTTTAATTCTGCAAAATCCACTGTGTTTAACTCCATGGGTGTTTTCCAGAGACAAAATCTTCACTACATCATAGATTAATTCCCAGAGGGGTGCAATTTCCAAAATGTTGGCACTAGAGGGGGTTTCTTCTGTTCTGGCACTTAGAGGCTCTGCAAATGGAGTCTGCAAGCTACTCTAGGAAAATCTGTGCTTAAAAAGTCAAATGGCGCTCTTTCCCTCCCATGCCTTGAGTACAGTACTGTACAATCACATGTGGGGTGTTGGAATGTTCAAAAGTAATTAGTATAACACAATATGGGCTTAATTTACTTATTCCCCTTGTAAAATATGGAAACCTTGGGTTGAGATAACATTTTAATTATAAAAATGTAATTATTTTTTCTTCACGCCTATAGTATAACATTTTGTGACACAGCTGTGGTGTCAATATGCTCACTGTACCCATAGAATAATTCACTAAGGGGTGTACTTTATAAAATGAAGTCAATGGTGTTGTCTGCTTTCATGGAATGTTAGGGGCTCTGCCAATGTGACATGGCAATGCCAAACCATTCCAACTAAATCTGAGCTCCAAAATGGCACTCGTTCTCTCTAAGCTTTGCACTGTGCCTCAAAAGTAGTTTTTGACCAATTATGGGGTATTGGCAAACTCAGGAGAAATTATGTAACAAATTGCATGGTCCATTTTCCCCATTTCCCTTTGTGAAAATGTTAAACTTTGGGGCTAAAGCAGCATTGTTATGCAATTCTGTGAATCACCTGAGGGTTAAAATTGCTCATTACACCCAAGATGAATTCCTGAGGTGTAGTTTCCAGAATGTGTTCTCTTGTGGGGGCTTTCAGCTGTTTTGGCATGTCAGGGGATATTCAAATATGACATCTGCAATCAATTCCAGCCAAAATGGCACTTCCCTTCCAAGTCCTGCCATGGGCCCAAAAAATAGTTTTCATTACACATGAGGTATCTGTGTACTAAGGCAAAATTGCACAACAAACTGGGAGGTGAATTTTCTCCTATCACCCTTGTGAAAATAGAATCACAAATTTTCCAAAAGTAGTTTTTTTTTCACTATTTATGCAAATCATGGGCTTTCCAAGCACAACATGGTGTCTGCAATCTATTCCAGCCACTTTTTTTTTACGCATAAAGGAGGGCTTTAGAAAACATTTTGTTCCATTTATCAAGAAATGGGACTCCTACAGTAGTAAAGTCTAAGGACTATGTGCAAGGCCTGCCAAAAATTTGAAGGAGGAACTCCAATACAACCTGGAAGACATGTAGAGGAGGGCCTTGAAAAACATTTTTTCCCATTATTTAGAAGTGGGATTCCTGGAATAAAGCCTATACACTGTGTGCAAGGGCTGCCAAAAATTATATGGACGAACTCCAAGACACCCTGGAAGCGATGTAGAGTAGCGCCTGAGAAAGCATTTTTGCCCTATTTGGAAGTAGTGGGCATACTAGACTAGTAAAGCCAATGCACTATGCGCAAGGGCTGCCAAAATTAGAAGGAGGCACTATGATACACCCTGGAAGACAGGGCCTTAGAAAACATTCTTTTTACCATTTGGAAGGAATGGGACTCCTTCATTGGTAAAGCCAATGCACTAAAGCGGGCTTTACACGCTGCGATCTCGCTAGCGAGATCGCAAGCAATTGTACCCACCCCCGTCGGTTGTGCGACACGGGCAAATCGCTGCCCGTGGTGTACAACCTTGCTTAGCCCCGTCACCTGCACTTACCTGCCCTGCGACGTCGCTCTGGCCGGCGAACCACTGCCTTTCTAAGGGGGTGGTTCATGCGGCGTCACAGTGACGTAACACGGTAGGCGTCCAATAGAAGCGGAGGGGCAGAGATGAGCGAGATGTAACATCCCGCCCACCTCCTTCCTTCCGTATTGCTGGTGGAGGCAGGTAAGGAGATGTTCGTTGCTCCTGCGGTGTCACACACAGCGATGTGTGGTGCCGCAGAAACAAGGAACAACATCGCTAATAAGCAGAAAACAAATTCTTTGTTTCAGGATGACCTTTCCGCGGCAAACGATTTTGACTGCTTTTGCGATCATTTAAGGTCGCACATACATGTCACACACTGCGATATCGTTAATGACGCGGATGTGCATCACAAACACCATGACCCCGACGATAATTCATTAATGATATCATAGCGTGTAAAGCCCACTTAAGTCCAAAAGCTGAAAAACATTTATATGAAAATATTTGAGGTGGGACTGTAAAAATTATAAAATTATGTAATATTGCCTCATACATACCCTGTAAAAATTAAGCGCAAGGGTCTCGTCATGACATGTTGATGGTGGAGAAGGAGGAGGACACAAAAAAGAAGAAAACAAGAACTGCATACCTTTTTTGCAAGTGGTGCTTTGGAATACACTAGAAAAAAAGGAATAATCAGAATTGCTTTTTCATCCTGCTGCTGTCTTTCGGTAAGATTGTGAAGTCTGGGCTAATCCATGCATTCTTCATTTTGATGAGTCAGCCTGTCAGTATTTTCAGCAGACAGGCAGATGTGCCTATCAGTTATTATGCCTCCAGCAGCATTAAAACCCCACTCTGACAAAACGCCAGTGGCAGGGCAGGCCAGTGCCTCAAATGTGTAGAAGGACTGTTCATTCATGTCCAGCTTGTATACCCAATAGTTATATTGCACAGAGGAATAATGGTGTATGCTGGTATTGCCAGCAAGGTACTCCAACACTATCTTCATTTTCCCCCGTGTCAAAGTACCCTGCACATAAGGGCCTGGGCACTGGGAGGGTTTAATGAAACTGTCCCAGACCTTTGATAGTGTTCCCCTGCCTCTGTTGGTCCTGCTGTGTTTCTCTCTAATCTCAACCCCTTGGTTGGCCAAAGAACTCTGCGCTCTGACTCAAATTCTTCAACTATGGCCTTCTGGTATTGCACCATTTTTATAGTCCTCTCCACTGCAGGAAGAAGAGACGGAAAATTCTCCTTGTAACATTTGTGACGCCCTGGACCCCAGGGGTCACAGGTAACAACACCTACCACAT
Source organism: Anomaloglossus baeobatrachus (assembly GCF_048569485.1). Lineage (NCBI taxonomy): Eukaryota > Metazoa > Chordata > Amphibia > Anura > Aromobatidae > Anomaloglossus > Anomaloglossus baeobatrachus. The sequence continues at coordinate 363,260,522 of NC_134357.1, forward strand.
TACACCCCCACCCCCACCCCTTGTGAGGACACACCTATCACCCGAAAAGGAGACCTGATGCCTTCCTCAGGGCCAGTAGGGCACACCAGGTGGGCAGAGTTAGGCGGAAAGGCACGCTCACCGAGGAGACTACTGTCCTGAGGCAGGAAATACAAAGGAGAAGAGTTTTGAGAGTGACAGTGAGAGGAGTGGAGTTGTAGAGCTGTCAGGGACCGGGTAGGAGCCTGGGACCCTTGAACCGTCAGGCAGGCAGACGGTGGTGGCCGCCTGCAGGAGTACCGGTACAGCAATCGGCGGAACCGTAGGGACCGGGCTAGGGTTGGAGCCCGCCGGCCCTGAACTGGGGAGTCAACCGTGTACCGGAGCACCAGAAACCGGGTACTCAGACCCCGTCCTAGCTTAGAAGCCACTGAGTATAGGCAAATTAACTGATTGCTGGCTGGACCTCACGGGTTCATCCTCACCCAAAGTCCCAAAAGAAGGCAAAAGACCACCGATAGTGGGTGAGAGCCACTGCCAAGGGCCAAATATCCGACGGGCCAGCGACTGCGGGCAACCGATGGCTCCTCCGGCAGCTCAACGCCGGGGAGCGGGCTACCACTGTCCAGGCAGGGGAGTCGAAAACCACAACAAGAGGTGCAAGGGAAAGGGGCCACCATCAACCTCACAAGGGGACACAAGCAGCCAGCTGTGGGACCCGACCATACCCGAACTTTGGTTTACCAGTGACTCTGAGTGTGAATTAATCGTGAGTACACCAGTGCCATCCGGGCATGACACTGCACCGCAGCATGGCACCCTGCACCCCGACAACAACACCGTCGCCCAGTCCCCGCCGGGCCCCGGGACACACTGCCCCAACCCATTGTGAACGTTGCTTACCGCAACCCGGGGTTTTACTCGCTTGCAGCGGTGCAGGGTAGCTTAGGCATACACAGGCAACACAGTCTCTCTCAAAAATGCAGCAGTTTATTAGTAACCAACATAAACTGCCCTTCCAAAACACAATGAAGCCTCTCCTGGCTTAAAGGAAAATATAACATCCACATACCGTGGGCTTCCAGTCCAATTAAGTGTCCATAGTGGATTCTCCACACTCTGGCTCCAGCCAGCGAACACAAGTCACTGTGGTTGCTTCCTGCAGCCTCCAGCCCTCTCCAGCCAGGCTGCAGTATTTTTCCCCAGTCATCACCGGGACTGATTTCCAGGAGTCTCTCTTCAGTCTTCACACAGACTGAGATCTCCAGCACACATCCTCCATGTGCAGCACTCTCAGGCTTCCCCCTGTTTCTAAAACTAACAGTCTCTTAAAACCCAACTGGATACACCCACAGGTGGAGGTATGTGATTCTCCAGCTCTGTCTATCACACTGGTCACAGTTTAAAGGGAACCTAACCCTTAATTACAACCCAAGTTCTGTTGAACTATAAGTCCCACAGTCACACCTTCAGTTCAATATCACAGGGGGATCCTTCTCCACTGCGACCATCCACAACATTGGTGGTTGCTACCTCACACCACGGAGGGGCTAACATCTAAGCTGCGGCCGCAACACCGATCCCGGACGAGCCCACCTTCACTCCAGCCGCAGCGGTGGTGCATCCTGTCACCACGACCCGTGGGTAGTGTCACGAGCCGTTAGACGACAACGCGGCCCTCCCCGGCTGCGCACCTCATCCCACTCCCCCACCACCCTACTGCCTCCCCCCCTTAACAGAGCAACGTGGCCCCCAGTCCGGAGGCGCTCGTGCCACCGACAACCCGAGCCCGGACCTCGAGCGGCTTGGCCCGAGCAGCGGAGAAGCGGCCGAGCCCCTTTCAGAGCGGTACACATCGACTCTTCTGGCATCACGAACAGGATTCGGACAGTCCACTTACCTGTGGAAGTGTGCCTTAGAAGTATCCGTCAGAGGCGTCCTGCCGAAAAAGTTGAAAATGCGCCATCTTGGCGCGAAAGTTTCCCGCTCGAGTCATCTTCCCCGAGCAGTGAAGGTGCGAAAGTGAAGCCCCGTCCCCAAAGGAGGAGTGCTAAGAGAAAACCAGGGGGGAGGCGGGCGAGAAGGCTGCCTGATGTAACCGAGAAGATAAAAAGGGAGGGACTCCAGGACCCTGCATCCATTCCATTCCTGGACCCCGACTGTGCAGCATGGCGACACCCGTCCAGCGTCCCGATACCCCGGAGCCTGCGCAAGGAACAGTGGCGTGGGTGAAGGCCCGGACAGAGGAGATGTGTCGCCACCTCCAGCACCAGGTAAGCTTTCTGGTGGAGCACTGGGCGGCGGAGATGGGGGAGATAGTGGCTGCCGTGCGGGCCCGTGAAAAGATGACAGTGTTGGCAGGGTGGGAAGGCGACCCACGTCCCTATGCCCTTGAGGGGTCAGCCTTCGCGGCTGAGGGGCTCGGTCTGCCCGCCATACCGCCTCCTCCATTGCCCGCAATGGTTGTTGCTGCTCCTCCACCCATATCCCCACCCCCGACACCGGTGGCGGAGTCCGTCCCGGGTGCTCATGGGAAGCTACTTGGGGAGGCTGGCCCGGACCTGCTGTGGAACCCAGCCGCGCTGTGCCCGTTGCCCGAGGGGACCCGTTACCGGCCAGAACCTGACCACGAGGCGATGCCGGATGTCCCGTAAGTGACTGCGCCCAAGAGTGCCCAGGCCCCAGCAGTCCGCCCGGTCAAGAAGGCCCAGAAGTCAAGGCAAGCCACTCCAGGGTCGCGGGCCTCGGCTGAGGTTCCACAGGGAGGCAGCTGCAAGGCAGCAGAGCCGGCCGTGACACAGCGGTGTTCCCCTTGGAGAGTGCCGATCGTGGTTGGCACCGGGGAGCACCGGCTGGGTCAGACCCCCACCGCAGTAGACCCCGGGCGTGCGAGTGCCCCGTACTGGGAGCGGCAGCCTAGCCAACTGAGCCAGGAGATAGTGGCCAGGGAGAAGAGGAGAGAGGAGGTACTTGCCCGTACCATCGAGGGGAAGGAGCACCTAAGGAGCACTGGGTATTGGTTGTGGGGCCCTACCTACCAGGGCCAGGTCAGGAGATTCAACAAGGACAAAGGCTGGGGGTTCCTGTACGACCCCGAATTGGATGGAGACGTTTTCTTTTCCCGTCGGGATGTGAATGCCCATCTCCTGTTCGGCCACCCAGACCGTGACCTACTGCCCGGCGATCTGGCGCACTACACCCGGCACCGAGGGAAGAGGGGCTGGTTTGCCCTGGATGTCCGGAGCGGCAGACAGCCCCCTCCTCCACCGTACAGCCCCGATGTGGAGGTTGAAGAGGAGTTCCCCGTTGCAGAGTAAAACCGGTAGCCGTTGCTACTAAAAAGGACCCGTCCCCGTTGGGACTTGTGTTTGAAACCCCGTTTTCCCCTGTTGCGTGAGTGACTGCTCATGGACAAGGCCGTGGACTTGCCGGCCACCCGAAAACTTTTTGGCTTGTAAATATTGCCCTATCCTGCCCCCTTTTAACATGCCTTCCCGTTCTGTTAGCCTCCGGAGAGGCAGGTTGGAGGTAGGACCCGCAGCAGAGCAGACTGGGGTCCGGTCACCACTGGGACCGGTGACCATCCTCCGGGTAGCCCTTGAACAACTGCCGGGTGCGCCGCACAGTACCCGTTCCTGCCTGGGTGATCTGGTCATGTTCCTGTTTCTGGACTGGGGAAAAGGGGTGCTGCCCATTTCTTAGGGGCAGCATCAAGGCTAGGTTGTTTGGGTGGGAAAGGCGGAAGGACATGAACCCGTTCCGTTTAATAAAGTTATGAAACAAAGTAAAATGCCTCCCGTTATGGGAAGACCTGCAGAAACCATATAATGTACAAATGTTATTATAATTGTAAATGTTTCCCGTTTTACCGTTTTACAATTCAAAGAAAAATAAAAATAAACCGGAGTTGGTCGGGCAGCCCACGGACGGTCTGCATTAAACCAAGGGGGAATGTGACGCCCTGGACCCCAGGGGTCACAGGTAACAACACCTACCACATTACACACATCCCCTCACCCCTTGTGAGGACACACCCGTCACCCGAAAGGGAGACCTGATGCCTTCCTCAGGGCCAGTAGGGCACACCAGGTGGGCGGAGGCAGGCAGAAAGGCACGCCCACTGAGGAGACTACTGTCCTGAGGCAGGAAATACAAAGGAGAAGAGTTTTGAGAGTGACAGTGCGAGGAGTGGAGTTGTAGAGCTGTCAGGGACCCGGGTAGGAGCCTGGGACCCTTGAACCGTCAGGCAGGCAGACGGTGGTGGCCGCCTGCAGGAGTACCGGTACAGCAACCAGCGGAACCGTAGAGACCAGGCCAGGGTTGGAACCCACCGGCCCTGAACCGGGGAGTCAACCGTGTACCGGAGCACCAGAAACCGGGTACTCAGACCCCGTCCTAGCTTAGAAGCCACTGAGTATAAGAAAATTAACTGATTGCTGGCTGGACCTCACGGGTTCATCCTCACCCAAAGTCCCAAAAGAAGGCAAAAGCCCAGCGATACCGGGTGAGAGCCACCACCAAGGGCCAAACATCCGACGGGCCAGCGCCTGCGGGCAACCGAGGGCTCCTCCAGCAGCTCAACGCCGGGAAGCAGGCTACCATTGTCCAGGCAGGGGAGTCGAAAACCACAACAAGAGGTGCAAGGGAAAGGGGCCACTATCAACCTCACAAGGGGACACAAGCAGCCGGCTGCGGGACCCGACCATACCTGAACTTTGGTTTACCAGTGACTCTGAGTGTGAATTAATCGTGAGTACACCAGTGCCATCCGGGCACGACACTGCACCGCAGCACGGCACCCTGCACCCCGACAACAACACCATCGCCCAGTCCCCGCCGGGCCCCGGGACACACCGCCCCTACCCACGGAGGGGCTAACATCTAAGCTGCGGCCGAAACACGATCCCGGACGAGCCCACCTTCACTCCAGCCGCAGCGGTGGTGCATGCCGTCACCATGACCCATGGGTGGCGTCACGACCCGTTAGACGACAATGCGGCCCTCCCCGGCTGCGCGCCTCGTCCCACACCACCACCACCCTACTGCCTCCACCTTCCTTAACAGAGCGACGTGGCCCCCGGTCCGGAGGCGCTCGTGCCACCAACAACCCGAGCCCGGACCTCGAGCGGCTCGGCCCGAGCTGCGGAGAAGCGGCCGGGCCCCTCTCAGGGCGGTACACATTTGTTCTAGAAAGGTGCATAAAAAGTAATTGTGTTGGCCAAATACATATAACAAGAGGGTCACAGGAAAGGCAGAGGGACATAAAGTCTGCCATGTGTGCCAAACTCCCAACAGCCAAGACTTCCCTGTCCCCACCAGAAGAACGACTCTCCATATCCTCCTCCCTCTCCACCTCCTGCTCCTCTTCCTCCTCCTCATTATCACCCAATCTGCGCTGAGCAGAGGAGATGAGGATGGGCTGGGTAGTATCTCCCTGTGTACTTTCTTCCTCCATTTCTCGCTAGTCAGCTTGCAAAGCGCACTCTTTATTTGTGAGCAGTGAGCATTTCAGTAGAAAAAGAAGCAGGATGTCTACACTGATTATGGCTAGAGAAGAGCGAACCGGTCGCGGTTCGGCTCGAGCTTGGTTCGCCGAATGGAGGTCTGGTTCGAGCTCGGTTCGGCGAACCGTTTCGGCGAACCACTCGAACCCATAGGAAACAATGGGAGGCAATCACAAACACATAAAAACACATTATAAATGTACACATACAGTTAATAAACATTGCCATAACACTTACCTGTCCCCGGGATGCGTCCTGCACTCTGTCTCCTGACGCTTTTCCATCGGTAATCGCTGCGTCTTCCTGGTAACCAGCAGTGATGCAGGACATATCGTGACGTCAAAATAGCCATGTGACCAGTCACGTGTCTATTATCTCATTGGCTACAGACTGGTCACATGACTATGGCGCGTCATGCTAGGGCCTGTCATTGCATCTCTCTGGTACAGGGTGCACGTTTGTGTATCGCCGTGTACCAGCGACATGCTCTAGCACACGGTCGACTCCCCATTCTGCTTCCCCGTTCTCTTATTGACCGGCTGACACAGCCGGTCAATAACGGAGATCACTGTTGCCATAGCAACGCGCTTGGTAGCGGTGACGGTGACGTCACCGCTACCAAACGCAGCGGCACCGGAATCATGTGATCGGAGCAGTGTTGCTATGGCAACCCGTCGCTTACAGCCGGGAGCCTGTTGTCACTCTCACAGAGTGATTTCTGCACGGAGCACAGCGTCCTTTCTCTCATGCTGTCTAATGTAGCAGAGCTGCATGTGTTGAGAAAGAAGGCAGAAGAGCATGGATCGTGGAGGGGTAAGAGGGGGTAATAAAGATGGAGTCCCCAAGTGTGTCTGTGTATTTATTTCTATTAAAGTATTTTTTTTCTGTGTGGTGTTTTTTTTTAACCCTTTATTGGAGATTCTTAATGGCCGGGTCAAAATTGCCTGACATTAAGAATCTCTGGGTTAATACTGGCTAGTAAAACAAAGCTGGTATTAACTCATGATTAACCAGCAAGCCACTCGGCTTCAGGGCTGCTGGAAGAGTTGGATACAGCGCCAGATGATGGCGCTTCTATGAGAGAGCCATTTTCTGGGGCGGCTGCGGATTGCAATTCGCAGCAGAGGCGCCCACAAACCTCGGGCTAACCTGTGATGTGGATACCAATCCCCAGCTGCCTAGTTGTACCCGGCTGGACACAAAAATGGGGCGAAGCCCACGTCTTTTTTTAATTTCATAAAATTCATGAATTAATTAAAATAGGGGCTTCCCTATATTTTAAGTTCCCAGCCGGGTACAAATAGGCAGCTGGGGGTTGGGGGCAGCCCGCAGCTGCCTTCTGTACCTGGCTAGCATTCAAAAATACGGCGAAGCTCACGTCATTTTTTTTGTAGTTTTTTGGCAAAAAAAATAAATATGCTTCCCTGGATTTTCCATTGCCAGTGAAGGTAACACCAAGTAGTGGCGGTTAGCAGCCAGTAGCTGCTTGGATTACCCCTAGCTAACAATACAAAAAATTCAGCGGGAGCCCATATATATATTTTTTTAATTATTTATTTAAATAACTAAAAACAAAAAGGGCTTCCCTGTATTTTGATTGCCTGACATCACAGTGCTGTAAAAATAAATCATTAAAAAAATGACATAGTGCTCCGCGGTATTTTTGATTCTCAGCGCAGTCAAAGCAGACAGCTATGGGTTGCCACCCCCATCTGCCTGGCGTTACCTTGGCTGGCAATCAAAATACAGGGAAGCCCATTAATTTTTTTTATTTAAAAAAATAGTTTAAAAAAAAATGACGTTGGGTCCCCCCATTTTTGATAGCCAGCTAGGGTAAAGCAGAAGGCTGTAGGCTGAAAACCACAGCTGGCAGCTTTACCGTGGTTGGGGATCCAATGTGGAGGTCACCCCAGGCTCTTTTTTACAATTATTTTATAAATAATTATAACTACAAAATAAGTAGGGTCCCCCCCAAATTGGATCACAAGCCAAGGTAAAGCGGACAGCTGTGGTCTGGTATTCTCAGGGTGGGAAGGTCCATAGTTATTGGCCCTTCACAGCCTAAAAATAGCAGGCCGCAGGCGCCCCAGAAGTGGCGCATCCACTAGATACGCCAATCCTGGCGCTTCACCCCAGCTCATCCCGTGCCCTGGTGCAGTGGCAAACGGGGTAATATATGGGGTTGATACTAGCTGTAATGTCACCTGACATCAAGCCCAGCAGTTTGTGATGTCATGGCGTCTGTCAGATAACTGACATCACAAACTATCAGTACTAACAAAAAAAATAGACAAAAAAAAATGTATTTGAAAAAACACTCCCCATAACATTCCCTCTTTCACCAAATTATTGTAAGGAAAAAAATAAGAAGGTCCCACGACGACTCTGGACCATCTAGAATATGATGGGGACATGCTCAGGGAACGTATCCCCCATTTTCTAGGAGTGCAGACCCTCCATGTGAGGAGTGTGGGTGCAATGAATCTGCACCCACTCTCCCCGGGTCCACAGCAGCAGAGTCCATGTCATAACGGTTGCTACCAAAGCTGCAATGCCCTACTCATGAGGTAAGGGCATGCCTAATCAGGAGAACTATTGTACATTTCCAAATATTGGTATTTGCTGATATTATTGCTATTCAACCTACTATATATTGGGGATAGGATCTTGGAGATGGAATACCCCTTTAAGTCCAGTTATTCAGCTGAATGAATACTAAACAACAGAGCTCGCTATTTAGATGTGTTTTCTTGTGGCGTATAACGGACTCTCATGTTTGGTAGTCGTTCAGCAGGGCAACTATAAAATCAAATACCTCCATTTGGAAATGTAGTATAGCTCTCCTGATCAACTATGTTCCTTACCTCATGAGCAGGGCATTACAGTAATAATTATATTAATAATAATTTATTCATTTATATAGCGCTATTAATTCCATAGCACTTTACATACATTGGGAACACTGTCCCCATTGGGGCTCACAATCTAAATTCCCTATCTGTATGTCTTTGGAGTGTGGGAGGAAACCAGAGAACCCGGAGGAAACCCATGCAAACACGGAGAGAACATACAAACTCTTTGCAGATGGTGTCCTTGGGGGGAATTGAAGCCGGGACCTCAGCGCTGCAAGACTGCAGTGCTAACCACTGAGCCACCATGCCGCCCATTTAGCTTACAGATGCATAACCACCACTCACTGTGTCTGAACACAGGAAGCTGAGCTGACAGCCGCTCTGTGCATGCGGCAGTGTCTATTGTGAAGGAGAGGTCCGCGGGGGATTAACGCTGCACAGGTACCGTGGGACACCGGGGAACACCGGTGGAGTTATAGGGAGGGAACTGGCAGGGCCTGAAGAGGAGTTTTCTGTTGCATGTGTCATGGCACATGCGACAGAAATCAGAGGAGTAGGGTGAATGCGGCCGGTGCGCTGCTGTGCGCGCGGCCATCTTGGATTTCCGGGAGGGTGTCAGGGGGGACACTTTTGCGACAGCGGGGGACCTGAGGGGACCGGGGAGGAGATTTATCTCCCATCTGACATGTTTGTTCATGCCAGATGGGAGATAAATATTTTTTTACCGACGCTGTCATTTACTGTAACGTGATCATCGGTATACGGTGTATACCTGTGATCACGTGAGCGGGGAACGGAAAAACCGGTCTAAATCATGATCTACAGCTACCCCCTGAAACCCAGGAGATTTTCTGACGCTGGGGGGCGCTATTCATTTATTTCTGCCTGCTGTTTATAAACGGCAGACCAGAATAACGCTTCATTCACACGACCGATTTGTTTTTGCGGTCCGCAAAAAAACGGTTCATTTTTTTTACGGGTGAATCCGTGTGGCATCCGTTTCTGTTCCATATATGGTCTGTATGTCATCTGTGTGCCTTCCGTTTGTTTGCATACTGCTAAAAAACTGAAGGAGGGAAAATACATAAATTTACCCAGGATCTGTGATGCCATGGACCCCCAGGGGTCACAGGTAACAACACACAACACCACACACACCCCCACCCCAGTGAGGCACCAGCAGCCAACAAGTCCTGACCGCCTCCCTCAAATCTAGCCAGGCACACCAGGTGGGCGGAGACAGGCGGATAGGCACACCCTCCGAGGAGTCTGCTGGCCTGAGGCAGGGAAAGGACAAGTGAGTCGAGTGGGGAGAGGAGTAGTGAGAGGAGTAAAAGTGGCGAGCTTAGAGTCAGGGGCCTAGGACGGAGCCTAGGACCCCTTGGAATGGTCAGGCAGGCAGACGGTGGTGGCCGTCTACAGGAGTCCAGTCAGGGACTGAACTGCGGAACCGTAGGGATTGAGAAAAGAGTGGTGACCCTTCGGACCCGAACTGGGGAGCTAACAAGTCAACCGGAGCACCAGGCAGGGTACTCAGATCCCGTTCTAGCCCAGAAGCAGCCAGGCTCAGACAAATCTACTGATTGCAGTCTGGACCTCAGGGGTTCATTCCCACCCAAAGTCCCGATAGACGGCAACAGCCCACCGATTCTGGATAAAAACCACCACTAAGGGCCAGAGATCCAAAGGGCCATGGCCTGCGGGCAAAAGGGCTCCACCAGTACCCAAAAGCCGGGGAACGGACTACCGTTGCTGAAGCATAGGAGTCACTATAGCAAATTTAAAGGTGCAGGAGAAAGGCGACATCACCAACCTCACTGGGGACACACGTAGCCGGCTGCGGGCACTGATCTACACCGAACTTGGTTTACCATTGACTGTGTGTGGTTTAATCGTGTGTACACCAGTGCCATCAGGCACTGCGCCGCAAGCGAGCCCGTGCTTCCTGCAACCCCCCGTTCCTGCCACCTGGCCCCGGGGCCAACAATCCCCCTACTTACAAAGGGGTCAACCCTTGCTGCGACCCACCAAGGATCCTGGACGAGCCCCCGCACCCTCACCGCAGCGGTGGTGCCCATCACCTCACCACGACCCGTGGGTGGCGTCATGAACTGTTACTGGTCACCACGGCTCCGGTCGTGAAACCGGTCCACCCCAAACCAAACAACCAAACCGCCCCCCCTTTCCAGAGCGACGTGGCCCCCAGTGTGGAGGCGCTCGAGCCACCAACAACCCGAGCCCGGATCCGAGCGGCTCGGCGAAGAGCAACCAAGCCCCCAGGGCGGTACAGATCCATAGCTTCAACCTACATGAGGCGGTCACATGTTCACTCCAGTGCCATTTTCTACTGCTTTTCACAGCGTAGAGCGCTCTGGTGATTTTATTTTGCTTGTACACTTCATATCAGTCTTTTCTGTCATTATAGTGGCAGAAAGACACATAATGTCCCACTCCGGGGTTCCACCTATTTTTGTAGCCAGCTAGGGTAAAGCAGACGGCTGCAGCCTGCAGACCACAGCTGGCAGCTTCACCTTGGCTGGTAATCCAAAACTGAGGGCACCCCACGCTGTTATTTTAAATTAAATAAATAACTTAAAAAAAAACCACGTGGGGGTCCCCCCAAAATTGGATCACCAGCCAAGGTAAAGCGGACAGCTGGGGTATGATATTCTCAGACTAGGGAGGTCCATGGTTATTGGACTCTCCCCAGCCTAAAAATAGCAGGCCGCAGCTGCCCCAGAAGTGGCGCATCCATTAGATGCGCCAATCCTGGTGCTCGCCCCAGCTCATCCCGTGCCCTGGTGCGGTGGCAAACGGGGTAATACATGGGGTTAATACCAGGTGTGTAATGTCACCTGGCATCAAGCCCTGGGGTTGGTGATGTCAGGCGTTTATCAGATACCCGACATCACCAACCCAGTCAGTAATAAAAAAAAATAGACGACAAACACATTTCTATTTGAAAACACACTCCCCAAAGCATTCCCTCTTTCACCAATTTATTAGAAAGAAAAACAAATCCACGTCTGCTGTAATCCGAGGGGTTCCCATGACAATCCATACCATAGTCCCTGTCCCAGTCAATGAAGAACAGAATGTTCCCCATTGGCTGGGAGAGCAGTGCAGTGACCTGAGCTAACATCAATAGGTCAGCCCAGGTCACTGCTGGGCATGACAAGTGCTGCTGTCAGCGAGGTACATTACCTGCGATGATGATCTCCTGTACTGCTGATAGCAGAGCTGTCACTGACTTCAATGACCTTTACAGCCAAGTATCGCGAGAGCCTGTGACGTCACCGCTTGTGACAGTCTCTGGTCGGCAGCGAGAGGAGATGTGACAAGCGGCAGCCATGGAGGACAGTGACAGCTGAGGTCGAGAGGGCGGAACTTCATCACTGCAGGTAAGCCGAGCGGGGCCATGTGTGCAGAGTGTGAGGTGGGCGGAGCCAAGCGGGGTAATGTGTGCAGAGTGCCAGGTGGGCGGAGCCAAGCAGGGCCATGTGTGCAGAGTGCCAGGTGGGTGGAGCCAAGCGGGGCCATGTGTGCGGAGTGCCAGGTGGGCGGAGCCAAGCAGGGTAATGTGTGCAGAGTCCCAAGTGGGTGGAGCCTAGCGGGGTAATGTGTGCAGAGTGCCAGGTGGGCGGAGCCAAGCGGGGCCATTATGTGCAAAGTGCCAGGTGGGCGGAGCCAAGCGGGGTCATGTGTGCGGAGTGCCAAGTGGGCGTAGCCAAGCAGGGTAATGTGTGCAGAGTCCCAGGTGGGTGGAGCCAAGCAGGGTAATTGTGCAGAGTGCCAGGTGGGTGGAGCCAAGAGGGACCATGTGTGCGGAGTGCCAGGTGGGCGGAGCCAAGCGGGGCCATGTGTGCGGAGTGCCAGGTGGGCGGAGCCAAGCAGGGTAATGTGTGCAGAGTGCCAGGTGGGCGGAGCCAAGCAGGGCCATTATGTGCGGAGTGCCAGGTGGGCGGAGCCAAGTGGGGTCATGTGTGCGGAGTGCCAGGTGGGCGTAGCCAAGCGGGGTAATGTGTGCAGAGTCCCAGGTGGGTGGAGCCAAGCGGGGTAATTGTGCAAAGTGCCAGGTGAGCGGAGCCAAGCAGGGCCATGTGTGCGGAGTGCCAGGTGGGCGGAGCCAAGCGGGGCCATGTGTGCGGAGTGCCAGGTGGGCGGAGCCAAGCAGGGTAATGTGTGCAGAGTCCCAGGTGGGTGGAGCCAAGTGGGGTAATTGTGCAGAGTGCCAGGTGGGTGAATCCAAGCGGGGCCATGTGTGCGGAGTGCCAGGTGGGCGGAACCATGTGTGCGGAGTGCCAGGTTGGCGGAGCCAAGCGGGGCCATGTGTGCAGAGTGCCAGGTGGGCGGAGCCAAGCGGGTATTGTGTGCAGAGTCCCAGGTGGGTGGAGCCAAGCAGGGTAATGAGTGCAGAGTCTCAGGTGGGTGGAGCCAAGCATGGTAATGTGTGCAGATTCCCAGGTGGGTGGAGTCAAGCGGGGTTTTGTGTGCAGAGTGCAAGTGGGTGGAGCCTAGCGGGGCCATGTGTGCGGGCGGCGGAGTGCGAAGTGGGTGGAGCCTAGCGGGGCCATGTGCGCTGAGAACGCCCGTGACGGGGACTGCATGGCTGGGGACAGGTGAGTGTGAGTGTGTGTGTGTGTGTGTACATGCCGAGTGCAGGAGGGGGCGGAGCCCAGCGGGGAAGTGTTGGCTCCCTGCACACGTAACTAGGATAAATATCGGGTTACTAAACAAAGCGCTTTGTTTGGATACCCGATGTTTATCTTGGTTACCAGCTGCTGGCAGGCTGCCAGTGATGGCTCCCTGCACACTGTAGCTGTAAAAATCCCTGCTTTTGCTGATAGAACTGTTCTCAAACGTAACTCGAACTGCCGAACTTTTACCAAAAAGCTCGAGTTCGAGTTCCCACTAGAACGCCCCCCAAAATCACTCGAACCGCGAACTGGAGAACCACGAACCGCGCTCAATTCTAATTATGGCATCATCACTACTTGGTGGATTCATAAAAATTCGGAAAAACCGCACCGATCTCAGACATCGATGGCCACTCGTCTGTTCTTATGTGCAGACTAGAATATTGATGGGTATGTTGTAGCTAGAATTCAACTTCTGCCCTCTGCTTCTCACAATGCTTTGCCAACATACAGTATGTAAAGTGTGAGGGTCGTAAACCAGTTGGTGAGGTGACACCTGCAAGTGCTGCTTCAGCACTTGCCAGAATGGCAGCAGCTGTAGGTGACTTGCAGAAATGGGTGTGACTCGCCCACCCCAGGGCTATGGGACACCCGGTGCCGGGCCGGACTAGTCCGGGGGTAGTCAGTGGTGGCGGGGCCCGACTCCGTGGCCCTGGTGGGTGTCAGTTAAATATGGCTGGTGACTTGGGGTTTGTGTTCGTGACGCCACCTGTGGTATGCGGCTATTAAGCCGCCGCTGCTGTGTAGGGCCTCCGGGGTGATGATATGGCAGCAATGGTGGTACTGCTCCCCACAGGTGGAGCGGTGCCCCGGGGACGCTGTTGGTGCTCGTGAGAGTCTATGGTGTTGTGTGGAAAACACGGTGTAGGGCCGACAGGCATGAAAGAAACAGGCACAAACAACAGTCTCTTTACCTTCTCCTCTTTTACTTCACAAACGGTTAGTCCTGGGAGACTGTTACAGGTGGTAGAAGGCTCCGGCCTGCCTGGAAGTAACTGAGATGTCGTTTTGGCCAGATGAGTATGAGGCCTACTCCTGTTCTTTTCCTTGCTGTGATAGGACCCTGCTCTCTGGATTTAGCAATGGCCCTCTTGCTGCTGGGACCGGTGGTACATCCCTTTCCCTCTGTGGTAGGCTGCACAGGCCCTCTCTGGTGCTTCTCTGCTGGAGTCCACACCGGGCCCTGATGATGCAGCTGTACCTTCGGGCTGTTTATGGGCCAGGTGCTTGCAGCTCTCCTGCCCTTCGGATTCGGCTACCAGGGAGTATTTTACTCCCTGGTGGCCACAGACTCCGATGTCCGAGTCTCTTCTTTGCCTCTCTGCTCCTCCTGCCTCACTGGGCCAAGCTGCTCCAGCTCTAGGCCCCAGTTCCACAGGACAGCACTACTCTGCGTCTGCTTGCTAAGACTTCTCTCTACAGACTGAACACTAACTCCTCCCTCAGGCCAGACTTAAGGAATGCTCCCTGGAACTCCAGGCTCAGAGCTGCCCCTGCTGATCTGAGGGAGAACTGCGTTGGATGTTAAACTTACTGGCCAATAGACCTCCCAATTACCTGGCTCAGCATTAACCCTTTGGAGGGGCAATGCTGTTGTGGCGACCAGGTCCTGGGGTGCCACACTCCCCCTTAGTTAAACTCAGTACTCCCGGACTGAAGAAACAAAACAAAACATGTTACAACCTTAAACAACTATAAGAGTCCAGTGTGGCTCCCTGCCGGGTGTCCATTACACTGCTCCATAGGGGACTCGCCGCGATAAAACCCCCAACGTAGGCTCTGGGCGTGCGTCAGAGCATTGCTGACCCCTCTATGCACGCCGGACGGGTTTTTCTTCAGGGGTGTTGAGCACACTGGTGCTAACTATGAACAATTAAAGTGTTGGCCACTCATAATCCAGTGACCCAATTGTCCATTTACTTAATCACCTAAAACAAAACATTACATACAAGACATTTTCACATAACTATATACATTCTGTTAAGTATTTTACTTTCTATGTTCTATACCTTGGAGGGGGCTGTCCCCGAGTGCTACGTTGGGACCAGCGTAGCTCTGGGGTTTGTCCCTGACTACTTGGAGTGTCTGCCCCCTCCGTGTTACTGGTAGGCCTAACCCTGACAGGTATGCATGTTGGTTGCCTACGGGGTCTCAGATTCGCCAAGGGTATGACAGGTTCACCACTGGCAGGGGGTTGATTCTCCTGTTCTACTGCTGGCGTGTCATCTTGTGTTGGGGCGGACAGTTCCTTAGGTGGATCTGGAACCTCTTCTGTCTCCGGCTCTACCAACTGCGGGAACGTCAAGACTGGTACCACTATGGCGTTATTGATTCGGGTCCAAGTTTTGGGGAATTTTCCGAGGATTGTTTGGATCATTTCTTCCTCCTTTTCTTGAATTTGGGGACTTACTTGTATTTCTTCTTTTTGGATTTTGCACCGCTCAGGGCACGCTTTCAGGCGGTCTCTAGAAACTGTTTGATAGGTCTTGCCTTCATCCTTGCTTATGAGGCATACCTTACTATTGTCAAAGTTGGAGGAAATAATGGTGTAGGGTTCATTCTCCCACTGATCATCTAATTTATGCACCCTCCGCTTTTTCTTGAGGACCTGTTCTCCAGGTGCTAAGGGAGTTGCTGGGGCCATTTGATTGTAGTTCTGTTCTTGTCTCGTTCTTTCTTGGGGCAGGCTCCTTTCTACGCATTCCTGAACTCTGCGGTACTGCTGTTGTCGCTCTGTATCCCAATCTTCTATCTCTTGAACTGCTTCAGGTGACACAGTTCCCATCTCCAAGTCTACAGGTAACTTGCCAGGTCTTGCTCGCATCAGGTAAGCAGGGCTGCAGTTGGTCGAATTTACTGGGATATGGTTATACAGGTCTACCAGATCTGGTAACTTCTCTGGCCATTGGTTTCTTTCTTCCAGAGGTAGAGTCTTGAGCATATCAATAACCACATGGTTCATCTTCTCGCACAATCCATTGATTTGGGGGTGGTACGGTGTTGTTCTGATTTTCTTACAACTGTACATGTTACAGAATTCTTGAAACACTTCTGCCTCGAATGCAGGACCTTGATCAGTCAGTACCCTTTCAGGGTAACCGTGAGGTCGACAAAAGTATGCCTGAAACGCTCTAGCTGCTGTTCTGGCTGTCTGGTCTTTCACAGGCACTACTATCAGGAAACGAGAGTAATGGTCCACAATGGTGAGGGCGTAAACATAGCCTGACCGGCTTGGTGTTAACTTCCCGTGGTCCAGGGCCACCAACTCCAGGGGCTGCTTCGTGACAATTGGCTGTAGGGGAGACCTCTGGCTGGCACCATCTTTCCGCCTCAGGTTACACGGACCACAGTCTCGGCACCACTTCTCGACTGTCTTTCTCATGTGCACCCAGTAGAACCGATCACGGAGTAGGGTCTCCAACTTCTTCCACCCGAAGTGTCCTGCTTTATCATGGTAAGCTGCTAGGACCATTGGAGCATCCCTCTGTGGGACCACTATCTGCCAGACGAGTTCATTCGTTCGCCAGTTGACATATCTCTTGCATAGCTTGCCTTGATAGGTGAACAGTCGTCCCCTCTCCTTCCACAGCTGCTGGGCTTCTTCTGGAGCATCTGGGCCAAGATGGGTCTCAGCTTGTGCTAGCTTTTCTTTGACCAATCGCACGGCCGGGTCACCGTTCTGTGTCTCTTCCCAATTATGGTGGAGTAATGGGTTGACCGAGACCTCGTGCTGGCTCGAGCGCTTCTCTCCTACAGCATGCTCACACTGGGAAACACCTTGGTGATGGAAAGCCGGTAACTCTATCTCTTCAAGTTCATCCAGGTCTTCTCCAGACTCGGGTAAGTGAGGCATTCTGCACAGCGCATCAGCATTGTTATTCTTCTTGCCAGCCCGGTACTTGATGGTAAAGTCAAAGTTAGACAGCCTGGCCATCCATCGCTGCTCCAACGCACCTAGCTTGGCTGTTGCCAGATGTGTCAACGGATTGTTGTCCGTGAAGATGGTGAACTTGGCCGACGCCAGATAGTGCTTGAAGCGTTCAGTCACTGCTCAAACAATAGCGAGGAACTCCAGCTTGAAGGAACTGTAGTTTTCTGGATTCCTTTCTGTGGGACGAAGCTTCCTGCTGGCGCAAGCTATCACCTTCTCTCTGCCTCCCTGCACCTGGGACAGAACTGCTCCCAGGCCCACGTTGCTGGCGTCTGTGTACAGTACAAACGGCTGGCTGTAGTCAGGGTAGGCCAGAATTTCTTCCCCCGTGAGAGCCCCTTTCAGCCGGACAAAAGATGTTTCTATTTGACTGTTCCATTGAAATGGAGGGCTTTGCTTCTTAGCCTTCTTTGGCTGGCCCACCAGGAGATCTTGAAGAGGCGCTGCTATCTTGGTGAAACCATCAATGAACCTTCGGTAGTAGCCCACCAGCCCAAGGAACTGCCGGACCTCCTTTACCGTGGTGGGTCTTGGCCAGTCCTTGATTACGGTGACTTTCTCCGGATCAGGTGCCACACCTTCTGCGCTGACCACATGACCCAGGTACTGTACCTTTGGCTTCAAGAGGTGACATTTGGACGGCTTTATCTTCAGGCCATACTCCGACAAGGACTCAAACACTTCTGCTAAGTGCCTCAGGTGGTCTTCGTAGGTCTTGGAGTAGACTATGACTTCATCCAGGTACAATAGCACGGTTTCAAAGTTGTGATGGCCCAAGCAGCACTCCATCAATCTCTGAAATGTCCCTGGGGCATTGCAGAGCCCGAACGGCATACAATTGAACTCGCAGAGACCCATTAGTGTCGTGAATGCAGTCTTCTCCTTGTCCGCCTCTGCCACGGGAACCTGCCAATACCCACTGGTGCGATCCAGGGTGGAGAAATAGTTAGCTGACTTTAAGGCTGTTAGTGACTCCTCTATTCTGGGTAGTGGATAAGCATCTTTATGTGTAATGCGGTTAATTTGTCTGTAATCTACGCACATTCTCATTGTACCATCTTTTTTCTTTACAAGCACTAGTGGAGCTGCCCAGGGGCTACAACTATCTCTGATAACCCCAGCCTCCTTCATTTCCCGTAACATTTCTTTGGCACGCTTATATTGTGCTGGGGGTACAGGGCGGTATCTCTCTTTAATAGGATGATGATCACCCGTGGGGATTTGATGTTTAACCCCTTTTACCTGCCCAAAATCTAGGGGGTGTTTGCTGAAGACCCGCTCGTACTCCTGTACCACCCGGTAAACCCCATGCTTTTGGTGTGAGGGGGTGGAGTCGGTGCCCACATGTAATTTTTGGCACCAGTCTTCCAGCTGTCCCTTGGAGCCATTGTCTTCCGCCTGGTCGGACGGAATCAAGGGTTCCACTGCTTTGATGGTATTGTTACTGACAGTGTACAGTTTTGCTACAGTGGCGTACCGGGGCAATTTGGCCTCCTCCTCCCCACAATTCAGGACTCAGACGGGCACTCTTCCCTTGCGGATGTCTGCTACCCCTCTGGCTATCAGGACACCAGGCCTTCTTTCTGAATACACAGGTTCCACCAGGGCCTGGTAATCTTGACCCTTGAGGCCTATTGCTGCCCGACACCATATCAACATTTCACTTTTTTGGGGAATTGCAATGGGGAGAGGGTCACTTACCCTTACACTGCCAATTTCTCCTCCGGCCAGCTCTACCTGCTGCCTCCTCATCAGGGCCCTGATCTCCCTCTGTAGGGCACGCTGTTGCCCGGAGCTGGCACCTTCAGATGCCCGCTGCAACAAAACTATCACTTCGGCAAGACAATTTTCCATCACATTTGTACCAATGGTTAGCAGTGGGTTAGATTCTTTGCGATCAATATCTACAATTATCATCCCCTGACATGGCAATTCCACTCGCCCCACTTTAATGGTTACTTCCTTATACCCAATTTGAGGCAAGGGCTGACCATTACTGGCCACAATTGTTAAATCATCATCTGGGCCATGGTCAATGTCAGAATCAGCCCAATATCTTTTGTACAATTTATAAGGGATGGTTGTTACCTGGGACCCCGTATCCAGGAGGGCATTCAACGGGATCCCATCCAGCACAATAGGAAGGACCGGTCGTCCTCCCAAATACTTGCTGCGGCTGGGGGTTGAGTCGGGCTTCCTTACACCTGGGGGTTGGCTCCTGTCCCCAGGCTCGGCCCATTTAAAGGACAGTGTCTTGCAATGTGGCCTGCCTAGCTGCAGCGGCGGCAGATCGGTTGTCCAGTTGAATCATACCGGTCTGTGTCTTTTCCTCGGGTCGGCGGTATCCTCCTCTGTCGCATCCATGGGACATCATCTAGGCTGGAGGCCAACTCGATTCTTGCAGGCGATGGGGTCACTTGTAGAGACTGCACGGTCTTGGCAAGGGCAGCTACAGTCTTGGTCAGCTCCTGGACCTGCTGTCTGAGCTCTGCAGCGGGATCCTTATCCAGGGACTGTGCCTCAGCCCCTGCAGCGGCTCGTGTTGCAGGCACCACCCCGTGGCACGTGATAGCAAGAGGCCGGAGGGGTACTGGGTCATTCGGTGTAGATTTTCTCAGTACCCGGATGGCCTGGTCCTTAAACTTTGCAAAGTCCAGAGCAGGGTTCTGCAGGACCATGATACGCAGCTGGGTCCTGTGGGCATCTGACAGGAGACCCTCTATGAACTGCTCAGTTAGGAGTTTGTCTTCTTCACGTACACTCTCTGGGTCCACCTGTTTAATTGCTCTCAGTGCCTCCTGCAAGTTTAACACTAGAACTACTGATGTAGTCATTTTGACTACTTTGCACCATGTATTTCTATATAGGTCTCACGAGTCCAGTAGTTCTAGTGTTAAGGCATAGTCCCTTATGCTGTCTGTGGCCCGTTGTTTGCACCCAAAGAATCTCATCTTTATTTCTGCTGCGGTGCGGGTGTCAAAAGTACTCTTTAACTTGGCCAGTATCTGGGTTGGTAGGTGTCCCTTTATCTGTATCAGGCCAGGACTTCACTTCAAGCTGAGCCGCGCCGGCTAGCTGCCCCATTAATATGCCCACCTTCTGGCTCTCAGTCAGCAGATACACTATGAACAAGCTGTGCAGCCTTTCTCTGAAGTCGCTCAGGGTATGTGACTCCCCGGAGTACTGCGGCAGCCATTCTGCTCCCGGGATGTACGGCATTGTGATCGGCATTACCGGCGCTACAGTGGGGGCTGGGGCGACGGCGACTGGGATTACATCGGCCGGTGCCGCAGCGTCTTGAGCTACCACAGCCACCTGCCCTCCCTCTGTGTCGGACATCTTACTCCCCCTTAGTGAACCTCACCAGGCTCAGTTCACTTTTCAAAATTTCTTCCGGTTTGCGTGGGGTTAACGACCCTCCGCTCTGATGGCGCGCTCCCTTCGTGCTCTTTTTCGGGCACGCCCCCCTTCTTCCTGCGCTCAGCGAGGCTAATGGCGGCGGCAGTTTTCAAACAGCAACACAGTCTTTTAGGCACAGTTTCTGCAGGCGCACAGTACCCGGTGGGACCGGGCACGAAATCCTGTTCGTGACGCCAAAGTTGGCTCGCCCACCCCAGGGCTATGGGACACCCGGTGCCGGGCCGGACTAGTCCGGGGGTAGTCAGTGGTGGCGGGGGCCGACTCCGTGGCCCTGGTGGGTGTCAGTTAAATAGGGCTGGTGACTTGGGGTTTGTGTTCGTGACGCCACCTGTGGTATGCGGCTATTAAGCCGTCGCTGCTGTGTAGGGCCTCCGGGGTGATGATATGGCAGCAATGGTGGTACTGCTCCCCACAGGTGAAGCGGTGCCCCGGGGACGCTGTTGGTCCTCGTGAGAGTCTATGGTGTTGTGTGGAAAACATGGTGCAGGGCCGACAGGCATGAAAGAAACAGGCACAAACAACAGTCTCTTTACCTTCTCCTCTTTTACTTCACAAACGGTTAGTCCTGGGAGACCGTTACAGGTGGTAGAGGGCTCCGGCCGGCCTGGAAGTAACTGAGATGTCGTTTTGGCCAGATGAGTATGAGGCCTACTCCTGTTCTTTTCCTTGCTGTGATAGGACCCTGCTCTCTGGATTTAGCAATGGCCCTCTTGCTGCTGGGACCGGTGGTACGTCCCTTTCCCTCTGTGGTAGGCTGCACAGGCCCTCTCTGGTGCTTCTCTGCTGGAGTCCACACCGGGCCCTGATGATGCAGCTGTACCTTCGGGCTGTTTATGGGCCAGGTGCTTGCAGCTCTCCTGCCCTTCGGATTTGGCTACCAGGGAGTATTTTAGGCCCTGGTGGCCACAGACTCCGATGTCCGAGTCTCTTCTTTGCCTCTCTGCTCCTCCTGCCTCACTGGGCCAAGCTGCTCCAGCTCTAGGCCCAAGTTCCACAGGACAGCACTACTCTGCGTCTGCTTGCTAAGACTTCTCTCTACAGACTGAACACTAACTCCTCCCTCAGGCCAGACTTAAGGAATGCTCCCTGGAACTCCAGGTTCAGAGCTCCCCCTGCTGGTCTGAGGGAGAACTGCGTTGGATGTTAAACTTACTGGCCAATAGACCTCCCAATTACCTCCAGGCTCAGCATTAACCCTTTGTAGGGGCAATGCTGTTGTGGCGACCAGGTCCTGGGGCGCCACAGGTGCACACAAGGAATACCTTCACAAGTAACTCAGGTGAATCTGAGTAGGTTTTCAGAAACCTCTGAAGCACTAAGTTGAGCATGTGGGTCAAGCATGGTAAGTGTGCTTGCTTTCCAAGCATCAGAGCCACTATTATCACACATGACCATGCCTGGCTGGAAGTTCAGCTGCAGCAGCCACAGATCTGACTGGCATCTTAGACCTTTCAACAACTCTGTGGCATTGTGCTGTTTGTCACCTAATGAGTTTCAGCAGAGCCTGCTGTCGCTTTACTCAGGCAATCCTTCAGTGCTTCCATCTTATGACTGATAGAGATGACAATTCAGAGATGAAGGATGGAGAGGAGGAGTCGGTGGTGAAGGAACTGGCAAAGGAGCTGGGGAAAACCCTGATGGAACTAGGGCCTGCAATTTTTGGTGTCTTTAGCAAGTGTGCCATCCGAGAGTACGACTCAGTCCCAGCCTCCAATTATTTCACCCAGTGTTATGCTTTTGCTCGTCAGTGCAGAAAAATATCTGTACATATCAAAATATTATGCCTGTAAACAAAAATGCTATTGAGTTTTCTAGGCTGAGAATATTCTCTCATATACAACAGTGCAGCCTGTGGATGACGTTTGTTGTGTTTGCCTTCTTTTACCAGAAGTATATTTTCAGAAGCCTGCTTTAGATACTTACGTTGGCAGAGCTGAGCAGTATGCACCATGGAATTTGAAAATAGCTCAGAAGCTATGTGCCCACGCAGTTTAGAGAGAACAATAGTTCTATGAACCTCATATTAATATTTTTAAAACCTTGTCTACCAGTAATACATTAATAAGGATTATTGGAATTCGAGATCACTTATAAGTACATGAACAAAATAAATGTAAGATAATTATAATCAAGCTATTGGTTATATTAAAGATTATGCTCCTCAGCCAATCTGCTAAACATTCAGTGTACCAAGCAGGGCAAACATGCTATATGTGCAACCTGTGAAGCTGAAAGTAGACCAACTGTAAAAGGTCGACCGCCTTCTGTCTTCCTACTGTCTATTAGATTTCATGTAAGAGACAAATTACAGGTGGATTGTGAGAAAAGTAATAAAGACTGTGATCTACTGTCTAATACTGTCTTGGGATTTATATTCTGTTCTTGTACACATAGCTCACATAGCTCTTTGCACAGTGAATTTTCAAAGTCCTTTTACTATATGAAAGAATTGTATTTGGAGTCAAATTCAAAAAGTAATAAGAAATACAAAATATTGTACAGCATCTAGAAAACATTGGGTGTCATACCCGTGTCAGTCTATATTTGTTTTGTTTAAATAAATACAAAATTGTTTCCAACTAAAAAGAATACATTGTAAAAATAAGACAAAAAAATGTGTCTGCATTCTGCATTCTATTTTTCTAGAGTCAACAGTGAAAAGGCAAAAAGTGCAGTGCACTACTATGCTATGTGAACTCAAATTTACAACTAGAGATGGATACATTTATGTCAGACTAATTGATTTATACTGGAATTTTACAAAATTGCACTTTGTAAAATACAGATTAATTTTTAATTAGTTTAGCAGGAATTCACCAAAATGGTGACCAGGTGCGACAGACATCTTGCTGAACAGTAGAGGGCTAATAAGAAAAAAAAACATACCTCCCTACCCACCTCTTTAGCCATCTCCCAGGCTTCCAGCCATTTGCAGGCCTTGAGTCAATGCGTAGTAAGTGACCTTCAATACCTGTGGCCCAAAATTGTCGCCTGATGTTCACTATAGGCTAGGACTTCCGGCTGTGAGTAGGTCACTGAGCATGTGTATGAATCTCCAGGGCATGCTCATGGCCAATGGTCTAGAGCAGTGTTTCTCAACTCCAGTCCTCAAGACCCACCAACAGATCATGTTTTCAGGTTTTCCTCAATCAGGTTTCTCGGATTTCCTTAATGTTGCACAGGTGATGGAATTATTCCCTGTCTAATATTGAGGAAAACCTAAAAACATGATCTGTTGGTGGGTCTTGAGGTCTGGAGTTGAGAAACACTAGTCTAGAGTGAACACTGGGCTGGAGATTGAAGCGGTAACGGCTAGAATGGTGAGCAACAAGGAATGTTTTCTTTTTAACCTTTTGCCAGCTGGAGGCCACCACTTTGTTCAATGTCAGCTGTCCAGTCTTTTGCCAGACCACTTCTCTGGTCCAGTGTTTGCTTCCAGCCATGCGCAGACCCCGGAGTTCACTGCGCATGCAGTGTAAAGCGTGGGTTTGAGGTATGATGCTACTAAGGGTCTGGAGAAGTGAGTGGTAAGGTAAGTATACCTATTTTTTTTATTTTTTTACATCTCCCATTTATTATTCTTTGGGATCTGGAGAGACCTCAGAGTATAATAAGGGACATTAAATTCTTTGTGAATAACTACTTTGCATATCAAACTTCCCAGTAAAATCCAGACTGCTGAGACCCCACCAGTGCACCAATCTCACATGCCGGAACAAAACACACAACTGTAGTAAACCAAATAAACTTTATTGGAGAGATAACCAAATATTTATACAAACTCTCATCTTTTGCTGGGTTGGGGTCGGTCACAGCTTAAAATCAACCGTTGTAATAATCCAACCAGATATACCATTTCAAACGAGGCGTAATGCCAGGCCGGACTCCCGACGCAATCAGCCTTAGTGTAACATCCACCATTTTCAACCACTGACCGCTGTGACTTAAAACAATATAACATACAACAAAGGGGAAGGGAGGGTCGTACAACAGCGTCCGGGTTTCAGGATGAAGAGAGGCCGAATCCCAGACATAAGGGCAATTATATAGGGGTACCAGTAGTAGGGAAAACAGTGGGATTGGATAAATAAAAGGGGGCAAGGTTCGGACAAGGGAGAGGGATTTAACCCCTTAAATACCGGGCTCAGCAGTCAGGGTGCATTCAGTTCAGCCCCAGTGACATGCCCTACATTTTATTAGATATTTATCAGATCTGCTCATCTCTACAGATGAGAGAACCTGAACTGTAAAGTTCGAGGTTCATACTGAAAAGCAGTGTCCAAGTCTCAGACTCGACCACAGATGCCTGGTGTCAGAGTTCGGAGTTCGGGTACTGTTCATGTGGTAATAAAGTATGTTGAAAGGAATCAGCGCAGCCAGTGAACAAGCTTTACTGCATGTGAAAGTTGCCTGTACACTGCTGTGAACAATAAAGATAAAAAATAACATGACGTGGGCTCCAGCCTATTTTTGATAACCAGTGCAGGTAAAACAGACAGCTACAGGCTGCAACATTCAGCTGTCTGTGCTTTTCCTTGTCAAAATATCAAAAATACGTAGAGGGGATCCCACTCTGTTTTTTAAAATTAATTATTTAAAATTTTTAAAAAAAAAACGGCGTGGAGCCCCTTTTATTTTTGATAAACAGCCAAGGTAAAGCAGATAGCTGGTGCAGGTATTATCATAGTAGGAAGGGCCATGGTTATTGGCCTCCTCCCAGCCTAAAAATAGCAGCCTGCGGTCATGGCAGAAGTGGTGCATTCATTAGATGTGCAAATTCTGGATCTTTTCCCAGATTTCCTGATTGCCCTTTTGCAGTGACAATCAATGTAATACTTTTGGGATTAATGTCAGCTGTGAATTGACAGCTGGCATCAAGCCCAGGGGTTAGCAAAATTTGGCAAGTATAAAGTGAAAAAACACATACAGGAAAAAAATAGTTTATTTGAACAAAAACTCCCCCACATGCCCTTGTTCATCAGTTTATTACATAAAAAAAAGTCCTCGAAGTTCTGTAATAGTACAAAGAATAATGTGCGACAATACCCATTAATTCCTATGGAGCTTCGTTCTGAGAAAAGTTTCAGAACGAGGCTCCATACTGTAGGTCACAGATGGTTAGTGATAGCCCAGAATTTCTTATGCTCGTGATAAATTGCGTAACTATCACTAACTGGGAGTGAGCTATGCAGCCTCATTCTGAGAGCATTCCCTGAATGATCTCTATAGGTTAATAGCTTACTGCTGTTCAGCGGCAGGCACAGAATATCCAGTGAGATCACTGCTCTTGAGAGATTACAGGCTGTTGCTGACCAGCTGTGACCTATGGAGTGCTGTTCTGACAACGTTCTCAGAACGCAGCTCCATAGGAATCTATGGTCACCTCTTGATTACGTTGGAACTTCTAGTATTTCTTTTTAATTCATAAACTGGTGAAATAGGGAATGATAATAATATAATAATAATACTAAATCTTTATTTCTATAGCGTCAACAAATTCTGCAGTGCTTTACAATTCTGGAGGTTCATATACAAACAAATAGAATGTGGGGGAGTGTTTATTCAAATAAACCTTTTTTTCCTATCTATGTGTGTTTTTTAACTTAATAATTACTGGGTTAGTAATGAGTGTGTCTGATAGATCCCTCTCCATTAATAACTTCTGGGCTTGATGCCAGCTATCAATTCACAGCTGACATCAACCCCACAAGTGTGACCCTGATTGCCACCAAACTTGTGCAATCAGGAAAAGCCGGGCAAAGTGCCCGCAATGGCTCGTCTAATGGATGTGCTTCTTCTGGGGTGGATGCAGGCTGCTATTTTTAAGTTTGAAGGGGCCAAATAATCTTGGACCCTTCCACCCTGATAATACCAGTACCCAACTGTCTGCTTTACCTTGGATGGCTATCAATAATAGGGCAGAGCCCATTTCATTTTTTTCAAATTATTTATTTAAATAATTTTTTTAAAAACGGCGTGACGTCAACCCTATTTTTAATAACCAACATAGGTAAAGCAGACAGCTGGGGGCTGAGAAAGAAAGTTTATTTGAACTCTCCCACATGCACTCGTTCACCAACACTAGGTGTTGCTGCCTGCTGAGCTCACATAAATCTGGCCTTTTTTCTATGGTCTCAATTTTTAAATTTATTTATGCATGTCCAAATTACTATATTCAATGTTTACATACCTTAGCATCTCAGAGTGCAGATGTTTATTTGTTAGAGTGTAATTCTACATGTCAGTAGCACAGGTTCCGTCCCATGGTCCAATTAGGTTCCGAACTCCACAAGTTTCGCCCAGTATGTCTTCAGGAAAATGTAGTGTCCCTGGCTATAAGCACTTATCCAAGTGTTGGTGGTTAAGTGAACATTTCCAGTAACTGTGTTGCCCATGTCACTAGTGATGGTATGGGACACATGTTTGTGTAAAGTGGGGATGACACACTGAGAAAAATAGTGGTGGCTGGAGACTGAGTACCAAGGGACAGCCGCCACCATGCTTAAAACCTCATTGTCTACAAGCCTAAATGGCAAAATTTCCAGGGCAAGCAGTTTGATAATGTGGCCATTTAGTATTTTGGCCTGTGGGTTGGCTGAATATTTCTGCTTGCATTCCAATGGCTGAGGTAGAGACAGCTGAATGCTGCGCTGGAACAACGAAGTGGGCGTGGTTGCTAATGGTGGTTGCGAATGTGCAATGACAGATGCAGGCGAAAGAATCTGTGCCTGCTCTGTGTTTGGCCACCAAGTCAGATGGTGTGATGATACTGTATGTGCTTAGGCATGCAGGTCATGGTGAGTCTGGTAGTGACCTGGTTCTTGCTGAACTTGGTACATCATAGGTTGCAAATAACTGTTTTCTTGTCTTCTCCACTTTCTGTAAAAAATCAGCAGATTGGGGAAAATCTAAGCATTGGCTTGAGAACTTGCCGCATGATGGTGCTTTGGGAAATAGTTGTCCACCTTCTCCCTCTGGCCACCACTCTGCCTTTTCCTGCCTGCTCTGCATGCCACCTTGCCAGGTTGGGTCAGTGACTCCATCATCTACCACCTCGTCTTACACGTCATTCCTTTGGTCCTCTTCCTTCTTGACTTAACATAACTTTTTGGCAACTGTATCTAATCATCATCCATCTCTTGACACAGTAATTTCCATTCCCCATCGTTGGCTTATTCAAACTGGCTGCTCTCATATTTTTGGCATTACTGCACACAATCTCCTCATGTCCCTCTTGAAACGTGCATGGTGATAGGCCACCAAAAGCCACAAATGGAAAGGTAAAGAGCTCCTCAGAGTGTCCAAGTGTGGGGTCATTTGTCTACCATGAATCGTCATTATGGGAGGAAGGAAGATCAGGGTAAGGTTTTCCAAACACTTGGTTAACCCCTTCAGCCCCCAGCCTGTTTTCACCTTAAAGACCCGGCCATTTTTTGCAATTTTGACCAGTGTCACTTTGACAGGTTATAACTCTGGAACACTTCAACGGATCCTGGCGATTCTGAGATTGTTTTTTCGTGACATATTGTACTTCATGTCAGTGGTAAATTTAGGCCGATATGTTTTGCGTTTATTTGTGAAAATTTCGGAAATTTAGCGAAAATTTTGAAAATTTTGCAATTTTCAAAATTTGAAATTTTATGCCCATAAATCTGAGAGATATGTCACACAAAAAAGTTACTAAATAACATTTCCCACATGTCTACTTTACACCAGCGGAATTTTTGAAAAAAAAAAAATTTCCGTTAGGAAGTTAGAAGGGTTCAAAGTTCATCACCAATTTCTCATTTTTCCAACAAAATTTACAAAAAAAAATTGTTTAGGTACCACATCACATTTGGAGTGATTTGAGAAACCTAGGCAACAGAAAATACCCAAAAGTGACCCAATTCTAAAATCTGCACCCCTCACTCTGCTCAAAACCACATCCAAGAAGTTTATTAACCCTTTAGGAGCTTCACAGCAACCAAAGCAATGTAGACGAAAAAATGAAAATTTTACTTTTTTAACACAAAAATGTTACTTTAGCCATAAAAATTAGTATTTTCACAAGGGTATCAGGAAAAATTCATCATAAAATGTATTGTGCATTTTCTCCTGAGTACGCAGATACCCCATATGTGGTGGTAATCAAATGTTTGGGCACACAGCAGGACTCGGAAGGCAAGGAGCGCCATTTGAATTTTTGAGTGCAAAATTAGCTGCACTCATTAGCGGACGCCATGTCGGGTTTGAAGACCCCCTGAGGTGCCTAAACAATAGAGCTCCCCCACAAATGACCCCATTTTGGAAACTAGAGCCCTCAAATATTTTTTCTAGATGTTTGATGTGCACTTTGAACCCCTGGGGGCTTCACAGAAGTTTATAACGTTGAGCCGTGAAAAGAAAAAAAAAATTTTTTACCACAAAACTGTTGCTTCAACCAGGTAGCTTTTTTTATCACAAGGGTATCAGGAAAAAATGCACCATAAAATTTATGGTGCATTTTCTCCTGAGTACGCAGATACCCCATATGTGGTGGAAATCAAATGTTTGGGCGCACGGCAGGACTTGGAAGGCAAGGAGCGCCATTTCACAGCAAAATTGGTTGGAATTATTAGCGGACGCCATGTTTCATTTGGAGACCCCCCTGAAGTGCCTAAACAATGGAGCTCCCCCACAATTGACCCCATTTTGGAAACTAGACCCCTCATGGAATTTATCTAGCTGTTTAGTGAGCACTTTGAACCCCTGGAGGCTTCACAAACGTTTGTAATGTTCAGCCGTGAAAATATTTTATTCTTTTTTTTACCACAAAATTGTTTTTTCAAACAGGTAGCTTTTTTTTCCACAAGGGTATCAGAAAAAAATGCACCATAAACAGTATTGTGCAATTTCTCCTGAGTACGACGATACCTCATATGTGGTGGAAATCAATTGTTTGGGCGTACGGCGGGGCTCAGAAGAGAAGGAGCGCCATTTCACAGTAAAAATGATTGGAATTATTAGCAGACGCCATGTTTCATTTGGAGACCCCCTGAGGTGCCTAAACAATGGAGCTCCCCCACATGTGATCCCATTTTGGAAACTAGACCCCCCCCCATACAAAAAAAATTAGTTTGGCGAAATAAAAAATACAGACATCAGTAAAAAAAAAAAAAAAAAAAAAAAGGGCGCCTGCCACTAAGACCAGTGCCAAACGTGAGAGCAATGCACGAGTCTCGCATCGCATCATCCACTGCAGTCTGGAAGCGAGCAACTGCGCTGGATAATGCGATGCGAGAGGGCGGGGCGGCAGATGAGAAAGGGCGCAGCGGATGGAAGATGGGAAAGGGCGCAGCGGATGGAGGAGCGGCAGAGGATGGGAAAGGGCGCAGCGGATGGATGATGGGAAATGGCGCAGCGGATGGATGGGAAATGGCGCAGCGGATGGAGGAGCGGCAGAGGATGGGGGGGGGGGTGATGGGGATACCTACCTAACAGGATGGATCTAGGCAGCAGGATCACAGCAGACAGAAGAGGCAGCAGATGAAGGAGGCAACAGATCGAGGAGGGTGAGAGGGGGCAGTAGATGGAAAATGGGAGAGAGCAGGCAGCAGATCGGGGAGGGGGGCAGAGTCTGATGCGAGAGAGAGATGGCACATGTAGGGGAAGGGAGGGGGGCTTGCAGCACATGTAGGGGGAGGGAGGGGGGCTTGCAGCACATGTAGGGGGAGGGTGGCTGGCTTGCAGCACATGTAGGGGGAGGGTGGCTTGCAGCACATGTGCTGCAAGCCAGCCACCCTCCCCCCACATGTGCTGCAAGCCAGCCACCCTCCCCCCACATGTGCTGCAAGCCAGCCACCCTCCCCCCACATGTGCTGCAAGCCAGCCACCCTCCCCCCACATGTGCTGCAAGCCAGCCACCCTCCCCCCACATGAGGGGAGGGTGGCTTGCAGCACATGGAGGGATAGGTGGTGTGGCGATGGAGAAGGGGCAGCCGATGAAGGAGGCGGCGGCGGCGGCCGCCGCCGATCGGGGGCAGCAGCGGCTGAAAAAGGTGGGTGCGACGGCGGCGGGGACAGTGGCGAGCATGGCGGCGGGGACGGCGGTAGATCGGGAGCGGCGGCGGGGACAGCGGTGGAGCGGGAGCATGGCGGCGGGAACGGCGGTGGATTGGGAGCGGCGGTGGGGACAGCGGTGGAGCGGGAGCATGGCGGCGGAGACAGCGGTGCAGCGGGAGCATGGCGGCGGGGACGGCGGTGGATCGGGAGCAGCGGCGGGGACAGCGGTGCAGCGGGAGCATGGCGGCGGAGACAGCGGTGCAGCGGGAGCATGGCGGCGGGGACGGCGGTGAAGCGGCAGCAGCGGCGGGGCGATCGGAGACAGCGGCGGTGAAGCGGGAGCAGCGGCGGGGCGATCGGAGACAGCGGCGGTGAAGCGGGAGCAGCGGCGGGGACAGCGGTGAAGCGGGAGCAGCGGCGGGGCGATCTGGGACAGGGGTGAGCGGCGGGGCGATCGGGGACAGGGGCGGGCGGCGGGGACAACAACTTACCGCTCTCCTCGGCTTCTAGGGACGATCACAGGCCGCAGATCCACATTGATTGGAGAGAGCGGTCACAAGACCGGTCTCTCCAATCAGAGCTGGGGGCGGGTGAAGCATCGATCACCCAGCTCCAGCCAATGGCCAGTGCTACAGCAGCACTGATCAGGGCTGGATTTCAATGTTCCAGCCATTTTCAATGGCTGGAACATTACAGTGGCTGTAATTGGCTGAGCGGCGTTCGTCAGCCAATCACAGCCTCTGTAGGTTCGGGGAGGAGGCACCACCCCTCCTGAGGTCAGGCAGAGGTTCCCTCCTTCCCGAATCTACCGTTTAAGTAAATAAATTTCACTCCCCGGGGCTCCGGGACCGCGATTTCGCCAGGACGTACTGAGTACGTCATGGGTCGTTTAGCACCATGTCACCATGACGTACTCAGTACGTCCAAGGTCGTTAAGGGGTTAATGAGACTGAATCATGTATAAGACAGGGTGGTTCTGGGAAACAGACTGAATGCATTATCTATCGTCTAACCCACAACCTGCACTTGCACTGTTCTGGATTCAACAAAGGTGTCCTGCGCCACCTGCAAAGTGGGACAGGAAGCTAAATCTAGACAATGGATGTTTTTGGTTTGCTCCCACAGAAGATTCAGTTTGCCCTGGGCCGTGGCCACAGCGTCTATATGCACAACCATCAGTTGGACGTCCACTTCTTCGTTCCTTATTGCAGGCCTTGAACATTTTAAATTATGTATGCCGCTAAGAGCTAATATCTAATATTAGAGAATAGAATATATTTAAATTAGTCCTAAAATGTACTGTTAGTAGTGCATGGCAGCACAAAGGATTTTAACGCAATGAACTCTGCCTAATTGCCTCTAATACACTATCCATACTCCAAAGGCTAGCGCTACACTATTTGGAACTAAGAGCGGTATTACTATAGCATAAAATATGCTTCAATTAGCCCTAAAAGGACTGTTGGTTTAATATTGCACTAGTAGGTAATATGATGCTATAACACACTGTCCCTTCTCCAGCAGAAACTCTCACTACACTATTTCTGGGTATGCTGCGTACCGCCCCGCTCTGGGCATCCGAGCTGCTCGGGTCCGGTCTTTCTGTGGGTGGCTCGAGGGTCTCCGGACCCGGGAGTCTCGCGGTCACGTCAAATGAAAAGGGGGAGTGATGGGATGGTGGATGTAGGACGTATATGTGTGGGCTAAGCCATACAGCATTCGTGACGCCACCCATGGTATGTGGTGATATTGAACACCACCACTGCAGTTACGGGGCACCCGGGGGAGATGTTGCGAAGCAAGTTGTTAACCCCTCCGTGGGTAGGAATGGTGGCCCCGGGACCCGTTGGGGGGTTGGTGGTGCAGGGAGATGGGTGACCGCAGGGTGCTGATGTACTCACTATTAGAAAAGCACATGAGTCTCTGGTAAACCAAAGTGATGGTGTTCGGTGCCCGCAGCCGGCTGCGTTTGGGTTCCCCCACCCGGCTGGTGGTCTCTGTCTTTCTCCTGCAGCTGTTTTGGAATGGTGGACTGCCTGTGCTTGCAACTTCAGGAGTCCGCTCCCGGCTGGCTGTGGCCTAAGGAGCCCTTGCCCGCAGACGCTATCCCGTGGGATCTCTGAGCCTTGGCAGTGGCCTGTTATCCCCCTCGGTGGGCTGTTGCCTTCAATCGGAACTCTGGGTGGGACAGGACCTCTAGTCCAGTTAATTATCTAGTTCCGGTCACTTCTGGACCTAGCTTCAGGGTCTGAGTACCCCCCTGTGTGCTCCGGTTTCTGAGTCGGTTCCCGGGGTCGGTACCGGCGGGCTACAACACTGTCCCTGTCCACCTCGTTTCCCCCCGAGCTGTCTTCCCGGCTCCTGCAGACGGAGACCGCCGTCTGCCTCCTAGCCAAAGTCTCTAGGGCTCCTACCCTGATACCTGTCAGTTTTCCTCAGGCCGAGACACAGGCTTGACCTCTACTCTCCTTGAACTCTACAACTGATCTGACTTTTCCCCGCCCCCAGGCTGTCTAAACTCCGCAGGGAGCGTCTTCCAACCACCTTGTTCCGCCCCCTGGTGTATCTATCAAGCCTTTAGGGGGGTGACTAGGGTTTTAAGGGTTGGCTGCTGTCACCTGTGAGGGAAAGGTGTAATGCAGGGCCCTATTTGTGACTATCTGGCCCAGCCAGGGAGTCACAGGTGCGCCGAGCATGATGTCACCAGGTCTTAAATGGACCCGATGACACTCACCCAACATTGTTACAGCAATATCGTAATTGCTAGGCAATCCCTGCATGTTCAGTGGCTGAAAAACAGCGCATGGCTGGACTTGGCACCTGTCCATACTGCCAAAAGTACCAATACCTGGTTTAATAACCACACTATCACTGTGCTTGTTTGGCCAGGAAACTGGCTTGACCTAAAGCCCATAGAGAATATACGGAGTATTGTCAAGAGGAAGATGAGAGACACCAGACCCAACAATATAGACGAGCTGAAGGCTGCTATCAAATCAACCTGGGCTTCCATAACACCTTAGGCTAAGTTCACATTTCCGTTGATTTGTATCAGTCACATGCGTCGCTTGACGCATGTGACTGATGCGCTGTTCAACGCTGTACAACGGATGACAAAGAACAGAATTCTTTGTCGGATTCCGTTGTGTGCGGGGGGCGGAGTTCGGGGGCAGAGCCGAGCGGGGGGCGGGGCCAGGCGCTGAGGATGTCAGTGGAAGTGCTGCGGTCTGCATGGCTGGGGACAGGTGAGTGTATGTGTGAGTGAGTGTGTGTATGTGCATGTATGTATGTATGTATGTATGTATGTGTGTGCACATGCAAAGTGCGGGAGGGGGCGGAGCCGAGTGGGGGGCGGGGCCAAGCGCTGAGGATGTCAGTGGAAGTGCTGCGGTCTGCATGGCTGGGGACAGGTGAGTGTATCTGTGAGTGAGTGAGTGTGTGTATGTGCATGTATGTATGTATGTATGTATGTGTGTGCACATGCAAAGTGCGGGAGGGGGCGGAGCCGAGCGGGGGGCGGGGCCAGGCGCTGAGGATGTCAGTAGAAGTGCTGCGGTCTGCATGGCTGGGGACAGGTGAGTGTATGTGTTAGTGAGTGTGTGTATGTGCATGTATGTATGTATGTATGTATGTGTGTGTGTGCACATGCAAAGTGCGGGAGGGGGCGGAGCCGAGCAGGGGGCGGGGCCAGACGAGGGTGTCAGTGCTTGTCTGCATGGCTGGGGACAGGTGTGTGTGTGTGTGTGTGTGTACATGTGCGGAGTGCGGGAGGGGGCGGGGCCGAGCGGGGAAGTGTCGGCCTCCCTGCACACGTAACCAGCCTAAATATCGGGTAACAGCAAAGCACCCGATGTTTACCTTGGTTACCCGATATTTACCTTGGTTACGGGCCTACACCGCTTAGCGCTGGCTCCTTGCACCGTAACCAGGGTAAATATCGGGTAACCAACCAAAGCTGGTGACGTGTGCAGGGAGCCAGAGAGCATGCGCAGCGAAATCCGACGGATCTCGCTGCTCAAAAAACGTTACATGCTGCGTTCCCCCCGCCCGGCGGTCAGTCGTTCCACGACTGATCAGTCGGGCGGAGGGTGCAACGCAGCATCATCAGTCACAATCCGCTGCTCACACAAGTCTATGGGAGCAGCGGAATCCGCTAAACGGATTCCGCTGTTTACAAGAGCAGCGGATTGTGACTGATAGATTTTAGCGGAAATGTGAACTTAGCCTTACCAGTGCCACAGGCTGATCACCTCCATGCCACTCTGCATTGATGCAGTAATTCATGCAAGAGGAATCCCAAACAAGTATTGAGTGCATTTACTGTACAGACTTTTCAGTAGGCCAATATTTCTGAGTTAAAAATAATTTTTTCAGTTGGTCAAATAAAATATTCTAATTCTGAGATAATAACTAGAGCTGGGCAGACTCACAAAAACTCTGCTCTTTTTAAAAAAAAATCCGGATCTGGTCTGGAATCTGCCCCCATATAAGTCTAGGGGAAGCAGAATCCAGAGATTAAAAATGGTGATAGAAAGGATAGGGGAATGGGAGCACGTGCATGACAGTATGCTGGTCCCAAGCCTTGCATTCACTGCCTGAGCTGCTAATTACTGTCAGACGCACAGTCAGACACGCCCCCATACTGAGTGGCAGCGTAGCAGCTGACTGCATCCAATCACAGGCGCCAGGACAGCCACTGTGTGGAAAAAGCAGTTTAAAGGAGCCCATACATTCTAGCATCTACTGTGAGCCTAGAATGTATGGGCTCTATCCAGGTTAGTGGGCTTGACTGGCTTGGTTAGTGAGCGTGGTGATGTTTCCTCTCATCCACCTTAACCAAGCAAGGGTGGGACTTCGCCTCCCCCTATCTAGGGATCTCACCCCTAGACCCCCATTTCTATTATAAACAACTCCTTTCCCACATGGAGTTAGCAAAATAATGTTTATTCTGGCTGGAAACATCGGATGGCATTTTGAACATGCCCCTATCATGTGACTGGGGCATATTCAAATGACGTAATATCTGAAAGGAGCCCATACATTCCAGCATCTACCATTAGTATCGTGGTCTAAAAAAAAAATAAAACAATTGGTGCAATGCCCCCCAGTATTCTGATACTCAGCAAAGATAAAGCCCATGACTACAGCCCCAGCCCTGTGCTTATCTTGGCTGTGTATCAAAAGAAAAGGAACTGCATGCGGTTTCTTTTTTATTTAAATATATATAAACAATGTGCGGTCGCCCCCAGTCTTGATGCCCAGCCAAAATAAAGCCCCACAGCTGGGGACTGGTATTGTCAGCCTGAAGAGACCCAATCTAAAATTATCAGCCTCCAGCCACTCGGAATTGCCGCGTCCATTAGATGTGACAAGCCCAGCGCTTTACCGCTTCTTCCCGAACACCCCTCATGAGGTGGCAAACAGGGTAATAAGTGGTTAATAACAGTTCACAGCTGCTACTAAGCCCAAGATTAGTGATGGCACAGGTGTCTATGAGACACCCCGAATCATTAATCTGTAAGTGAAAGTAACATACACAAACACTGAAAAAATCCTTTATTTGGAATAAAATACAAAAACCCACCCTCTTTCATCATTTTATGAACCCTCAATACCCTGCAGGTCTGACGTAATCCACACAATATCCCATGGTGATTCCAGCTCTGCTACATCTGCATCAGTGAGCGTCATAGAACAAGGCTGCTCTTTGTGAGCTCCGGAAAATGAATGAGCCACGATGAGCGATGACTGCAGGCAGACGCCGTCACACAGGCTAGGGGCGCGTCTGACTGCAACCAATCACTGAGGCAAGGCTAGCCGGTGGGCCAGCAAAGCCGTGCATATGAAATGAGTGGCCCAGGGAGGCCACAGGAGCAGAGTACATCAGTGCGGGAGCAGCTTACAGTTGGGACAAAGCATGGGTAAGTGTTACATCTCGTGGCTCTCCTCTTGCAAGGAATGAGGTGGTCCCCCATTCCTTGTCTGCCGCGAGCC
Source organism: Anomaloglossus baeobatrachus (assembly GCF_048569485.1). Lineage (NCBI taxonomy): Eukaryota > Metazoa > Chordata > Amphibia > Anura > Aromobatidae > Anomaloglossus > Anomaloglossus baeobatrachus. The sequence goes on from NC_134357.1 coordinate 363,296,922, forward strand.
CTCCTGCTCAGCAGCGCCAAAGGCCTGGGAGACTGCAGGAGTTTCCTCCTCCTAGAGGCAGCAGAAGAGTGACACCTAATGGTTTACTCCTTGTAAGGAATGGAGTGGTCTCCCATCCCTTGCCTGCCACGTGCCCTCCTGCTCGGCATCGCAGAGGGTCGGAGTGGTTGCACAGTGTGCAAAGGATAGATGCTCAGGGAAGCAGCAAGACTTCCCTTAGCTCTGCACATTGTGAAACCGAAGATCCCGCCTTTATGACCCAGAGGCAGGAGGTTGAGCATGTGCCCCACGTGACGTCTTCTGATTCGCTCACTGGTATCACACGGCCAGATAACGAGGCTGGTGATGTGCTGAATCCTGACTGGCCGGGCCAGGACGTCACAGATCATGATTGGGTCACATCCGTCTCACGCCCGCCCTTGGCTGGAGCTACATCTCCTTAAAAACCCCTCCTGCCATCATGGCGGCGCGCGACCGTCCTTCTATGTTTGGATGTCTGGCAGCGTGCTGCCACGCCACTGTACAGACGTCATTGTATTTTGCAGGTCTCGCCCCTGCCTTGCTGCTCCGGCAGTATTCCGTTTAACAGGCTGTGTTCCTGTCCCAGGTGAGCTCCTTGAATCTCTGTCGGACTCACCTGGTTTCTGAAGCACATGTGCGTGGGCACCTCTGTGCTACCCTCGTGCCATATTCCTGTGACTCCCGCTGGCACACGTGCGTAGGCACCTCTGTGCGTCCCCGTGCAACAGGTACACCGAGTTGTGAGCCCCGTGCCATACAACCCTCACGGGTTAGGGCGGACAGGTGTACGCAGATCGTCTGTAACATTCCAGACGATCGCTAGCAGCAACCCGCTCACTCTTCTCCCACCATAGCAGCGGTCCCTTACACCGCACAGTGGACCTTGACCGGCGGAAGCTGTCCATATACCATCTTGGCACGCTTCCCCGGGTCCCCCTCGTAACAGGTAAGTATAAAGCGCTCATTTCATTCTTATTTTCTTTATTTTTTTTATTTTCTAAACTGCCGATCCGAATCAAACACCCGGAATCCCGGGCCCGTGTCCGGAACCCGAGCAACTTTGAAACCGCGCGGATCTGAACTTTTTCGGTCCGGGTCCGCCAAGCCCTATTAAAAAGTTTTGGGTTTTCATTGGCGGTAAGCCATAATCATCAACATTAACAGAAAAAAACACTTGCAATAGATCAATTTGTTTGTAATGACTCAATATAATATGTGTTTCCCTTGTATTGAATTACTGAAATAAATTAACTTTTTGACGATATTCTAGTTTATTGAGAAGAACTTGCATTTACCAGGATGAGTTAATCAACCAGATACCAAAATTACTCATGCCACTTGTAACAAGTAATACAACAAAGATTCTGTCCCCAAATCAGGCAACAAATGAGTGGTTCATGTTAAAATATAATTTTTATTACATGCTTTAAAAACACATTACAACCATTAAAAAACAGAGAATAATCCTGTGGGGACCTGATATATACCCAGACTCAAATTTAGATAACATTCATAACAGGAGTCTAATAATACTAATATATAGCTTGTACAACCCAATTAATTAGTATACATCAATTTATATATTGTTGCAAAGTACAATAGATTCTGCAGTGCCAAAAAATCCCATTATTGCATGCTGCCCTGTTTCCCATGCATTGTTTTATACATAGTCATGCTGCTAGTATCTGCCATACAGACCCCAGGGCGCTGTCTACAATAAGAAAAAACTTTTATATAACTATATTAAATGGGTTTAAAGTGCCGATATCGTGCTATTGCCTACTGCCCTGTATATAGTGAATGACAATTCATAACATCTTTAAGCCAAAATAGCTACCTGATTACAAATAATAACAGGATCTGGGTGCTCGGTCCCTCCACCCCAACGCCGTTTCGCCCTTGCTTCTTCCGGGGGCGTGTCTAATGGTAAATGGGGCTGCCTATTTATGGAAACCTCGGAGTTTATTAAGTGAAAACAGCTGATCGTTTGTGAATGACGCTCGTTGTGAGGGGTGTTTATTGGCTGCAGAATCCGGCTTATGGTACCTCCCACAGGAACTAACTGCGTCGCGCGTGTGGAACGCAAGCCTGACACGCAAGCCACGTCTCCATGTACGCGCGACCAGGAAGTTCGGAGGTCCTCAGTCTGATTCTGCGCACTACCGATCACAAGGGACATAGAAAAAATCTCACAAATATGAGAGATCATGAAGTAACCTGATCTATACACATTCAGTAACCGGATCACAGTTTTATTACATACAATGCCTACAAGAATATTATTAGAATATTAAGATGTGCCTGTCCATATTACACTATACTAAATCATAAATAAAGTGAATCCATTTAATTTATTATGTCTTATAATGTTATTCATACAACCATAATTTAATTATAAATATTCGGTGCCCTATCACTCAAAATATGTCCATAAAAAATTAATTAATAAATTACCACCTATATATATATAACACAGTATACAGATACATTATACAAAAATAGGTTATATAACAATACATATATAAATATACCAAATATATACCCCTCATCATTAACCATATATCAAAACCCTTATAACTAAACCCTTATAAATTACTATACCCTAATAATTTTATAATTAAATTACATCAATTAATACCCCCATGTGAATATGCATATATAAAAAAAAAAAAAAAAAAATATTAATAATAATATAAAAAAACTTTATAAAGAACCTAAATCATAAATTCTATATTATGCCAAATACACCCATAACAAAGTATCAATGCAACTCTGGACAGACTATATCTATGACCTATTCAATAACCATATCCCACCCCCTTTATTAAAAACGAGATCAGAAATTGTAGAAGATCTATTATTATTAATATTTTTTTTTTTTTTTTTTTTTTTTTTTTTTATATATGCATATTCACATGGGGGTATTAATTGATGTAATTTAATTATAAAATTATTAGGGTATAGTAATTTATAAGGGTTTAGTTATAAGGGTTTTGATATATGGTTAATGATGAGGGGTATATATTTGGTATATTTATATATGTATTGTTATATAACCTATTTTTGTATAATGTATCTGTATACTGTGTTATATATATATAGGTGGTAATTTATTAATTAATTTTTTATGGACATATTTTGAGTGATAGGGCACCGAATATTTATAATTAAATTATGGTTGTATGAATAACATTATAAGACATAATAAATTAAATGGATTCACTTTATTTATGATTTAGTATAGTGTAATATGGACAGGCACATCTTAATATTCTAATAATATTCTTGTAGGCATTGTATGTAATAAAACTGTGATCCGGTTACTGAATGTGTATAGATCAGGTTACTTCATGATCTCTCATATTTGTGAGATTTTTTCTATGTCCCTTGTGATCGGTAGTGCGCAGAATCAGACTGAGGACCTCCGAACTTCCTGGTCGCGCGTACATGGAGACGTGGCTTGCGTGTCAGGCTTGCGTTCCACACGCGCGACGCAGTTAGTTCCTGTGGGAGGTACCATAAGCCGGATTCTGCAGCCAATAAACACCCCTCACAACGAGCGTCATTCACAAACGATCAGCTGTTTTCACTTAATAAACTCCGAGGTTTCCATAAATAGGCAGCCCCATTTACCATTAGACACGCCCCCGGAAGAAGCAAGGGCGAAACGGCGTTGGGGTGGAGGGACCGAGCACCCAGATCCTGTTATTATTTGTAATCAGGTAGCTATTTTGGCTTAAAGATGTTATGAATTGTCATTCACTATATACAGGGCAGTAGGCAATAGCACGATATCGGCACTTTAAACCCATTTAATATAGTTATATAAAAGTTTTTTCTTATTGTAGACAGCGCCCTGGGGTCTGTATGGCAGATACTAGCAGCATGACTATGTATAAAACAATGCATGGGAAACAGGGCAGCATGCAATAATGGGATTTTTTGGCACTGCAGAATCTATTGTACTTTGCAACAATATATAAATTGATGTATACTAATTAATTGGGTTGTGCAAGCTATATATTAGTATTATTAGACTCCTGTTATGAATGTTATCTAAATTTGAGTCTGGGTATATATCAGGTCCCCACAGGATTATTCTCTGTTTTTTAATGGTTGTAATGTGTTTTTAAAGCATGTAATAAAAATTATATTTTAACATGAACCACTCATTTGTTGCCTGATTTGGGGACAGAATCTTTGTTGTATTATTTACCAGGATGAGGCCTAGAATAAGAGACATACAGTATGTGACGCCCTGGCCTATCAGGTCGTCACAGGGTATTGTGCAATCTGCCCTTCTGCACAGTATCCACTCCTCCTTGGTTACAGATGCCGTTCCATTGGTGTTGCTAACAACTTAGCCAGTCAAAATCCTGGGAACACTTTGCACCGAACCCACCAGACACACCATTGGGGGGTCTGACGGGAATAGGGCCGCCCACATGGGGGGTTGGTAGGGAGAAGTGAGAAAGTGACAGAGAAGTGAAACAGAAGTGAAAGGAGTAGGAGGTGGAAAGTGACTCTCCGAGAGAGAGAGGGCGCTGGTCCGGAGCAGGGCTCCTGAAGTTTACTAGGTGGCAGATGTTGGTCTGGGCCTGGTAGGAGCTGGAACACCGGTCGCAGGGGATCGTGTCAAGGGGCATGGACTGCCGAGGATGGCAGCCGGCGGCCTTGAGCCATTACCAGGCAGGGGCCAGGGCACGACGGGGTACGTGGACTCTAGGCTGGGAAGTAGCTTCACGCATCACGGTAATTTACCCGACGGGGATGAAGACATCAAGATTCATCCCCAACCCGCTCCAAAATCTGGGTACTAGTGCACCTATGGGATAGGACTTTCCCAAATACTGTCCAAAGGAATCCTACGTGTGAACCCAGAGAGGAAGCTCACTCCGTTAGCCATACGGGTGAGCGGGACCCAAAAAGTTTCAAACTTAAGGGTCCAACTAGTGAGAAGGTGCCACAGAAAAGGCCACAGGTTAACAGCAACACCAAGGGCACGGATCCACACATGCTCCCTCCATGCTGCAGCGGTGCTCAGAATTCTGGTTTACAAACTGTCAGAGCTGTTATTCTTGGACTGAGTGAGTACGCTGAAAAACCCCTTTTCCTCTACCCCACGGCACCCCATTCACCAACACCCAAAGGGCCCCGGGGCACAAACCCCCTACCCATGGAGGGGTTAACCATCCTGTTGCTACACCATCGCCACCGGGCTCCCCAACAGCAGCGGTGGTCTCCTACATTACTACGCACCATGGGTGGTGTCACAAACTTACACATCCCCTGAACATATCTATCCCCTTTCTTTTCAATTCGAGTGTCCGCGCGAACGCCCGGGTCTGGAGACCCCTCGAGCCACCGCGGCTCCGGATCAGAGCGGCTCAGCCGCTAGCACGGGGGCGGTACACATATATAACAGGATGGGGAACATATCTATCAGGATGGGGGACATATTTACCAGGAAGGGGCCCAGAGTGGGGAACAATATTCCATAGAGAAGGGGAAGAGGGGCAAATAGTATGATTTTTTTTTTATAGGATTTAGAACACTACAAGGGCCCTTACATCTGCCCAACATGAAGAGTTGGTGGGCAAAGGATTAAATTTTGCACCGGGCCATTGGGCTCCAGTTCCGTCAATGTACATGTTATTTGGTTGATATGGCATTGGATATGTTTGCCTGATCCCATTCTTTTCAAAACAGCTTCAGCACTAATTTGTTATATAATGTGCTGGGCATTAAATGCAAATTATTAAAAAAGTGTTTTAAAATGAAATAAGTGATCTCTAAGCTAAATGAGAAAGCCATCTGCAACCAATTACAGAGACTTGTGTCATTGCTTGTCCCAAGCTGTTCCCTGCATCACCTCCATATGAACTGTTAGCACATTGCTAACTCTGTCATTCTACAAAGGCTCACTTCTCTGAACTTGACAACAAGCCTTATGTCCTACTCTAATTGTAGCTACAGTACAAAGGCAGATATGGAGATACAGATGGGTATCATTGAGCAGTTAACAGAGATTGTATATCTGCCTCTAGCTTCAGTTATCGTATCATCTTAGTCTCTTGCTGACTAAAAGCTTTTTTTATGTGACTAGATTTCTAACAAGTGCCTATCAATAGTATAACAAGTTGATTGGTGCTCTTTAATGACACTTTTGTACGTGTCAATGCAAACTGTATGTGGTTGTAAATTTTTCATTTTTCTTGACAGCACATGCCATGTTTATATCAGATGTGCTGACAAAAAATATTTTTTAGGTTGCATTAAATGCTTGATTTATCGATTATCATTCGTTGCAATAGAGTCTTAATCTTAAGTGGATGATATTAAATTTACAGTTTAAAGAAAATATTCTACAGCCCTTTATTCTTAGATTTAGCGCAGTTATAAATGTAACGTTTTCTACGTTTGTATGGAATTACATGTGACAGATGGCGTGATACTTTGTTTAACAATCTCTAAAAAGTAAATGATAATCCGTCTATGTAAATAGCATAGACACACTAGGAAAACAGTTTAATGCCCCTGCCCTGTTAAGATAAGATATGCTACATCTGTATCTATTTAATAAAGATCAATACTCTCCATATAACAGTCATTGGTAGTGTTGAGCAAAAAGTTTTACAGGACAATAGTCTAGCAGCCACAATGATAGTGTAACGCCTGCCTGGATCCACAGACTCAGATGGGCTGTAAGGCTATGTGCGCACGTGTGCACTCTGCACCGCACCTAAAAGGTGCGCTTCAGAGCACAGCTGAAAAGCTCCGTTCTGAAGCGCATGGTGCCAGCAGAGAACGTGCGCTCTGCCTGCAGCTCTTGTCATAGACAGAGCAGGGGCTGCCGGCAAAGCGCACGGAAGATGTGACATGTCATTTCTTAGAACGCGCGCTTCGGGCAGCAGCCGAAGCGCTGCGCTCTAAGACGCCACGTGTGCACGGCCCCTGCACAATCTCCATAGATTATGCAGGGGACGCAGGACGCATGCAGTTACGCTGCGCTACAAAGCGCAGCGTAACTGCATGTAATACGCACACGTGCACACATAGCCTAAAGGGGAGGCTAGAGGGAAGCCACTCACCAAGCAGGACCCCCAGAACCCTGAAAACCTTTAACCCCTATACAGGAATTTGGAATTACACAGGGCTCTGGAGATCACTACCTGTGGAAGGCAGTAGTCCGATGAGAGTAGTAGTCAGGCAGGGTCAAACGAAATTGGAAAAAAAAGGAATTGCGGAACAGGGACAGAATCGGAAGGCAATGACGTAGTCAGCAAACGTAGCAGAGGTCAAATCCGGATCGGACAGCGAGGTACAAAAACAGTAGGCAGGAGGGTAGTCAGAAAACACGCAGAAGTCAACACACAGGAATCACCAAACAGAATAGGGCGTAACAGGAGCCAGGAAAATCAGAACTATCTCCGGTAGTGGTCATGTGACAGGAGGGGGAATAAGAAGGGTGTGGTGTCTTCCCATTAGCTGTAGCTGAACGCTTGCAACTTCAGCTGGAAGACACATGCCACCCACAGTCAGCCAGTGGTACTGCAGATCCCAAGCTAACACAGCCCAGTGGATTATCGGAGCCTGCGCCCACCGGTGCCGCTGGCATCGACTCCTCTTCCCTCACCAGCACCATCCATGGCAGGAACACGGCGTCGCCTGGCGATCGGAGCAGAAGTTGCTGGAGCAGACTCGGGCGGTGACGTAACAGATAGTCTGTGGCCACCATGCCAAAACCTTGCAAACCTCCTACTAACTGCGACATTACCGATGCTTTTTTTAACAGAAGGCTGCTGTAATGTCATGCACGTATCTCATCGTAATTTACAAGCCTATCAATCAGAAAAGGTGCTGGAGACATCGCAGGTAGTAGGATGTATACCAGGACGCAGGTAGTGGCCACTCAATACCATACAAGGGTCCTGCAAATTTTTTGCTGATCTCTAGTCATGGAAAGGGATATGGGGGTGCATGGTAGTCAATCCAGGCTTTGACTCTGGTACTGTATGTGATAGTGTAAGGCAAGAAAAAGAACAAATGGATCACTGACCAAATTATTCTAATTTAGATACATTACTGTAGTTTTCCATGGGTTCGCTTTCATGAGCAGATAGGCCTTCAAATGGTGAATGATGCAGTAGTAACTAACAAATGATGTCTGAGTATTTACACAGGATAAAACAAAATTGTCTATGGACAAATGCCCTCTGACTGTGCACCACTCCCCCAGTAGCCACAGGTGATTTTATTCTCTACTAGCAATTTCCTACATGCCCATAGTCATGAAGGTTTGTAACCTGGAGAGAGGCATCAGTTCAGTGTAGGTTCCCAGTATACGAGATATACCTCCTGCTCTCTGGCCTCCCTTCCAACACTCTTGCACCCCTCCAATCTATCCTAAACTCTGCAGCCCGCTTAATCCACCTCTCCCCTCGCTACTCCCCAGCCTCGCCACTCTGCCAATCCCTTCACTGGCTTCCCATCGCCCAACGACTCCAGTTCAAAACATTAACCATGACATACAAAGCCATGCACAACCTGTCTCCTCCCTACATCTGTGACCTAGTCTCCCAGTACCTACCTGCACGCAACCTTAGATCCTCACAAGATCTCCTTCTCTGCTCCTCTCTTATTTCCTCTTCCCACAATCGTGTACAAGATTTCTCCCGTGCATCCCCCATACTCTGGAACGCTCTACCTCAGCACATCAGACTCTCCACTACCGTGGAAAGCTTCAAGAGGAACCTCAAGACCCACCTCTTCCAACAAGCCTACAACCTACAATAGCCCTCAGCCCAGTAGACCACTGCGCAACCAGCTCTGTCCTCACCTATTGTACCATCACCCATTCCCTGTAGACTGTGAGCCCTCGCGGGCAGGGTCCTCTCTCCTCCTATACCAGTCTGTCTTGTACTGTTAATGATTGTTGTACGTATACCCTCTTTCACTTGTAAAGCGCCATGGAATAAATGGCGCTATAATAATAAATAATAATAATAATAATAATATGCCTTGACATGGCTATTGGGCAGATATAGAAATGGCCATTTTTGTATGCTAAATATCTCAATTTTTCCTAGATTACCTTAAGCAGTAATGCATATCTATATTCTTCATTCATTGTTTGCATGCTTTAACATTTAAGAGTGCAACTGTCTTTTTTTGTTATTATATACAGGATGAGAATCATGAACAAAATGGTTAATTAGAAATTGGGCATTACATTCACACAGATAATCTGAAGTGTCAGTGTTTAGCTTTCAAATCCAATAAGTGATACTAATTATTTCTAATAAATTAAGTCATTAACTATTGTACAAGCATTTCTATTGATACTGTGTAAAGAAAATCTAATTGAATTAGTGAATCAAAATGTTTTATTTTTTTTTAAATCTGGAACATGTACACGTTCCAATGTCCCAACTGATACTGAATTGTTTGTTGCCATGGAACATAACCATGTCTATTTAAGATTTGAATTTCCATTCCTCCTGTTTGAAAAATGTAACAATCTCGACTTTCATTACACATTTTTTGAAAGCTGAACAACAATATTTTTGCTCATCTAAAATATCATATACGATGAACAAACGGATTTGGACAAATCGTTCAGTCGCTCAACCCACTCACATTACACAATTATCATGAACGATGGGTCTTTGGCGTTAGAAAATGACAGATCTTAGGCAGCTAAAAGATATTTACTTTGACCAATGCTATAACACCATTGATTTCATTGAAAGCTAGGAAAAAGTGTCACTATTGTCCACCTGTGTAAAGAAAATGTGCTGGCTTTGTAATTTATAGTTTACTCGATGATGAGTTATTGACACCAATGTACTGTATGTTCATCAAGGAATTATTCAAATTGTCTCTTCAGGGAGCTAGAAGACTACTCTAGTGCCACCTATTGGAAGTAGCAATCCTACAAGTCAAAAGAGACCCTTTAACAAACCTAAGGCTCCATAAAGGGTCACTTTTGACTTGTAGGATTGCTACTTCCAATAGGTGGCACTAGAGTTTGTCTCCTTCCTCCCTGAAAGACAATTTGAATAGTTCCCAGAGGAGCATTGCAGCTATAAGTCTCCTCACTGGCAGCCAAAATGGTTTGTCAGTCTCTGCAAGGAGAAAAGTGTTCCCATCAAGGATCCATGTATTGAAGTCGATGTGCATTCCATATACTAAAATATTCACAAAGAATAAATAAATAACATCGTTATTCTGATGATCTGAAGCAGATGGTCATGCTTTATTGTAGATGGGTCCCATAGATTATATTTTAGCTGTATGTATAGTTGTATAGAAAGTATAAGACTCCTACTGACCACCCCAGAGTATTTCAACAAATGAAGAATGGCCATAAACTGCGGCGCCTCCTAAACATCATACATTTTCTATTCTTTTCCAAGTATTGCATGGATAACATGTTCTCCAAGGAGTCAGCTTGATGAACATGCCTTGTCCTCTTGTCCTTTGATGCCATTGTCTTTCATATCTTTTTAATCATTCACTCCTTCATGTTCTATGGGCACAAGCAGAAAGTCAAACAGCAGCTTGACATTGGTAGGGCGAGTAGGTCAATTGTCCTGCCAAATCATGATGGAAAGTCACTTAACCTGCTAACCCTGATAATACATTCATTACTCTCACCAAAAGAATTTGCTTTAACTTCAGTTAATCATGGCTCCAATTAGTACAATGAAGCAGCTGTTTTCTTTATAGAAATGTGAGAATAGGCTGATAGCTGACTATTTGACATCTATTGACACTGACATCCTAACCACCTACTGACTATTTGCTGAGAGTCACTGTTCATTTAGAAAGAAAAAGGTGCATTCTCCTTTTTGTTTCCCTCCTTTGGTACCTCATGTACAGGGGCGAACTCCGAATTTTTGAAGAAGTTTCAAGTGAGTCACTACCCACCAAGATGGAACAATACCCCATGATTATACTTATTTTGCCAAGGTTATGCAGCGGCAAAATTACTGTTATTGTGAACAGTTAAGCAGGATGAAGACAAAACAATCTCTTAAAGGCAAAAAAAGCTACAAATCACACATTTTCTCTGTATTTTATGCAAAAAATACACACAGGTGCATCTCAATATATCATTAAAAAGTTAATTTATTTCAGTAATTCAATTTAAAAAAGTTAAATGCAGATATTATATAGAGTAATTACACACAGAGTGATCTATTTCAAGTGTTTATTTCTGTTAATGTTGATGATTATGGCTTACAGCCAATGAAAACCCAAAGTCATTATCTCAGAAAATTAGAATATTATATAAAACCAATTGAAAAATGATTTTAAACTTTGAAATGTTGTCCTACTTCAAAGTCTGTACTGTAAACATATTTAATACTTAGTCGGGGCTCCTTTTGCATGAATTACTGCATCAATGCGGCTTGGCATGGAGGCGATCAGCCTGTGGCACTGCTGAGGTGTTATGGAAGCCCAGATTGCTTTGATAGCAGTCTTCCGCTCGTCTACATTATTGAGTCTGGTGTCTCTCACTCCTGTCTTCAAGATTTCTCACCTGCTGCTCTTATGCTTTGGAATACACTACCAAGAACAATCCGATTAATTTCCAACATCCACACCTTTAAGCAGGCCCTAAAAACGCATTTCTTTAGATTAGCCTATCACCTCACCGCCCTGATCTAATCTAGTCCCTTTCTGCCCTCCCTTTCTGCCCTTCATAAAATGTATCTCCAATTCTTGTCCCCTGTATCTTATAATTCCATTCCTCTCAATGTACTTTTTTACACTCTGAACCTGTATAAATTCTGTCTGGCGACCGGTCCACGCAGCTGGTTTTGAATCCCCTATTAAATTGATGGCTGGACCATATATGACAAGCTTCCCCCCCCTACATCCTCTCCCCCATTCACCTTTCGTGCCTCCCCTATTTCCTCATAGACTGTAAGCTTACGAGCAGGGCCCTGACTCCTCTTTGTATCTTAATTTTATTATTTTGTATTGTCTCATATTGTCTGTACAAGTCCCCTCTGAATTGGAAAGCGCTGCGGAATATGTTGGTGCTATAGAAATAAAAAAATATTATTATTATTCCTCTTGACAATATCCCATAGATTCTCTATGAGGTTTAGGACAGGTGAGTTTGCTGGCGAATCAAGTACAGTGATACTGTGGTTATTAAACCAGGTATTGGTACTTTTGGCAGTGTGGACAGGTGCCAAGTCCTGCTGGAAAATGAAATTTACATCTCCAAAAAGCTTGTCAGCAGAGGGAAGCATGACATGCTCTAACATTTCCTGGTAGATGGCTGACTTTCGTCTTGATAAAATACAGTGGACCTACACCAGTAGATGACATGGCTCCCCAAACCTTGGCTGATTGTGGAAACTTCACACTAGACCTCAAGCAGCTTGGATTGTGGCCTCTCCACTCTTCATCCAGACTCTGGGACCTTGATTTCAAAATGAAATACAAAATTTACATCCATCTGAAAACAACACCTTGGACTACTGAGCAACAGTCCAGTTCTTCTTCTCCTTGGCCCAGGTAAGATGCTTCTGGCATTTTCCATTGATCATGAGTGGCTTGACTCAAGGAATGCAACAGTTGTAGCCCATGTCCTAGATATGTCTGTGTGTGGTGGCTCTTGAAGCATTGACACCAGCAGCAGTCCACGTGAATCTCCACAAATTCTTGAATGTCCTTTTTCTAACAATCCTATCAAAGCTGCGGTTATCCCAATTGCTTGTGCACCTTTTTCTACCACACTTTTTCCTTCCACTCAACTTTCCATTAATATGCTTAGATACAGCACTCTGTGAACAGCCAGCTTCTTTAGCAATGACCTTTTGTTGCTTACCCTCCTTGTGGAGTGTGTCAATAGCTGCCTTCTGGACATCTGTCAAGTCAGCAGTCTTCCCCATGATTGTGTAGCCTACTGAACCAGACTAAGGACCATTTTAAATGCTTAGGAATTCTTTGCAGGTATTTTGTGGGTATTATTCTAATTTTCTGAGATAATGACTCAATGATAATGATGGTTTTCATTGGCTGTAAGCCATAATCATCAACTTTAACAGAAATAAACACTTAAAATGTATCACTCTGTTTGTAATGACTCTATATAATATATGCGTTTCCCTTTTTGTATTAAAGTACTGAAATAAATTAACTTTTGATGATATTTTACTTTATTGAGATGCACCTGTATTTTCAACTTTTACATTTTAAAAATTACAAAATGGAAAATGTGGATAAAACTGCGCTGCTGTAGAACAAAATAAGTTCCAAACCACTGGAAAGTAAATATAGGTGCTTTATTTAATGTATTTCAATGTGAATCCCCACTTTTTTTTATCAGTAAATGTTTGCCCACAGCATTTCCAAAAGGTAAAATGGGCAGATGCTAAAGTTTGGACACCCTTGAAGATTTGTGTGTTTAGATAACTTTAATCAAGGTTTCAGACCTTAATTAGCCTGTTAGGGCTATGACTTAGTCCCTTTCATCATTAGGAAAGGCCAGGGGATACAAATTTCACAGCATCATAAAAATCCAGCCTCCTCTAACCTTGTGACAAAAAACAGCAGCCATGGGTTCTTGTAAGTAGCTGCCTGGCACTCTGAAAATGATGGAGGTCCACAAAGCAGGAGAAGGCTATAAGATGATAGCAAAGTGTGTTAAAGTTGCCTTTCCTCAGTTTGAAATGTAATTACGAAATGGCAGTTAATGGGAACCAATCACCAGGATTTCCGTATATAACCTAAAGCCAGTGCTATACTGGCACTATGAGGCTGATTCTCTACATATATTTTGCTGATTCTCTACATACCTGTAGTGGTCAGCTTGGATGTTTAGGTTTTGAAATCCAAAAAAGTAAAGTTTATAAAATTACTTGCTTGTTGAGTGATAGCAGCTGAGGATCAGATAATATATTCAGAGTTACCCTCTCTCTCTGTTAGAATTAGCATAAGTATTATACAAACAATTAACTTTTTCTTTTGCAGGACCTGTGGTGAGGTCATACCCATGTGACCTGGTATCCAGCTTTGTTGGCTGAGACCGCACCCCTTCTGGTCACATGGGTATGACCTCACACAGGTCCTGCAAGAAACAAAGTGATTTGTTTGTATAATACTTATACTAATTCTAACAGGGGGAGGGGATAACTATGTATTCCCCCCCCAGATATTATCTGCTCCTTTGCTGCTGTCACTCAACAAGCAGTTAAGTTTATAAACTTTACTTTTTTGGATTTCAAAGCCTATACATCCAAGCTGACCACTAAAGGTATGTATAAATCAGCCTGATAGTGCCAGTATAGCCCTGGCTTTAGGTTATATATGGAAATCCTGGTGATTGGTTCCCTTTAACAGGAACATTGAGGTCAAGATAAGGTCTGGAAGACCAAACAAAATTTATGTGAGAGCTGCTCCTAGGATTGTAAAGAGGCAAATCAGAACCCCTTTTGACTGCAAAAGACCTTCAGGAAGATTTAGCAGACTATAGAGTTCTGTTACATTGTGCTACTGTTCAGAGACTTCTGCACAAATATGGCCTTCATAGAAGATTCATCAGAAGAAAATCTCTCATGCGTCCTCACCATAAAATTTAGTGTCAGAAGTATGCAAAATAACATCTAAAAAATCCTGATGAATTTTGAAAACAAGTCCTGTGGACCAATGAGGGTAAAATAGAACACTTTGAATGATCAAAGGTACGTGTGGAGAAAAAAAGGCACAGAATTTCAGGAAAAAACACAACATCAACCATTAGGCATGGGGGTGGATCAATCATGCTTTGGGGTTGTATTTCAGCCAACAGCACGGGGAACATTTCATAGGTAGAAAGAAGAATGGATTCAATAAAATTTCAACAAATTCTTGATGAAAACTTAGAACCAACTATAAAAAAGCTGAAGTTGAAAAGATGATGGCTTCTACAAATGGATAATGATGATCCTAAACAATCATCAAAATCCACAATAGACTACCTCAAAAGATGCAAGCTGAAGGTTTTTACAATGTCCCTGACAGTCCCCTGATCTGATCATTGAAAATCTGTAGCTAGACCTCAAAAGAGCAGTGCATACAAAACAGCGCAGGAATCTCACAGAAGTGGAAGACTTTTCCATGGATGAATGGATGAAACTGCCTCAAACAAGAAGTTAAAGACTCTTGGCTGCCTATAAAAAACAATTTTTAAGCTGTGATACTTGCCACATGGGTGCTACTAGGTACTAACCAAGCAAGGTGCCAAAGATTTGTATTCTACCATTTTCTTTTTTTGTTAATTTAAAAATGTAAAAGATGAAAATATTTTTCATCTTCAACTTGCTTAACTGTTTACAATAACAGTAATTTTGAATAGAGGTGCTCAAATTTTTGCATGCCACTGTACACATGCCTGAGAATTGAGATCACAGCATCAAGAAAAAATTGTGGAATTATGGTTGTCACAGTATGGTTAGACATCATAATGGTATGCAAACGAAGAAAATGTGGAAACTAAATCTTCAAAATATCTCATTTTTTCAGTATCATGGATAAATGCCATGCACAAAAATCCACAAAGTCTTGTCTGCTATCAATATGGCTATTCATGGTTGTCTGAAGAATGTTTTGCCACTCTGAATGGACTTGTGCACGTAAATTTAGAAGATTCATTTTCAATTCCTGACTTTTTTTTTTTGGAAATTGCAAAATTAGCTGCCAGCAGTGCATTTTGATGATTTACATGCCCAAGTATATTTAGTGAAGCTGAACATTCCTCAGTCAACCATTAATAATCTCATTGATAACATGCCAAGACATGTACTGAAAGTGTGTGGTTTTTTGTATGTTGGACTCATACCTGATACAGGATAAATGACATGAAATCAGAATAAACCTTTCTTGTTTTAGGTCAATTTGGATTACCAAAATTATTTATTTTTGCCAAATGCCAGAATAATGAGTGAGAGAGAAAGTATTAAGGCATTTTTATTACTTTCTGCAAAGTCAAGAGTTTATATATACTAAGTGTACTATGTCTTTAAACAATATGGGACAGCCCATATTATGATGTCATGTCTTTGGAAGCATGTGATAGGTTTATTGGCAATTTCTGAGATAACTAGAGACACACTTGCGGATGTATTTTAATGCACAGATGCAACATACTGCTTCTTTGTTTAGCATCATGGGAAAGTCAAAAGAAATCAGCCAATATATCAGAAAGAGAATTTTAGACTTGCACAAGTCTGGTTCATCATTGGGCATAATTTCCAGATAC
This sequence comes from Anomaloglossus baeobatrachus, assembly GCF_048569485.1. Taxonomy (NCBI): domain Eukaryota; kingdom Metazoa; phylum Chordata; class Amphibia; order Anura; family Aromobatidae; genus Anomaloglossus; species Anomaloglossus baeobatrachus. The sequence goes on from NC_134357.1 coordinate 363,313,204, forward strand.
CTGAAAGTACCTCATTCATCTGTAGAAACAATTATATGCAACTGCAAAGAAGATTGGAATGTCCAGGCACCATACCGCTCAGGAAGGAGACGGGTTCTGAGTGTCAGATATGAATGTGCTTTGGTCAGACATGTGCTTATTAACCCAAGAACAATAGCAAAAGACCTTGTGAAGATGCTGGTGGAAGCTGGTAAGATTGTGTCATTATCCACAGTGACACGAGTACTGTATCATCATGTGCTGAAAGGCCACTCTACCAGGAAAAAGCAATTACTCCAAAAGAAACATTAAAAAAGCCAGATTAATATTTGCAAATGCACACATGACAAAGACCTTAATTTTTGAAGACATGTCCTGTGGTCTGACAAAACTAAAATTTAACTCTTTGGCTATTATGATCATTGTTATGTTTGGAAGAAAAGGGGAGAAGCTTTGAAATCATCCCAACTGTGAAACACGGGAGTGTCAACATCATGTAGCAGGGTTGTTTTGCTGCAGGGAGAACTGGTGCACTTACAAAATAGATGGCATCATGACAAAAGAAGATTATGTGGCAATACTGAAGGAACATGTCAAGACATCAGCCAGGAACTTAAAGCTTGGGCAGAAATGGGTCTTCCAAATGGACAGTGACCCGAAGCATACCGCCAAACTGGTTACAAATGGGCTTAAGGATAACAAAGTTAATATTTTGGAGTGGCCATCAAAAAAGCCTGATCTCAATCCTATTGAAAATTTATGGGCAAAGCTAAAAAAGCCATTGCGAACAAGGCGACCTACAAACATAGCCATTTACACCAGTTCTGTCAGGAAGAATGGACCCAAATTCCTACCAACTATTGTGAGAAGCTTGTGGAAGGATATCCAAAACGTTTGACCAAAGTCATACATATCTTAAAACATTCTCTGTCTCTCATTATTCTGGCATTTGGCAAATATAAATAATTTTGGTTCCTAATTGACCGGAAACGGGAAAAGTTTACTCTGATTTCATGTCAGATAGTGAGAAAAACATGCATATGTGTCTTTATAGATAGTGTAAGTAAACTTCTGGTTTCAACTATACAAGATTATCTCCGCAGAGGAACATTTTTTTTTAAACACATCTAATTGAGGAAATTTTAATTATTACAAGATCTATTGAATAAAATTAACTTTTTTCATGGGACAACCCCTTTAAGGATGGATAATGTTGTGTATTCTTAGATAACATCTGAGTATATGTGGAATTAGTTTGACATATCCTGTCATTCTGTATTCTGAGACCTGTAAGTTTCATTTCATTATGAAAAGGTCCCCGTAAACAGCTATCTTGTAGGGTGAGATAGACGTCTCTAAGGGTCCCGTTACACGTAGCGATACACCAGTGATCCGACCAGCGATCTGACCTGGCAGGCATCGCTGGAACATCGCTACATGGTCGCTGGTGCCGGGGTGCAATCCAGAGTTCAGGTGAGAGCACCGGAGATCAGCCCGGCATGTCTTCAGCTTTCATGAACTGAACTGCAATCCCGGGGAATCAATTACTCGGCGCTCACGGTGCAGTCTAGGCTGCACTCCGGAGCTCAGGTGAGAGGTCCGGAGTGCAATGCAGGTAACTGAATCCAGGCCTGGCATTACTGGAGATTCCTCCAGTAGCCAGTTCGACGCTGGGCGCTCATTGGTCTCCCACCGTCAAACACTCCGATGTGTGCTGCACAGCTAGAGACCAATGAGCAAAAAATGGTCCTGATTGTTTTGTCACGATCAGCGACCTTGCAGCAGGGGCCCGCTTGCTACTGCTTTTCACACACAGCGATATCGCTAGCGAGGTCGCTGATACGTCACAAAACCAAAACAGCAAAACGTATACCGATATATTGATAAGCTACCATATATGAGCCAGATAGGATATAGGAAAATTACAAGTAGAAATCTTAGATAACTGTGTTCACATTATCTGTTTCTTATACCTGTTAGACCCTGAGCATAGGTAAGGCCTTTGTCTTCTGCTCCAACTAATCACATAAGATGGAAATACTAAAACTGAATATCAAATTGTACAGAATGTACTATAAATGCAGATTAAGATCAACAGGTCCATTCAGAGGTTACGGCAAACACTTCTCCTAATTAACACATAATTACTTTATAAGAATACGCTATTAAACCTCAGAAAATTCTAAATGGATTTCTGATGCATTTTCTCTTACTGTTTAAAGGCACATGATACCTATGAAAGTATGAGAGTCACAAATACTAGCTGTATCTTTCTGGGGATTTACCAAAGACTCAGCAGGGTGGGAGAATGGTCCGTTGATTGTAACACTAGTCCTGTGACATCACCAGGACTTTCCTTTAAAGCACCACTCCAGGGTTTGTTTGTTTTTTTCATTTCCACACTGGACTGGTGCTTTAAATGTAAGTCCCCTCCCCCTGTACTATATTCACCTTTAGCCATCTTCATCAGTTTCCAACGTCGATCCGGATCTCTGGCAATTGTGACTTGCCAGCAGCTTCAGTTTAATGGAGCGCAACAGACGTGACAAATCAATACAACTCTATAAGAGCCTCGTTCTAGCCTCATTCTGGCTCTCATAGATGTGCATTGAGTGCTTGTGACATAATTTCTAACTTCCAGACAGTCAGAAGTTACAGGCACAAGATGGCGCTGCAAGACAGGAAATGCTCTGAAAAATAATTAAGCCGCCAAATAGCTAGTATAATAGTGGGGGAAGGGGTTTACTTTTAAAGCCCCACTCAAGCGCTAAAAACAAAAACCTGCTGGAGTGGTGCTTTAACATAAAGATGTGCTTTATAATGCAAGCAAGATCTGTATGTCATTCTTGTCAGCACTAGTGATGTGCGAACCCCAGCCTAGACCAAACATTTTGTAAAGTTCGAGTCCGGGGTCGGAGATAACGCGAACTCGCGCCCGAACCCTGAGCTTGGACTTTACAGTTATGGGATGGGGCGAGGGGGCTGTAAAATAAAGAATATAATTAATAATAAACATTGTCATTATACTTACAGGTCCCGCGACATGTCCTGCAAACTCTGTCTCCCGGCCGCTTCTGCTTTCGGGTCCGATCATTGCTGTGCCCCCGAGTAGCCACCACTAACTTTCATGACATTCCATGATGTCAAAGCCATGTGACCAGTCTGGTGGGAATGTTGTATTACCTCATGGGTTACAGACTGGTCTCCATGGCTATGACATCATGGAAGATCCTGTAGTCAGTGGTGGTTACCTGGTTACCCGGAGGCACAGCTGACCGACTTCAGCTATGCACTCGGCTGAAGTCTCTGACAGCTCTCAGCTGAGTCTGTGAGAGCAGACCTGTTATTGTCTTCTCGCATAGATGTAGCAGAGCTGAAGATGCTCCCCCACCTTTGGACTATGTTGGAGTTTTTTTGAGTAATAAAGATGGAGTACTAAATGTCTTCTGTTTTATTTCTAATAAAATATTTTCTCTATGTTGTTGCTTTATTTTACTGTTAAAATAACAGAGAATCACAGACGCTGTCACAGAGTGGGCAACTGTGATTGGATGCTGGAGTAACCTGAAACTAGCCCATACATTTTAGCATCTAGAATGTATGGGCAGATTCAAGATTACTCCAACAGCCAATCACAGACGCCTATTCTGTGTGACAGTGTCTGAGATTGGCTGTTGGGTCCCTCACACATATAGTAGTGTAAAAATAAATAATTTTAAAAAATGACGTAGTGCTCCGCAGTATTTTTGATTCTCAGCGCAGCAAATGCAGACGGCTGTGGGCTGCCACCCCATCTGCCTGGCTTTTCCTTGGCTGGCAATCAAAATACAGGAAAGCCCATTCCCTTTTTTTATTATTTAAAAAAATAATAAAAAAATGCGTGGGCTGCCACCGGATTTTGATGACAAGTCAGGTAAAACCAGGCAACTGGGGTTGGGATTCTCAGCATGGTAAGGCCCAAGCATTCTGAGCCCCCACACTAAAAACCGGAGTCCGCAGCTGCGCCTGGAAATGGCACAATGTTTCTTAGCTTTATCCGGCTTATCGAGTGGCCCTGATGGCCGTTGCACACTGGGTAATAAAGCGGTTAATTCCAGTTTTGTATTCTCAGCTGGTACTACACTGTGTGCAGAATTATTAGGCAAACAAGTATTTTGATTACATGATACTTTTTATACATGTTGTCCTACTCCAAGCTGTATAGGCTTGAAAGCCAACTATCAATTAAGTAAATCAAGTGATGTGCATCTGTGTAATGAGGAGGGTGGGGTGTAATGACATCAACAAACTATATAAGGTGTGCTGAATTATTAGGCAACTTCCTTTCTTTTGGCAAAATGGGTCAGAAGAGAGATTTGACGGGCTCTGAAAAGTCCAAAATTGAGAGATGTCTTGCAGAGGGATGCAGCAGTCTTGAAATTGCCAAACTTTTGAAGCATGATCACTGCACAATCAAGTGTTTCATGGCAAATAGCCAACAGGGGCGCAGGAAGCGTGTTGAGCAAAAAAGGCGCAAAATAGCTGCCTATGACTTGAGGAAAATCAAGCGTGAAGCTGCCAAGATGCCATTTGCCACCAGTTTGGTGCAACGTTACTGGAGTATCAAAAAGCACAAGCTGTGCCATACTCAGGGACATGGCCAAGGTAAGGAAGGCTGAAAAACGACCACCTTTGAACAAGAAACATAAGATAAAACGTCAAGACTGGTCCAAGAAATATCTTAAGACTGATTTTTCAAAGGTTTATGGACTGATGAAATATGAGTGACTCTTGATGGGCCAGATGGATGGGCCAGAGGCTGGATCCGTAAAGGGCAGAGAGCTCCACTCTGACTCAGACGCCAGCAAGGTGGTGGTGGGGTAGGGGTATGGGCTGGTATCATCAAAGATGAACTTGTGGGTCCTTTTTGGGTTGAGGATGGAGTGAAGCTCAACTCCCAGAATACTGCCAGTTTCTGGAAGACAACTTCTTCAAGCAGTGGTGCAGGAAGAAGTCGGTATCGTTCAAGAAAAACATGATTTTCATGCAGGACAATGCTCCATCACATGCATTCAACTACTCCAGAGTGTGGCTGGCCAGTAAAGGTCTAAAAGATGAAAAAATAATGACATGACCCCTTCTTCACCTGATCTGAACCCGATAGAGAACCTGTGGTTCCTCATAAAATGTGAGATCTACAGGGAGGGAAAACAGTACACCTCTCGGAACAGTGTCTGGAAGGCTGTGGTGGCTGCTGAACGCAATGTAGATCAACAGATCAAGCAACTGACAGAATCTATGGATGGTAGGCTGTTGAGTGTAATCAGAAAGAAAGGTAGCTATATTGGTCACTAATTTTTTGGGGTTTTGTTTTTGCATGTCAGAAATGTTTATTTCTAAATTTTGTGCAGCTATATTTGGTTTTTATTAAGTTGCCTAATAATTCTGCGCAGTAATAGTTACCTGCACAAACAGATATCCTCCTAAGATAGCCAAATCTAAAAAAAAAAAACACCCCAACTTCCAAAAATATTAAGCTTTGATATTTATGAGTCTTTTGGGTTGATTGAGAACATAGTTGTTGATCAATAATAAAAAAATCCTCTAAAATACAACTTGCCTAATAATTCTGCACACGGTATAAGCCCGAAATTAATGGTGTCATGCCAAATTAGACATGGCCACCATGAATTTCTAGTAAACAGTAAAAAATAAACCACAAACACATAGAATTTTTTTTTTATTAGAAATAAACCAAAAAAAAATGTAGGGACTCCATTTGTTATAAAAAAAATCCTTAGTGCGACGTGGTCCACAGGTAGAACAATGTCAGCTGTGCTTCATTACTCTGTACAGACAAGTGTCTCTACAGGGCGAGAAGCAGGGAGAGCAATGTAAGCTCTGCTTTTTCACTCTGTACAAACAAGTGTTTCTATAGAGCGAAAAACAGGAAGAGCAATGTCAGCTCTGCTTCATCCCTCTGTACAGAAAAGTGTCTATACAGAGTGAGAAGCAGGCTGACACTGAGGATGTTATTTTTTACTGACTCTGTTAATAATTACAATCAACTATTAAATAAAGGCTAAATGCCAAAGAATTTACAAATGTATAAATATTTTATTTAACAATGCGAATCAAGAACACACATACATTGCAAGTAGTGAAGGTTAAAATCAATACACACAAACAAAATCAGGGCAGCTGTGCGTGTCAGGATTATATTAACCATCAAAAAATGGCTAAGTGGTCATTGAAGGAAAAGATGTTGTGTGAGAGGCCAAAAATGCGATAAAAAATAGCGCCAGCAAAATTACTCTGAATATGCATATATAAATATATATATATAAATATATATATATATATATATATATATATATATATATATATGGGGAAAAGGCACCAAATTTCATCACTGAAGGTCTCTCATAGGTTGGGCCATTGAATTAAATGCAAAACAATACAATCAGCCAATTGATTGAAGTAATAGCAGTGTAACAAATATAAAGAACATTGTTCCACACAGACAGGGTTAATACATAGCAATTCATAATAACCATGTGGAAATGCTCTGCGCAAAGGCAGTATAAATGCAGATTATAATGTATAATAACCGTATACATAGTATAGAACCATATCCATTACGCATGCTGCACACCGCTAATGAATCAGATGAATCCACATCCACCAGCGGTAAATGACCATGCTGCACGTGTAGAGAAAATTCTCTGGGGAAAGATGGAAAGACCCACCAAGTAGCAACCTGACCAGACACGCTGCCTTTCTCCTCAACACGTGTTTCGCTTCCGCTTCATCGGGAGGTACAGGGAGTGTGTTATCGGCGGTTTAAATCCCATGCTGTGGGGCTTACCCACCAATAGAGGTGCCTGCAGGCACACCGAGGCCCGTCCCTCACAACGCATCGGTGTCCAGGCTGTCAGTGTATATGCTTGCAACACAGACAACCAATTGGACGCCAAGTGCCGGGGGGAGAGGCATCAGAGAGCCGGCATGCGCACAGGTGGGAAGCCAGATATACCATTACAAAGTTGGGCAAAGTATGGGCAGAATACAATTTTGTCAATCCAAATGGAGATGATGTGAAGCGCCACCCATTGTTGCCCGATGATAGAATAGATTTTCAGTGGGATCAGAGACAATTTCCACATTCATCCACTAGGGACCGCCAGATCTATAATTAAAAACATGAAAAATAGTAAAATAGATGTCATGATAAAAACGACATGACCCAAAACAAGTCCTCAATTCATCAGTAGTGTCGGAGTACAAGGAGTTAATGATAGTATTTCTTAGAATGATACATAGTATCAAAAGTTTACATTGTAAAAAAAAATCATGAAAAATCATGAAAAAACATGAAAAAGCATGGTGGAAAAAAAGAAGATCAAGTATCCCATAAGCAATAACAATGGCCAGAATTATTTAAGGAAAGGCTTGAAGCTCATGGCATCATTGAGTTCCTTAGGTTTAACAGTATCGAGGATTGTGATCCAGTGAGCCTCCTTCTTATGAGATTATTTGTAAAATCACCGCCTCTCACCCCCATATTAACTTTGTCAATTCATCTGAATTTAAGTTGTCTCCAATTACACCTATGATGCTCCTTGAAGTGTCTCGGAATATTTTTTAATTGGGCTATCTCATCAGGTCTCTGAGCTTTTGCAGCATTCATTATGTCCCGTATGTGTTCTAGGACCCGTACCCTTAGTTCACGGGTAGTGAACCCTACATAAATCAGCCCACATGGGCATGATGCCCAATAGACAACATTCATAGAACGACAATTGACAAATTGCAAGATTGTATAGGTTTTTGATCGTGAGGAGTCGCAAAATTCAAGTGCCCGATCCATCCAGTCACCGCACGCAAAAGATCCACATCTCGGGCCCCTAGTTGTAAAAGGAGCATTATAGGTGTAATTGGAGACAACTTAAATTCAGAGGAATTGACGAAGTCAATATGGCGGCAGTGCAGTAAATACCCCCGGAAGTTAATGATTGGACCCGGAAGCAGAAGTCACGGGACCTATAAGTATAATCATAATATATTTTAATAATGTGCTTGTTTTTACAGCCACTGGACCTGAACTGGACCCGAACTGTAATACGAGCTTCCCAAGACAGCTCTTGTTTATCATGTGCACGAACACTATATGTTCGGTATGGAGGCCGAACTTTACAGTTCAGGATCGCCCATCACTAGTCAGCATTTCTAGGAACCAAGCAACTGTCAGCTAACAGTGGAAGCGATGCTATATGTTTTTGTACAGTATCTGTATTTAGGTACTCACATTTTATTATTCAAGCTTAATTTTATGGGAAGTCGATTAAAAAAAGCATATCGTCAGAAGGTAGAATTACACCAGTTTGGATGGGGGTAAACCACACAAACAATGGGGATCTGTAGCCACAGCTAGAAGCATATGTTTGGCTGGGTGAATTCCATCTAACCCGTTAAACAAAAAGCTGGATATTTGATAGATATTCAATAGACATGCAAATTAAGGGCGGTAGCAGCAGCCACGATTTAGAATATACGCCAGGGTCCATTAGCTTTTGGAGACTAGCAGAGAAGATCATATTTGAGCTTTCTGTTGAGTGAAGATAATTTTACGTATATGTAACACAAGTGCCAGAAATGCAACACGCAGTAAACTGTTTTCTGTAGTGACACCATCAAGTGTTTATTGGGAGGGACACAGGGAGATAGAAGTGGAATGGGTGAGCAAAATGTAGCACAGAAATTCAACACAAACAAATGAAATCACAGTTAGCACGTTTCACAGTTACCCTCGACTGATCAGGTGCATACACTCACTGGACATTATTATACACAAATTCCTTTAAGATTAACCTAATTCTGGTCCTTCCATCAGGGGACTGTCGGTGTCGCCCCACTTGCAGTCACAGCATACAATTAGGCAAGGAAACTTTGGCTCTACATAAATATTTTACATTAGTGGTACACTAAAAGTGATGCAATGGTGTTGCAGCTCACTATACCAACAGTAAACTCTGGTAAATGGCTCTGCTATCTCTCTCAGTACTGTATTTCAAGGTAGGAAGTAATGGCATAGCTCACCTGGATGTTGCAAAAGTCATGCTCTGGTTCTTGGTATACAATCTTCGGTGCTTGACTGTGCAGTTTGGTGCTCTTCTGCTGGTGGTATTTGGTTTTTGGTCTTCAGGTTCCTATGGCATCAATATTTGGTCATCGGGGGTCTCTGGTGATGTTATTCTGTCTTCGGATTCCTCTGGCGACGATTCAGTCTTCGGGTTCCTTTGGCAATGATATTTGGTCTTAGGGTTCTTCTGGTGATGGTATTCGGCTTTTGGGCTCCTCTGGCTTAGTAAACTGCCAGAGGATTCCACTGGAGATGACAAGGGCATGCTGCGCTACATACACGTCTGCTCCCCTTGTCTTGGTGCCAACTCCGCCTTCTCGTGGCGGCCCAGTCTTTTATATTTTGTAACTGTACCACAGTTGTCGTCTGACTTGGTGTCCTCTTCTAACTCTTCCCTCCTTGCAGCTCAGTTCCTGGCAACCCAAGTCCACCAGCAAAAAGGCGATATTGGTGTACAAATGCCGTGGGGCACTGAGTATGAATATTTTCTTCTGCCGACCCTCTTACATATAAGAGAAAAGTCAGTTGAAACTAGTCGGATCAACTGATGATTTAATGTTTATGGGGCCTTCCTAGCTCCTCTCTGACAGCAGGTGTTAATGGAAAATTAAATATAAATACTATTGATCATTGATTTTCTTACCCATTTTCTAAACCTTAACACCAGAACTACTGAGGTAGTCATTTTGACTACTTTGCACTATGTATTTCTATATAGGTGTCACGAGTCCAGTAGTTCTAGTGTTAAAGTGAGGAGTTAATTAAAATGTTATAAAGTTCTATAAAGGTCATACAACCTACTTATAGGATATAATCTGTATGCTACTTAAGAATTCTAATTCAGAAAATAATATATGGTGCCAGGAAGGAGGGAAATAGGAGTGCAGCAAAGCCCAGACAGATGTTGGTGGTAGGGGACTCTATAATTAGGCGGACAGACAGGGTCATCTGTCGCCGAGACCGTGAATGCCGAACAGTGTGTTGTCTGCCGGGTGCTCGGGTTCGGCATATTGTGGATCGGATAGACAGATTGCTGGGTGGGGCTGGGGAAAACCCAGCGGTCATGGTGCACATTGGTACTAATGACAAAGTTAGAGGCAGGTGGAAGGTCCTTAAAAATGATTACAGGGAACTAGGAGAGAAGCTGAAGTCCAGGACCTCCAAGGTGGTGTTTTCAGAAATACTACCGGTGCCACGAGCATCACTAGAAAGACAGCGGGAGCTTAGGGAGATAAATATGTGGCTTAGAAATTGGTGCAGGAAGGAAGGGTTCGGGTTCATGGAGAACTGGGCCGACTTCTCAGTCGGCTACAGGCTCTACGGTAGGGACGGGCTGCACCTCAATGGGGAAGGTGCAGCTGTGCTGGGGGAGAAAATGGTCAGACGGATGGAGGAGCTTTTAAACTAGGATCGGGGGGGAGGGAGGGTAGTGGAGCAAATAAGGGGATAGATAGAGCAGATAGAGACAGGGAGACGGTAGGGGTCAATGAAGGATTAGGGGGGGATGGGACATACAAGGAACGTAGGGAGGCTAGGAGTAATAAAGGTGTTAATAGGATTAAATGTCTACTGGCAAATGCAAGAAGTCTTGCAAACAAAATGAATGAATTGGAGACTCTTATGTCAACCATGGATTATGATGTGGTGGGCATTACGGAAACCTGGCTGGATGAAAGCCATGACTGGGTGACAAACATACAGGGTTATAGTACATTTAGGAAGGACAGGAAAGGCCAAAAAGGTGGTGGGGTGTGTATATTTATTAAATCTAACCTAAAACCTGTGTTGTATGATGACATTGAGGGGAACAGCAACAATGTAGAGTCAGTATGGGTAAATGTACATGGGGAGGGGAATAATGGAAAAATGCTAATTGGAGTTTGCTATAAGCCTCCTAACATACCTGAACAAATAGAAGGTGAAATGCTGGAACAAATTGAAAAGGCAGCTAATAATAATAATCGGGTTCTTATTATGATTTCAACTATCCAGACATTCAGTGGGACATAGAATCTTCTGGTTCTGCTAAAAGCTGTAAGTTCTTATCTACCATTCAAGACTATTTCCTCTCTCAGATGGTAGGTGAACCGACCAGGGGAGATAATTTGCTAGATCTGGTCCTGTCAAATAGACCGGATACAATTTCAGATCTACAGGTCCGGGAGCACTTGGGCACCAGCGATCATAATATGGTAAGCTTCAACATAATATTCAATAGAACATTTCAAAGGGGGAATGCTAAAACCTGGAATTTTAGGAAAGCTGATTTCAACAAATTAAGGGAAGAGCTTAAATGTGTAGATTGGGACAAAGTCATGGTAACTGGGGATACCGAACATAAATGGGGTAAGTTTAAGGATATACTACTAGAGTCCTGTAAAAAACGTATACCCTCTGGTAATAAAATGTCCAGGAATAAAAAGAAACCACTATGGATAAATAAGACTGTACAAAGTATAATAAAACAAAAACAAAGGGCATTTAAAATCTTAAAGGCTGAGAATACAGAAATAGCATTGCAGGAGTATAAAGATATCAATAGGAAATGTAAAAAAGAAATCAAACAAGCAAAATTAGCTACTGAAACAAAAATCGCCAATGACATTAAAATAAATCCCAAAATCTTTTATAAATACATTAATGCCAAAAGGAAAACAAAGGATAGTATCGGCCCCTTAAAATATAATAACAAGTTAGTTATAGAGGACAAACAAAAGACTGAGATATTAAATAGGCATTTCTCATCTGTATTCACCAAGGAACTGACTGTACCAGGAATCATTCAACAAGTGAAAAATCAAAGTCCACCACCCGATATAATTAATTTAACACAAGAAGAAGTACGCCTACGTCTGAGTAAATTAAACATTGACAAATCCCCAGGGCCAGATGGCATTCATCCACGAATATTGAGGGAATTGAGCTCCGTAATCGACAGACCGCTGTATCTCATCTTTTTAGACTCACTTGTAACAGGGTTGGTGCCTCAGGATTGGAGGATTGCTGATGTGGTACCGATATTTAAGAAAGATAAGAGGGTAGATCCAGGCAACTACCGTCCAGTAAGCCTGACATCAGTAGTATGCAAAGTTTTTGAGGGCATTTTAAGGGATGACATGCAAAAATATATTGCAGAAAATAATATGATAACTGACAAACAGCATGGATTCATGAAAGATAAGTCATGTCTAACCAACCTGTTGGGGTTCTATGAGGGGGTAAGTTCAAACCTGGATATTGGTAATGCAGCTGATGTGATTTATTTGGACTTTGCAAAGGCATTTGATACTGTACCACATAATAGCCTTATACTAAAGCTCCAGAAGCAAGGACTAGGGGACACAATATGCAACTGGGTAAGGAATTGGCTAAAAGATAGGAAACAAAGAGTAGTCATAAATGGTACATTCTCTAAATGGGCTATAGTCAGCAGTGGGGTGCCGCAGGGATCTGTGCTTGGACCGATTCTTTTTACTCTCTTTATTAATGACCTTGTGGATGGGATTGATAGTACAGTGTCAGTCTTTGCCGATGACACCAAACTATGTAGGATATTAAAAACTGACCTGGATAGTACAATATTACAAAAAGATCTGGATAAGATGTCAGAATGGACAGATACTTGGCAAATGAGATTTAATGTTGATAAATGTAAAGTAATGCACCTAGGACGGAGTAATCCTATAGCTGCGTATACATTAAATGGAAGTAAACTCGGGACTACAGAACAGGAGAAGGACTTGGGTATTCTCATTACAAATAAGCTGAGCAGCAGCACTCAATGTCAAGCAGCAGCTGCTAAAGCAAACAAGATTTTAGGGTGTATAAAAAGAGAGATTAGATCCCGTGATCCTAACGTATTGTTACCCCTCTATAAATCACTTGTAAGGCCACATCTGGAATACGGGATCCAGTTTTGGGCTCCACATTTTAAAAAGGACATTCAGAAGTTAGAGTCAGTTCAAAGGCGGGCAACTAGACTATTACAAGGAATGGAAGGCCTCCCATATGATGACAGGTTGAAAAAGTTAGATATGTTTAGCTTAGAAAAAAGACGTCTCAGAGGAGATCTCATTTATATGTATAAATACATGTGTGGTCAATATAAAGGACTGGCACATGACTTATTTCTTCCAAAGACAGTACTAACGACCAGGGGGCACTCACTGCGAGTGGAAGAAAAGCGATTCCGACACCTAAATAGGAAAGGGTTCTTTACAGTTAGAGCGGTCAGACTGTGGAATGCCCTACCACAAGAGGTAGTAATGGCAGATACTATAACAGCTTTTAAAAAAGGGCTGGATGATTTCCTCAGTACACACAACATTGTTGGTTACAAATGACTTAGTGACTAAATGTAGAACTGGTGGAGGAAGGTTGAACTAGATGGACCTAGGTCTTTTTTCAACCTAAGTAACTATGTAACTATGTAACCACAGACCCTTAGGAGAGAATATATTACACCAGGGTTCAAGGAGCATATAACTTGCTGAGGTTTATCATTTTCTTAGATTATCCCTTTTCTATTCTCATTTAGAGATTATTAAAATGATTCAGTGTAAATTGAATTGAAGTTAAGTTTCCTGAAATCTGCAGGTACTATCGAATCTGAGCAATGAGCGATTAGATTTGCACAAATCACCATATGTGTATCTGGTGAATTCAAAGTTCAAAAGGTTCACTCATCTCTAATGTCAGCCATTGTTCGTTTTGCAAAACTTGGCATTAAATGTCATGTGGAGGATTCTCTGTTGTGGTATAGCTCCTTCTTTGGGCTCAGTTTCACTTGCGTTTTGCATGGGCGAGTACAATTCGATAAAACATCAGATTGCTCTCACTCTAGTGCAAAACTATGGGGCAGTGTCCATCTGTGATTGATTTCTTATGTCATAGCGGCATGCAGAATGAATCGCAGCACGCTGTGTTTGGTAGCGAGTCTCGTCTCACGCACCCCCATATAAGTCTATGGATGCGTGTGAAAAATCGCTCTGCACTTGCATGTCATCCGACTGCAGTGCGATATATGCAGAGAAAGGCCGTGGAGAAGAGGGAGAGAATGTGCTCCCTCCCTCTTCTCCGCAACTGTTATACGATCACAAGATCACATCAGTCACATGACCCTCGGATGACATTCACAGCAGAGTGTCATTACCATATCGCTTCCGATGCTATCGCATTTGAAGCTATGCGCAGGTGGAACCATACCCTTTCAGTGAGACTCTCCTTAAATTAAGTTAAGCCAATCTACATACTGTAATGCTGCTGAAAAACTCAAAAGTTGACGTATTTCTGTATATATCTACCATTGTTTAAATCGTTACTGCAGTTTAAAACTACTGTAGAAGAAAAGTAACTTTGTAATACATCTTATCAAACAATTTTGCTTTGTTCTCTGCCAGAATTGATCAGTCATTATCAAAATTCTCAATTCAGAAGTAAAATTTGTATTCAGTGAAGACTTTCCCATTACTGAGATAGAAGATTACAGTTGGTACTGAGGAGATTCTATGTAGATAGAAGAATGAGTAGGAAGAGGCGGAGCTCTGCCTCTACCTTTAGCTCCTCCCTCTGCCTCTAGCTCCTCCTCCTCACGTCACCATAGAATCTCCTCAGTAACAACTGCCATCTCCTATCTCAGTAATGAATGATCAATTCTGGGAGAGAAAGATGCAGATTTGTCTAATAAGATATATTGAAAAGTTGCTTATATTCATGTGCACTATTGATTTATCAAAGAAAGAGTAAAATAATGTTTACACTTTAATTTAAAGGGGATTGGGAGAAAACTATGGGGCCAATTTATCATTGCATTTGAGTTTTTTGTGTAGTGTGTAGTTTTTGGTGTTTTTTGCCCTATTTTGTGCCTTTTCCTATTTTCATTTGCACTTTTTTAAAATCTATTTTATGTGTTCACCCATTTTATTTCGTTTTTGTTAGTGTGGGTGGTGTTTGGGGGTTTCCAGATGTTTTGGGCTGATTCATCAATTTTGCCTTTTTTTTAAAAAAATCACAATTTTTCCACAATGTACTCCAGGTACCTCCTGATTTTATATGCAACAGAAATTTTTGAGTGAATTTCATTTTAGCAGAGCTTTTCTTCTACAAAAAATTAAGAAAGAAGATAAGGAGGTTTATCCTGGCTTGGGGCTCTCGTCTGCGGTCACTCTAAAGGGTGCTTTACACGCTGCGACATCGCTAACTATCGCTGGGGTCACGTCGTTAGTGACGCACATCCGGCGCTGGTAACGACATCGCAGCGTGTGACACCAAGGAGCGATGATCAACAATCGCAAAAATGTCAAAAATCGTTGAGCGTTGACACGTCGCTCCTTTTCATAATATCGTTGGTGGTGCATGCCGCTGGTTGTTCGTCGTTCCTGCAGCATCACACATCGCGATGTGTGACGCCGCAGGAACGACGAACATCTCCTTACCTGCGTCTACCGGCAATAAGGAAGGAAGGAGGTGGGCGGCATGTTTCGGCCACTCATCTCCGCCCCTCCTCTGCTATTGGGCGGCCGCTTAATGACGCCGCAGTGACTTTGCTATGATGCCGAACACACCTCCCCCTTGAAGGAGGGATTGTTCGGCGGTCACAGCAACGTCGCTGAAAAGATATGTGCGTGTGACGCTGCCGTAGCGATAATATTCGCTACGGCAGCGATCACCAAATGTTGCACGAACGACGGGGGCGGGTGCTATTGTGGCGCCCTGGACAAGCCAGGGGCCACAGGTAACAACACACACACACCCCCACCCCCAGCAGTTCACAGCAGTCCTCCCCAGTGAGACCTGGTTCCTTCCTCGGGCTCAGACAGACACACCAGGTGGGCGGAGTCAGGAGATGGAGACGCCCACCGAGGAGTTTAGCTGGCCTGAGGCAGGAAGCAGGTCCAGACAAGTCCAGGCAGAGGAAGAGAGAGGGGGTCTGCAGGGAGACAGAAGCAGACAGGGGCCTAGGTTGGAGCTTAGGTCCCTCGTGTAGAGAGTGAGGCAGACGGTAGTGGCCATCTGCAGGGAGCCGGGAAGACAGTCTGGTGGAACCGTAGGTAGTCGGGGCTGGGCGGTGGCCCACCGGTACCGAACCGTGGAGCCAGCTGGAAACCGGAGCGCAGGAGGAGCGTACACGGAGGCGAAAGAAAGGACTTACACTACCAACTAGGGTCAGGGGAAAAACTACCGCAGCCGTCTGTGGGACCCGTCCATCCAGCCGTGTGTTTTACCGAGAACTGTGTCCTCATCATTGGCTGAGTGAGTACCACCGTGCCGTGCGACACAGCGCTGCCCCCGCGACCCTGCACCTCACCAGGCCCCGTAACCCGCCTGCCATCCACTCCTACCCCATCACCGGGCCCCGGGACAATCAACCCCTACCCACGGAGGGGAGAAATAACAACAAAGCTGCTCCCTGTCACCGCTCCCGGGATCCCCGTCCAGAGCAGCGGTGGTGTCACTAATATCACCACAACCGTGGGTGGCGTCACGTACAATAATCAAAACCCCCACAATCAAAATCCCCTTTTCACTCACGGGCGAGGAGCGCCGCTCGAGTACCCGGGATCCGGCCCACCGCTCGAGCCACCACCGAGCAGCAGCGGCAGCCGCAGCAGCAGCGGTCGGACCCGAGCAGTGGGAGAGCGCAGCGTCCCCTCCTCCGCCCGTGACAACTTGGTGTCACGAACAGGATCTTACCGCTCTGCCATCTGGTAGAGGTGCGCCTTGTGACCGCCGGAGGTGTCCGGCCGAAAAATTGGAGAAGCCGCCATTTTGGGCGCGAAAAATTCCCACTCGAGCGTCTTCCCGAGAAGTGGAGGCGCGAAAGCCAAAACCCCGCCCCTGTAGAGGAGGTGCCAGAGAGACACTAAGGGGGGGCGGATGGCGTCCGGCCGCATGTGAACCGCGGCTGTGGAAGCAGGGACGCCAGGACTCTGCCAGTAATTGGTTCCTGGAACACCGCTGCGCGAGATGTCCCGTCCGTCCGGCACCGCTGATGACGACGGCTCCGGCAGTCCGCCCGGCCACAACCATCCCGTTAAGGAATCTGGGCCCGTTCTTGGACTGGGGTCAAGGGGTGCTGCCCACTTCTTAGGGGCAGCATCAGGGCCAGGTTGTTTGGGTGGGTGACTGAAGGACCCGTTCCGTTGCCGTTATTAAAAGTGTTATGCCTCCCGTAAGGGAAGTTGTATAAAAAAAAAAATAAAATACATGCGTGAAATAGTTTTAAAATGTTTTATCTTTTTCAGTTTGTGAAAATAAAACCGGTGATGGACGGGCAGCTCACGGAGGGTCTGCATTTTACTAAGGGGGAATGTGGCTCCCTGGACAAGCCAGGGGCCACAGGTAACAACACACACACACCCCCACCCCCAGCAGTTCCCAACAGTCCTCCCCAGTGAGACCTGGTTCCTTCCTCGGGCTCAGACAGACACACCAGGTGGGCGGAGTCAGGAGATGGAGACGCCCACCAAGGAGTTTAGCTGGCCTGAGGCAGGAAGCTGGTCCAGACAAGTCCAGGCAGAGGAAGAGAGGGGAGGTCTGCAGGGAGACAGAAGCAGACAGGGACCTAGGTTGGAGCTTAGGTCTCTCGTGGAGAGAGTGAGGCAGACGGTAGTGGCCGTCTGCAGGGAGCCGGGAAGACAGTCTGGTGGAACCGTAGGTAGTCGGGGCTGGGCGGTGGCCCACCGGTACCAAACCGGGGAGCCAGCTGGAAACCGGAGCGCAGGAGGAGTGTGCACGGAGGCGAAAGAAAGGACTTACACTACCAACCAGGGTCAGGGGAAAAACTACCGCAGCCGTCTGTGGGACCCGTCCATCCAGCCGTGTGTTTTACCGAGAACTGTGTCCTCATCATTGGCTGAGTGAGTACCACCGTGCCGTGCGGCACAGCGCTGCCCCCGTGACCCTGCACCTCACCAGGCCCTGTAACCCGCCTGCCATCCACTCCTACCCCATCACCAGGCCCCGGGACAACCAACCCCCTACCCACGGAGGGGAGAAATAACAACAAAGCTGCTCCCTGTCACCGCTCCCGGGATCCCCGTCCAGAGCAGCGGTGGTGTCACTAATATCACCACAACCGTGGGTGGCGTCACGGACAATAATCAAAACCCCCACAATCAAAATCCCCTTTTCACTCACGGGCGAGGAGCGCCGCTCGAGTACCCGGGATCCGGCCCACCGCTCGAGCCACCACCGAGCAGCAGCGGCAGCCGCAGCAGCAGCGGTCGAACCCGAGCAGTGGGAGAGCGCAGCGTCCCCTCCTCCGCCCGCAGCACACTATCGCGCATGACATCGCTAGCTATCACTAGTGATGTCGCAGCGTGTAAAGCACCCTTATGTGGCTGCAGACTTGTGTATTCTCACAGTGTGCAGGAGCATGCTGTCAGGATTTTATGGTGCCGGTTCCAGGAGTAGGCGGTTACATGACCTCATGAAGGCCTTTTGCATACTTCTGTCTGACCACATTCTGACTTGACCTGTCCAATCTCTCTCAATTTACTTTTACTAGTAAAGCCAGCATGTGTAGTCGACATGTGACCACATTTTGGCAAATCACATACTTGTGTTCATAGGTCTGTGTGACGCCCTGGCAAAACCAGGTAGTCACACAGTCAGGCCCTCGCACAACACCTCGCCCACACAGGGTTAAAGCAGCTGACCTGAAATCCTTGTCACCCCCTCAGGGAAGGACAGGCACACCAGTGGGCGGGACCAGGCGGATGGAGAGTGCCCACCTAGGGGTCGGGAGAGCCCGGGCCGGGAAAACAGTCAGTTAAGTTTGAAAGTCAGTGAAGTTAAGTTGAGTAGAAGTAGGAGGGGGAAGTTGACAGGCGCCGGGGTTGGACCCCTTGTGCATTGGCTAGGTGGCAGACGATGGTCAGTGCCAGCAGGAGACGGGAAGACGGCTGCTGGAGATCCGAGGTGGACCGGAGCAGGGTTGTAACCTGCCGGTATCGACACCGGAGAACCAACCCGGAAACCGTGCACAAAAGGGGGTACCAGGACCGGCACCAACGGCCTAGCTAATTAACCAATTGAGGGCAGGATTATAAGTCCTGTCCCAACCTAAGTCACGAAAAGTAGACAACCACCCACCAAGAGGGATAGGGCATCCGCCAGGGCCTGATAGATCCCACGGGTCAGCGTCTGACGGGCACGGCTCCCTACCAAAGGACCGGGAGTGGTCTCCCGTTTTACACACCGGGAAGTCCATCACAGAAAACAAAAAGTGCAGAGGGAAGAGACATTGATCACCAGCCCGGGTGTGGGACCAGATACACCTGTCTGTGGAGGCCGGCCACCATCACCTTGGTTTACCAAAAGAACTGTGTGTTTATTGACTCCACATATCAGTGCAGCCGCATCCAGCACACGAAAGCCGAACTGTAAGTGTGCTGATTCCTGCAATCCTGCACAACACTGGACCCTGGGGCATCCATCCCTACCCACGGAGGGGTTAACATCCAGCTGCCATCACATCTCCCCCGGGCATCCCATAACAGCAGCGGTGGTGCTACACCTCACAACACACCGTGGGTGGCGTCACAGACAGTGCATAGCAAATCCCATACAATTACAGTGCCTATAAGTAGTATTCAACCCCCTGCAGATTTAGCAGGTTTGATAAGATGCAAATAAGTTAGAGCCTGCAAACTTCAAACAAGAGCAAGATTTATTAACAGATGCATAAATCTTACAAACCAACAAGTTATGTTGCTCAGTTAAATTTTAATAAATTTTCAACATAAAAGTGTGGGTCAATTATTATTCAACCCCTAGGTTTAATATTTTGTGGAATAACCCTTGTTTGCAATTACAGCTAATAATCGTCTTTTTATAAGACCTGATCAGGCTGGCACAGGTCTCTGGAGATCTTCCCGGAGCTCCTTCCTTGTTGTCCTTGGGTTAGCCTTGACTCTTCGGACAAGCCTGGCCTCGGCACGGGTAGAAACTTTCAAAGGCTGTCCAGGCCGTGGAAGGCTAACAGTAGTTCCATAAGCCTTCCTCTTCCGGATGATGCTCCCAACAGTGGCGACAGGTAGGCCCAACTCCTTGGAAAGGGTTTTGTACCCCTTGCCAGCCTTGTGACGCTCCCCGATCTTGTCTCTGATGGCCTTGGAATGCTCCTTTGTCTTTCCCATGTTGACCAAGTATGAGTGCTGTTCACAAGTTTGGGGAGGGTCTTAATTAGTCAGAAAAGACTGGAAAAAGAGATAATTAATCCAAACATGAGAAGCTCATTGTTCTTTGTGCCTGAAATACTTCTTAATACTTTAGGGGAACCAAACAGAATTCTTGTGGTTTGAGGGGTTGAATAATAAATGACCCTCTGAATAAACTTTTCACAATTTAAAAAAAAAATAAAAAAAGAAATAACATTCTTTTTTGCTGCAGTGCATTTCACACTTACAGGCTGATCTACAGTCCAAATGTCACAATGCCAAGTTAATTCCGAATGTGTAAACCTGCTAAATCTGCAGGGGGTTGAATACTACTTGTAGGCACTGTACGTCCCCTTTTTATTCAAAGTGTTCGTGCGACCCCCGGGTCCGGTAGAGTCCCTCGAGCCATACCGCATATCCGGATCCCAGCAGCACAGCTGCTGGCACGGGGGCAGCACACTTGCCCTATCCTAATGCCAAGAACAGATATTCCTGATTGTAGGCTGCGCCCTGTGAGGATTCACAAGTCTACTTTGAGTGACTGCTGACTTTTCCCCCAAGCCTGGAAACCCCATTTAAAGGCAAAATTAAAGAACATTTTGGATATTGCACAAATTTTGTGAACAATGTGCACCCCTTTCATGAATTTGTCACAAAAAAGTTGAACAAATATCAAAAGACCAAAAAGGAAAAGTGACATTATCAGTGTTAGCATTTATGTTTAGGAACTATAAGGACAATGAAGAAGGAGGAATATCCAGCAAAGGTTCTTCTCAAAATAATATCCTTTAATTCAAGACATGATAAAAACTTGAGACAGGGTCCATCAAAAAATATACAAGATTTTAAAAACATGATGAAGCACGTGAACCCTTGCTGGATATTCCTCCTTCTCCCTGTTACTTCCCCAATGGCACTATCGGTCACAAACAAGTGTGGTGAGCTGAAAAACCCTTTTTCTAATAGAGACAAAGTTACTAGTGATGAGCGAGCATGCTTGTCACTACTCGGTACTCGCACGAGTATCGCTGTACTCGGGCTGCTCGGCGGGGACCGAGTAATCTCGCGATACTCGTGCTGTACTCGTGGTCTTCATTTCTGCATGTTGGCGCGCTTTTGAGAGCCAGCCCTCATGCAGGGATTGGCTGGCAGACCACTGCAATGCCACAGCCCTGTTAGTTGTGGAATTGCAGTGATTGGCCGGCCTGCACAGCGTGACCGAGCCTTTATATCGGCCGGCACGCTGTGCTGTGCTCACAGCTATCCAGACTGTCAGTGCAGGGAGAGTGTCGCTGATTCAGGGAAAGCTTTGCGGCCCTTTATAGCTTTTTCAGTTGCAGGGCTGCAAACAGTGTGACCAAAAGTCCTTCTCAGGACTATTCTAGTTGTATACAGGCAGGCAGGGTATAGCCAGGTCGGAGTACAGTAGCAGAGTCCTTCTCAGGACTATTGTTGCTATATACAGGCAGGGTATAGCCAGGTCTGAATACAGGCTAGTGACCAAAAGAGTCCTTGTCAGGACTATTGTACCAGTATACAGGCAGGCAGGCAGGCAGGGTAGTGGTGACCGTATACCAGCCTTCATCATATCTGGGGCTGGTGTACACAGTGTAAAACAGTCCAGATAGTGTCTGACTTGTCTGTAATTGTCGCTCCCCAAAAAAACCTGTTAGGTTCTTATTGCATCCGTGCTTGGTTTTTAAAACCGCACGTGTGTGCCTGTTGGTGGCAGCGTACAGGTGCACTTGTGTGCAATTTCCACAAACTTTGATATAACGCACAAGTAGTGAATATACACGTCAGCAGTGCACAGCATTGCAAAATGCGCAAGGGCATTGGCAAGGAACAAGGAAGTGGACGTGATGGTGGTGCAGGCAGAGGCCGAGGTCGTGGGCAAGCTCTAATTTCGCCACAACAAAGGGCCACATCTAGTCGCTCGCACGTCCTGTCCCAAATTCTTGGGGACCGCAGCAGTACACCGCTCTTGAACCAAGACCAGTGTCAACAGGTTGTTAGTTGGATAGCAGATAATGCTTCCAGTCAGATTGGCACCACCACAAACACTCTGTCTTCCACACGGTCAAAGTGTCAGTAGCCGTGATACTGCACCGCACATTTCTGAACCTGATCCTCCTTCCTACCACCAGGCTGAGTACACGTCCTCCTCGGACATTAATGATCCCACACTTGGACACTCGGAAGAGCTGTTCACGTTTCCATTCACACATTCTGGCCTCTCGCCAGCTCATATTGAAGTGGGTCATGAGGAGATCGTCTGTACAGATGGCCAAATATTTGAGCAGCCACGTTCTCACGAAGTTGGCAACGTGTCCCAACAAGTGGTGGACGATGATGAGACACAATTGTCAGGAAGTCAGGAGGAGGAGCAGGGTGCGGAAGAGGAAGACGACGTGGTGGATGATCCAGTAACTGACCCAACCTGGCAGGAGGATATGCAGAGCGAGGACAGCAGTGCACAGGGGGAGGGAGGCGTAGCATCACAACAGGCAGTAAGAAGCAGGGTGGTGGCCCCAGGCAGAAGTCAGGCAACCGTTCCCCGGAACAACACGACGACACAAGGTGCCTGTACAAATGTTAGGTCTTCCCGAGTCTGGCAGTTTTTTAAGTTGGATCCAGATGATTCAAAAAAGGCCATTTGCAACACCTGCCGTGCCAGCATCAGCAGGGGTACCAAAACTAGCAGCCTGACCACCACCAGCATGATCAGGCACATGTCAGCCAAGCACCCGACTTTGTGGGAAGTACAACAGAGTTGAGGAGCAGTGCTTGCTGATGTCACTGCTACGTCTTCGCTGGTTGTGCATGCGAGCCAATCCTCTGTCCATGCTGCCTGCGAACAAGCCTCCTCCACTCCTGCACCTGCAGTTGCCTACGCAGAAAGAACACCATCATCAAGCACGTCCTTGTCCCAGCGCAGCGTTCAGTTATCCATTCAGCAAACCTTTGAACGCAGGCGCAAATACACTGCCAACACCCCACATGCCACAGTTCTAAATGCTAACATTTCGCGACTGCTTGCGCTGGAAATGTTGCCTTTTAGGCTGGTGGAGACAGAAGCATTCCGTGACCTGATGGCGGCAGCTGTCCCACGTTACTCGGTCCCCAGCCGCCACTATTTCTCCCGGTGTGCCGTCCCCGCGTTGCATAACCACGTGTCACAAAACATCACACGTGCCCTGAACAACGCTGTTTCACCCAAGGTCCACCTAACCACAGACACGTGGACAAGTGCTTGTGGGCAAGGCCGCTACATCTCGTTGACGGCACACTGGGTTAATATTGTGGAAGCTGGGACCCAGTCTGAGCGAGGGACGGAACACGTCCTTCCCACACCAAGGTTTGCAGGCCCTACCTCAGTCAGTGTTTCACCCACACTCTACAGCTCCGGAATGTCATGCTCTTCAGCCTCCTCCTCCTCCTGCGCATCCTCATCCACTGTGCCCTCCACACCAGTCACAAGCTGGAAGCACTGCAGCACTGCCTCGGCGAAGCGGCAACAGGCTGTGCTGAAGCTAATCTGCATAGGTGACAAACCCCACAATGGAGAAGAGCTGTGGACAGCTCTGAAACAGCAGGCAGATCACTGGCTCACACCTCTGAACCTAAAGCCAGGAAAGGTCGTGTGTGACAATGGCCGGAACCTGGTGGCGGCTTTGAGGCGAGGCCAGCTGACACATGTTTCATGCGTGGCCCATGTGCTCAACCTCGTGGTTCAGCGGTTTATAAAGTCATACCCAGAGCTGTCTGATTTGCTGGTAAAAGTTCGCCGCCTGTCTGCACATTTTCGAAAGTCACCTACTGCTTCAGCCGGCCTTGCCGGCTTTCAGCGCCGTTTGCATCTTCCGGCTCACAGACTGGTGTGTGATGTCCCCACGCGTTGGAATTCAACTCTGCACATGTTGGTCAGGATATGTGAGCAGAAGAGGGCAGTTGTTGAGTACCTGCATCACCTAAGCCGTCGGGAAATGGGTCAAACTCCACACATAACACCTGAGGAGTGGAGATGGATGTCAGACCTATGTACCATCCTCCAAAACTTTGAGGACTCCACCAAGATGGTGAGTGGTGATGACGCCATTATTAGCATCACCATATCGCTACTCTGCCTTCTAAAACGGTCTCTGCTGAAAAACAAACATGATGCATTGCAGGCGGAGCGCGATGAGTTGCAGCAAGAAACAGTAGTGGGTGTGGGTGATAACACACAGCCCAGCCTCGTCTCATCACAACGTGCAGTGGAGGACTATGACGAGGAGGAGGATGAAGACATGGAGCAACTCTCCGGCCAAATTGAGGATATGACATGCACACCAGTCATATCCTCGGTTCAGCGTGGCTGGCCAGAGGACAGGGTAGATGAGGAGGAGGAGGAGGAGGAGGAGGACAGCATGTTCAGTCATCTTGTTGGTCAGGCTACTGAAGTCCTGGCTGTTAAGAGTCTGGCGCACATGGCTGACTTTATGGTAAGCTGCCTGTCTCGTGACCCTCGCGTTAAGAACATCTTGGCCGACAATCATTACTGGTTGGTAACACTGTTAGACCCACGCTACAAGGAGAACTTTTTGTCTCTTATTCCCGTGGAGGAGAGGTCAACCAAAATGCAGCAGTTCCGGAAGGCCATACTCACGGAAGTAGGCAAAGCATTCCCCTCACAAAACGCTAGCGGCATAGGTCAGGAATCAGTGGACAACCGAGGCGTACAGCCGAGAGAGGCACAAGTCCAATCCGCCAGAGGTAGGGGAACAGTCTTTAAGATGTGGGACAGTTTTCTCAGCCCCTCACGTACCACAGCCCCTGAGGTGCGGGGTAGTGCCACAAGAAATCCTAAGTTTGCCCAGATGCTGAAGGAGTACCTTGCAGATCGAACAACTGTACTCCGACATTCCTCTGTGCCTTACAATTATTGGGTATCCAAGCTGGACACGTGGCATGAATTGGCTCTCTACGCCTTGGAAGTCCTGGCCTGCCCTGCTGCTAGCGTTTTGTCAGAGCGTGTTTTTAGTGCCACAGGTGGAATCATTACAGATAAACGCACCCGCCTGTCAACTGAAAATGCTGACAGGCTGACTCTGATCAAGATGAACAAGGGTTGGATTGGGCCAGACTTCACCACACCACCAGCAAATGAGAGCGGAATTTAAAGTTTGCCATGTACCTCCACTCACCCATGGGTACACACTTCTGGACTTTGGATAATCGCTGGACTGCTCCTCCTTCTCCTCATGCGCCACCATGATGATGACCGTTACAAATTGCAATACTTAGGCCTTTGTTTCAGGTATACCCCCAGTGGTAAATTTTTTCGCCCATTCTTTGCAGAATGGACATTACAACGACAGGAGACCCGCTCCTTTGCAATGGGAACAATGTTTTGAGGCCCTCATGCACGTCTCTACCCAGGGACAACATGGAGCCTCCCAATTTTTGGCTGCCCTGCCTAAGGGCTATACTATAATACACCCACTTCCTTAAAATGGACACAATGTTTTGAGGCCCTCATGCACGTCTCTACCCAGGGACAACGTGGAGCCTCCCAATTTTTGGCTGCCCTGCCTAAGGGCTATACTATAATACACCCACTTCCTTAAAATGGACACAATGTTTTGAGGCCCTCATGCACGTCTCTATCCAGGGACAACGTGGAGCCTCCCAATTTTTGGCTGCCCTGCCTAAGGGCTATACTATAATACACCCACTTCCTTAAAATGGACACTTAATGTTTTGAGGCCCTCATGCACGTCTCTACCCAGGGACAACGTGGAGCCTCCCAATTTTTGGCTGCCCTGCCTAAGGGCTATACTATAATACACCCACTTCCTTAAAATGGACACTTAATGTTTTGAGGCCCTCATGCACGTCTCTACCCAGGGACAACGTGGAGCCTCCCAATTTTTGGCTGCCCTGCCTAAGGGCTATACTATAATACACCCACTTCCTTAAAATGGACACTTAATGTTTTGAGGCCCTCATGCACGTCTCTACCCAGGGACAACGTGGAGCCTCCCAATTTTTGGCTGCCCTGCCTAAGGGCTATACTATAATACACCCACTTCCTTAAAATGGACACTTAATGTTTTGAGGCCCTCATGCACGTCTCTACCCAGGGACAACGTGGAGCCTCCCAATTTTTGGCTGCCCTGCCTAAGGGCTATACTATAATACACCCACTTCCTTAAAATGGACACTTAATGTTTTGAGGCCCTCATGCACGTCTCTACCCAGGGACAATGTGGAGCCTCCCAATTTTTGGCTGCCCTGGCAGAGGGCTATACTGAAATAGACCCACTTCCTTACAATGGGCACTTCAGGTTTACAGGCCATCATGCACGTCTCTATCCAGGGACAATGTGGAGCCTCCCAATTTTTGGCTGCCCTGGCAAAGGGCTATACTGAAATAGACCCACTTCCTTACAATGGGCACTTCAGGTTTACAGGCCATCATGCACGTCTCTATCCAGGGACAATGTGGAGCCTCCCAATTTTTGGCTGCCCTGGCAAAGGGCTATACTGAAATAGACCCACTTCCTTACAATGGGCACTTCAGGTTTACAGGCCATCATGCACGTCTCTATCCAGGGACAATGTGGAGCCTCCCAATTTTTGGCTGCCCTGGCAAAGGGCTATACTGAAATAGACCCACTTCCTTACAATGGGCACTTCAGGTTTACAGGCCATCATGCACGTCTCTATCCAGGGACAATGTGGAGCCTCCCAATTTTTGGCTGCCCTGGCAAAGGGCTATACTGAAATAGACCCACTTCCTTACAATGGGCACTTCAGGTTTACAGGCCATCATGCACGTCTCTATCCAGGGACAATGTGGAGCCTCCCAATTTTTGGCTGCCCTGGCAAAGGGCTATACTGAAATAGACCCACTTCCTTACAATGGGCACTTCAGGTTTACAGGCCCTCATGCACGTCTGTATGCAGGGGCATTGGTGAACCTCACAATTTTGGACTGCCCTGGCAAAGGAAAATACTACAAAGACTCACTTCCTCAAAATGGGCACATTAGACTCAAGAGGCCTTCATGTACGTCTCTTCTCAGGGACATCGGAGTGCCACACAATATTTTCACGTAAAATATTTCATGTATTAATCTCAAAAAGTAACATACACCAGCTCTATCTCACTATTGCGTATGTGCCCTTAACATTTCTGCCATGAAAAATCATTTTGGGGTCATTTTGGAAGGTTTTCTGGTGAGTCCGTAAAAATGGCGTGAAACGCGGACAAAATTGTTCACAGCTGTGACTTTTGAGTGATAAATGCTTCAAGGGGTCTTCCCCATGCTGTTGCCATGTCATTTGAGCACTCTTCTGAGACTTTTGTACCATTTTTAGGGTTTCTCCATGCTGCCGGGGGGTCATTTCACAAAAATACTCGGGTCTCCCATAGGATAACATTGGGCTCGTTGCTCGGCCCGAGTACACGAGTATCTTGGGAGGCTCGGCCCGAGCTTCGAGCACCCGAGCTTTTTAGTACTCGCTCATCACTAAAAGTTACCTTATTTTTCAATGTAGTAGTATTCCATTAAAAAATAGGAGAAAAAGTATTGTAAAAAAATGAATTGCCCATCTAACAAGAAATATACAACCATGGTGTGGTGTGGATATTCTAAGCAGCAGTTGGCATCAACGGCTTCTTTAAATCCACTGCATGGCTAAAACTTCATATACCAGTGTCGGTCTTTGGCCTGTTGAACATTAGTTTCCCACCAGACGGAAAACTGTGACCTTCAACCACTGTACTCATGGGACATCACAATTACATTTTCTTTATTCACCGTATTTTCTGGATTGTAAGATTCATTTTTTTTCCCCAAAATTGGGGGTAAAATGGGGGTGTATCTTACAATGCAGATATGGCTTACTGGGGTGGCGGTGGTGGAGTGGGGTCTTAGGAGGCAGGGTCAACTATACTGAGAGTGTCATTGCATTGTGGCAGCGGCAGCCGATGCATTGAGCTAAGTGCGGGAATTATTTATTCGCCTGTGGTTAACACGATGAACTTCAAGAAAATGGCTGCAGAGGTGGTGCGTGCGCAGATAGATGAGATGGACTTCAAGAAAATAGCCGACGGAGACCTTTCTATACATGAGCCACCTCCGCAGCCATTTTCTTGAAGTCCATTGCGTCAACCATAGGTGATTCCGCAGTCAGATCAGGTGCCCACTGCCGCAGCGACATCCCCACACCCTGTACTGTGACCCTCTTGAGTGCTCCACTGAAGTGACACCCGCGCAGCACGCTGGCAGATCAATGGCGCCAGCTGCCGTGACACCCCAGAGGACGCAGTATCGCTGACCTTCTGTCGATTGACCCTCCTGAGACGCAACACCCTTTCCTCTGAGCCTGCAGCATTGCTGACCCTGCCTCCTGTGACCTTCCTGAGCCACTCTACCACCGCCGCTCGCCCTGGTAAGCATTAGGATTAAGACACACTAGGATTATAAAACGGACCCTCATTTTAACATTAAAATTATTTGTTCCTATTTTCCTCCTCTAAATTTGGGGTGTGTCTTTTAATCTGGGCCATCGTATAAACCAAAAAATAGGGTATATCTGAGAAAATAGTTTCCTGCAAGAAACAGAAAAAAAAAACTGTTGATAAGAAAGCTATTAATCCACACAAAATCCAAGAGAGAACTTTCAGGACTCAGTGACCTCCATGAAAAGTTCTTTTCACTTTCTGCGGCAATTCATCCCCTTGGAATGACTCCTCTCATTATTCCTTTTATATTATTTGCACGCTTTTTGACTCAGATTTGATTGTAATATTGTATAGGAAACAAATGTTTAAATGCCAGCATAAACAAAACTAAAGTGTGGAAAAAATAAGAAAACCATCTCGCATAAGACGACAAGTTAATTTCCCAGGGGAAACGTTGATTAAAATGGATACATAGGAGTCATGTAAGAGGATTGCAATAGAATTGCTCAACAAGACAATTTCAATAGTTCAGTGCAAGCTGCTTTACTCCGAGGTAATTATGGCTGTTGAGATTGCTTGCGTGACTTAGAAAATCTTTAAAGAGGAAGCATTTTTATATTCAATCTTAACTATGTATTCTCTGATGATAATCATCCGGCGCATACACATAGGATATTGCATTACAATATTGATCATTACAGTATATCTACATTATGACTACGAATTGCAGAAAACATATTTTTAATTATTCTATAAATATCATCTTCTTGCAGAGCATTCTAAATGTCTGACCATGTTTTATTGATTAAGGTAAAACCTCATTGACGCAACCATATACAATTATAATGTAAAATAGTAGTACCCTTTAAGGGAACCTGTCTCCAAGTTTTACCAAAGTTAAGTACGGCCACCACCTTTAAAACCTTTTTAACATTATTCTAGAAATCTTTATGTAAGTCCCCAATCCCCTCTGTATAACACATAAAATACATATTATTATAACCCATATGGTGTTGTCCTGTCACAAGGGTACCACGATGGAAAGTAGTCCCTCCTATTTTTGGTGTCAGGAGATCGCAGGGCAGGGCTACACATACAGTTTCACAGGTTAATACTGCTGGCTGTGCAGATTCCCCTGGGTCCAGTGTTGCGAGGAATACATAGTTCTTCTGGTCTCCTAAACTCTGGATGAAAGCTGGAATCAGCTGTTCTGAGTTTTCTAATTACTGCTTCTATAAAGACTCCTTTTTCAGCTCAGGCAATTGCCAGTGATAGCTTTTGCTAAGTTAGCCTCTAAAGGGAATCTTTGACCTGGACAAGGAAGTCATTTTGGGATCTGTAGTTGGAGTTTGCTTTTTGAAAGCAGTGTTGTGTTTTCCCTTAATTTATCCCTTTTTGGTTTGCTTCACTGGTCCATTCCTCATTACTCCTTCCTGTAGTTTGGAGTGCCTTGTATGATTGATCTTTGTCTTACCCATGTCTGTCTTATCCTCTCTCTGACTTTAACCTAGAGAGGGACTAGTGTTCCCCCTGCCCTGCACAATAAACAGGGCTAAATTCAGGGACAGATAGGGATAGGAACGTGATTTCCGCACAGGGTGAAAGAACCTGTCTAGGGATGTCAGGGAGCTCAGGGCTGCTTAGGGTAAAGGCCCCGTCACACACAGAGATAAATCTTTGGCAGATCTGTGGTTGCAGTGAAATCATGGACTATTGTTCCATTTGTTCACAGCCACAAACCTGGCACTGATTGTCCACAATTTCACTGCAACCACAGATCTGCCTCAGATTTATCTCTGTCTGTGACGGGGCCTTAAGTGTCAGGGGTTGTCCCTTCCCTAGTGGCAGTGTATCCCTTCCCCCATCCCATCTTGTGCAGACCTTGGTGGAGTGGAATATCCAGGAGCTGCACTGGAGTGGTACCTGGTGTCTATCGGGAGACAAGTCCAACCTTATTATCAGAGGCTCAGGTGAAGGCTGGGTAGGCACTTAGTCATGTTCAAGGTAAGCCAGGTTCTGGGAACAATAGATCTATGTCCCTCTCCCCCCTCCATCACTTTACCGTGACAGGTCCGGTTTGATAGGTGTTGCTGGTCTTGCTTCGGCACCTTCCCACTAATGGCTATTGTAATCATCGTTCTCCTTCTTGCTTCATGTGAATGACACGTCCTATATTATTGTGGCGCCCCTGAGCCTCCAGTCGTCACAGGGTACTGCATCTGACTTAAGGTGCAGTACTCATCCCGGGTAAGGAAGAGGTTAATTGCTGGTGTTCACCACATTACCAAAACGTACACAGTCAGGTGCTTTCGCACTGGGATTGGCCTAGGGTAGACAGGGGGTGGCCATCACGAGGCATGGAACTTTCCCGGTCACTAGGACAACCACCTGGGGGGCGGGCACCACTTGGGGAAAAGGAAGAAGCATCTTCACACTTAGGGCAGTTTTACCCCAAGCACCGCTTGGGGTAAGGAACACAGTCAGAACCTTGGCCCAGGCATTTTCTTCCTCACCCTTCTGGAGCACTGCAAGACCCGCAGCTTGGAGCAGGTAGCTCAGCCCCGGGTTCTACACAGCTACAGGAGATTCCAGGGTCTGCGGAGAGTGCAGGAAACACCCGCAGCCCATTCCACATTCCATCCACAGGATTGGAGGGACCCCAACCAGAAAGGACACACAGTGGGAACACCATTGGTGACCTCCAAATTATCCGGGATCGGCTGGGGCCCATTATGGCAGAAACCGGCACTCCAAGGGTGAAAACCGCACTGTGAGTAAAAGACCATGAACCGCAACCACTGAGTTAACCCTTCATTGCTGGCGCTGGTGCCCTGCGCTCTTGCGCCAATGGCCATGACCGCCCCCATCATCCTCCCTGGGGCGTAGCTCTACCTGTGGGGGGGCTGAACCATCCCAGCTGCCACACCTTCTGCCCAAGAGGACAGCACCCACAGCGGCGGTCAATCCTTGACCGCGTACCACAGGTGACATTACGAGACAACTACTATTTCCAACATCCTCATCAACCCACCATCCTTCTCCACTTACCCTTTTGTGGAAACGTCGGGGTCACGAAACCGGGCAGTGACACCCGTGACAACCCCCTGACCCTCCCCGGCCCAGTGACCAGTATTCTCCAGACCCCGTGGGGTGCTCCATTATTCACTCAGCATCCCACAGTCTTGTTCCTGCATAGGCATATTTTGTTCTGTTGAGGACAGAGCAAAGTAGTGTAATACAAATGCGTCGGCTTTACTTCAGTCCATTGGCACTCTTTGGCCTTTCCTGGCACAATGCGCATTACAGTACTGTACTTTGCCTTAATGATATCACACCTGAGCACAGGTAGGAGCAGAGGCGTCTATTTCTTGTAAAAAAGATTTGTATCCAGCATCCGGAAATAAAAATCACACCTTTATTGAATCAGTTTAAAACATGATAAAATCAAGCATAGACGGTATAGACAGACTAGTGTATGCGATTCGGGCACTTGTTCTAAATTTGTCTGTTTCTTGTGCTGCTAGATTGGTGAGTTATTCATTTTCGGATCACCATGTAATTTTATACCTCCTCTGCAGAAGGTAACTGTTTGGTCACTAGGACCCATGTGCTCTGCTGGTCATTGAGCCAAAGTAAGAGAGAAACAAGAAATAAAGAAAGAAAATGAAGTAATAAGTCAAATAAGAACAATAGCTAAAGACATTTGAGCTCTAAATATTTAGCATGATAATGTCTATGACAATGTGCAGTTTATAATCCCGTATAAGAGTTTATCATATTTCTTTTCAGAGATCTCATGTGTGACGCAAAATTTAAAGGCGAAAATATTTTAGATAAAGCACTTGGGGAATAATGAATGCAAATTTCCTATACATCGTCATGTATAAGCTGAGTCAGGAACTATCAGAGTCAATGTATTCATTACTATTCTGAACTGACATTGAAGGACGTGAGTATGCTCAGTGTCAAAATGGCTTATTAACTGGGAACGTCAGAGAAGAGATAACCCACAATGATATTGCTGGAATATAGATTTGACAGTGAGATATGTGGCAGCTGTACAGAACGGGAGACACAGTATTTCTATATTCGCACAGAATTTAGCTGAACACTATTCAGAAATATGTATTTATTCTGTTAATTTTGTACTCATTTGCATTTTCTTTTCTCGTCTGTCACCTTCCATTATTTATAGTAATTTCAGTACATTTGTAAATACAACTCCTTATATTTGTTGTATAGTCTAGAGCTGCACGCACAATTCTGCTTCTTGCCAGACACTAAAGCTTAGCCGAGTTACCATAGTTGACTAGCAAATTCAGAGTGCATTAGATTACTCAACAGTGGCACGTGTAAAGAATATTTACAAGTTACATCACCATAGGCAGCTTGGTGTATAGGTTAAGTGAAAAATGATGCTGGGAGATGTCTCCTCCGACGCCCGAAGATGTAAGAACAGCACTGGTCTTCGTGTGATAGACGCTCTTTCCGTCAGCTCTCCGGGTCATTGAGGCTGCGCTGAAATGTTGTAGTTTTGGGGCAATTTATAACATTTCAGTTTACCAAAAAATCTGTAAAATTCAGACTCTAGTTCTGATTGCCCAAGTCAGTAGTAGGCATTTCATTCCCACTGGCAGTGTGAAGCAAATTATCATTAATTTTGGCAAGTGAGGTGGCAAGCCAATCAGCAGAAAACAGTTTGGTGTTAACCTCACTCATTTTAAATCTCATGCTCCCTATAAACTGTGCTATTTGTACCCTTACTTGCCTTCCCTTTCTATCTACCCAGCTTCTTAGGTTATTTCTCTGCAACAAACATCTCAGGTCTTTGCAGCAAAGGTTAGATTATTGTATCGGGGTTTAAAACGGTGGAAATTAGGAATTTCCTGGAGCCCAATAAGCAGAGCTGCTTGTACAGAGTTTGACCATGACCACTTTGAGTTGACGGATTTATTACAGTTGGAAGATGGAGTTGATAGTTGATACTTTCGAGACCCTGCAGACTAGGGATGGATATATTGGGATATATTGTATGTACAGTGGGGAAAATAAGTATTTGATACACTGACAATTTTGCAAGTTTTATCCCACATACAAAGAATGGAGAGGTCTGTAATTTTTATAATCGGTACACTTTAACTGTGACAGACAGAATAAAAAAATCCAGAAAATCACATTGTATGATTTTTTAAATAATTAATATGCATTTTATTGCTTGAAATAAGTATTTGATCACCTACCAACCAGCAAGAATTGTGGCTATTACAGATCTGTTATTTTTTCTTTAAGAGTCCTCCTACTCTGCACTCATTACTTGTATTAATTGCACCTGTTTGAACCTATTACCTGTATAAGACACCTGTACACACACACAGTCACACTCCAACCTCTCTACCATGGCCAAGACCAAAGAGCTGTCTATGGTCACCAGGGACAAAACTGTAGACCTGCACAAGACTGGGATGGGCTAAAGGACAATAGGCAAGCACCTTGATGAGAAGACAACAACAGTTGGTGCAATTATTCAAAAATGGAAGAAACACAAGATGACCGTCACTCTTACTTGGTTTGGGGCTCTATGCAAGATCTCGCCTCGTGGGGTAAGGATTATTCTGAGAATGGTCAGGATTCCGCCCAGAACTATATGGGAAGACGTGGTCAATGACCTGAAGAGAGCTGGGACCACAGTCTCAAAGTAACACACTACAGGGCCATGGCTAAAGATACTGCACGGGTAAGCAAGGTCCACCTGTTCACGCCAAAACATGTTCAGGCCCGGTTAAAGTTCACCAATGACCATCTGCATGATCCAGAGGAGGCATGGGAGAAGGTCATGTGGTCAGATATGACTAAACTAGAACTTTTTTGAATGAGTATAACCCCAAGAACACAGTCCCAACCGTGAAGCATGGGGGTGGAAAAATCATACTTTGGGGGTGCTTTTCTGCAAAAGGGACATGATAACTGCACCGTACTGAAATGAGGATGGATGGGGTCATGTATCGTGAGATTTTGACCAACTACCCCCTTCCCTCAGCAAGAGCATTGAAGAAGGGTCGTGGCTGGGTCTTCCAGGAAGACAATGACCTGAAATGGACAGCCAGGACAACTAAGAAGGGTCTCCGTAAGAAGCATTTCAAGGTCCTGTTGTGGCCTTGCCATTCTCCAGACCTGAACCCAATAGAACATCTTTAGAGGGAGCTGAAACTCAATGTTGTCTGGCGACAGTCCCGAAACCTGAAATATCTAGAGAAGATCTATATGATGGAGTGGGCCAAAATCCCTGCTGCAGTGTGTGCAAACTTGGTCAAGAACTACAGGAAAGGACTATCCTATGTAATGGCAAACAAAGGCTTCTGTACCAAATATTAAATTTTGTTTTTCTATTGTATCAAATACTAATTCCATGCAATAAAATGCAAATTAACTATTTCAAAATCATACAATGTGATTTTCTGGATTTTTTATTTTAATTCTGTCACAGTTGAAATGTACCTATGATAAAAAAATACAGACCTCTCCATTCTGTGTAGGTGGGAAAACTTGCAAAATCGGCAGTGGATCAAATTCTTGTTTTTCCCACTGCATATATTAGTATTTCCAATACAGATAATTACTGGTGCTGTCATGTGCCCTTGATTTTATTGTTTTTTGCTCAAGAAGAAAATTCTAAAAGTTAGTTTTACTGTATGTACTATCTCCATGTCTTTTTTAGTAAATCTTGAAGTATTGCTCCTCTAACTTATGACATCATCAACAATCTCCATGAATGACTAAGCTGTCTGATGACATCATCACTAATCACCAGTTTTAAATATATATGGAATAGGAGTTAGAAGACTTTATCCTAATGAAATTTCATGGTGTTAGGATCGAAACATTTAATAAACTTCTGACCAAATGACTTAACTAGACAGGATGATAAATTATTCCAATGCGAGTATTTCATAAACTCATTATAAGTCATTTAATTTGCCTTGAAAATGAATTGCCTACCTATTCCATTATGGAATACATTAAATTATATACTCGAGGCAGAACAGCATTGTAACCACTCATTCTTAACTGTTTAATATTCACTGCATGCGTCCACAGACCGAATAATTAAAACATTGGATGGCGCTTTCCATAAATCATTATGAAACAGGAGTATTTGTTCTGTCTGACTATGAATCACTTCTTTATTGTTTATACAGGGCTGGAGAGAATGTGGACTCCCAATGATGTAGGGTGCACAGTACCCCAATGAGAGGTTCATAGGGTGTGTAAGATGCATTTTCTGACCTCACTAGGAGAGCACTTGCTCCAAACAAGTCAGAAGCAATGTCAAAAGTTCACATACAATAGTTGACAGTCAGAACTGCTGTTTTCAGAGATGCACAGAAAATCAGTGGAAAACATTTCTTCCATTTTATAATTAAATTTTCATTTTAATAAATGTATATTTTATGTAATTATTAGTGATGGGTAAGCACTAAAATGTTCAAGTGCTCGGTACTCGAATTGAGTAGGTCGGACGCTTGGACAGACTCACCTAGAAGAACATATTTCCAGAACTCTTCCTCCGAAAGGGCAGGAAAATCACTATAATGAATGGAACCAGTGCTCAAATGGAATAGGATCAGCAAAGGGAGAAGGCCTGGATGCATCTCTGACTACTAGGTCGCTACTGGGAACAATGTCATAGTATTAGGGGCACTTTGCACACTGCGACATCGCAGGTGCGATGTCGGTGGGGTCAAATTGAAAATGACGCACTTCCGGCATCGCATGCGACATCGCAGTGTGTAAAGGCTGGATGATACGATTAACGAGCGCAAAAGCGTCGTAATCGTATCATCGGTGCAGCGTCGGCGTAATCCATGATTACGCTGACGCGACGGTCCGATGTTGTTCCTCGCTCCTGCGGCAGCACACATCGCTGTGTGTGAAGTCGCAGGAGCGAGGAACATCTCCTACCGGCCTCACTGCGGCTTCCGTAGGATATGCGGAAGGAAGGAGGTGGGCAGGATGTTTACATCCTGCTCATCTCCGCCCCTCCGCTCTGATTGGCCGCCTGCCGTGTGACGTCGCAGTGACGCCGCACGACCCGCCCCCTTAACAAGGAGGCGGGTCGCCGGCCACAGGGACGTCGCACGGCAGGTGAGTGTGTGTGTGAAGCTGGCGTAGCGATAACTTTCGCTACGCCAGCTATCACCACATATCGCTGCTGCGACGGGGGCGGGCACTATCGCACTCGGCATCGCAGCATCGGCCTGCGATGTCGTAGTGTGCAAAGCCCGCCTTAGTGTATGTGCACACCCTGAGTATTTGTATGGAGAAATTTTTGCATCTATTGGCAGGAACAATGCAGCAGCAAAAAGGAGCGATTTTCCACGTTCAATGGATTTTTCACCAACGGGGGTTTTTTTTTAGTTGTTTTGAACACCTGTGAATGCTATAGAGATAGGCAATATATAAAGATAGATAGATAGATAGATAGATAGATAGATAGATAGATAGATATATAAACAGACATATAATTGCACAACCCCCCGGTAAATAATAAAATTGTACCCTATGGAGCTTATTGGACAGCTTTTTATGATTAAATAAATAAATAAATGAAAAAAGGTAAAGCAGACAGTTGCGAGCTGATATCAGGCTTTGAAGATCCATGGTGCATGATGCGTGTTTCTATTAGGCTGGTTTCACATCTGCGTTGTTTCAACGCAAACGGACTCCGTCACTAATGTTTACAGTTCATTTATTTACAGTGGAAGAGCGACAGCATGACTCATGCACTACCCGCATGTTTCCACATGGTGTCGCGCTTACACTGTAAATAAATGAACTGTAATACAGTAGTGACGGAGTCCGTTTGCGTGAAAATAGCGCAAGTGTGAGTGGGGCCTTCTACTTTTCCTCTGATTGTTCCACTCCTGTTTTTGGCTACAAATACTGAGGGGAAAATCTCATCAAATACTCACCATGCACAGCTGGAAAGGCTAAACCCTGCCCAAAATGCAAAGTAAAAAAAACTGATGAACATCTAAAAAGTGACTTTACAAATAGCGGAAATGAAAAGATGAATACACAACATAACACAGCCACAATACAGATAAAGCAAGACAAAAAATGCTGTAAACACAATGATGGATTGGCCCTATATCCTCTAAAAAAATTTAAAGTTTGTTCTTCCTAAAAAAATTGTTTTTCCATCATAATAGTGTGATTCACATATCGTATTCAAATCTCCAATGACGAAACCTCTGCTATAATCGATTTTTTAAATACTTTTCCTTACAAAAAAGATTTTTGATAATTTTCAAAACTTTTCCTAGAACATAGATTATCACGTTTAGTTGTATCTTTGATATATTTACCAATTAAAGCATTCACCTACAAAAACCTAACGTTTTTTCAAGCTTTCTCACTCCCAAAGGAGGTGTAAGTTATCTGCTTCCCCTAACTCACATCTAACATAAGACAAATCTCACTCTGAATGGAATGTATTCAGCTTCAGGGGGGTCTATTATAGACTATGGCATATATAATTGTCACGTTGTCTCCCTGCTTTTTAGAGACTAGTGACAGGTTTTGGGGTGGAGCCTTTCATTTCCATCTGAGACTCCATATTTAAACGAAGTTTCCTTCTTTTGGTGATTTATGAGTTAATTTTAGTTTGGTTGCCAGCAGCACATAGCAGTGCAGGTCAGCTGCAGGTATAAATAGTGGTGTTTTCCCAGCAATCTTTGCTGTTGAAAGAATTCATTCTGTTTTGGCCATCCTGGTGGAAGTAGCTGCTGGGGTATTATCCTGTGTCCATCCAACTTCTACTTTGGAAACTGTCTGTAGCTGTGGATTTTGGTGTTTGTATCCTTCTGTTTATCCCCTGTCTGTCTTTTCTATGCCTCCATGTTTATTAGTGCAGCGATGAGACTAGTGTCTCCCGCCGGCCATCTAACTAGACAGGGTGTTGGCAAGACCAGTGAGGGATTACGTGTCCAACTTGTCAATGGGTTGAAACACCCCATATAGGGAGCCTAGGGAGCTCAGGATACAGCTTGAGGTGAGCTCAGGAGCTGTCCCATCACCACTTTCCCAAGCTGCAGGACCCACCATTGTATAAGTGACCCATTGTCCCCCTTGTTTGTTGTGTGTTTTGTAATGTGTCAGATGCCCGTAGGTCTGAACGTCAGTATCATGCAGTGCTTTTAGACTTCATCATCTCCGAGCGTAACATTAATATTGGAAGACCCTGAAAGATGCCCACTAGTTTCCCTAAGGACTGCTATTATGCACTTATCCAGTTCCATAAGAAATATTCTTCCCTCACACTTTACAAAACATCCTAAGGGAATCTAATTATAATTTTTGTGCAAGAATTAATTCATAATTAAAGGAAACCTGTTACCAGTTTTTTCCCTATATGCTGCGGCCACCACCACTGGGCTCTTATATACTGCATTCTAACATGCTGTATAAAAGAGCTCAGGCTGCTGGGTATAACATAAAAAACACTTTATAATACTCACCTAGAAGGTCGCTCCGGTGCACAACGCGTCTACGTCATACACGCGCGCCGGCATGAGGTCCTGCTCAGGGCAGATCAAAGTGCCCCTGCGCAGGACCTCATGCCGGCGCACGTGTATGACGTAGACGCGTCATGCACCGCGGCTTCAGAATAAGGAAGACCAAGGTGGCCGAAAGGGGAGGTGCCGATCCCGGAGAACGGCACCACCCATCCGAACGTTGTGCACCAGAGTGACCTTCTAGGTGAGTATTATAAAGTGTTTTTATGTTATACCCAGCGGCCTGGGCTCTTATATACAGCATGTTAGAATACTGTATAAAAGAGCCCAGTGGTGGTGGCCGCAGCTTATAGGGCAAAAAACTGGTGACAGGTTCCCTTTAAGGAGCAAGAAATTGTGATTTGACGATCAGTCAGAATGTGCATTTTATTTTACTTTTATGTGACGATGCACTTACAGCTCCTTAACCTCATATGTACAGTATTCCCAAACTTGTAGCACCCTCCTCTGGCTGATTGAAAGGGTGTTATCTCTGGTACACTGGCCACTGACCCATCATTCAGCCAGGGGAAGGTGCTGCTAGTTCAGGAATATAGCAGAGGCTAAGGAGCTGTAAGTGCATCGTCATACACAACTAAACTTGAAAACTTAATATCTTGCTTCTGAAGCAGAATTTTGGAGTCATGAAAGGATTGACTGGCTTATGTTTTAAAGAGCTGAATAATCATATTAATGGTTTGGTGGGGTTACAGTATCGCAAGGGTTCCCTTTAAATTGGGATACTACGATGCCACAGGAACGAGGAACAACCTCGCTACGTATGAGACAACGATTTTTGGTAAACCAACGATTTTTGTCTCTTTTGCTATCGTTTAGGGTCGCTCCTGCCTGTCACACGCTGCAATGTCGCTAACGGCGCTGGATGTGCGTCACAAACACCGTGACCCCGACGCAGGGGCGTACATAGAAATCATGGAGCCCCATAGCAAAAGTCTGAATAAGCCCCACCCCCAATTAAAAAAAAATACTAAAACTAAATAATAACTTAA
The DNA here is from genome assembly GCF_048569485.1 of Anomaloglossus baeobatrachus. Taxonomy (NCBI): domain Eukaryota; kingdom Metazoa; phylum Chordata; class Amphibia; order Anura; family Aromobatidae; genus Anomaloglossus; species Anomaloglossus baeobatrachus. Next base: position 363,353,483 of record NC_134357.1, read on the forward strand.
TAATCATCATACATGCTACTGGGGGCCGGCACATGTTACTGAGGGTGACATACACGTTACTGCGGGCAGGTTATAGTTAGAAATAATACATACTACACAGTGCTACTGAACAACACCCACCATACTAAGACCAATAATGCATTGCAAAATAATGCCGCCACTCCATGACCAAATATCACCACAGTCTGAATATAAGCACGTCCTGTTACTGAGCAGAGCCCACTGCACCAAGACCAGTGGATTCACACCGCAAATCCCCCAAAAAATCTACAATATGTGAACTTGGCCTAAAGTAGTGATATCCTTCTTCGTGCCTCTCACTACACACAATATAAATTTTCACATCTGTCTCCCCCATTTATTGGTAACAATTATGACCCCCTTTATAGCATTAGGAAATACAGTAAAACTCTACAAAGTACATATATAACACACAAACAGCCACAGCCACAACACACGCAGCCAAACACACACAGCCACAACACACGCAGCCACAACACACGCGGCCACAACACACGCGGCCACAACACACGCGGCCACAACACACGCGGCCACAACACACGCGGCCACAACACACGCGGCCTCAACACACGCAGCCACAACACACGCGGCCACACACACGCAGCCACACACACGCAGCCACACACACACAGCCACACACACCCACAAAGCCACAGCCACACACGCAGCCACACATACACACACACACACAAAGCCACAGCCACACACACAGCCACACACACAGCCACAGCCACACACACACATCCACACACAGCCACAGCCACACACACAAAGCCACAGCCACACACACAGCCACAGCCACACACAGCCACACACACAGCCACTGTCACACACACACAGCCACACACACACAGCCACACACACACACACACACACACACACAGCCACACACACACACAGCCACAGCCACACACACAAAGCCACAGCCACACACACAGCCACACACACAGCCAAAGCCACACACAGCCACAGCCACACACACACACACACACACACACAGCCACACACACACAGCCACACACACACACACACACACATCCACACACAGCCACACACACACAAAGCCACAGCCCCACACACACAGCTACACACACACAGCCACATCCACACACACACAGCCACACACACACACACACACACACACACACGCAGCCACACACACAAAGCCACAGCCACACACACACACAGCCACAGCCACACACACACACACAACCACACACACACACACACACAGCCACACACACAAAGCCACAGCCACACACACACACAGCCACAGCCCACACACACACATCCACACACAGCCACAGCCACACACAGCCACACACACAAAGCCACAGCCACACACACAGCCACAGCCACACACACACAGCCACAGCCACACATACACACACACACACACAAAGCCACAGCCACACACACAGCCACACACACAGCCACAGCCACACACACAGCCACAGCCACAAATACACAGCCACACAAACACACACCACATACACACACACGGCACAGCTCAGGAGCAGCACACACACACACACACACACAGTGTAATGGCACAGCACAGGGCAGTTTCTGTAATTACAGGCAGACATTTGTACATTATAATGCCTGCTCCTGTGATGTGAGAGATCGTCAGTGACTCCGGCCTCACTGCTGCACTTCCTGTCAGTCCTCCTGGCGTCTCCTCCTCTCCTTTCTCTTTCAATTCCTTCTGTTCTCTGCTTCCCACTGTTTTTAATGCTTTGTTTGATCTTCTCTCTTTTCTATGGTCTCTACTCTGTTTTCCTGTTCATCTTTGTTTCTCCCGCGCTGTACTGAAGAAGCTCCGCCCCCTCTCCTGATTGGCTGTTTTTCTCCTGGCATCTCTTACTGCTCTCTGACTGGAAAAGGAAGCTGCCTGGCCGCTCCCTCCTCTTCCTGCGCACAGTGTGCAGTGAATGAGACTGCATCTCTGCATTGCGGCCAGCTTGCAGCTATAGAATCAGTGCAGGTACCCAGCGGCCTTATCAGCTGCTTGGTGACGCCAGGGGGGCATGAAAGAGAAAGTGAAAATGTACACACAGCGGGCAGCTGCCTCCGGGCCCCTCCACCTCACAGGCCCCATAGTAGTAGCGTGGTCTGCCTCTATGGACGGTACGCCACTGCCCCGACGATATATCGTTAGCGATGTCGCAGCGGGTAAATGGCCCTAAAGAGTTTGCAAATACTGTAGCTTCATTCTGGGCTGCCTGCCTTTTCATACCACTGAGTGAAAGTCCGGCTCACTGATTGAGGTGCTCAGGGGAAACGACACGTATAAAAATATATAGAAAACCCCGGCACACAAATGAAACTTGGAATGAACTTTTATTCAGTTTTTATTCAGTTTTTTTGTTGACGTTTCGGCAAAAAATTGCCTTTTTCAAAACTAAAGAAATAAACATATATACATATATATTAGTACCATAAATACATAGAATATTATTAATCATATCCATATAAATCATGATAACATCATATATACCTAATGAAATCCTGGAAACATGTATATCCTGTGAAGAATATCATTAGACTTGATAGGAATATTGATCTAAAATAAAGGCCCATATATTAGAAACAACAAAAAAATTTTTTCATATATATATATACACATATCAATATCGTATACATCTCAAGATCTCCCCATTATGGGACAACAGTAAGACAAGAAACATCAAAAAAACAAATCCATATATAGCAATAAAGCATATAGATTACCTTAATTGGCATAAATGAAAAATCCTAGTGAGGATATAGGAAGCGAATGCCACAATAAAGGTAAACTGAAAAGTAGAGGCATAGTGGTCAGACAAGTAAAACAGAAAGCAATTCACATAGAGAGACAATTCCCATAGAAAGACCAAGCGCCAAACCATTACCTGTACCCTGGGAGATCAGTGGTGGAGTGGAAAGAAACAGAGCCGCAGTGAGGTTTAAATACCTAGTGAGGGCGGGCCTACCTAATTGATTGATCCAAGGAGGAACGCATGATGACACGCAAGCCAGCGCATGCGCGGTAAATGCGGAAGTACGCGCATGCGCAGTAGCAAAAGAACCAGTGAAATGTAGCGCACAATGAGACACAGGCAACACGGAAGTGCGCGCATGCGTGAAACAGAAAAAGGAGCGGTGAAACGGGGTGACCCGGATAGAAGCTCCATGTTAACTGAAGAAACCTCATCGTGTCTAAAAAGAAAAGAAATATGAATAACAGTAACAATATAATTACTGGTTGGAAGACTTCTAATAACATTGGCAAGATTACACCAAACATTAGAGCGAACATAAGTTATGAATAATTAATATCTAAACAATTTAATTTAAATAAACCAAAAAATAGGACGGACCCCATATCTCCTGCTCAATAATCATACTCCCTATTCAAACCATTAGGGGAAAGAGTATTAAGCATATGAATCCAATAGGATTCTCTGTTCTTCAATTTACGGACCCTGTCACCTCCTCGTCTCAATGGAGAAACATGCTCCAATACTTGAAAACGAAGTTGGGACACTGTGTGTCCACATTGTTGAAAATGATGAGGAATTGGTAACATAGTCATTCCACATCGAATGGTGGATTTATGTTTCCCTATGCGGTCTCGGACATGCTGGGTGGTCTCCCCAACATATCCGAGACCGCACGGACACTTTATTAAATAAATAACAAATGATGTGTCACAAGTGAAAAAATCTTTTATGTGAAAAACCTTCCCAGTTCGGGGATGTGTAAATTGACTACCCTTAGTCATATTTGAGCAATGGGGACAATGAAGACACGGATAATTACCCTTCTTGGGTGTCGAAAGAAAGGTCTGTCGAGACCGAAGAATCGAAGATCCGATGTCCGCTTTGACCAAAAGGTCACGGAGATTAGGGGAACGTTTATAACTGAATAATGGGGGAGTTGAAAACTCAGTAATTTTCGGATAAGATCTCTGCAATACTTGCCAATGTCTAAGTATAATATTCTTAATAAGAGGATGGTATGGGTGGAATGTATTAACAAAGGAAATTAGAGGACCTAATCTCCTAGGTTTACGAGTAGAATGTAAACTCTCCTGAAATGCGGACTCAACTATTGACGCGGGATAACCGCGCTGAAGAAATTTCAATGACATCTCTTCATGCCTCCGTGAACGCTGATTCGCCATAGTAACATTACGTGATACCCTTTTATGCTGTGAAATTGGCAGGGAATTTTTCAAATGCCGTGGATGATTACTCGTGTAATGTAACAAACTATTACGATCTGTGGGTTTCACATACATGTCAGAAAGAATTCTGCCTCCTTGGTCCAAATGAATCAATGTATCAAGAAAATTGATACAAGATGCATTCACATGTTGAGTAAAAGAAAGACCAGTTACCCTGGTATTTAAGTACTGAAAGAATTCATCAAAAAGCAACTGAGATCCAGTAAAGACAATGAAAATGTCATCTATGTATCGTTTATAAAACGCTACATGATTGCGAAACAACTGATGGGTATACACAAACAAAGACTCAAAATGAGTCATATATATGTTTGCGTACGGTGGGGCGACATTCGAGCCCATCGCTGTGCCTTTAATCTGAAAATAAAATTGATCCTGAAAAAGAAAATAATTTTTATGAAGAACGATGGACAAAAGATCAAGGCAAAAATCTTTCTGAACTGAGGAAAAATTTGATTCAAAAACCAAGAAACCGCTGAGATACCTAAAGAGTGATCAATACTTGTATACAGGGAATTGACATCCAAAGTGATAAGGAGTGAGCCAGGTGGGAATGGACTAAGAGTCTGTAGCTGATGTAAAAAATCCCCCGTATCACGTAAATACGAAGGAGTTTTGGAAACTAAAGGTGATAAGATACGATCCAACGTTATTGCTAAAGGTGATAGCAAAGAGTCAACAGCAGCCACTATAGGTCGTCCAGGGGGATGCCACAAATCTTTGTGTATTTTTGGCAAAGTATACAAGACTGGAGTGACAGGATTGACTTTGTTCAAATAAGTTGCCAATTTGGAATCAATAATTCCTAGACTAGAATAACGTTGGATCATATCTGAAATATCTTTCTTAATGTTTCCAGATGGATCATGTGATAATGGTAAATATGTAGATTCATCAGCTAATTGAGTTTTAATCTCAGATACATAATAGCTCTTGTCCATCACCACCAAAGATCCACCCTTATCTGCTGGTTTTATTATGATTGTGGAGTTATTCTGAAGAGACCGTAATGCTTGGGTTTCCCCAGGAGTAAGATTTTTCTTAATCCGCAACTCCCCATTTCTTACAGTATTCACAAGTTGATCCACATCCGATTTAACAAGAGAAATAAAGGTCTCAGCGGGATGGTAGGTTCTCGGAGGCATGAAGCTACTGGGCATTGTTAAGTTAAGTTTGCTAAAGGAGAATTGAGTATCAAGCTGAGTATCTGGCACTACAGGATTCTGATCTAAGGGTCCTTGATTGAAATGAACCTTAAGTCTTACCGATCTATAAAATTTATTTAATTCCTGTTCAAGTAGAAAAGAATCAAAATGAGGAGTTGGACAAAAGGATAAACCTTTTTGTAAAACCTGGGACTCTAGGGGGGACAGGGTATAGGAGGAGATATTAAAAATGAGGTCCGTCCTACCTGTGATCTCGTTGTCATACGATCCCCCAACAGTGGATCTCCTCTGCCCCCTCCTCGTCTTCTTTGTGGAATGGCGCGACGTGGTCCTAAAAAAGGTACCTGATGTGATTCCATATCACTACCAGAACTTGCAGAGGAAGAGAAACCAGTCCTGGGCTGGAAACGTCTGCGCAGAGGAGGCTCACCGCACCGCCACCTGTATACTTGACCACGTTTATAATCCTCCTCATCACGTATAAACTTATTCCGCTTACGTTCTTGAAGAATTTTCTTGTAATCCGAAATGGTTGAGTCCATTTTGGACTTCATACTTGATAGATCGGTAGGAGAAAATGTATTTGATAACTGTCCTTCAATAGATGATATTTGATTTGAAATTGTGGCCAATTCTTTATGCAAATAATCAATCGTAAGAGTCATTAAATCATATGAACATTTGTTCAAAATATGCTCAAATGTTGTACAGAAATCCTGGTTGTCAGAAAACAATGTGGGTCGCAATGATACACGCAAACCACGTGGTATCCTTCTAACTTTATAATATTCAGCTAATGTGACAAGATGGAGCTCCAGGGCTACCTGGCGTCTCAACTCACGCTCATATTCTTTAGTCCTGGATTCTTCACTTGGAATAGACAAAAATTGACCAGAAGTAGTAACTCTTGAATGAATAGCAGATAGTTCTTCTTCATTATAAGAAAAAATATTTGAAGCCATAGTAGATATGGTACGTCAGGAGCTCAGGCTAAAAAATATACAATAACACTGAGTGAAAGTCCGGCTCACTGATTGAGGTGCTCAGGGGAAACGACACGTATAAAAATATATAGAAAACCCCGGCACACAAATGAAACTTGGAATGAACTTTTATTCAGTTTTTATTCAGTTTTTTTGTTGACGTTTCGGCAAAAAATTGCCTTTTTCAAAACTAAAGAAATAAACATATATACATATATATTAGTACCATAAATACATAGAATATTATTAATCATATCCATATAAATCATGATAACATCATATATACCTAATGAAATCCTGGAAACATGTATATCTTGTGAAGAATATCATTAGACTTGATAGGAATATTGATCTAAAATAAAGGCCCATATATTAGAAACAACAAAAAAAATTTTTCATATATATATATACACATATCAATATCGTATACATCTCAAGATCTCCCCATTATGGGACAACAGTAAGACAAGAAACATCAAAAAAACAAATCCATATATAGCAATAAAGCATATAGATTACCTTAATTGGCATAAATGAAAAATCCTAGTGAGGATATAGGAAGCGAATGCCACAATAAAGGTAAACTGAAAAGTAGAGGCATAGTGGTCAGACAAGTAAAACAGAAAGCAATTCACATAGAGAGACAATTCCCATAGAAAGACCAAGCGCCAAACCATTACCTGTACCCTGGGAGATCAGTGGTGGAGTGGAAAGAAACAGAGCCGCAGTGAGGTTTAAATACCTAGTGAGGGCGGGCCTACCTAATTGATTGATCCAAGGAGGAACGCATGATGACACGCAAGCCAGCGCATGCGCGGTAAATGCGGAAGTACGCGCATGCGCAGTAGCAAAAGAACCAGTGAAATGTAGCGCACAATGAGACACAAGCAACACGGAAGTGCGCGCATGCGTGAAACAGAAAAAGGAGCGGTGAAACGGGGTGACCCGGATAGAAGCTCCATGTTAACTGAAGAAACCTCATCGTGTCTAAAAAGAAAAGAAATATGAATAACAGTAACAATATAATTACTGGTTGGAAGACTTCTAATAACATTGGCAAGATTACACCAAACATTAGAGCGAGTGTCTCATTGTGCGCTACATTTCACTGGTTCTTTTGCTACTGCGCATGCGCGTACTTCCGCATTTACCGCGCATGCGCTGGCTTGCGTGTCATCATGCGTTCCTCCTTGGATCAATCAATTAGGTAGGCCCGCCCTCACTAGGTATTTAAACCTCACTGCGGCTCTGTTTCTTTCCACTCCACCACTGATCTCCCAGGGTACAGGTAATGGTTTGGCGCTTGGTCTTTCTATGGGAATTGTCTCTCTATGTGAATTGCTTTCTGTTTTACTTGTCTGACCACTATGCCTCTACTTTTCAGTTTACCTTTATTGTGGCATTCGCTTCCTATATCCTCACTAGGATTTTTCATTTATGCCAATTAAGGTAATCTATATGCTTTATTGCTATATATGGATTTGTTTTTTTGATGTTTCTTGTCTTACTGTTGTCCCATAATGGGGAGATCTTGAGATGTATACGATATTGATATGTGTATATATATATATGAAAAAATTTTTTTGTTGTTTCTAATATATGGGCCTTTATTTTAGATCAATATTCCTATCAAGTCTAATGATATTCTTCACAAGATATACATGTTTCCAGGATTTCATTAGGTATATATGATGTTATCATGATTTATATGGATATGATTAATAATATTCTATGTATTTATGGTACTAATATATATGTATATATGTTTATTTCTTTAGTTTTGAAAAAGGCAATTTTTTGCCGAAACGTCAACAAAAAAACTGAATAAAAACTGAATAAAAGTTCATTCCAAGTTTCATTTGTGTGCCGGGGTTTTCTATATATTTTTATGCCTTTTCATACCAACTCACTAAGTATTAATATAACACTCAAAACTTACCAAATTATAAGGGAAATGATGAATGATCAGTGCCACCTTATCACACAATAGCCAAGAATAGGGAGGCATGAATAATGAGAGGATGTGACAGTCAGAGATCCCTTCACTACTTGAAATGACGAGATTTTTGTCTTTCATGTCACGCTGTGACTACCAGCACACTTGAGGGTTTCAGAAGTGTAATACTTCTGAGGCTCTGGATAAATATTCTCATGACAGATGTCACATTCCAGAGACTGAAATCCATACAATTGAAGGTTAGAGCTTTGCCTTTAACTGATGTGGAAGGAATATAACAAAAGAAAAAACAATAATGAGTGTTGTGTGTTAGATTGTGTGATATTTTCTGGTCCCTGTCAATAATTTTGTATTTCTTGAGTCTCTGATAACAAGTTGCCATGCTGTCAATTACCTGAGACTTAAAGCAACCCACCACTCCCCATAGTAAATGTGATGTGACTATACATTTCTAATGAATAGATACTGTACCTAATGGCCTCTGCTCTGCTGCTGTCCTGTCATATCTGCGATCAATGTCCTATTCCCTTTATGTTTTTGTCCTTTTCTGTGCTGAGATGGATGCAGCACCAATATCACCACAGTTGGTGGAACGGGGCAGCTGGATGGGATCCCCTCCACGGGTAGGGGAAGTGTACTCCCGGGCCCTGGGTCGGAACACGGGAGTGATGGCTGCTGGAGGTTGCGCACCGGATTGGACCGGTGGTCAATGGTGTACTCACAGTTCAGTAATTTCACACAAGTCCAGTGGTAAACCAAGTTGCCAGTGACCGGCTGCCGTTGGAGGGTGCATTCGGGTCCCACACCCAGGTTAGTGAACAGGTGTTCCTTCCTCCTGCACGTTGTATTTGTCTCTCCTGTTGGACGACTTTGCATGGAACGGAGAAGTCCACTCCCGGTTCTGTATGTATTTGGGAGCTGTGACCAGTGAAATCTGACCCTTGGGATCTCTGTGGGTTCTGACGGACACCCTATCCCCTGCGTTGGGCTTCCGTTTTGCTCTCTGGGCTTCGGGAGAGCAAGGCCTGAAACCTCGTCCTCTGCTGGTGAATTAACAAGGGGCATGCAACCTTCCTTGTCCTAGGGTCTAGACCGGATTCCCGCTGTCGGCACCAGCGGGCTACGACCCTGCCCCGGTCCACTTAAGGTTTCCCGCGACTGGATCTCCGTCGCCTGTGTTCACTGTCTGCCACCTAGCCTGGTAGTCTAAGGGCCCCTACCCATGACTACACTGCTGCCTGCAGTCTGCACTTCCACTTTACTACGACTGTCTACTTCAACTGTCAGTACTTCGCTTCCACTTCACTTAACACTCTCTACTCGTCTGACGTGTTCCCGCCCCTGACACCTCAGGACCCTAGGTGGGCGTTCTCATCCGCCTGATCCTACCCACTGGTGTGTCCTTATTATCATGAGGGGGTGGCTAGGCTTTAATGGCTGTGTGTTGTACATGTTGTATGGGTTTCTGGTGGTAACAAGGAGGATTTACACTTTTGTGACTACCTGGTTTTGCCAGGGCGTCACATATGTGTGAGTCTCTGTTGCGTGTAGTCTCACGGTGACCCTTTTCCTAATTGTTTTTTGTCTGTTCCCTTATGGCGGGCAGAACAAGCTGGTCCTGGGCACCGCCTGAGTATCTGCGGCCCCGGGATCTATTGTGCTGCTTAACCTTTGAACTTTCTCTGGGCCAGGGGACTTGGAATCTCCTGCCCTCCAGGCTTCTCTGATGGGGCTTTAGCACCCAACAGCCTAGGACCCCGGGGTCCTGCTACTGCACCTGGTCCTGATAGAGCTAGGTGAGCAGCTCTCTTTTCAGCGACCATCTGTCTTGCTTGCCTCTGAAGTTCTAACCTGTTTCCTGTCTCTTCCTGTGTGTGTGTTCTAACCCCTACCCAGACCACAATGCACATGGAAGCTCTCCGTAAACTAAGTCTTGAGTTTCCCCTTCTGGCCTGAGTTAGGAAGTGTTGTGTATAGAAATACCTAGCATGGAGACCTCCCCACTGCTTGCAGGCATAGCATCACCCCCTGGTGAAGAGAGCAATGCCACTGTGGCTCCCGTGACCACTGGGGTGCCGCACTCAGGCTTTCAATAGAGGTCAAATGTTTAAAATAAATACCATGTCCATATTCTTCAGGCATTTTCCATTACTTGCAATACAAATCGATGGAAAGGCTAGAAAGACAAACAGGTGTTTTTATTTTCTGGGGGGTTTTTTTAGTGCTTCTTGCAAACAAAAAATACTAGAGTTTTCTTCATTTCTTTATGTAGACAAAAAAATACTAGAAAAAAAAATAATGGAAAAACATGCGAAAAAATGCCAGCATCAAAAGAACATCTGTTAAAAAAAGAATGCCCTGGAGATGACCAAAAACACTAGCAAATAAGGCATGAAGTTTACAAAACTGTAGAAAAAGGCTATGTGCACACAAAGTTTTTATGAGACTTTGTAGAAGAGACAGAACCGAGTTCTCCAAATACTCCTCAAACATTCTAAATTCCTTAAACATTTGGAGGTTCTGCTCAGTTTCAGCATTGAAAACTAAGCAAAATGACTTCCGAGCACATTGCCACAAGGAGAGCTTTCTAGAGCAACTTCTGCTTGAAAAATGCCCATTTATGAACTTCAGAATAACATGCTGTGTGAAAGCATTCAGAGGGTATGTGCACACTGAGTCTTTTTGGTGAGTTTTTGGAGTGGAAACTGAGCAGAGTTTTGAGTTTTTGGGGAGGATTTGAAGGGTTGCTGCTCAGTAGCTATGTGAACACAACATCTTTTAAACTCAGGCAAATACATTAAGTTTTTCAAGCAGAAAAGTCTTCAGGAAAATCTGGATTTTTTTTTTCTGAAGCATCTTTGTATAATTATTTCAGCTGTTTTCTAAGCGCTTTTCTGAATGTTTCAGCTACTAGTGGGTTTTTTTTTTTGGAAGGTATGGTTTTTGTGAAGTCTTTTATACTGTAGATTTTGGATCCTTTTTTTTTTTCTTCACTCCACTGAATTATGAAGAAATACATTAGCAGTTTTTTAAACATCAACAATGGTAAAAAACTCCAAAAAAATCCAGTTGTCTTTCAGGTGTTTTTTGAGCTTTCCCATTAACTTGTAATGTAAATTACAGAATGTCTTCTCAGTATTTGAATTGTAGTTGAATGGACATATCACTTCCTCACTTCCTTTAATTGATTGGCGTTTTTAGAAACATTAAGTAGTTAAAAGACTTTCAAAAGCTTGAACATATGTATAGCAACTCATTTTAAGATTGCTTATGTTCCTTCTTTTGAACATTTTGTATTGGTTTTTTTAGATGATTTCTGTGGTGGAATCCATCTAAGAAAGATGTGTGCACATAGAGTTAGTTTCAGATACGTAGCTAGGAGTTCAGCTCAGGGGTGGGGGGCAAAAATCTGAGTGGGCCACCAACCAGATTACCCTGTGTACAAATACAGTTACAGCCTATACATAAGGGAACCTCAGCAGATGACTGCCTTGTTACTGACGCCACTATGCAAAGACTAAAACCGATATTGCCCCCATACGGTATCCGTGTATCGGTAGGTACCAGTGCTGCAGAACAAGTAAGAGATTACAGTACAGGTATAGATTGAGACTTAAAGCTGATGTACTTTCTGATAGAGTTGTTCACATATCTTTTACATCTGGCCCAGACCAACTTCTTCCAGTTGCGACTCATCTGCACAGATTATAACAAAGCTAGAGGTAACGTTTCACATTTCCAGCCCCGTCTCCATCTATTCCCAACCTGCACAAGATACCCATACAACTGTCACCCCAATGCTAAACCGCTGCTGCCGTATGTGTCCATATTACTGATTCTCTTTGTAAGAGGCTACCGCACATAATAATACCACCACTGTGCCTCTTACAAAGTAAAATGCCTCCTTTGTTCCCTCTAGATTAGACCTGAACAAGGGGCGGCCCGCGGGCCACATCCGGCCCGCATACTCTCTGTGACCGGCCCGCCTGGCTCTGGGTGTCCTTGCTGGCTGGTCAGTGATGAGGGCAATCTGACCTGTTGTCCGGAGCTCCAGGCTCCGGGGAGGCCCCTGGTCAGATCGCCATCATCACACGCAGCGTGCCGGGCAGAGGGCAATCCTGCAGATCCACACAGTGCAGGCAGCGGAATGCAGGAATCTCTCCTCTGTTCCCTGCCCGGCACCTTTCTCTGTGACACACTCACGCCCTGATGTTGTCAGTATGGCACACGCCTGTCATTTGAAAAGTTCCCGCCCGGCAGGAGAAGAAGCTGCAGCAGCCGGGGCCTGTACGGAGAGAAGCAGCAGCAGGGGCTCCTAGGAAAACAGCATCGGCGCAGCCTGGGTGGGCATGTAAAAGAGAAGCAGCTCAGCGGGGGGCCCATACAGAGGTGCCTGAGGAGGGGACAATAAGAAGGGAGAGGTGAGTGGTTACTAGTAACCTGCGGGGACAATGGAGGATGGGAGTGGGTTGGGGTGGGGGGCTGGAGGAGGGATATACAGTTAGGTCCAGAAATATTTGGACAGTGACACAAGTTTTGTTATTTTAGCTGTTTACAAAAACATGTTCAGAAATACAATTATATATATAATATGGGCTGAAAGTGCACACTCCCAGCTGCAATATGAGGGTTTTCACATCCAAATCGGAGAAAGGGTTTAGGAATCATAGCTCTGTAATGCATAGCCTCCTCTTTTTCAAGGGACCAAAAGTAATTGGACAAGGGACTCTAAGGGCTGCAATTAACTCTGAAGGCGTCTCCCTCGTTAACCTGTAATCAATGAAGTAGTTAAAAGGTCTGGGGTTGATTACAGGTGTGTGGTTTTGCATTTGGAAGCTGTTGCTGTGACCAGACAACATGCGGTCTAAGGAACTCTCAATTGAGGTGAAGCAGAACATCCTGAGGCTGAAAAAAAAGAAAAAAATCCATCAGAGAGATAGCGGACATGCTTGGAGTAGCAAAATCAACAGTCGGGTACATTCTGAGAAAAAAGGAATTGACTGGTGAGCTTGGGAACTCAAAAAGGCCTGAGCGTCCACGGATGACAACAGTGGTGGATGATCGCCGCATACTTTCTTTGGTGAAGAAGAACCCGTTCACAACATCAACTGAAGTCCAGAACACTCTCAGTGAAGTAGGTGTATCTGTCTCTAAGTCAACAGTAAAGAGAAGACTCCATGAAAGTAAATACAAAGGGTTCACATCTAGATGCAAATCATTCATCAATTCCAAAAATAGACAGGCCAGAGTTAAATTTGCTAAAAAACACCTCATGAAGCCAGCTCAGTTCTGGAAAAGTATTCTATGGACAGATGAGACCAAGATCAACCTGTACCAGAATGATGGGAAGAAAAAAGTTTGGAGAAGAAAGGGAACGGCACATGATCCAAGGCACACCACATCCTCTGTAAAACATGGTGGAGGCAACATGATGGCATGGGCATGTATGGCTTTCAATGGCACTGGGTCACTTGTGTTTATTGATGACATAACAGCAGACAAGAGTAGCCGGATGAATTCTGAAGTGTACCGGGATATACTTTCAGCCCAGATTCAACCAAATGCCGCAAAGTTGATCGGACGGCGTTTCATAGTACAGATGGACAATGACCCAAAGCATACAGCCAAAGCTACCCAGGAGTTCATGAGTGCAAAAAAGTGGAACATTCTGCAATGGCCAAGTCAATTACCAGATCTTAACCCAATTAAGCATGCATTTCACTTGCTCAAATCCAGACTTAAGACGGAAAGACCCACAAACAAGCAAGACCTGAAGGCTGCGGCTGTAAAGGCCTGGCAAAGCATTAAGAAGGAGGAAACCCAGCGTTTGGTGATGTCCATGGGTTCCAGACTTAAGGCAGTTATTGCCTCCAAAGGATTCGCAACAAAATATTGAAAATAAAAATATTTTGTTTGGGTTTGGTTTATTTGTCCAATTACTTTTGACCTCCTAAAATGTGGAGTGTTTGTAAAGAAATGTGTACAATTCCTACAATTTCTATCAGATATTTTTGTTCAAACCTTCAAATTAAATGTTACAATCTGCACTTGAATTCTGTTGTAGAGGTTTCATTTCAAATCCAATGTGGTGGCATGCAGAGCCCAACTCGCGAAAATTGTGTCACTTTCCAAATATTTCTGGACCTAACTGTAACTGTTGACAAATTTTTGGGGTGTAGTGATGTAGTATATGTGAATGTAGTTTTACAGGTGTAGTATATAGGGGTGTAGTGGTGTAGTATATAGGGGTGTAGTGGTGTAGTATAATACAGGTGTAGTATATAGTGGTGTAGTATAATTCAGGTGTATATAGGGGTGTAGTGGTGTAGGGGGGCTGGAGGAGGGATATAACTGTTGACAAATATTTGGGGTGTAGTGATGTAGTATATGGGAATGTAGTTATACAGGTGTAGTATATAGGGGTGTAGTATATAGGGGTGTAGTGGTGTAGTATAATACAGGTGTAGTATATAGTGGTGTAGTATAATACAGGTGTATATAGGGGTGTAGTGGTGTAGTATATAGGGGTGTAGTATATAGGGGTGTAGTGGTGTAGTATATAGGGGTGTAGTATAATACAGGTGTAGTATATAAGTATATAGTGGTGTAGTATAATACAGGTGTATATAGGGGTGTAGTGGTGTAGTATAATACAAGTGTAGTATATAGGTGTGTAGTTTATTACAGGTGTAGTATATAGGGGTGTAGTGGTGCAGTTTATTACAGGTGTAGTATATAGTGGTGTAGTATAATACAGGTGTAGTATATAGGGGTGTAGTGATATAGGTTATTACAGGTGTAGTATATAGTGATGTAGTGGTGTAGTATAATACAGGTGTAGTATATAGGGGTGTAGGGATATAGGTTATTACAGGTGTAGTATATAGTGATGTAGTGGTGTAGTATAATACAGGTGTAGTATATAGTGGTGCAGTTTATTAAAGGTGTAGTGTATAGTGATGTAGTGGTTTAGTATATTACAGGTGTATATAGGAGTTTAGTGGTGTAGTATATTACAGGTGTAGTATATAGTGATGTAGTGGTGTAGCATAATACAGGTGTAGTATATAGTGGTGTAGTATAATACAGGTGTAGTATATAGTGGTGTAGTATAATACAGTTGTAGTATATAGTGGTGTAGTATAATACAGGTGTAGTATTTAGTGATGTAGTATAATACAGGTGTAGTATATGTGGCGCCCCTGACCCGGTCAGGTACCACTGAGTACTGCATTCATGCTGGGTCAGTACTTCCAGGTAATTCTAGAGGCCAGAACGAGGTGTGTACGCACAGACACATAGCAACCAGGTCTCGCACACCTTTAGAGGGGACCCTTGGGTAGTCTCCAGAGGGGGCTAGCTTTCAAATCTTTTCAAGAGGTGAAGCGGAGGG
Organism: Anomaloglossus baeobatrachus; assembly: GCF_048569485.1. Lineage (NCBI taxonomy): Eukaryota > Metazoa > Chordata > Amphibia > Anura > Aromobatidae > Anomaloglossus > Anomaloglossus baeobatrachus. The sequence goes on from NC_134357.1 coordinate 363,369,234, forward strand.
GCTGGGAGTTATAGTGCAGAGGTTGTCAGGAAGAAAGTAGTGGAACCAGTCTGGTAGTGGAGCGCGCCAGTCACGAGGTAGCCGCGCACGCTGCCACTAGTCAGACCCTGCGCGTGTAGTGACAGTTGGCGGGGGAGAACGGTCCCAGGTAGTCAGAGAAAGAGGTGCTCCTGGTGACTAGGCACTTACGGGGTACAGGTCCCTAGAGCAGACTCCAGTGTAACTGTCTGCTAAACTTGCCGGTGAGGGGAACTACAAGTACCTCACCAACCTGACAGAGTCCGAGCCTCAGCAGCAACACAGGAACCCATAAGGAGACAGAGCCAGAAGCCATCTCACCTGGTTCACGCTGCCGGCAAATGGTCCAAAAAGGGGAGAAAAGGCAGTAGCGACTCCCTGGATAGACCCCCATGGTACTTCAGGTCAGGGGATTATCCGAACACAGAAGTGCTATGAAGGCGACTTAACTTGTTACCCTCAGACTGGCCTGAAGGAGCCCCTGCTCCTATCTGGTTCATCACAGCAACGCCCGAGTCAGCTCACAGCACATCTGAGTGAGTAAAAACCAGTTAAAAGACTTTTGCCTGAGTTATTCTGGGACCCGCTATTCTACACACCCGAGCCCCTGGGGCCTGCCTCACTCACGGGAGGCTACACCATCTGATTGCAGACCCTATCAGCCCCAGACGCTCACAAAATCTGCAGTGGCGGTCATACATATCCCTGACCGCAAGCCGTGAGTGGCGTCACGACACATTCAACAAAACTAACATACTGTACCTTTTTGCCATATTGGAGAATCCCCCTGTGGCGCCCCTGAAGAGGATCATCATACATGGGGCGTTTCATATATAGTGGTGTAGTATAATACAGGTGTAGTATATTGTGGTGCATTTTATTACAGGTGTAGTATATAGTGATGCAGTGGTGTAGTATAATACAGGCGTATATAGGGGTGTAGTGATGTAGTATATTACAGGTATAGTATATAGTGGCATAGTATACAGAGGTGTAGTTTATTACAGGTGTAGTGTATAGGGATGTAGTGATGTATATTACAGGGGCAGTACAGTGGAACCTTGCTTAACGAGAACAATCCGTTCTGGGAGTGTGCATGTTAATCAAGTTATTCGTTCAGCAGAGCAAGATTTCCCATAGGAAATCATTGCAATGCAGACAATTCGTTCCACAATGTGTTAAATGTCCCATCCTGGTCCCCTATTCTATCATTCCACCCATGCACAAACGCACACAAACATGTACAAACACACAAACTCACACAAACACACACAAGCACGCACACACACGCACATATTATATGCTCACCTTACCTTCCGTTCCATCACCGGTCTACTGGGACTTGCTGTTCTGCGGTGCGGGCCGTGTATCAGATAACCATAACGACGAGGGCGGAACTTCCTGCCAGAGCGCTGACGTCAAAGGCAGAGCCGCTTGCCTCTGATTGGCCAGCGCGCTGCCTTTTTACAAGCGGTGACAGGAACTAGGAAGTTCCTGCTTCGTTGCTATGGATGCCGATGCCTGGAGCGGAGCGGCGCAATACAGGACCCAGGAGACCGGCGATGAAACGGAAGGTACAGATATTATATGCTCACCTTACCTTCCGTTCCACCGCCGGCCTCATGGTACTTATAGTTCGCCGCGATGTACACGGGAACTACAAGAACCAGGAGACCGGCGGTGGAACGGAAGGTAAGGTGAGCATAATACTGTATGTGTGTGAGTGCATGTTTGTTTGTGTGTGTGTTTGTGAATACATGTGTGTGTTTGTGTGGACTGCAAGTGCGGGTTAGAGCGCGGTGGATGTATGGTACCTGAAGTGTGTGCAGTGAGGATTTCGCTCGTACAGCAAAGCTTTCTCGTAAAGCGGGTTACAAATTTACAGAAAGCTTTGCTTGTTAAGCGAAATTCTCGTTAAATGGGTTACTCGTTAAGCGAGGTTCCACTGTATATGGTGGGTGTAGTGATGTTAGTGATGTGGTATATGAGGATTGTGTGTGTGTGTGTGTGTGTGTGTATGTATATATATATGTATGTATATATATATATATATATATCTATATATAAACTCTAAATATATTTGAATATAGCTCAAACCTAACTAGAGCGTGTCTGGTACCTAGGATTAGCATAGAGAAAAGCCCAAAACTGCTAGTGGTACCAGAGTTATATCGGGTACCACGTGCCCCCGCCTCCTGCAGAAATGCACCGCCATTACAGTGCCTGATCGTGCGCCATTACAGGGCCTGATCATGCGCCCATCAGTGCGAGGGAGGCGAAGCAGCTGGACCCCACACACCTGCGAAGTAGCAGTATCTGCCAGGATCCGTGACCTCAGAGATGTCTTTTCCTAAGGCTCTTTTTGAAGTGGTTTAATGAGCATGTAAGTATGTAGAGCGCATCCAGTAAGTGTGGACACAGGGTGGTTATATACAAGTCATACCCAGATCTGATCATATGCCGGTCTTTGAAAAACGTGCTATTTTTGGTCAAGATGTGATGTTTAGTTTTTTAAACACTGTAAAAGTTGACAATTTTCTAAAGTGAACAATCACAAGTTCATTAAAGTTCATCATCTCATTAAATATTGATGTAATTAGGTCCTCCATATTTTCATTGAATCTTTGTATTGTTTAACTTACTGTTTGTTTATGTAGGGTTAGTATATATACTATATACAGTATTGGGTAGAACTGAGGTAATTATATTAGTTCGGCCCCCTAAAACCATCCCAAGTTCTCATGTGGCCCCATGGGAAAATTAATTGCCCACCCCTGCTCTAGATGGTACTATTGACCAATAGAAAATATTAATACCCTAGAAAACAGCACCCACATTTTGCCCCTAGAAAGTAATAATGCTCAAGTGTGCCCATTTCACAATTACAATACACTGAGTGCTCCTATAGTAGTAATACTTCTTAAGTGCCCACTTAACATTTAATAATATCTCATGAGTACCCCAATATATAGTTCTACCTTTATAGCATAATGCCCCCCACAGCTCCCACATACACAACATGAAAGATACGCAGCTCCCTATACACAGCATTATGAGACCCACAGTAGCCCCATACCATTGTATGTTGCACCCCTGTGTGACAGCCCCCAGTAGCCTATACAACTATATGATGGCCATCAATATCCACCCACTGTATGACGACCCTCAATAGCACTACTCACACTCTGAGGCAGTCAGTAGTGCCCTCACACTGTATGGATGGCCCACAGTAATTCTACTACACTGTATGAATGGCCCCCAGTATTTCCCCTCACACTGTATCATGGCCCCCAGTATTTCCCTCACGCTATATCATGGCCACCAGTATGCTCCAGTATTAACTCTGAAACCTTGAAATGTTTCAGAAAAAATGTAGTTCCTTATCCACCAGGGATGAAGCCGCATGGGAGACTAATGGGACTGGTGGATCCCCAATGGCTTCTCCATGAACCATCCCCTAGGTGAGTATAATAAAAGTCTTTTTGATGTTCTACAAAGCGGCCTGCGTTCTTATATACAGGAACCTAGAATACTGTATATAAAAGCTCAGTGGTGGTGGCCACAGCTCATAAGAGAAAAACCTGATGACAGGTTCCCTTTAATTTCTGAGCCCAGGATGTGAAAAAGCATTCTGGTGCGATAGATAGTAAAGATCCCAAGAGCCGACTAGGTAATAGGATAATGAGCTATATAGTTCCCCACTTCAGAGACAAATAGTTTATCCATCATATTTCGCCAACTCTCTACTCACATAATTTAATCAGTACATGAAAACGTTCCTCTCTTGTGCATACTGAATGCTTTACAGACCTGTTTTATGAAACAAGTATTCTGCTGATCGTATATTTTTTCCTGACCAATCTCAGAACGACTCTTTCATGGGCAAATTCCTGGTGGTTCAACAATGGTATTTTGATATGAAATGTTACATGAAGAAAGCTAAATTGTATCCAATCCTATATGTTAATTCCGCCTCATATCTTGCTGCCGTGAACTTCTGATGAATATGATCATTTTTACGCCCCCAGAGATACTATTGAAATCTCCGTACCTAACTTTAGGACTTCCAGTCATTTCAACAACAGTGGAATTGTTTGTAATGGACAAATTAATTTTGAGAAGCTCATCATTTTGAGCAGCTTAATTCCTGCCCAAGAAAGACACTGGCAGATGTTGCCACTAGAGATGGGCGAATGATAACGCTTTAGGTTCAGATAATGCTTACCGAATAGCAAGTACTATACGAGAATTTGTCATGGCAATAAAAATGTTTGGATTCCCCATTGACTTGCATTAGGTTCGTTACTCGTGACAAATACCGGAATAGTACTTTTGGATTTGTTACTAATAATCCAAATACTAATAGTTACTATTTGCCCATCACTAGTTGCTACTTAATTCTTAGGTAGTTTCAGTTAAAATAGTTGGGAAGTTTAGGTAATACTTTTCCAATGGATACAACTCAAGAACTGCAACACGCAAGAGCAAGACAATATGAATAATATATATTCATCTTTGCAGCAGTGACTACATCTATAAAATAATATATCTAGCTTTCATTTTCAGTATATACATTTTATTGCGCGCCTTGTTCATATCTCATAAAGGTCACCTAAGGTAAACTGCTAAACATTTAAGAAGTTTTGCAATAGAAACATTGTCATTAAATGGCAAGGGAGACTGGAATTCTGTAGAGTATAAAAAATTCAGAACATTCTTGAGAAAGAAGTCATAAAGAATAAAGATTGCACATATATGCAATATTCATCTTTTTATTTTGTGACCTGGATTCCCAAAACCGTGCAGTATTCACACACCCCCTGTTATGTTTCTATTTCTTTTTAGATTCTGATTGTGTGTTGAAGAAAAGCACAGCTGCTACTTGACTAAACTTCCAAATCCATAAAAGAACCTTGAAGACTAACTTATAAGACGAACCGGAGGGGATTCCAAGCAAATTGCAATCTCTCATTTGGAGAGTCTGTGTCTGTGTCAAGGAGAGGGAAGGAAAAGTGTGGCATCACAATAAATCTTACTGTAATTTTCAAGTTCAATTTTAAGGAGTATTCTTCAATCTCTTATGAAACTCAGTCTCAGTAGATTGCAAAGGTCTCTAACGTCCCAATACCTGGAAAATCAGTCATCTTTGGTGGAAGAACTAGGCTCAAATACGCATGCAAATGGCTCCTCAACTTGATCAGTTACACTGCAATGACCCATAAACCTTGAACCTACACAATTCTCCAACAGATAATTAATAGATTAGCACAACCAATATGCAACCAAAAATTGTCTATTAATTAGAAATAATATCAATTATAATAGAAAGAATTCTAATGATAAAAGGCATAAGGGGAAGAGTTAAGCGGGCTTTACACGCTGCGACCTCGCTAGCGAGATCGCAAGCAATTGTACCCGCCACAGTCGGTTGTGTGACACGGGCAAATCGCTGCCCGTCGTGCACAACCTCACTTTCCTCCGTCACACACACTTACCTGTCCTGCGACGTCGCTCTGGCCGGCGATCCTCCTCCTTTCTAAGAGGTCAGGTCATGCGGTGTCACAGCAACGTCACACGGCAGCCGTCCAATAGAAGTGGAGGGGTGGAGATGAGCGGGACGTAAACATCCCGCCCAACTCCTTCCTTCCGCATAGCCGGTGGACGGAGGTAAGGAGATGTTCCTCGCTCCTGCGGTTTCACACACAGCGATGTGTACTGCCGCAGGAACGACGAACAACATCGCTAATGAGAGGTTAACGATTTTTTGTTATAGGACGACCTCTCCGTGGCAAACGATTTTTGCCGCTTTTGCGATCGTTTAAGGTCGCTCATAAGTGTTACATGCTACGATATCGTTAATGACGCCAGATGTGCGTGCGTCACAAACACCGTGACCCCGACGATAATTCATTAACGATATCGTAGCGTGTAAAGCTCCCTTTAAAGTGGCTAAGAGTAAATTAAATCATCAAAGAATTTCATATATATGAAGTTGGGGTATGCTAAAAGACATGTGCATACAGTGGGGAAAATAAGTATTTGATACACTGCCGATTTTGCAAATTTTCCCACCTGCAAAGAATGAAGAGGTCTGTAATTTTTATTATAGGTAAACTTCAACTGCAACAGAAAGAATCCTACAAAAAAATCCAGAAAATCACATTGTATGATTTTTAACTAATTCATTTGCATTTTATTGCATGAAATAATATTTGATCACCTACCAACCAGCAAGAATTCTGAGTCTCACAGACCTGTTATTTTTTCTTTAAGAATGCCTCCTACTTTGCTCTCATAAATTGTATTAATTGCACCTGTTTGAAGTCAATACCTTTATAAAAGACAACTGTCCACACACTCAATCATTCACACTCCAACCTCTCCACCATGGCCAAGGCTAAAAAGCTGTCTAAGGACAAAATTGTAGACCTGCACAAAGCTGGGATGGACTACAGGATAATAGGCAAGCAGCTTGGTAAGAAAGTAACAACTATAACAACTATTGGCACTATTATTAGAAAATGGAAGAAACACAATATGACTGTCAATCTTGCTCGGTCTGGGGCTCCATCCAAGATCTCACTTAATTAGGTAAGACTGATTCTAAGAAATGTCAGGAATCAACCCAGAACTACATGTCAGGAACTTTTCAATTACCTAAATAGAGCTGGGACCACAGAGTCAAAGACTACTGTTATTGAAAAATTACAGCGCCATGGCTAAAGATCCTGCAGGGCACACAAGGTCCCCCTGGTCATGCACATATTGAGGTTTGTTTCAAGTTCGCCAGTAACCGTCTGATTGATCCAGAGGAAGCATGTGGTCAGATGAAACCAAAATAGAACTCTTTGGTATCAACTCCACTGTATTGTTAACGCCTCAATATCTTCACCTTGGGTTATCTTCTTCCTGACTCCTCTTACCACCTTCCAGACTTTGAGAGCCATCACCTGGACTTGAGGATGGGGCGGTTTGACCTGCCATGGACTGCCTTCTCTAGGAATGCCATCTGCTGCTCAAGGGCTTCCTGCTGCTGCTACTGCTGTTGCTGCAACTAAAGCACCTGCTGCTGCTATCGCTGGATCTGCTGCTGCTGGATCTCCTAATGTATATAATTTATATTGAAGGCTATGTGCGGCTCATAAAGTATATAAGAGGCTCTCTCCATAAGGAAGAGATTAAGAAATGCATGATGGGGTATGTGGCAGGGAAGCAGGAATACACCATTATTATGTCATCAGACCTGGATTAATTTAGCTAAGGTTTTCAATCTCACTCATTGGCAGTTCTTTTTTTGTCCTATTGTGATATAAATACTACAAAGGCTTTTTGTATGATATATGTCACTTGCACTTTCTATATGAATTGGGTATACTATATATTACATACTACTGATTGCTCTAGCACTTTTATTTGGCATCACTTTTGTGACTCAATAAACCTCTTTTAAGTATGCACTGTATATGTGATATCTAATCATTTTACACATACAAGTGCTTCTCAATAAATTAGAATATCATAAAAACGTTAATTTATTTCAGTTATTCAATACAAAAAGTGAAACACATATATTATATACAGTCAATACAAACAGAGTGATCTATTACTAGTTTATATTTCTGTTAATGTTAATGATTGTGGCTTACAGTGAATGAAAACCCAAAAGTCATTATCTCAGAAAATTAGAATTATTACCACAAAACACCTGCAAAGGCTTCCTAAGCGTTTAAAACAGCCTCGTAGTCTGGTTCAGTAGCTACACAATTATTGCGAAGACTGCTAACTTGACAGATGTCCAGAAGGCAGTCATTGTCACACTCCACAAGGTGGGTAAGCCACAAAAGGTCATTGCTAAAGACGCTGGCTGTTCACAGAGTGCTGTATACAAGCATATTAATGGAAAGTTGAGTGGAAGGAAATAGTGTGGTAGATAAAGGTGCACATGCAACTGGGATAACCACAGTCTTCAAAGGATTGTTAAGAAAAGGCCATTCAAAATTTTGGGGGAGATTCACAAGACGTCTACTGCTGCTGGAGTCAGTGATTCAAGAGCCACCACACACAGACGTATTCTGGACATGGACTACAACTGTCGCATTCCTTGTGTCAAACCACTCATGAGCAATAGATAACACCAGAAGCGTCTTACCTGGGACAAGGAGAAAAAGAACTGGACTGTTGCTCAGTGGTCCAAGGTGTTGTTTTTAGATGAAAGTAAATTTTGCATTTTATCTGGAAATCAAGATACCAGAGTCTGGAGGAAGAGTGGAGAGGCCACAATCCAAGCTACTTGAGGTCTAGTGTGAAGGTTCCACAATCAGTGATGGTTTGGGAGCCATGTCATCTGCTGGTGTAGGGCCACTGTTTTTTATCAAGACCAAAATCAACGCAGCTATCTACCAGGAAATTTTAGAGCACTTCCCGCTTCCCGCTGCAAGCTTTTAAGAGATGGAAATTTCATTTTCCAGCAGGACTTGGCACCTGTCAACACTGCCAAAAATACCAATACCTGGTTTAATATTAGAGTTGAGCGCGGTTCGTGGTTCGTGGTTCTCCAGTTCTAGGCTCGAGTGATTTTGGGGCATGTTCTAGATCGAACTAGAACTCGAGCTTTTTGCAAAAGCTCGATAGTTCTAGAAACGTTCGAGAACGGTTCTAGCAGCCAAAAAACAGCTAAATCTTAGCTTGGTTTCTGCTGTAATAGTGTAAGTCACTCTGTGAATCAAACTATTATCACATTTCAGTGTATAGTGTGCGTGAACAGCGCCTTCAGATCACTGCTGTTTCTATAATGGCGATCGCCATTTTTTTTTTTTTTTTTCTTGTTTTCCTTCCCTAAGCGCGCGCGTCTTGTGGGGCTGGCCAGCATGTCAGCCAATCACAGACACACACACACCTAAGTGGACTTTGAGGCAGAGAAGCAACGGCATGTGTGATAGGATCTGCATGTCACATGTCCCTGCATTATAAAACCGGACATTTTCTTCACGATCGCCATTATCTGCCTTCTGCGTCTTTGGTGTCAGACATCACTGTTGCAGTTCCGTCCTTTGTCCTATCGCCGATACAGCTGTATGCGCTGCATACACAGCGTTAGACAGCTTAGGGAGAGCACATTCTAGCAGTCCTTTTAAGGGCTCGTACCGGCAGGGTCAGAGAGCCATAGGTGACAGGTCCTGCAAACAGCAACAGCGTCTGTGTAGCCCAGGTCAGGGATTTCCTCCCTGCATTTCACCATTAGGAGGGAATAGAAAGGCAGGCTTCCATTCCTCTACCCAGAGCACCACAATCCTGCCACTGTACCCTCTTGTCCTCTGCACACTCCAACTCATTCTAACTAAGCCATTATACTAGCAAACACTCAGTGTACCTAGTGGCATCCTATACGTGGCTATTGGACTTTGCTATAGTCCCACTAGTGCCAAGACATTTGCAGAGCGCATCTGCCTGCGTTGCACACTCCAACTAATTATAACGAAGCCATTATACTAGCACACACTCAGTGTACCTAGTGGCATCCTATACGTGGCTATTGGACTTTGCTATAGTCCCACTAGGGCCAAGACATTTGCAGAGCACATCTGCCTGCATTGCACACTCCAAGTTTTTTAAACTAAGCAATTTTACTAGCAAACACTCAGTGTACCTAGTGGCATCCTATACGTGGCTATTGGACTTTGCTATAGTCCCACTAGTGCAAAGACATTAGCAGAGCACATCTGCCTGCATTGCACACTCCAAGTTTTTTAAACTCAGCCATTATACTAGCAAACACTCAGTGTACCTAGTGGCATCCTATACGTGGCTATTGGACTTTGCTATAGTCCCACTAGTGCCAAGACATTTGCAGAGCGCATCTGCCTGCGTTGCACACTCCAACAAATTATAACGAAGCCATTATACTAGCAAACACTCAGTGTACCTAGTGGCATCCTATACGTGGCTATTGGACTTTGCTATAGTCCCACTAGTGCCAAGACATTTGCAGAGTGCATCTGCCTGCGTTGCACACTCCAACTAATTATAACGAAGCCATTATACTAGCACACACTCAGTGTACCTAGTGGCATCCTATACGTGGCTATTGGACTTTGCTATAGTCCCACTAGGGCCAAGACATTTGCAGAGCACATCTGCCTGCATTGCACACTCCAAGTTTTTTAAACTAAGCAATTTTACTAGCAAACACTCAGTGTACCTAGTGGCATCCTATACGTGGCTATTGGACTTTGCTATAGTCCCACTAGTGCAAAGACATTAGCAGAGCACATCTGCCTGCATTGCACACTCCAACAAATTATAACGAAGCCATTATACTAGCAAACACTCAGTGTACCTAGTGGCATCCTATACGTGGCTATTGGACTTTGCTATAGTCCCACTAGTGCCAAGACATTTGCAGAGTGCATCTGCCTGCGTTGCACACTCCAACTAATTATAACGAAGCCATTATACTAGCACACACTCAGTGTACCTAGTGGCATCCTATACGTGGCTATTGGACTTTGCTATAGTCCCACTAGGGCCAAGACATTTGCAGAGCACATCTGCCTGCATTGCACACTCCAAGTTTTTTAAACTAAGCAATTTTACTAGCAAACACTCAGTGTACCTAGTGGCATCCTATACGTGGCTATTGGACTTTGCTATAGTCCCACTAGTGCAAAGACATTAGCAGAGCACATCTGCCTGCATTGCACACTCCAACAAATTATAACGAAGCCATTATACTAGCAAACACTCAGTGTACCTAGTGGCATCCTATACGTGGCTATTGGACTTTGCTATAGTCCCACTAGTGCCAAGACATTTGCAGAGCGCATCTGCCTGCGTTGCACACTCCAACTAATTATAACGAAGCCATTATACTAGCAAACACTCAGTGTACCTAGTGGCATCCTATACGTGGCTATTGGACTTTGCTATAGTCCCACTAGTGCCAAGACATTTGCAGAGCGCATCTGCCTGCGTTGCACACTCCAACTAATTATAACGAAGCCATTATACTAGCACACACTCAGTGTACCTAGTGGCATCCTATACGTGGCTATTGGACTTTGCTATAGTCCCACTAGTGCCAAGACATTTGCAGAGCGCATCTGCCTGCGTTGCACACTCCAACAAATTATAACGAAGCCATTATACTAGCAAACACTCAGTGTACCTAGTGGCATCCTATACGTGGCTATTGGACTTTGCTATAGTCCCACTAGTGCCAAGACATTTGCAGAGCGCATCTGCCTGCGTTGCACACTCCAACTAATTATAACGAAGCCATTATACTAGCAAACACTCAGTGTACCTAGTGGCATCCTATACGTGGCTATTGGACTTTGCTATAGTCCCACTAGTGCCAAGACATTTGCAGAGCGCATCTGCCTGCGTTGCACACTCCAACTAATTATATCGAAGCCATTATACTAGCACACACTCAGTGTACCTAGTGGCATCCTATACGTGGCTATTGGACTTTGCTATAGTCCCACTAGTGCCAAGACATTTGCAGAGCGCATCTGCCTGCGTTGCACACTACAACAAATTATAACGAAGCCATTATACTAGCAAACACTCAGTGTACCTAGTGGCATCCTATACGTGGCTATTGGACTTTGCTATAGTCCCACTAGTGCCAAGACATTTGCAGAGCGCATCTGCCTGCGTTGCACACTCCAACTAATTATAACGAAGCCATTATACTAGCACACACTCAGTGTACCTAGTGGCATCCTATACGTGGCTATTGGACTTTGCTATAGTCCCACTAGGGCCAAGACATTTGCAGAGCACATCTGCCTGCATTGCACACTCCAAGTTTTTTAAACTAAGCAATTTTACTAGCAAACACTCAGTGTACCTAGTGGCATCCTATACGTGGCTATTGGACTTTGCTATAGTCCCACTAGTGCAAAGACATTAGCAGAGCACATCTGCCTGCATTGCACACTCCAAGTTTTTTAAACTCAGCCATTATACTAGCAAACACTCAGTGTACCTAGTGGCATCCTATACGTGGCTATTGGACTTTGCTATAGTCCCACTAGTGCCAAGACATTTGCAGAGCGCATCTGCCTGCGTTGCACACTCCAACAAATTATAACGAAGCCATTATACTAGCAAACACTCAGTGTACCTAGTGGCATCCTATACGTGGCTATTGGACTTTGCTATAGTCCCACTAGTGCCAAGACATTTGCAGAGCGCATCTGCCTGCGTTGCACACTCCAACTAATTATAACGAAGCCATTATACTAGCACACACTCAGTGTACCTAGTGGCATCCTATACGTGGCTATTGGACTTTGCTATAGTCCCACTAGGGCCAAGACATTTGCAGAGCACATCTGCCTGCATTGCACACTCCAAGTTTTTTAAACTAAGCAATTTTACTAGCAAACACTCAGTGTACCTAGTGGCATCCTATACGTGGCTATTGGACTTTGCTATAGTCCCACTAGTGCAAAGACATTAGCAGAGCACATCTGCCTGCATTGCACACTCCAAGTTTTTTAAACTCAGCCATTATACTAGCAAACACACAGTGTACCTAGTGGCATCCTATACGTGGCTATTGGACTTTGCTATAGTCCCACTAGTGCCAAGACATTTGCAGAGCGCATCTGCCTGCGTTGCACACTCCAACTAATTATAACGAAGCCATTATACTAGCAAACACTCAGTGTACCTAGTGGCATCCTATACGTGGCTATTGGACTTTGCTATAGTCCCACTAGTGCCAAGACATTTGCAGAGCGCATCTGCCTGCGTTGCACACTCCAACTAATTATAACGAAGCCATTATACTAGCACACACTCAGTGTACCTAGTGGCATCCTATACGTGGCTATTGGACTTTGCTATAGTCCCACTAGTGCCAAGACATTTGCAGAGCGCATCTGCCTGCGTTGCACACTACAACAAATTATAAGGAAGCCATTATACTAGCAAACACTCAGTGTACCTAGTGGCATCCTATACGTGGCTATTGGACTTTGCTATAGTCCCACTAGTGCCAAGACATTTGCAGAGCGCATCTGCCTGCGTTGCACACTCCAACTAATTATAACGAAGCCATTATACTAGCACACACTCAGTGTACCTAGTGGCATCCTATACGTGGCTATTGGACTTTGCTATAGTCCCACTAGGGCCAAGACATTTGCAGAGCACATCTGCCTGCATTGCACACTCCAAGTTTTTTAAACTAAGCAATTTTACTAGCAAACACTCAGTGTACCTAGTGGCATCCTATACGTGGCTATTGGACTTTGCTATAGTCCCACTAGTGCAAAGACATTAGCAGAGCACATCTGCCTGCATTGCACACTCCAAGTTTTTTAAACTCAGCCATTATACTAGCAAACACTCAGTGTACCTAGTGGCATCCTATACGTGGCTATTGGACTTTGCTATAGTCCCACTAGTGCCAAGACATTTGCAGAGCGCATCTGCCTGCGTTGCACACTCCAACAAATTATAACGAAGCCATTATACTAGCAAACACTCAGTGTACCTAGTGGCATCCTATACGTGGCTATTGGACTTTGCTATAGTCCCACTAGTGCCAAGACATTTGCAGAGCGCATCTGCCTGCGTTGCACACTCCAACTAATTATAACGAAGCCATTATACTAGCACACACTCAGTGTACCTAGTGGCATCCTATACGTGGCTATTGGACTTTGCTATAGTCCCACTAGTGCCAAGACATTTGCAGAGCGCATCTGCCTGCGTTGCACACTACAACAAATTATAACGAAGCCATTATACTAGCAAACACTCAGTGTACCTAGTGGCATCCTATACGTGGCTATTGGACTTTGCTATAGTCCCACTAGTGCCAAGACATTTGCAGAGCGCATCTGCCTGCGTTGCACACTCCAACTAATTATAACGAAGCCATTATACTAGCAAACACTCAGTGTACCTAGTGGCATCCTATACGTGGCTATTGGACTTTGCTATAGTCCCACTAGTGCCAAGACATTTGCAGAGCGCATCTGCCTGCGTTGCACACTCCAACTAATTATAACGAAGCCATTATACTAGCACACACTCAGTGTACCTAGTGGCATCCTATACGTGGCTATTGGACTTTGCTATAGTCCCTCTAGTGCCAAGACATTTGCAGAGCGCATCTGCCTGCGTTGCACACTCCAACTAATTATAACGAAGCCATTATACTAGTAAACACTCAGTGTACCTAGTGGCATCCTATACGTGGCTATTGGACTTTGCTATAGTCCCACTAGTGCAAAGACATTAGCAGAGCACATCTGCCTGCATTGCACACTCCAAGTTTTTTAAACTCAGCCATTATACTAGCAAACACACAGTGTACCTAGTGACATCCTATACGTGGCTATTGGACTTTGCTATAGTCCCACTAGTGCCAAGACATTTGCAGAGCGCATCTGCCTGCGTTGCACACTCCAACAAATTATAACGAAGCCATTATACTAGCAAACACTCAGTGTACCTAGTGGCATCCTATACGTGGCTATTGGACTTTGCTATAGTCCCACTAGTGCCAAGACATTTGCAGAGCGCATCTGCCTGCGTTGCACACTCCAACTAATTATAACGAAGCCATTATACTAGCACACACTCAGTGTACCTAGTGGCATCCTATACGTGGCTATTGGACTTTGCTATAGTCCCACTAGGGCCAAGACATTTGCAGAGCACATCTGCCTGCATTGCACACTCCAAGTTTTTTAAACTAAGCAATTTTACTAGCAAACACTCAGTGTACCTAGTGGCATCCTATACGTGGCTATTGGACTTTGCTATAGTCCCACTAGTGCAAAGACATTAGCAGAGCACATCTGCCTGCATTGCACACTCCAAGTTTTTTAAACTCAGCCATTATACTAGCAAACACACAGTGTACCTAGTGGCATCCTATACGTGGCTATTGGACTTTGCTATAGTCCCACTAGTGCCAAGACATTTGCAGAGCGCATCTGCCTGCGTTGCACACTCCAACTAATTATAACGAAGCCATTATACTAGCAAACACTCAGTGTACCTAGTGGCATCCTATACGTGGCTATTGGACTTTGCTATAGTCCCACTAGTGCCAAGACATTTGCAGAGCGCATCTGCCTGCGTTGCACACTCCAACTAATTATAACGAAGCCATTATACTAGCACACACTCAGTGTACCTAGTGGCATCCTATACGTGGCTATTGGACTTTGCTATAGTCCCACTAGTGCCAAGACATTTGCAGAGCGCATCTGCCTGCGTTGCACACTACAACAAATTATAAGGAAGCCATTATACTAGCAAACACTCAGTGTACCTAGTGGCATCCTATACGTGGCTATTGGACTTTGCTATAGTCCCACTAGTGCCAAGACATTTGCAGAGCGCATCTGCCTGCGTTGCACACTCCAACTAATTATAACGAAGCCATTATACTAGCACACACTCAGTGTACCTAGTGGCATCCTATACGTGGCTATTGGACTTTGCTATAGTCCCACTAGGGCCAAGACATTTGCAGAGCACATCTGCCTGCATTGCACACTCCAAGTTTTTTAAACTAAGCAATTTTACTAGCAAACACTCAGTGTACCTAGTGGCATCCTATACGTGGCTATTGGACTTTGCTATAGTCCCACTAGTGCAAAGACATTAGCAGAGCACATCTGCCTGCATTGCACACTCCAAGTTTTTTAAACTCAGCCATTATACTAGCAAACACTCAGTGTACCTAGTGGCATCCTATACGTGGCTATTGGACTTTGCTATAGTCCCACTAGTGCCAAGACATTTGCAGAGCGCATCTGCCTGCGTTGCACACTCCAACAAATTATAACGAAGCCATTATACTAGCAAACACTCAGTGTACCTAGTGGCATCCTATACGTGGCTATTGGACTTTGCTATAGTCCCACTAGTGCCAAGACATTTGCAGAGCGCATCTGCCTGCGTTGCACACTCCAACTAATTATAACGAAGCCATTATACTAGCACACACTCAGTGTACCTAGTGGCATCCTATACGTGGCTATTGGACTTTGCTATAGTCCCACTAGTGCCAAGACATTTGCAGAGCGCATCTGCCTGCGTTGCACACTACAACAAATTATAACGAAGCCATTATACTAGCAAACACTCAGTGTACCTAGTGGCATCCTATACGTGGCTATTGGACTTTGCTATAGTCCCACTAGTGCCAAGACATTTGCAGAGCGCATCTGCCTGCGTTGCACACTCCAACTAATTATAACGAAGCCATTATACTAGCAAACACTCAGTGTACCTAGTGGCATCCTATACGTGGCTATTGGACTTTGCTATAGTCCCACTAGTGCCAAGACATTTGCAGAGCGCATCTGCCTGCGTTGCACACTCCAACTAATTATAACGAAGCCATTATACTAGCACACACTCAGTGTACCTAGTGGCATCCTATACGTGGCTATTGGACTTTGCTATAGTCCCACTAGTGCCAAGACATTTGCAGAGCGCATCTGCCTGCGTTGCACACTCCAACTAATTATAACGAAGCCATTATACTAGCACACACTCAGTGTACCTAGTGGCATCCTATACGTGGCTATTGGACTTTGCTATAGTCCCACTAGTGCCAAGACATTTGCAGAGCGCATCTGCCTGCGTTGCACACTACAACAAATTATAACGAAGCCATTATACTAGCAAACACTCAGTGTACCTAGTGGCATCCTATACGTGGCTATTGGACTTTGCTATAGTCCCACTAGTGCCAAGACATTTGCAGAGCGCATCTGCCTGCGTTGCACACTACAACAAATTATAACGAAGCCATTATACTAGCAAACACTCAGTGTACCTAGTGGCATCCTATACGTGGCTATTGGACTTTGCTATAGTCCCACTAGTGCCAAGACATTTGCAGAGCGCATCTGCCTGCGTTGCACACTACAACAAATTATAACGAAGCCATTATACTAGCAAACACTCAGTGTACCTAGTGGCATCCTATACGTGGCTATTGGACTTTCCTATAGTCCCACTAGTGCCAAGACATTTGCAGAGCGCATCTGCCTGCGTTGCACACTCCAACTAATTATAACGAAGCCATTATACTAGCACACACTCAGTGTACCTAGTGGCATCCTATACGTGGCTATTGGACTTTGCTATAGTCCCTCTAGTGCCAAGACATTTGCAGAGCGCATCTGCCTGCGTTGCACACTCCAACTAATTATAACGAAGCCATTATACTAGTAAACACTCAGTGTACCTAGTGGCATCCTATACGTGGCTATTGGACTTTGCAATAGTCCCACTAGTGCAAAGACATTAGCAGAGCACATCTGCCTGCATTGCACACTCCAAGTTTTTTAAACTCAGCCATTATACTAGCAAACACACAGTGTACCTAGTGG
Source organism: Anomaloglossus baeobatrachus (assembly GCF_048569485.1). Lineage (NCBI taxonomy): Eukaryota > Metazoa > Chordata > Amphibia > Anura > Aromobatidae > Anomaloglossus > Anomaloglossus baeobatrachus. Next base: position 363,386,633 of record NC_134357.1, read on the forward strand.
CATCCTATACGTGGCTATTGGACTTTGCTATAGTCCCTCTAGTGCCAAGACATTTGCAGAGCGCATCTGCCTGCGTTGCACACTCCAACTAATTATAACGAAGCCATTATACTAGTAAACACTCAGTGTACCTAGTGGCATCCTATACGTGGCTATTGGACTTTGCTATAGTCCCACTAGTGCCAAGACATTTGCAGAGCACATCTGCCTGCGTTGCACACTCCAACTAATTATAACGAAGCCATTATACTAGCAAACACTCAGTGTACCTAGTGGCATCCTATACGTGGCTATTGGACTTTGCTATAGTCCCACTAGTGCCAAGACATTTGCAGCACGTCTGCCTGCGTTGCACACTCCATTGAATTATAACTAAGTTACATTGTCAGGGATATTTATTCTTTATTATTCTGCTGTTAATAAAGCTAGACCACCACTGCAATCTTCACCACCTCTCAATTTTTACTACCACATTTTCAGTCCACAATCTTGTCGCAATCAACATGAGTGGCAAAATGACAGATGCTGGTGGAAAGGGGAAGAGGCGTGGTGGAAAAGGCAAAAAATGTTTTGTCAGTGGGGAAGGTGGCAAAGCTCCATTATCATCTGCTGAAGATAGACCATCTACTAGCAAAAGTAAGATGTCTACTACTTATTGTGGACAATCCGATGTGCTCCCTTTTTTACGGACACGAACAAGAGGAACAAAGGTAGATGATGGGCAAAAAAGGAAAATGCTTGAATGGATCTCAAGTGGTCCAACAAGTGCCCTCTCAGCCACTTCAAGTACCGCATCCAAAAAACACCATTCCTCTGAGTTGTCATCCCAATCACACTTGATTTCTCCCAGCTCTGAAGTCTCCATCAGCCCTGCACAGTATGGTGGAACTGAGATGGCTGAGTCTGCAGAGCTGTTCAGTCACACTATAGCCTGGGAATCAGAGGTCTGCTCCCAAGCTACAGTGAGTACAGAACAGGAAATGGTCTGCAGTGATGCCCAGAACCTTTGTGACTCAGATTCAGGCCGTGAGGACCAAGTTTCTGAGCATAATGTTGACCCTTTGTCACAAACTGTAACACCTGTGGTTATAGACAATGAGGAACATACTGATGAAGATGAGACGCAGATACCCGATTGGGATGACAACTTAAATATTCGGTCAGGGCAAGAAGAGGCTCGGTCTGAGGGGGAGGGGAGTGCAAACCCAACAATTGATGATGACGTTCTAGATCCCACCTACTGTCAACCCCCAGTCAGGCACTCGAGGAGGTCAACAGAGGCGGTGGAGGAGGATGCAACCGACGACGAAGTTACCTTGCGCCTTCCTGGACAAAGTCGGAGCACTGGTAGCACGTCTACAACTGCATCCTCAGCCACCACTCTGCCTATGAGCATTATTTGGGGTGGATCAACAGGTCGCATGGCCTCTAAGCCTTGCCTAGCCTGGGCCTTTTTTCACATCGAAAAAGATCGCCCAACTCATGTGATATGTAACATTTGTCATGATTCTGTTAGTAAAGGTCAAAACCTCAGCAGTTTGACAACTTCTTCCATGAATCGTCACATGAATAAATATCATAAGTCCCGGTGGGAAGCTCACCGTGCTGCAATGCCGGCTAGCGGAGCGAACCATCCACCGCCCGCCCCTTCCAGTGCATCCGCGCGCTCTTCATCTTCTAGGACTGTGGGGACAGCTGTCACACCTGTTTTTCCACGCAAAACTTCCACCACTGTAACCGCAACAGGCAGTTTGCTTGTAAGGTCGTCAGTTGGTTTGGAAGGGGAAACAAGTGAGTGTGTACAGCTCTCTCAGACATCGATAGCACCAACGTTGGATGAAGGCAACATCATGTCTCCGCCTGCACTTTCCTCACAAACCTGCATTTTTCCAGGGACACCCTACTCAACACCGTCTACACACAGCAGCCAGATCTCTGTCCCTCAGATGTGGTCAAATAAAAGGCCACTTCCTCCGACCCATGACAAAGCTAAGAGGTTGACTCTATCCCTCTGTAAGCTGTTGGCTACCGAAATGCTGCCTTTCCGCCTAGTGGACACACAGGATTTTAGAGACCTTATGTCTGTCGCTGTGCCCCAGTACCAGATGCCTAGTCGCCACTACTTCTCTAAGAAAGGTGTGCCCGCGCTACACCAGCATGTCGCACACAACATCACCGCTTCCTTGAGAAACTCTGTGTGTGAACGGGTGCATTTCACCACCGATACTTGGACCAGTAAGCATGGACAGGGACGTTACATGTCGCTGACTGGGCACTGGGTAACTATGGTGATAGATGGTGAAGGGTCTGCTGCACAAGTCTTGCCGTCCCCACGACTTGTGTGTCAATCCTCTGTCTGTCCAAGTTCCGCCACAGCTTCTGCATCCTCCACCTCATCTGGGTCCTCCACCTCCGCCCCAAGCCTGCCTGGTCAGGCCACCAGCGTTCTCACTGCGCAGAAGGAATCACGCACGCCTCATTACTATGCTGGCAGCCGAGCGCAACGGCATCAGGCGGTCTTTAGCTTGACATGTCTTGGTAATAAGAGTCACACAGCTGAGGAGTTGTGGTCAGCTCTGCGGTCCGAGTTTAATAAATGGTTGTCTCCACTCAACCTGCAGCCTGGTAAGGCCGTGTGCGACAATGCTGCAAACCTGGGTGCGGCCCTTCGCCTGGGCAAGGTGACACACGTACCTTGTATGGCTCACGTGTTGAACCTTGTCGTGCAGCAATTTTTAACACACTATCCCGGCCTAGATGGCCTTCTGAACAGGGCACGAAAACTGTCTGCTCACTTCCGGCGTTCAAGCGCCGCAGCTGAGCGACTTGCATCGCTCCAGAAGTCTTTCGGCCTGCCGGTTCATCGCCTGAAATGCGATGTGGCGACACGCTGGAATTCAACTCTACACATGTTACAGCGACTGTGGCAGCACCGCAGAGCCCTGGTGCAATACGTCATGACGTATAGCCTGGGCCAACGAGATGCAGAGGTGGGGCAGATCACCCTGATGGAGTGGTCTCAGATCAAGGACCTATGCACCCTTCTGCACAGTTTCGACATGGCGACGAATATGTTTAGCTCTGACAATGCCATTATCAGCATGACGATTCCAGTCATTTACATGCTGGAGCACACGCTAAACACTATTCGGAGTCAAGGGGTGGGACAACATGAAGGGGAGGAACTACAGGAGGATTCATATGTGCAAGGGACAACAACATCACCAAGATCCAGACGTTCATCATCACCAACGCAGCAGGCATGGGACCATGGGGAACAGGGATCGACAAGGGCGCATAGTAGCAGGCGAAATGTTGAGCAAGGTGCAGGAGAACATGAAGAAATGGAGGACGAACTGTCCATGGACATGGAAGACTCAGCGGATGAGGGAGACCTTGGTCAAATTTCAGTTGAAAGAGGTTGGGGGGAGATGTCAGAGGAAGAAAGAACGGTTAGCACCTCTATGCCACAAACACAGCGTGGACTTGGTCCGCATGGCTGCGCAAGACACATGAGTGCCTTCTTGTTGCACTACCTCCAACATGACAGTCGTATTGTCAAAATTAGAAGTGATGATGACTACTGGATTGCCACACTATTAGATCCCCGGTACAAGTCCAAATTTTGTGACATAATTCCAGCCATAGAAAGGGACGCAGGTATGCAGGAGTATCAGCAGAAGCTGTTACTCGATCTTAGCTCGGCTTTTCCACCAAACAACCGTGCAGGTGCAGGGAGGGAATCTCCCAGTTGTAACTTGACAAACATGGGACGGTCTCGTCATCTTCACCAGTCTACCCGTACCAGTAGGACCGTATCTGGTGCCGGTAACAGCAATTTTATGGAATCTTTTCATAATTTTTTTAGACCCTCTTTTGCAAGGCCACCAGAGACAACAAGTCTGACACATACTCAACGGCTGGAGAGGATGATACAGGAGTATCTCCAAATGAACATCGATGCCATGACTGTGCAACTGGAGCCTTGCTCCTTTTGGGCTTCAAACATAGAAAAATGGCCAGAGCTCTCCAGTTACGCCTTGGAGATTTTGTCGTGTCCAGCTGCCAGCGTTGTCTCTGAACGTGTATTCAGTGCTGCTGGGTGTGTGCTGACAGATAAGTGCACGCGTCTGTCCAGTGACAATGTGGACATACTGACGTTCATCAAAATGAACAAGTCATGGATCCAGAAGGAATTTACTACCCCTGTGTCATCCTGGGGAGAGTAAATGCTTGTGGATTTGGAATGTGCTTGATGCAAATCAAAACATCCTGTTTGCAACTAGGGCCCAAGTGCTGCCACTGATGGGGTGGGTGTCTGTGTGGCCCAATTTTTGGAAAAAAGGGAGACTCCGCTTGGAGTAACCCTTGCTTGCTGTGTTTTTAAAAGAAGCCAAGATGAACAGAGCTGGGATCAGGAAAGACTTTGCTACCTACCCCGGTGTCATCCTGGGGACGGATAAGAATGGCGTATTTTTGAATGTGCTTGATGCAAATCAAAACATCCTGTTTGCAACTAGGGCCCAAGTGCTGCCACTGATGGGGTGGGTGTCTGTGTGGCCCAATTTTTGGAAAAAAAGGGAGACTCCGCTTGGAGTAACCCTTGCTTACATTGTTTTTAAAAGAAGCCAAGATGAACAAGTCATGGATCAGCAAAGACTTTATCTACGTACCCCGGTGTCATCCTGGGGACGGATAAGAATGGCGTATTTTTGAATGTGCTTGATGCAAATCAAAACATCCTGTTTGCAACTAGGGCCCAAGTGCTGCCACTGATGGGGTGGGTGTCTGTGTGGCCCAATTTTTGGAAAAAAAGGGAGACTCCGCTTGGAGTAACCCTTGCTTACATTGTTTTTAAAAGAAGCCAAGATGAACAAGTCATGGATCAGCAAAGACTTTATCTACGTACCCCGGTGTCATCCTGGGGACGGATAAGAATGGCGTATTTTTGAATGTGCTTGATGCAAATCAAAACATCCTGTTTGCAACTAGGGCCCAAGTGCTGCCACTGATGGGGTGGGTGTCTGTGTGGCCCAATTTTTGGAAAAAAAGGGAGACTCCGCTTGGAGTAACCCTTGCTTACATTGTTTTTAAAAGAAGCCAAGATGAACAAGTCATGGATCAGCAAAGACTTTATCTACGTACCCCGGTGTCATCCTGGGGACGGATAAGAATGGCGTATTTTTGAATGTGCTTGATGCAAATCAAAACATCCTGTTTGCAACTAGGGCCCAAGTACTGCCACTGATGGGGTGGGTGTCTGTGTGGCCCAATTTTTGGAAAAAAGGGAGACTCCGCTTGGAGTAACCCTTGCTTGCTGTGTTTTTAAAAGAAGCCAAGATGAACAGAGCTGGGATCAGGAAAGACTTTGCTACCTACCCCGGTGTCATCCTGGGGACGGATAAGAATGGCGTATTTTTGAATGTGATTGATGCAAATCTAGCTGTGAAGTGTACAACTGGGGCACAACTGCTGCCACTGAAGGGGTGGGTGTGTGTGGGCCCAATTTTTGGAAAAAAGGGAGACTCCGCTTGGAGTAACCCTTGCTTGCTGTGTTTTTAAAAGAAGCCAAGATGAACAGAGCTGGGATCAGGAAAGACTTTGCTACCTACCCCGGTGTCATCCTGGGGACGGATAAGAATGGCGTATTTTTGAATGTGCTTGATGCAAATCAAAACATCCTGTTTGCAACTAGGGCCCAAGTGCTGCCACTGATGGGGTGGGTGTCTGTGTGGCCCAATTTTTGGAAAAAAAGGGAGACTCCGCTTGGAGTAACCCTTGCTTGCTGTGTTTTTAAAAGAAGCCAAGATGAACAGAGCTGGGATCAGGAAAGACTTTGCTACCTACCCCGGTGTCATCCTGGGGACGGATAAGAATGGCGTATTTTTGAATGTGCTTGATGCAAATCAAAACATCCTGTTTGCAACTAGGGCCCAAGTGCTGCCACTGATGGGGTGGGTGTCTGTGTGGCCCAATTTTTGGAAAAAAAGGGAGACTCCGCTTGGAGTAACCCTTGCTTACATTGTTTTTAAAAGAAGCCAAGATGAACAAGTCATGGATCAGCAAAGACTTTATCTACGTACCCCGGTGTCATCCTGGGGACGGATAAGAATGGCGTATTTTTGAATGTGCTTGATGCAAATCAAAACATCCTGTTTGCAACTAGGGCCCAAGTGCTGCCACTGATGGGGTGGGTGTGTGTGTGGCCCAATTTTTGGAAAAAAGGGAGACTCCGCTTGGAGTAACCCTTGCTTGCTGTGTTTTTAAAAGAAGCCAAGATGAACAGAGCTGGGATCAGGAAAGACTTTGCTACCTACCCCGGTGTCATCCTGGGGACGGATAAGAATGGCGTATTTTTGAATGTGCTTGATGCAAATCAAAACATCCTGTTTGCAACTAGGGCCCAAGTGCTGCCACTGATGGGGTGGGTGTCTGTGTGGCCCAATTTTTGGAAAAAAAGGGAGACTCCGCTTGGAGTAACCCTTGCTTACATTGTTTTTAAAAGAAGCCAAGATGAACAAGTCATGGATCAGCAAAGACTTTATCTACGTACCCCGGTGTCATCCTGGGGACGGATAAGAATGGCGTATTTTTGAATGTGCTTGATGCAAATCAAAACATCCTGTTTGCAACTAGGGCCCAAGTGCTGCCACTGATGGGGTGGGTGTCTGTGTGGCCCAATTTTTGGAAAAAAGGGAGACTCCGCTTGGAGTAACCCTTGCTTGCTGTGTTTTTAAAAGAAGCCAAGATGAACAGAGCTGGGATCAGGAAAGACTTTGCTACCTACCCCGGTGTCATCCTGGGGACGGATAAGAATGGCGTATTTTTGAATGTGCTTGATGCAAATCTAGCTGTGAAGTGTACAACTGGGGCACAACTGCTGCCACTGAAGGGGTGGGTGTGTGTGGGCCCAATTTTTGGAAAAAAGGGAGACTCCGCTTGGAGTAACCCTTGCTTGCTGTGTTTTTAAAAGAAGCCAAGATGAACAGAGCTGGGATCAGGAAAGACTTTGCTACCTACCCCGGTGTCATCCTGGGGACGGATAAGAATGGCGTATTTTTGAATGTGCTTGATGCAAATCAAAACATCCTGTTTGCAACTAGGGCCCAAGTGCTGCCACTGATGGGGTGGGTGTCTGTGTGGCCCAATTTTTGGAAAAAAAGGGAGACTCCGCTTGGAGTAACCCTTGCTTACATTGTTTTTAAAAGAAGCCAAGATGAACAAGTCATGGATCAGCAAAGACTTTATCTACGTACCCCGGTGTCATCCTGGGGACGGATAAGAATGGCGTATTTTTGAATGTGCTTGATGCAAATCAAAACATCCTGTTTGCAACTAGGGCCCAAGTGCTGCCACTGATGGGGTGGGTGTCTGTGTGGCCCAATTTTTGGAAAAAAGGGAGACTCCGCTTGGAGTAACCCTTGCTTGCTGTGTTTTTAAAAGAAGCCAAGATGAACAGAGCTGGGATCAGGAAAGACTTTGCTACCTACCCCGGTGTCATCCTGGGGACGGATAAGAATGGCGTATTTTTGAATGTGCTTGATGCAAATCAAAACATCCTGTTTGCAACTAGGGCCCAAGTGCTGCCACTGATGGGGTGGGTGTCTGTGTGGCCCAATTTTTGGAAAAAAAGGGAGACTCCGCTTGGAGTAACCCTTGCTTACATTGTTTTTAAAAGAAGCCAAGATGAACAAGTCATGGATCAGCAAAGACTTTATCTACGTACCCCGGTGTCATCCTGGGGACGGATAAGAATGGCGTATTTTTGAATGTGCTTGATGCAAATCAAAACATCCTGTTTGCAACTAGGGCCCAAGTGCTGCCACTGATGGGGTGGGTGTCTGTGTGGCCCAATTTTTGGAAAAAAAGGGAGACTCCGCTTGGAGTAACCCTTGCTTACATTGTTTTTAAAAGAAGCCAAGATGAACAAGTCATGGATCAGCAAAGACTTTATCTACGTACCCCGGTGTCATCCTGGGGACGGATAAGAATGGCGTATTTTTGAATGTGCTTGATGCAAATCAAAACATCCTGTTTGCAACTAGGGCCCAAGTGCTGCCACTGATGGGGTGGGTGTCTGTGTGGCCCAATTTTTGGAAAAAAGGGAGACTCCGCTTGGAGTAACCCTTGCTTGCTGTGTTTTTAAAAGAAGCCAAGATGAACAGAGCTGGGATCAGGAAAGACTTTGCTACCTACCCCGGTGTCATCCTGGGGACGGATAAGAATGGCGTATTTTTGAATGTGCTTGATGCAAATGTAGCTGTGAAGTGTACAACTGGGGCACAAGTGCTGCCACTGAAGGGGTGGGTGTGTGTGTGGCCCAATTTTTGGAAAAAAGGGAGACTCCGCTTGGAGTCACCTTGCGGTGTTTTACATGATTTTAGAAGGGCGTGCCATGCCTATATCTGTGTGTCCTCCTCTTTTTCCTTGTCCAGCTGTTTTGTTTTCGCATGAGTATATGTCCTTGTCACTTTCCAATGTGTTTGAGTTGTTTGTCACCTTTAGGACACCTTTGAGGGTGTTTTCTAGGTGTTTTTCTGTGTTTGTGATTGCCTGCCATTGTTTCCTATGCAGTTCGAGTTCGGTTCGTCGAACGTTCGACGAACCGAACTCGAACGGGAGGTCCGTTCGGCGAACCAACCTCGAGCCGAACCGCGACCGGTTCGCTCATCTCTATTTAATATCCACAGGTTTTTTGGAGAGTAACTGTAAAATGGGAGGTTACATTTTCCCGTCAAAACATAGTCTATGACATTCCCTGAGTCACATGGGGTGTCTGTGCAAAATTTCATGATTGTAAATGTGACGGTGCGGATTCCTTTAGCAGACGTCCACACATACACACATACACTCAGCTTTATATATTAGATGTGTGTATCATAGAAGCAGTAGCTGTCACTCCTCTGTTGAATTCAATAGAAGAAAAGCACCACCCCAGCTCAATCCTTTTTCATGGCTTCTAGGAACCCGTAGAGTCTGTCCCCTCTTTATAGATAACAGACATTTTACCTGTAGTCACCCTTTAGCCTCCATCACTGTTTATAGCTTTCACAAGGCTGCTATCTAGTGGTGCAATATCTGTGCATTTGGGGACACTTAATTTTGCCCAGTGTCTTCCTTTGTCTAAAACTGGTACTGCACACATGCTGTGTATACAAGTGCATCTCAAAATTGAACATGGACAAAACAGAATTCATTGTCTTTCCCCCCCATCACTCAACTCCCCCACCTGACATATCCATCAATGTCAATGGCTGCCCACTCTCCCCGGTCCCTCGTGCTCGCTGCCTGGGAGTATTCCTAGACTCTGATCTCTCTTTCAAGCCAGACATCCAAGCCCTCTTCACCTCCTGCCACCTCCAACTTAAAAATATTTCACGGATCCAAACACTCCTTTCCCAAGAAGCTGCAAAAACATTAGTACATGCCCTTATTCTCTCCCGCCTGGATTATTGCAATCTCCTGCTCTGTGGCCTCCCTTCTAACAGTCTCACACCCCTACAATCTATTCTAAACTATGCTGCCCGACTAATCCACCTGTCCCCCCGCTACTCCCCGACCTCTCCTCTCTGCCAATCCCTTCACTGGCTTCCCATTGCCCAACGACTCCACTTCAAAACCCTAACCATGACCTACAAAGCCATCCACAACCTGTCTCCTCCTTACATCTCTGACCTAGTGTCCCGGTACTTACCTGCTTGTAACCTTCGATCCTCTCAAGATCTCCTTCTCTGCTCCCCTCTCATGTCCTCTTCCCACCATGGCATCCAAGATTTCTCCCGTGCCTCCCCCATACTCTGGAATGCTCTGCCACAACACATCAGACTCTCGCCTACCTTGACAGGCTTCAAAAGGAACCTGAAGACCCACCTCTTCCGACAAGCCTACAACCTGCTGTAACCCTCAGTCTGATGCAACGCCGCACAATCATCTCTACCCTCACCTACTGTATCCTCACCTATCCCTTGTAGACTGTGAGCCCTCGTGGGCAGGGACCTCTATTCTCCTGTACCTGTCTGTGTCTTGTATTGTTTATGATTATTGTACTTGCCCTATTATGTATACCCCTTTCACATGTAAAGCGCCATGGAATTGATTGCGCTATAATAATAAATAATAATAATAATAAATTAGAATATCATCAAAAAGTTAATTTATTTCGGTAATTCAATACAAAAAGGGAAACGCATATATTATATGGTCATTATAAACTGACTCATCTGTTTCAAGTGTTTATTTCTGTTAATGTTGATGATTATGGTTTACAGTGAATGAAAACACATCATTCATTATATCAGAAAATTAGAATAATTACCACAAAACACCTTCAAAGGCTTTCTAAATGTTTAAAATGGTCCCTTAGTCTGGATCAGTAGGCTATACAATCATGGTGAAGACTGCTGACTTGACAGATGTTCAGAAGGCAGTCACTAACACACTCCACAAGGAGGATAAGCCAAAAAAGGTAATTGCGCCAGAAGCTGACTGTTTACAGAGTGCTGTATACAAGCATATTAATGGAAAGTTGAGTGGAAGAGAATAGTGTGGTAGAAAAGGGTGCACAAGCAACTAGGATAACCGCAGCATTGATAGGATTGTTAAGAAAAGGCCATTCAAAAATTTGGGGGAGAGGACTCACAAGGAGTGGACTGCTGCTGCAGTCAGTGCTTCAAGAGCCACCACACACAGACGTATCCAGGACATGGGCTACGAGTGTCGCATTCCTTGTGTTAAGTCATTCATGACCAATAGATAACACCAGAAGCGTCTTACCTCGGCCAAGGAGAAAAAGAACTGGACTGTTGATCAGTGGTCCAAGATGTTTTCAGATAAAAGTACATTTTTCATTTTATTTGGATAACAAGGTCCCAGAGTCTGGAGGAAGAGTGGAGAGGCCACAATCCAAGCTGCTTGAGGTCTAGTGTGAAGTTTCCACAATCAGTGATGGTTTGGGGAGCCATATCATCTGCTGGTGTAAGTCCACTGTTTTTTATCAAGACCAAAGTCAGCGCAGCCGTCTACCAGGAAATTTTTGAGCACTTCATGCTTTCTTCTGCTGACAAGCTTTTTGGAGATGGAAATTTCTTTTTCCAGCAGGACTTGGCACCTGTCCACACTGCCAAAAGTACAAATACCTGGTTTAATAACCACAGTATCACTCTGCTTGATTGGCCAGCAAACTCGCCTGACCTAAACCCTATAGAGAATCTACAGAATATTGTCAAGAGGAAGATGAGAGACACCAGACCCAACAATGTAATTCATGCAAAAGGAGCCCCGACCAAGTATTGAATATATACTCTGTACAGACTTTTCAGTAGGCCAACATTTCTGAGTTTAAAATATTTTTTTCAGTTAGTCTTATATAATCTAATTTTCTAAGATAATGACTTTGGGTTTTCATTGGCTGTAAGCCATAATCATCAACATTAACAGAAATAAATATTTGAAATAGATCACTCTGTGTGTAATGACTTTATATAATATATGAGTTTCCCTTTTTGTATTGAATTACTGAAATAAAATAACTTTTGGAGGATATTCTGATTCATTGAGATGCATTTGTATGTTCATTGAAAGTGGAGAGCACTCCCCAAAGATTGAACTTGAGGTGGAGTGGCTATAAGCCTCAGGGTCTAATGTAGTAGCAGGCTCTTCGTGAAAATTGCCTGCTTTTTCTTAATGCGCCTGTAGGGAATCCGGTGCACAGCTTTTATAGGCCTCAGTAGCAGTGCTGCAATATCCTTATATCCTAGTAAGAGCTTCTTATATCTCTTTGTTGCTTTACAGGGGCAAAATAGTTATATTATGTTAGTACAAGATAGTCTCATAATGCTCAAAAAAAGGCTGAAGCATAGATGGCACTAGGGGGTAGCAGTGAAAGCTATAAGGTACAAGGGAGCAACTCATGTCATGACAGTCCCAGTGCCTGCCCTTTATTCTCTCCTCTTCCTTACAGCAATGTGACCTGCAGGTGAGGAGAAAGTAAAGACCTACCGCAGAGTGCCGCAACAATAATTCTCGTGCTAAGCAATGAGACAGTCCGGGTGTTCAGCGAGTCCAGTCAGTCGTCTGTCTACTTACTTAACCTTATAATTCTATACACTGAGAAGCTTCATCCCTGTGGAAGGGGCCTTATTAGATTCAGCCTCTTTACCAAGAACACGTTATCTTGTGTCTGCTCGTTCCACAGCTCATGTATGTGAAGCGAGGGTGGCGGGGGAGGTCGGCATAAGCAAGCATGTAAGTTTCAGTACCCCGGCACATTGCTTTTCAATGAGAGGTTTGAGTGGGTATGTGCTGGGGTTGTTTCTCTGGTTACCTCCAGGTCACTCCTGTTGCATTCCTCACCCAGTCAATGGGAGGCACGGATAAGGATGGCAGACACACTCTTAAAAACAAGGCAGTCTTTACTTGGCATAACACTTGTGAATTGGACGCGGCAGGCAGAACATTTCATTTTATCTTCTGCATAGTATAGAGCCACAAACATAATACTGGCGACCGCACTTTCTTGTGAACGGTTTTCTGGCCTGCAAGATATGCTAGTCCTCTTTCTTCCTAGGACACCAGAACTCACAGGTCAATACGTTTCGTGGGGTTGCTGGCCCACTGCCACAGACGGTGATCCCCTTTCAAGACTCGCTCCTAGAACTGCTGTCTCTTCACTGCATTCTCAGCTGGGCAGCACCATCACTTCACCGGGTCCACCAAAGCCTGAGCAACACTGTATTAACTCGATTCTCTATTCTGGTCTACTCTAACCTGCTGCCTCTATGGTCGATGTCGCCTCAATTAGTTTCCTTTTTTAATATCTTGCTGCTCTCCTTTCTAGTGTTCCCCCACAGCAACATACCACTCTCTCCACTCTGCTACATCTGCTGTTCCTACTTCCCTGCTATTCTTTTATTCACTCAAACAAGGGAATGCTCCACACTATATCTCCTCACTGTGGGCCTCTCAATCCTGTTCTATACCTGAGATCTCAGCTTCCCCTTCTAGCTAGGGAGCACAGGACTGAAGATACTAGTAGAGATGGGTGTGTCGCCCAGGGAAGGAGGGTTACTTGGTCGCGGGTGGTTGCAAATGGGGATGTCACTCTGGTGGCCATTGCCCGGTCCTGTGTCCTGTAGCTCCTTTTGTAAAAGGGGTATTTACAGGGGTGATTAGACTTAATGTTCATGACGCCACCTGCGGGTTGCGGTTAATGATGGAGAACCGCCGCTGCTGAATGTAGGTTCTCCCAGAGCTGGTGGTGGTTGCAGTAATGGTGTTAGGCCCTTCGCAGGTAGGGCCGTGCCTGGGAGATGTGACAGGGTAATAACGGAGACCATACCAGGTTGTCTTGAACAGTCTCTACTCACTCAGGCCCTTGGATTACTGGTTCAGGTCCCTTGGAGTATCAGTGCCAACGTAGTGACCCAGGTTGCTCTGTCCCCGGCACTCTCTGTTGGTTGGGTCCCCGTAGCGTGGAGCATTTGGGGCCCGACTGTCCCTTTTGGAGGTACAGTCTCCTTCTCCGTACGGCGGGCAGTGTGGACCCTGTGGAGAGGTAAGTGTCCAAACCCCGATCCTAGTTTACTGCTGATGCCCCCGGATTTTTTGGTTCGGTAAAGTCCATGAAGGTGCCCTCACCGGGCAGGTATTTATCAAGCCATATAGAACTGGCCCCTGATCTAGGGCCCTGTGCGTGCTCCGGTCCCAGTGGTACTTGTCCGTACCCACCCTGGCAACCTCTCTCCCATGCCCCCGGGGTCACCGCTGCACGGACCCAGCTCCGGCATGTCCGCACACCTCTCTGTGTGCTTCACTTCTCTAAACTGACTGATGACCCCTCCCACCAGGCTGGCTAATCCTGGGACTCATTACTTCCATGGCGACCATCCCCTTACATGGTTAACCCGCTATGCCCGATGTGGAGTGGAGAACTAGGATTTTGGTTGTGCTGTGGTAGTATCGGCACTGGTACTCCAGGTTCCAGGGGGTAGGTCCTGCATCCCCAAGAGAATGCAGTTCCTTGTAGTGCCCTGAGTGGCTCAGGAGCTTTACATGGGCAGTCTGGCTCTTTTTGGTGATCCGATTCCCATGGCTCCGCTCACCAAGAATAGCCGGCTCTTTCGGATCGTTCATGAATCCATATAAAATTGCGTTCACTATAGGTGAATAAATGTTTAAGCTTCTGTCAACATCACCAAAACCACGCCCACTCACAAGGGGCCATTTAAATTGCTGAGCGGGGAGGGTTTTGTTCAAGTAGGCAAGGTTTCGCCCAACAAACACCAAAATTTTATGCCCTGTGAGAGCCGTTAAGAGAATTTAGTGGCTCTCACTGGGGTGCCAATGTAAACAGGTGGACTCCCTGACTTCTGCTCAGTGTGCCTGCTGTGAGCCCTGCACCTACCCTTGCATTGCATTATAGCACATTAACTGTACATTACATTCACTGCAATACAATACAATAAAATGTCTTACTCTATACCGGCTGCTATATGGCCTCGGCGCACACACTTAATAAAATAAAACATCTTAAAATCACATTAATTAAGACATGTCGATCGACATCTTCAGGGGGAGGTCTGTTGCCAACCTTCTCACACCGACTCCTGTCAGTCACAGCAGGGAGCCAGATCTTGGTGTCTGATCGTTTGCGACTGACACATCACTAATACCTAGTGATGGATGGTAGCATGGCACCCTAAGACACATATGGAGAAATCCAACCAACTTACTACTACACACATGAATATACACAATGACATTTTCTGGGGGTTGCAAGTCGCAGTCCACTGCCTTACATATTCTTGACCAGAAACATAACAAATGCTATCTTGTGTTCCCCATGTACTCCTCATAGCCCCCTATCCCACCTTTTTTTCCCCCTATTCCTCCAAAGAGTTTTAAGAGTTTGCAACTCCCACATACTCTACTGCCTCTGGTTCCTCTTTCACCTATAGAGCTCTGCCACTGAGTGTCTCAACCTTACCTGTGAAAGAGTTTTCACCCGTATCTCGGTCACTTGCATGCTCCTCCATAGAGTCTCTGCTAGATTGCCTTACTCCTTGAACACTCTTCTGCCTTTTACTTTCTGATCTCTTAACCCCCTTATTCATACATACTGTTTTGCACCCCAACAGAGCCCCTGTTTACTTATTGATTCTTTCATGCCAATCACAAAGCTTCTCACAGTTTCCTACCACCGAATGTGAAAATTTTCCCTATCAAAGGTTTGGCCAACATCCCCCTCTACCAGTCCCCCAAGACTCCTGACTGTAAACTGACTGGTGGCAGCGTTTGGACTGGGCTTTGTACTAACCAATAGCAGCATTCACATTAGACTTTGTACTGACCATTCACAGCATTGACACTAAGCTGTGGACTGTCCATTCTTAGCAATTACATCATAATGTAGACTGATGAGCTCTGGCATTTACATTAGACATTACAATAGTTGGTTCATTAAATGTCACTCATCTAAAACACCCAATAAGTTTGACCCATATTATAAACTCCTCTTTTGTGGTCCAATGTCTATCTAATATTGGCACAATATATAACTAAATATTTATATACAGTGACATTGTATTGGTTATAAAATGCATACAGCTGCACACTGAAAAGCCAAAAATGTATAAGGGAAAATATGGTACTGCATTACTGCAAAAGAGAGATTTTTTAGTTTATGTATTGGGCAATGCATGTAAGCCCGGAACCAACAGCAAGGTAATCTCAGTAATCCGGGAACCTAAAGCTGGTGTCACACATAACGACGACGACAACGACGTCGCTGCAACGTCACCATATTCTGTGACGTTGCAGCGACCTCAACAGCGACGTCGCTATGTGTGACACATAACAACGATCAGACCCCTGCTGCGAAATCGCTGCTCGCTCCTGAATGCTCCAGGTCATTTTTTGAACGCTGCTATCCCGCTGCGCCATGCTGATAAGCTGATAATCCTTTTGTTTGACACCGCAGCAGGGACGCTACGCTACGTCTGAAACCACACAACGACCGTCGACGTCGCTATGATCGCTACTCCGTCGCTGCTTTTTATAACATGTTTGACAGCTTACTAACGATCATCTATGGTCGCTGCTACGTCACAGAATATGGTGACGTTGCAGCGACGTCGTTGTCGTCGTCGTTATGTGTGACCCCAGCTTAACTTAAGTGCCTCTATCTAGGTTAAATACATCCATGTCTGGGCAAAATGCCACTATCTGGACTGCAAACCTCCATGTATGGGCAGCTAGGCTCCTGCTATAAAGGACTCTGCCCTAAGACCTGGCTGTGTTCATAGCCTTTATAGCAGGAGCCTAGCTGCCCATACGTGGAGGTTTGTAGTCCAAATAGTGGCATTTTGCCCAGACATGGATGTTTTTAACCTAGATAGTGGCATTTAAGTTAGGTTCCCGGATTACAGAGATTACCTTGCCGTTGAAACCGGGCTTACATGCATTTGCCAATACATAAACTAAATATCTCTCTTTTGCAGTACATTTTTGGCTTTTTGGCTTTTTAGTGTGCAACTGTATACATTTTATAGTTACTATGTTTTTTCAGTTAGCACCTATTCACATTTGTTGGATGCGCGGGTCAGTTTATTGTGTGGTTTGCCAGTACCTGGGGCTATACAAGTATTTTGTGCCCCCTAACACATAGACCATTAGAACTACATAAATCTCATCCATCAGACCAATATTGAACATGTATTTATTTTAAGAAAATAATGATGTAATTAGAGTTTGCTCTTTGACCCACTAGATATTTTCTTTTTTAATTGAAATCCAGTTGCTGAATATGGGGGGCATGTTAATTAAAATGAGTTCTTATTGTCGCTACTGCACTCTGCATAGACAGCAACCAAGAATCTTCATTACTAATGCACTAGGAAGATGCTGCAAGGCAGCACAATATTTAGTTATAAAAAAAAATCTGGAATCAGTATCAGTCAGAGATATTGTCCTTGCTTGTCAAGAAAATTTACTTTGTTTTTTTTTTTTTAGTTTTTTTTTAAACTTCTTTCTTTTTGTGAAGAGGAAGTAATTGTTTAAATACTAAAAAAAATTCTCCAAAACTTAACAATTTACCTAGAATTGTCTATCTCACAAAGTGTGTGTCACAAATAAATTGGATTTTTTTTGCACATAATTTTGCACAGGTGCTGGCCGATTGGTTAAGTGGTTACCTAGTATGTCTAATTTTAGCATTTAAAATCAAATGTAATTGGTATTAATTCATTAAAAATTACGATTTAACCTTTTGGCTCATATCGGTGACTAATACTCAACTTTGAAGCTAAATAAGGAAAGAATGCATGCTGTTCCACACCTGTAAATTGATGCCTTAGGCTATGTGCGCACGTTGCGTAAATTCATGCAGTTACGCTGCGCTTTGCAGCGCAGCGTAACTGCATGCGTCCTGCGTCCCCTGCACAGTCTATGGAGATTGTGCAGGGGCCGTGCGCACGTGGCGTCTCAGAGCGCAGTGCTTCGGCTACTGCCGAAGCGCTGCGCAAAAAGAAGTGACATGTCACTTCTTCCGTGCGCTTTGCTGGCAGCTCCTGCTCTGTCTATGGCAGGAGCTGCAGGCAGAGCACACGTTCTCACCGGCACCATGCGCTTCAGAACGGAGCTTTTCAGCTGCGCTCTGAAGCGCACCTTTTCAGTGCTGGGCTAGTACGCAACGTGCGCACATACCCTTACTGTTCCTTTTGTGTGAGTAACATCAGGGTGGTAGCATTGGTGTTTCAGTAACAGAGCTGGAACCATGAAGTAGTCGAGTGGAATTATAACATTGAAGGGTAGAACCATGATGTAACAGACTGAAACTATGATGTTGCAGAGTTGAATCACGGGACTCAAGCACAGCGTAACTGCAGAATGCCAACTACCTGAGTACTAATGTAGTGCTGCAAAGTTTGTAATTTCATAATTTTACCGATGAAAATGTTGGTACAGTACTGTTGCTTTTTCCTATACTCATAGCTATACGGCTAAGGACACATGCCGAGACAAAATGAGCGAGTGGAATGCGATAAAAAATCACATTTCAGTCAGACTCTATGGGGTCACCCCCATGAGCGATTTTTTTCTCAGCCCTCATTGGACCAAAATAAAATTGCAGCATGTGGCGGGTGGATTCCAATTTGCTTTCTCTCGCACTCATACAAGTCTATGGGTGCAAGAGAAACATTGCATTGCACTCGCATTACAGCGGAGTGCAGTGAGCTATACGCATCGGCTGCTAATGGAGCAGATACAGAGATTAGTCTCTCTTTCCTCCCTAGCTGTGTTCCGATTGTAGGATTACATCACAGTGGCATGACACTCGGCTTACACTCCAGCAGAGCTGGAGCAGAGTGTCATGCGATGCACTCGCAATAGTGCTCATGTGGCCCCAGCATAAAGAGGCAAATCCCACTACAGTATACATTAATGGTAGTGTATCAATCAATAAAATTCTAGGTCACAATACAAAAAAAATGAGTTGATTGAATGGTATGGTATGTTTGTTTCAATACAATCAGTAGTTCAGTATGGCATAGCATAGTATATCTTCTGTACCTTGCAGTATTTAACATGCTTCTCTGCTGCTTTTGAATCTTTTGAAATAAAATTGTGGAATTATTTGTGACCAGTGAGTGCTGCATTTTTCTTCTTTCTTGTATAGCTTATGTGGCGTCCCTGACTGTGAGGTGCTACAGGGTACTACATCTAACACCGGATTCCTGGAAGACCAGTGCTGGTAAAACACCACAACACACACACAAACCACGCCCTTTGCCCTCAGACTGGGTAACAGGCTAGAGATGGACTTGACGGGTGGTTACCTATAGGTTGGGATGCATCCAATCCACTACTCAGAAACCTGGGAAGAGGAGGGGCCAGTCAGTGAAATGGACAGACAACGGACATCTTGTCAGAAAGAAATTAACCAGACACCAAGTCAGTCAGAAGTTGACGTGCTGACGGGAAAGTGTGCAGTGACCTACTGAGTAAAAAGGAGTATGGTTGCCAGGAAGAGTACGGTGAAGTACTCACTGGACCGATCACCGACGGGGTACAGAACCCTAGTTCAGGAGGACGCTTTAGGCTCACCTGATAACAATATGCCCGGTGAGGGGACCATCAAGGACCTCACCAACGTTAGTGTCCGTGGCAAAGCATAAGAGAGGGAACTTGGGAACGGGGACAGAGGTCCGACCCAGGAGAGGTTCAAGCTGCCTGCCGTACAGGCCAAGACGGTGACAAAAGGAGAGGACCCTAAAATGCTCCAAGCCACGGGGACCCACTGACTACTACTACAGGGTGCATGGAGGTAAAGCTCACCAGTTCACTACACTAGCACTGCAACAAAGGGAATATCGGATTGGTAAAGACCAGCATGAACTGGGTGACAGCAACTCCAAACCAGTGAGTAAAGCACAAGTTAAACACAGCTTCTGTGTCGTCTAAATTATTCCTACGCCTCTGCACCCATAGATTACAACAACCATCATCCTCTCCTGGGGCCTAGCTTTACTTGTGGTGAGTCATCACATCTAAGCTGCCCAATACCACCAGCCCAAGCAACGAGAAACTTTGCAGCGACGGTTCTCTCCATTTAACCGCACACCGCAAGTGGCATCATGAAAAACTATTTTTATTTTTTTTCCCTTGTTCAAATTCCCCTTTTAAGCGACCCCCAGGGTCACGGAACCGGGCAACAGCCACCCAGTGAACTGTCCCAGTAAATATACTGCCTGGGACCAATTACCCCACAGCCCTGGGGTGCGTCACCTACACATAGTATATTGTGCTATGGCGTATTATAGCATAGAGTACATGGGATGAGCTATATCTGCAATTAATTTTTCATCAAAAGGCCCCGTCACACTAAGCAACATCGCTAGCAACATCGCTGCTAACGAACAACTTTTGTGACGTTGCTAGCGATGTTGCTGTGTGTGACATCCAGCAACAACCTGGCCCCTGCTGTGAGGTCGTTGGTTGTTGCTGAATGTCCTGGGCCATTTTTTAGTTGTTGCTGTCCCGCTGTGAAGCACAGATCGCTGTGTGTGACAGCGAGACAGCAACAACTAAATGTGCAGGCAGCAGGAGCCGGCTTCTGCGGAGGCTGGTAACCAATGTAAACATCGGGTAACCAAGAAGCCCTGTCCTTGGTTACCCAATATTTACCTTTGTTACCAGCCTCCTCCGCTCTCACTGTCAGTGCCGGCTCCTGCTCTGTGCACATGTAGCTGCAGCACACATCGGGTTAATTAACCCGATGTGTGCTGTAACTAGGAGAGCAAGGAGCCAGCGCTAAGCATTGTGCGCTGCTCCCTGCTCTGTGCACATTTAGCTGCAGCACACATCGGGTAATTAACCCGATGTGTGCTGTAACTAGGAGAGCAGGGAGCCAGCGCTAAGCGGTGTGCGCTGCTCCCTGCTCTGTGCACGTGTAGCTCCGTGCGGTGGTAACCAAGGTAAATATCGGGTTGGTTACCCGATATTTACCTTAGTTACCAAGCGCAGCATCTTCCACGCGGCGCTGGGAGCTTGTCACTGGTTGCTGGTGAGCTCACCAGCAACTTGTGTAGCGACGCTCCAGCGATCCCTGCCAGGTCAGGTTGCTGGTGGGATCGCTGGAGCGTCGCAGTGTGACATCTCACCAGCAACCTCCTAGCAACTTACCAGCGATCCCTATCATTGTTGGGATCGCTGGTAAGTTGCTTAGTGTGACTGGACCTAAAGACATCATGTTGACTACAAGCTCCATGTAGGTTCCTAGGTATCTTTAATTAAGTGAAGTAAGCCCTTTACCACCACTGACCATGTGTTCTTCAACAAAGCCTACAAACCGATCATTACCATGGGAGCTGTTATCTGTAACTAGAAGGTGGCCCGATTCTACGCATCGGGTATTCTAGAATTTACGTATTGTGTAGTTCATGTATGATTTTTGTTATATATATATATATATAGATGTTGTTGTGTGTAGTTACCAAGTGTTTGTGTAGGGGCTGTACATGTTCTGGGTGTTGTCTGGGTGTGATGGGGGGTGAGAGCGGTGTTGTATGTGTGTTGCGTGTGTTGCGTTGTTTGTGGAGTGCTGTGTGTCTGTAGCGTTGTGTGTGTGTGTAGCGCGGTTTGTGTGTGTGTGGTGTGTTTTGGGGGGAGGTATGTTTTGTGCAATGTGTGTGTTGTGCGGTATGTGCGTATATTTGTGTGTGCAGCGTTGTCTGTGTGTGGGTGTCTGTGTAGGGCAGTTGTTTGTGGTTCCCAGTGTGTGTGTGTGGTGTGTTGTGCAGTGCGCGCGCGCGTGTGTGTGTGTGTGTTGGGGGGAGGTGTGCACTTCCCATCGTGCTCCATCCCCTATGCAGCGCACTCCCCATCGTGCTCCATCCCCCATGCAGCGCACTCCCTATCATGCTCCATCTCCCATCCTGCGCACTCCCAAACGTGCTCCATCCGCCATGCTGCGCACTCCCAAACGTGCTCCATCCGCCATGCTGCGCACTTCCAAACGTGCTCCATCCGCCATGCTGCGCACTCCCCATCGTGCTCCATCCCCCATGCTGCGCACTCCCAAACGTGCTCCATCCGCCATGCTGCGCACTCCCCATCGTGCTCCATCTCCCATGCTGCGCACTCCCAAACGTGCTCCATCCGCCATGCTGCGCACTCCCAAACGTGCTCCATCCCCTATGCTGCGCACCTTCCATCGTGCTCCATCTCCCATCCTGCGCACTCCCAAACGTGCTCCATCCGCCATGCTGCGCACTCCCAAACGTGCTTCATCCGCCATACTCCGCACTCTCCATCGTGCTCCATCCCCCATGCAGCGCACTCCCCATCGTGCTCCATCCCCTATGCTGCGCACCCCCCATCATGCTCCATCTCCCATCCTGCGCACTCCCAAACGTGCTCCATCCGCCATGCTGCGCACTCCCAAACGTGCTCCATCCGCCATGCTGCGCACTTCCAAACGTGCTCCATCCGCCATGCTGCGCACTCCCCATCGTGCTCCATCCCCCATGCTGCGCACTCCCAAACGTGCTCCATCCGCCATGCTGCGCACTCCCCATCGTGCTCCATCTCCCATGCTGCGCACTCCCAAACGTGCTCCATCCGCCATGCTGCGCACTCCCAAACGTGCTCCATCCCCTATGCTGCGCACCTTCCATCGTGCTCCATCTCCCATCCTGCGCACTCCCAAACGTGCTCCATCCGCCATGCTGCGCACTCCCAAACGTGCTTCATCCGCCATACTCCGCACTCCCCATCGTGCTCCATCCCCCATGCAGCGCACTCCCCATCGTGCTCCATCCCCTATGCTGCGCACCCCCCATCGTGCTCCATCTCCCATGCTGCGCACTCCCAAACGTGCTCCATCTGCCATGCTGCGCACTCCCAAACGTGGTCCATCCGCCATGCTGCGCACTCCCAAACGTGCTCCATCCGCCATACTCCGCACTCCCCATCGTGCTGAATCCCCCATGCTGCGCACTCCCAAATGTGCTCCATCCGCCATGCTGCGCACTCCCAAACGTGCTCCATCCGCCATGCTGCGCACTCCCAAACGTGCTCCATCCGCCATGCTGCGCACTCCCAAACGTGCTCCATCCGCCATGCTGCGCACTCCCAAACGTGCTCCATCCGCCATGCTGCGCACTCCCAAACATGCTCCATCCAACATGCTGCGCACTTCCAAACGTGCTCCATCCGCCATGCTGCGCACTCCCAAACGTGCTCCATCCGCCATGCTGCGCCAGCATCAGCCTCTCTATCCGCAGCATCAGCCTCTCTGCCCGCAGCATCAGCCTCTCTGTCCCCAGCATCAGCCTCTCTGTCCCCAGCATCAGCCTCTCTGTCCCCAGCATCAGCCTCTCTGTCCCCAGCATCAGCCTCTCTGTCCCCAGCATCAGCCTCTCTGTCCCCAGCATCAGCCTCTCTTCTCCCAGCATCAGCCTCTCTCATCCCAGCATCAGCCTCTCTGTCCCCAGCATCAGCCTCTCTGTCCCCAGCATCAGCCTCTCTGTCCCCAGCATCAGCCTCTCCTCTCTGTCCCCAGCATCAGCCTCTCTCCTCCCAGCCTTCCCCAGCATCAGCCTCTCTCCTCCCAGCCTCCCCCAGCATCAGCCTCTCTCCTCTTAGCCTCCCCCAGCATCAGCCTCCCCCAGCATCAGCCTCTCTTCTTCCAGCCTCCCCCAGCATCAGCCTCTCTCCTTCCAGCCTCCCCCAGCATCAGCCTCCCTCTCCCAGCCTTCCCCAGGATCAGCCTCTCTCCTCCCAGCCTCCGTCCTCCCAGCCTTCCCCAGCATCAGCTTTCCCCTCTCAGCCTCCCTCAGCATCAGCCTTCCCCAGCATCAGCCTCTCTCCTCCCAGCCTCAGCCTCTCTCCTTCCAGCCTCTCCCAGCATCAGCCTCTCTCCTTCCAGCCTCCCTCAGCATCAGCCTCCCCTTCCCAGCCTTCCCCTGGATCAGCCTCTCTCCTCCCAGCCTCCTTCCTCCCAGCCTCCTCCTCCCAGCCTCCTTCAGCATCAGCCTTCCCCTCCCAGTCTCCCCCAGCATCAGCCTCCCCCTCCCAGCCTTCCCCAAGATCAGCCTCTCTGCTCCCAGCCTCCTCCAGCACGCCGTGCTCCTCTGGCGACACTCACACACACGATCGCATACACTCACACACACCCGATCCCGACACTCACACACACCCGATCGCATACACTCACACACACAGACACTGACGATATCGCACATACGCGCTCACAGTCACAACATCCGGAGATACCACATGCTTCTGGCCATGTGATCCTCCGTCAGGTCCTGGAAGGTCACAACAGCACAGTATCGAGGCCGAGAAGCAAGCGATATCGCCGGATGCTGTGAGTGTGTGGATGCGATGTGATGTGTGTGTGATGTGTGTGTGATGTGTGTGTGAGGTGTGTGTGAGAGTGAGTGTGAGAGTGAGTGTGAGCTGATGTGTGTATGTGTGTGTGTGTGCGTGTGGATCTTCCGCCGCTACAGGACCTTGATGCGCTTGTAACCATGCCAACGTATCCCGTCCCCCGCTCGCACGGGAGCCCACACCACTCCCGTGCGAGCGGGGGATGGGGGACGGGGGGGGGAGTACAGTACTCACCCCCCTTAACAGCCGTGTCAGTTCGGGGAATGCGCGGGGGGGAGAGGGGGGGGAGTACAGTACTCACCTCCGTGACAGCCGTGTCAGTTCGGGGAATGCGCGGGGGGAGGTGGGCGGGGCCAGAGCTAACGTGCGTTGCGTGAGGGGGGCGGGGCGTGGCGTGGCCGAATTGCCAATGCCTGCAGGGTGCCGGGGCGAGAGGCCAATCTGTGGGGGGGGCGGAGGCTGGGCGAGCGGCTGGCCAATCCGTGTGGGGGCGCAGCCTGGGCGAGCGGCCAATCGGTGTGGGGGGGCGGGGCCATGGCGAGCCCAGCGGCCAATCAGCTTTGTGTCACCGTAAGGACACAATGTCACCGGAAGGACACAATTTTGAAGCATGACAGACAGACAGACAGACAGAATAAGGCAATTATATATATAGATGTTTGTCTAGTCTCCACTGGGATATTGAGAACCTGTATCCCTTATGCCTACACGCATCTGATCTGATTGCTGATATTAGTTTTAATCTCAAATCCATTAGTTCAACATCACTTACAGATTTCATAAAACCTGCAGTTAACCTAAGGGTACTTGCTCACGATGAGTTTCAATTGTATTTTTGATGCTGTGAATTTTCGCTGAGTCAAACATGCAGCATTTTACAGTACAAGCAAAGTGGATGGCGATCAATAGCAATCTTCTGACCACCATGCTTCTTTTTAAACTGCATAAACTAATCTGTGGTACGTTTTTCCAAGCTACAGCATGTCAACTTCTCTTGCCGGTATGCTGAATTGTCTGTGTGGATAGACTTGCATTTGATGTGGAAGCTCTGTAGGTAAAAAATGCACATGCGTTTTTGGTGAGTTTACGAGGTGGAAGCACATAAAAAAATGCATGTAACCTGCACCTAATGATGTCAGTACAAGGAAGAGATTCTGCAGTGTCAAAAACTTAACGTATACTGATCTTGAGAACGTAGCCTTAAATGTTTCTATGGAAGATGTTGGTATATTATCATCGCTATAAACTGATATGTTTTTATAACCCAGAGTTTTAGGTCTTCTGAACTGTGCATTTGTATTTGTTATGTGGCGCCCCTGGGGCTTTAGTCGCCACAGGGTACTGAATCTCACTTAAGGTGCAGTATTTATCCTGGGTAATGAAGAGGTTAATCGCTGGTGTTTAGCACTTATATAACATTCACACAAACAATCAGTTAGTGAGCCAGTCAGTTACACAACTCATGAAGTCAGCCAGCCTGGGAAATTCTCGGTTACCAGGGCAACGGCCTGAGAGGTGGGGCAGCACTGGGGAAGTTGCAGAACACACAGGAAATCACTTTAGAAATGTCTGGGACACAGAACAACATGGTCGTTGGAGAGTGGAGAGAGTGCTTAAGAGCTTCTCCAGCTAGGACCGGTCCAACTGGAAGAGGCAGGAGATGATCAGGTGAGCTGGAGAGACAGAGGAGAAACATGGTTGCTGAGGGGAGAGCTTCATTTCTCCCTCGGAACCGGTGCAGAGCAGGGTGCAGAGCCCTAGGGTGGAACATACTCCATGTTGGACTAAATTTGCAGGACAGGGGGATTGAACGTCCCTCTGGCCACCACCAATTACCGTAGCATAGTGGCACATAGGATCCAGGATCGGGATTACGGTCAGGCCCTACAGCAGATCCGCGTTACCTGCATACAGGACGGTAGCTGAGTTACAAGAACTGGGGTCCCCAAGTAGCTTCAGGCCACGGGGATCCAACACCAAGCACAAGGAGGAAGGTCTCTCAGTTCACAGCACCGGCGTTGACCTTGAACTTACGCGGAATCGGCTGGGGCCCATCACGGCAAAGACCAGTACCCTGAGTGCAGCACCAGAACTTTGAGTAAATAGATCTTGAACTGCACCTGCTGCCTCAGTCTATCATTACCTGTGCCAGTGGCCGACTATCATCCCCATCATCCTCCCTGGGGCCCGTGCCACCTGTAGGGAGCAGAACCATTCTTTCTGCGATACCACCAGCCCCAGAGGACAGCACCCTCAGCGGCGGCTAATCCCTGGCCTGTGGCGTGACGAGACAAATCATCTCAAACTACTATTCCATCATCCTCCCCTTTTTTATTGTACACCTCAGGGCCGCGGAGCCGGGAAGGGCCACCCATGACATTCCCCTGACCCGACATCACTGGCAGGCGACGGGTATATTTAAACCCTGACCCGCGGGTGCTACAATTGCATTGTGTGATATGAAAAAAAAAATAAATTAAAAAAACACAGGGTAACAATATATATATTTAAATACCACATTGTAAAATAGAAAGAAGATGTGACATCTCTATCAGTGCCTGCCCTTCCTGCCTCTCTTCTGTCGCCAAACGACGGCGCACTCTCATTGTGGATGAGGCGATAGTTCTATATTTGTGTCTTCTGATACTTGTAGTCCCATATATAGTGGGAGTAATAGCATTAACTGCTGTGTGGTTTGGGTCGGGCTGCAAGCAATTTAAGATCCTGAAATCCTGCTATCCACTGCCACTGAGATTTAACCTGACCTGTTTCTGTATAACTTGTGCCTTGCTATTCTCAGTGGAAAGTCATGATTTTCTACCTTGGCTTGCCTTTTGATTTTTAGTGCTAGACTCTTGTGTCACTTTCTGGTAGTTTAACATTACTGGTCATCAGCGGTGAGGATTGGCTAACCTTATCTTCATAGAACATCAGCAGTATAAACTGTATCATGTCAGTCAGGACTGTGATGGCTGCATCAAAGGCATAGCATACAATAACATAAAACGTCTAGTGTACATCACCAACATTATGTTCTGCACCTGTCTTGGCTCTGTCTCCTTCCTGTATTGCTGCTGCTGTCTGCTGTGCTCCACAACCGGCATGCCGCCACAGCATCATCTTCCTAGGCCTTTTAAGGACCTTTTGGATGAGTAGAGAGCTGTGGAAAAGAAGTACAGAAAAAAGAGATCTGGTCTTGCCAGGTCCAGTGAAGCCGATGAGTAGAGAACCCGATTTTCTTCTATTGTTCTCTGTTAAGGACCTTTTGGACACACTGCTGTGTCTAAAGGTGGCTTTACACGGTAGCGATATCGCTAGCAATTTCTAGCGATATCGAGCGTGTAAGTACTCGCCCCTGTCGTACATGCTATATCGTGTGATCGCTGCCGCAGCGAACATTATCACTACGGCAGCGTCACACGCACTTACCTGGTCGGCGTCGCCGCTGTGACTGCCGAACAATCTCTCCCTCAAGGCCGAGGGACGTTTGGTGTTTGGTGTCACCGCGACGTCACTAAGCGGCCGGCCAATCAAAGCGGAGGGGCGGAGATGAGCGGGACGTAACATTCCGCCCACCTTCTTCCTTCCGCATTCCGGCCGGTGGCAGGTCAGGAGACGTTCCTCGCTCCTGCGGTGTCACACATAGCAATTTGGGACGACCTCTCCATGGTGAACGATTTTAACCATTTTTGAGGTCGCTTAAGGTCGCTGGTAAATATCACACGCTGCGATATCGTTAATGACACCGGATGTGCGTCACTAACAACATGATCCCGACGATAAAACATTAACGATATCGTAGCGTGTAAAGCCCCCTTTAGTGTTAATCTAAAACTATGTCCTACAGACGTGTGTTTTAACTCTGACTTTAACTCGGTTCTTGTTGTCTTTTCAGATGTCTGTAAACTTTTCATCATTGCAGCAGGTTAACTAATCCCTTGCATACGCTTCATGAACAATTCTGGATTTGCAATACCTGTACCTGTTGCCAATTCACGCCCTACCTGCTGAGAACATTCCGACCTGCTGTTGGAGTCTGTTCACATTACCTACGCCTATGTGCCTGATTAAGACCTGTCGTTTTCCTATTTCTGTCCTCCTCCTGTGGCTTCCAGGTTTTCCTGCATTACCAGTTTGTTTGCTGTTCACATTCCCAGTTATCCGACTCCTCATCAAACGAATTGTCTAACTGCCTGCTGTGTTTGTGTGCCTACACTAACCTGCGGCTTCATGGATCCGCCTTACTAGGTGAGCCTAAAGGCCGCTTTACATGCAGCAATATCGTTACCGATATCGCTAGCGTGCGTTCCCGCCCCCATCGGTTGTGCGTCACGGGCAAATCGCTGCCCGTGGTGCACAACATCGCTCAGACCCGTCACACTACTTACCTGCCTAGCGACGTCGCTGTGACCAGCAAAACAACTCCTTTCTAAGGGGACGGTTCGTGCGGCGTCACAGCGACATCACTAAGCAGCCTCCCAATAGAAGCGGAGGGGCGGAGATGAGCGAGACAAACATCCCGCCTACCTCCTTTTTTCCGCATTGTGTGCGGCTGCAGGTACGCTGTGTTTCCTCGTTCCTGTCGTGTCACACATAGCGATGTGTGCTGCCTCAGGAACAACGAACAACATCGTACCTCCAGCAACAATGATATTTGGGAATGTCAACGAGCAACGATATGGTGAGCATTATTGCTCGTTAACGGTCACTCCTGTGTGTCACACGCAACGACATCACTAAAGAGGCCGGATGTGCGTCACGAATTCCGTGACTCCAACGACATCTCTTTAGCGATGTCATTGCGTGTAAAGCGGCCTTTACACATTATTGGAAGTATGCAGGTGTAGGAGAGTGCTAGGCCTGTATGCCTCACTCTTAAGACACTGATCGTCATTGTGTTATAATATGGTGAATTGTGTTTCTGTATGCAATGGGTTTATGCAGAAAGTGTAATTTTGGCCACCCAGTGACTGGGTGCTACTCCCTGGAAAAGAAAGACAGGCAGGGAGACAGTTAAGCACTGTGGGTTCAGCCCACAGGGGGAGGAGCCAGCTGCAGGGTATAGTCTAACTCCATCTTAGCTTTAGTTGGTCGAGGAGGTAGAGAGTAAGAAAAATGTATCTGTGGGAGGTATAGAAAGCAGAAGTGTGCAAGAGAGCTAGATACCTGAGGTAGAAGAAAGTGCGTGTCTGTGTCAAAGTTAGTTTAACCAGACCTTCAGGGTCACCCCAGGCAATCTGAAGCACAAGGGAAGGGCTCTGACGTAGATGGGTGGAGGGTACTAACCTCGCTCACAACTGTATCAGGCTCAAACTCTAGAGAGGATTTCTAGGTTGTGACTGACTCCAGCGGTACTAGTCCATAAGGGAAGGTTTGACAAAGAAGAAAGAGAGAATTGTGCTGTGTGACATCTGGTGATAACGGTGAATGAGAAAGTGCCCAGGGGCTGCTCACCTCTTAGGGTTGCGCACCCCTGCACAACCCCGGTTAGGGCAGAGGATTAGTCTGTGGGAGCTGGTGATGTCCTGTGCTGGCTGGAGATCCTGGGGAACACCGTGGAGACACTTCTTCCAGGTAGGTCACGTGATCGCGAGCGACCGGAAGTGCGTCACCACAGGTCTTGCCGCACTGCTATTGTACCGCCCCGCGGGCTCGGCCGGCTGCCGAGCCGCTCGGATCCGTGCTCATATGGTGGGTGGCTCGAGCTCCTCATGTACCCGGGGGTCACGTCGCTCTGCAAGGGGGTTGGCGCTACACACAGGGACTTCGGTGGGGGGTTCCACGGTCGGGGCCGCTGTGGTTTGTAGGGGATTTAAGTTTGTGACGCCACCCACGGGTTGTGGTGAATGGATGGACACCACCGCTGCCGTTGACTAGGCCTTCCGGGGATGGTGTTGCGCAGCTTGGTGTTGACCCCTCCGTGGGTAGGGGAGTGATGGTCCCGGGGGCCCGATGGAGGTGCTGAGGTGGGGGAATGGATGGTGCTGGCGTGTCGGTGCGGTGCGGCGCAGTGCGCGGCCCGAAGGCACTGGTGTACTCACTATGATACTGTGACGCCCTGGCAAAGCCAGGTTGTCACAGAAAGAGTTAATCCTCCTTGGTAATCTGGTCTCACACCGGTGCAGCAGGACAAACCACATCCCCCAGTGTAAGAGAAAAGCAGAGCAGAGGGGAGGGGCTGGAGCAGAGTGTTTGGAGAGACAGACAGAAGAGGAGTCTGGAGTTGTAGCTCCCAGGCTGATAGTAAAGCGTACTCCGAAAGGGCCGGGACAGGCGGCAGTGAGGAAGGGGCCAGAGGTAGCCGGAGCAGGGCGGTGGCCCCTCGGTACCTAGGGTGACCCGGATCACTGCAGGGGAGTGGATTCCCCGTTCCCGGCTGAGGAGAAAGAGGAAGAGAGTGGAGAGAAAGGCACTTGGCTGCAGGGAAAGAACAACAGGAGCTGCTGCACCGTGTGTGGGACACTAACACCCCCGTACCGAAGGCTGCGGACACCGGCAATTCCTAGTTACCAGTGACTCTGTGTGAAATACTTGTGAGTACGCCCGTGCCCTCGGGCACCGCACTGCAGCACTGCGCCCTGCTTCCTGCTTACCCCATCACCGGGCCCCGGGACAACCAACCCCCTACCCACGGAGGGGAGAAATAACATCTAGCTGCTCCATATCATCACTCCCGGGATCCCCATAAAGAGCAGCGGTGGTGTCCACACAATCACCACAACCGTGGGTGGCGTCACAGACAATCTCCCTTACCAAATCCCCTTTTACTGTGGAGCCTGGGATCACAGACTGGGTCACGCTACCGTGATACCCGCAGAAGTGACCCCGTGGCCCGGATCTGAGTACCCCCTGGTCCCCGGGCGACACATTTGGCGTCACGAACAGGATCAAACCCATCCAGTTACCTGGTGGAAGTGCGCCTTGCGCCGTCCGTCAGCGGCGTCCCGCTGAGGAAAAATCCCGAAGTCCGCCATTTTAGCCGCCATTTTAGGCGCCAAAAACAGCAGCTTGGCGCCTTCTTCTCCGAGCGGCGGGCGCGAAAAAGAGGCTCCGCCCCCTGAGAACGCGGGCGGAAGTGAAGCTCCGGAGGACCGGAAGCGAAAGGAAAACTTTAAAAGTTGCTAGAAGGACTGCTCCCGAGTACCAAGGGGGAGCAGGAGGAAGGAACCGCAGTTTATGTGACCAGGACTGTAAAGGCAGGGACGCCAGGACTTTGCCTAATTCCGTTCCTGGGCAAGTAGTAGCCGCAACCCCGATGAGATCTTACCCGGCTCCGGCACTCCGCCCGGCTGCGACGGAGATGACGACGGCTCCGGCAGTCCGCCCGGCCACAACGGAGGTGGCACCCGATTGGAAGTCTGCCCCAGATGTGGCGCCAGCCGCTCCCAGGTACCCCGTCATGGCTGTGGAGCAGCCGGAGTGCACCTGCAGAGAGGAGGAGCAGGCCAGTGAGAGATGGAGCCCTTGGCAGTTAGCGAGGCCGGTTGTAGCCGGCGCCGAGGGTATCCAAGTGGGCCTGACTTCTGAGCAGGAGGCAGAGCACGGAACCCATGCCCCGTACTGGGAGTGGCGGCAGTGGTAGTGGAGCATGGACGGCTACCCACAAGTTAAAAAGTTGACTGTTTTATGGACTGTCACCCCTGTTGAACGCCCTCAAGTTCAGGAGGAGGCCATCTGCTCCGCAGGTGTGGGGTGGCAGAACAGTTTAAAGTTTTAGAAAACGTACCTCCCAATGTCGGAAGATGTATGATTGTAATGTGTTGATTTTTCCAGTTTTAATAAATGTTGGTGGCCAGACGACCCGAGGACGGGCCGTGTTTTACCAAGGGGGGGTGTGACGCCCTGGCAAAGCCAGGTTGTCACAGAAAGAGTTAATCCTCCTTGGTAATCTGATCTCACACCGGTGCAGCAGGACAAACCACATCCCCCAGTGTAAGAGAAAAGCAGAGCAGAGGGGAGGGGCTGGAGCAGAGTGTTTGGAGAGACAGACAGAAGAGGAGTCTGGAGTTGTAGCTCCCAGGCTGATAGTAAAGCGTACTCCAAAAGGGCCGGGACAGGCGGCAGTGAGGAAGGGGCCAGAGGTAGCCGGAGCAGGGCGGTGGCCCCTCGGTACCTAGGGTGACCCGGATCACTGCAGGGGAGTGGATTTCCCCTTCCCGGCTGAGGAGAAAGAGGAAGAGAGTTGAGAGAAAGGCACTTGGCTGCAGGGAAAGAACAACAGGAGCTGCTGCACCGTGTGTGGGACACTAACACCCCCGTACTGAAGGCTGCGGACACCGGCAATTCCTAGTTACCAGTGACTCTGTGTGAAATACTTGTGAGTACACCCGTGCCCTCGGGCACCGCACCGCAGCACTGCGCCCTGCTCCCTGCTTACCCCATCACCGGGCCCCAGGACAACCAACCCCCTACCCACGAAGGGGAGAAATAACATCTAGCTGCTCCATATCATCACTCCCGGGATCCCCATAAAGAGCAGCGGTGGTGTCCACACAATCACCACACCACAAGTGGGTGGCGTCACGGACAATCTCCCTTACCAAATCCCCTTTTACTGTGGAGCCTGGGATCACAGACCGGGTCACGCTACCGTGATACCCACAGAAGTGACCCCGTGGCCCGGATCTGAGTACCCCCTGGTCCCCGGGCGACACAATACAACACACTGGAGTCTCTGGTAAACCAAACGAGATGATGAACGATGCCCGCAGCCGGCTGCAGCTTCCCCTTAACAGGTTGGTGGTTTCCACATTTCTCCTGCATCTCTTTAATGTGAACGTTATGACTCCTATGCCTAAGCAACGGTAGTCCGCTCCCCGGCTTGCTGTGTGTCGGGTGAGCCCTGTTTGCCCACAGACGCTGGCCCCTTGGGTCTCTATGCCTTGCGGTGGCTTTACCCTAATGGTTGGACTGTTGTCTTCAGTCGGGTCTTGTGTGGGAAAGGTCCTAAAGTACAGTCCTCAATCAGTTGATTCGACTCAGCCCTGTTGGTTCGGCGCTTTGTACTGGGTCTGAGTACCCCTCCTGGTGCTCCGGTTTCCAATCGGCTCCCCGGTTCGGTACCGGCGAGCCACCGCCCGACCCCGGTCCCTACGGTTCCACCGGCCGTAATCCCAGCTCCTGCAGGTGGCCACCACCATCTGCCTCCTTGCCAGAGGTGACTGGGCTCCAACCCAGACACCTGGTAGACTATGGCAGGCCTGGTCACAGGTCTGCCCTTGAACTTGACTTCTCTCCTCCACTGTCAAAATTAATCATCTACTCAGAACTCTCTGTTTTTCCCGCCTCCAGACCTGTGAACTCCTCGGTGGGTGGAGCCAACCGCCTGACTCCACCCCCTGGTGTGGACATTAAACCTGGAGGGAGGTGACAAGGTTTTGAAGTTTGGCTGCTGTCACCTTTTTAGGGAGGGGGTATGTGTGTATGGGACTACCTTAAAACAAACATTTTTTTGTTAATAACCCTCCAACGGCCACTATGCATTTCAACAGCTATTTGCTGAGTAACTGCACCTCACCCAGAGGATTAGTATCCCATTCCCAGGTAAGGAGGAGACCATAGGTTGTTGCACACATACAAAGACACTCTTTATTTAGCAACAATCCATTAGGCCGTGGTTAGGGTAAGTTTCACCTTTGCTTTCTCCTTAGGAAAGCACAGCCTAAAGCTAGTCTAGATGTGGACTTTAGTTAGTAAGAGCAGACTATAGAACGGGAGTTAATCAGGAAGTGGACACAGAGCAGAGCTGTCCTTGGGTCTGGAGCGGCAGAGCTCATCCAAGGATCAGGAGAGAAGGGGTCCTAGATCCACGGGAAGTGTGCCATACACCCGTCGACTGTTATCCATTCCAGTATACCGGTGTGGAGGGACTTGACCGCAAAGGGGACTGGCACCTCAACTAGTGTAGAACTACAAGGCTCAGCTAGCAAACCGGAGGCGGAGGTTACTGCAAGTACCGAAGCCAAATCCGCACATAACCCGCTGAAAAAGGTGACCACATAGGACCAAGGGACATGGCAGGAAAACCACCCATCAAAAAGATCCACAGACACTGGCTCAAGGCATTGTGTGTGAGGTGCGGGGCAGGTGGGAAAGGCCAGCGCAGGAAGGCAACTAGGGAAGAAACACAGAAGGGTGCATAGGGTTGTGCCTCCGAACTATCCGGGGATCGGCTGTGGCCCATCACAGCAGGACTCAGCACTCCAAGGGCAGTAATTGACCGACCGTGAAAACTTGGAACTCTTAACTAACTGTGAGTAAAGACCTTGTGACTGCGTTCCTGTGTTGCCCCGTTATTGTCTGCACTTCCAGCTCTGCACCCCGCCATTACATCTCCATCACCATCGTCAGCCCTGGGGCTCAGCTCTACCTGTGGAGAGCTGTACCATTTCATCACCATTGACCCCAGGGGAAGCTGAATAGCAGCGGCGGCACCTATGATGCCGCATACCACAGATGGCGTCACGACTCATCCCATGTAAATATCCCCCACTCATTTTAAACGGAGTTGGGCCCCGCCGCCGTGACCTCCCGAAACAGAACCGGCCCTGTTCCTGTTCCTGCCACACGGCCCTGGTGGGCGTGTCAAAAAGACTATTAAAAAAGAAACCAAAATCTGTGTCTGTGAACCCCAGACAGAAAAATCCTAGTTGGTATTAGGGTCTAAGCACAGGCATGGCTTGTACACACAAATTCCACACACCCCACCTGGAAACCCACCACCAATCCCTTCCACCTTTCTCTGTGGAGACGGCTGTAGTGTGGGCTAAAGAGAGGACTGTTGAGCTGAAGCAGAAGAAGGCCATTGCTCACGACTACTAACAAGGCACTCCGGCACCCTTCGCCGTCCCTCTACACAAGGGTGGGATGCAAATTTTAAACAGGTTCTCTACCTGTTGCAAGGAATACGGTACGAGAGCCTAATGACTACTACGACTACTAATGAGGCAGTCTCGCACCCTCCGCCACCCCTCTACACAAGAGTGGGATTCAAATTTTAAACAGGTTCTCTATCTGTTGTGAGGAATGCCTGCAGTGTAGCATGCTGTAGAAAGTTATTTCTTCTCTGGTATTTCATACAGAATAATTAATAGTTTTAGGATCCAGGTGAAGACCATAGCCAAAGACAAGACTAGTCTAGTGCCACACCTGGCTGGCTTCTCCCTGCATCACTCTAGTTGAATGACAGGTATTTTCCATGTGTAAATGTGGCACCCTGGACTAGCCAGGTCGTCACAGGTACTACAACATACACCCCACCCTGAGACAGGCACATCGGCCAGACACAAAATCCTTGTTGCCTCCCTTCAGGGGCTGATGTCCACACCAGGTGGGGTGGAGCCAGGCGGTTGGCCCCACCTACTGAGGAGTTCACAGTCCTGGAGGCGGGAGAAGGAAGTCAGTTGAGATCAGTTAGGAAAGTGAAGGAGTGAGGGAAGTGGTAGGAGAGGAGCAGACTGACCATGTCCGGGTGTGTGGCCCGGACACCAAGAGCAAGGTTGGCAGACGGTGGTGGCCGTCTGCAGGAGAGGCAGATCAACGCAGAACCGTAGGACCGGGGACGGGCGGTGGCCCGCCGGTACCGAACCGGGGAGCGAAGTGAAGCCAGCACACACAGGCAGGGCCTGTGGACCCTCGACCAGGCTTGGAGTCGCCATTAGAGGTGAAATCCGTCAGTGACCGGAACCCAGGGGTTTCCTAACAGCCAAGACCCGATTGAAGGCAACCGTCCAACCAACAGAAGGAAATACAGCTACCACCACAGCTAGAGTTCCAAGGGCCAGAGCCTGCAGGCAAAAGGGCTCCTCCAGCACATATATACGCTGGGGAGCGGGTTACCGGTGGGAATCCATCGGAACCGAACATATACAAAAGTGCAGGGAAAGGCAGCCACCACTAACTGTCCAGGACAAGCCACAGCAGCCGGTTGCGGGACCTGTTCATCCAGCCATTTGGTTTACCAGAGACTTTGCGTACCTTTGTGGCTGAGTGAGTACTACCGCGCCATCCGGCACCGCGCTGCGCAGTCCAAGTTACCCTGCCTCCCTGTCATCTCACCGGGCCCCGGGACCACCAACCCCTACCCACGGAGGGGGAAAACAACATCCCAGCTGCTCCCTGCCATCGCTCCCGGGATCCCCGTCATCAGCAGCGGTGGTGCCCAACCTCACCACAACCAGTGGGTGGCGTCACGGACCAAATCCCAAACCAAACTTCCCCCCTTTCACTCACAGGCGAGGAGCGCCGCTCGAGTCCCCGGATCTGGCCCACCGCTCGAGCCACCGAGCTTCCATCGCAGCAGCACCGAACTCGAGCGTTAGTGAGCACAGCGCAGCGCGTCCTTCCCCACCCGCGACATAAACACAACGAGCGACCTGTCAGTCATGTAAAGCTTTGCAGGCAGAAGCTAGCCAGGATGTTGTTGGGCTAGTCAGATCTCTCCCTATAGTCCATGGCTGGCTCTCCAAACTATATCAAACTTGGCTGCCCTTGTGTAGCAAGGCTCTGATTCATGCTGTCTTGGTTTGGGCATCAGGCATAAGGTGACACACTCTCTTTAAAGAGAAGAGTTTCTCCTTCCCCTTTTCCTTCTCCTTTCTCTCTTCCAGCCGTTTTTACTTTTTTTGTGTGTGACTTCTAACTTCCCGACCCTAGCGATGAGGCTAGCGTGGGCTTTAGATGTGAAAGAATGGCTGTCAATAAAATGTCAGCACTGCAGTTCCTAGGCCTCTTTCCATATGGGTAACACAAACGCTTAGTTGTTATCACTGCTGCTTTGTAGCACTAAGGTCTTAAGTTCATATATGATCAAGGAAAATATCTGCACGGAGGCTGTCCACAACAATGTACTTGTTCACTGACAGCAATCACATCACAGATCTTAAAAATATCCAGTTATTAAAACAAAAGTATATTAAGACGTCTCCGAACCTTTATTATTTATCACCTATTAAATGGTTCATTTTATGTGGTGCTTACAGGAATATCTCAGACATTATTAGAGCGGTCCCCTGCAATATCATTGTGAGACCTTTATACCATGAACATGCGGACAGGTAGGTCACGCTTCTAAAACAAGCCCTTTCCAGGGGTCTTTCAGCTTATTAAACATGGTAAGGTGAGGTTATACGCTTCTGCTGTAGTCACATTCACCTTTATACTAACAAGCTGGGTTATTGTTCAAAAATCCAATAACTACAAGTATTTCGCCAATCCCTCCTTTAGAAGCGACAGAAGATGTGAGATTTCTTGATAGATTTCCTGACCTTTTACCCTCCGATTTTCATTGCATACTAAATTAAATCAGTTAACATTACGGATTTGTCAGGACATAATAACAGTCCATCTCTTCCACTGCTTTATTGCCATAACATCCTTGTATTACATTTTAATGGTTCTATAAATGCCAAGGATCACTGAGGTTTTAATATTTTACAATTCTATATGCTTCCCAACAAAGAGCAGAAGAGACGTTTATGTTCCCAGCTCAGAACAGCAATAAACTACAGGAAAATCTTCCTTATAGATTAATGGACGAGCAAGTCTAGGACAACATTGCCATCTAGTGGTGAATTAAGGATATAGTCTTTAATAGTTTATAAGCAGATGCTTAATTGGTTGTTATTCCTTATTCATAGTATAGGTCAGTCATGGCGAACCTTTCACAGGCCGAGTGCCCAAACTGTAGCCCTAAACCCAATTTTTTTTCCGAAGTGCCAACCAATCCTATTATGTAAAGAATTGATTGTAACCGTACCTTTGCCGTCTTCTCTTCTCTTCAGCAGGGGGCATCACGCTCATTCGTGCTTACCACACATTGAAGCTGAGCCCCTGCCCTTTCCAGACACAGCAGTTGGATTGATCTTTCTGGAAAAAAATTGCAGCATATTAGACAGAGATTTTAGCCTGGAATGCAATCAGAGGTCACCCTGTAATCCACATCTACATTTCAAAGTCTGAACATCTTGAAATCCCATAAAGACGTACGAGTGGCTCCCCTCCCCTTTCATTGTGTAGTTATGTCCCCCTTCCTGGCCACTTCCTGGTAAACATGTCCCCCATCCTGATATATATTTCCTACATTCTGGTATATTTGTCCCCATCATGGCCCCATCCTGGTAAATGTCCTCCAACCTGGTAAATGTTACTTATTCTGGCATGTTCCCCCATGCTGGTAAATGTACCCCATCCTGACATATTGCCCATCCTTGTAAATGTTCCCCCATCCCGGCATGTACCCCATCCAGGTAAATGTACCCCTGCCTGGTAAATGTACCCTATCGTGGCATGTTTCCCCATCCTGGCATTCATGTTTCCCCCATGCATGTCATCCCCCCCCCATGCTGGCATGCATGTTCCCCCCCCCCCCCCCCATGCTGGCATGTGTGTTCTCCCACCCCATGCTGGCATGTGCGTTCCCCCACCCCCCCCCCCCTCCTGCCATGTGCGTTCCCCCACCCCACGCTGCCATGTGCATCCCCCCACCCCCACCCTGGCATGTGCGTTCCCCCACCCCCACCCTGGCATGTGCGTTCCCCCACCCCACGCTGGCATGTGCGTTCCCCCACCCCACCATGTGCATTCCCCCACCCCCACCCCACGCTGCCATGTGCATTCCCCCACCCCACGCTGCCATGTGCATTCCCCCACCTCACGCTGCCATGTGCATTCCCCCACCCCACGCTGCCATGTGCATTCCCTCACCCTGCCATGTGCGTTCCCCCACCCTGCCATGTGCGTTCCCCCACCCCCACCCCATGCTGCCATGTGCATTCCCCCACACCCACCCTGGCATGTGCGTTCCCCCACCCATACGCTGCTATGTGCTTTCCCCCACCCCCACGCTGCCATGTGCGTTCCCCTTCTCCCACCCCACGCTGCCATGTGCGTTCCCCCTCTCCCACCCCACGCTGCCATGTGCGTTGCCCCTCTCCCACCCCCACGCTGCCATGTGCGTTCCCCCTCTCCCACCCACACGCTGCCATGTGCGTTCCCCCTCTCCCACCCCCACGCTGCCATGTGCATTCCCCCTCTCCCACCCCCCCGCTGCCATGTGCGTTCCCCCACCTCCCGCTGGCATGTGCGTTCCCCCTCTCCCACCCCACGCTGACATGTGCGTTCCCCCTCTCCCACCCCACGCTGCCATGTGTGTTCCCCCACCCCATGCTGGCGCTGCCGCACACGAGTTATAAAAAAAAAAAAAGCAACACACAACTTACCTGCACACGCTCCCCCGCTGCGTGCTGCTGGGTCCTCAGTTCCCACGCGGCCAGCAGACGGCGCCGGCACCGCTCTCTGACGCTCCTCCATCTCCTAGGTAACACACTGCAGCCTGGGGGAGGAGGAGTGTCAGAGCGAGGAGAAATGTCTCCTCCGCTCCAACACAGATTTGATCTGCTGGCGCCACTGCACTAGCAGATCAAAGCTGCAGAATCGGGCAACAGCACACGTGCCAGCAGAATGGGCTCTGCGTGCCCCTGGTGGCACGCGTGCCATAGGTTCGCCATCACTGGTATAGGGAGTAAATAAAGGGATTTTCCCCTCAAATAAAGTTCATTTTCATAAATAGATCTTGGAATAATAATGAAAATTTCCACAATTAGATGTATTTAAAAAAGGTTCTTGTGCTGAGATAATGTTATATGTGTGTCCCTGCTATATATTATATAATGTTTGTGTCTTACTGTGCAGGAACATGCTCTAATCATACCCATCTTCTCTGCCAGGGGAGGAAGGAGTATATAGACAGGACAACACGGGATCACAGCTGATTCTTTCTGTGAGGTAAAATATGTTTTTAAACATGGAGGGTAAGGTTTAACCTCACAGAAAGGAGCAGCAGCAATCTCATGCTGTAATGTGTGTATTCTCTATTTTGCATCTTCCCAAGCTCAGAAGATGTGGTATGGTCAGGCCATGTTCTTGTACAGTCAGACACATCCATCACACAGCACATAGCAGAGGTACATACAGTATATAAGATTATCTCAGCCCAGGTACTGTGGAATGATCAGATCATGTTCCTGCATGGTCAGACACAGCCATTACACAGTACATAGCATGGGCACATATATAAGATTATCTCAGCACAGGACATGTGGTGTGATCAGACTATGTCCCTGTATGGTCAGACACATCCATTACACAGTACATTGCAGTGGCACATATATAAGATTATCTCAGCCCAGGAGAGGTGGTGTGATCAGACTATGCCCCTGTATGGTCAGACATGGCCATTGCACAGTACATAGCAGGGACACATATATAAGATTATCTCAGAACAGGAGATGTGGTATGATCAGACCATGTCCCTGTACGGTCAGACAAGTCCATTACACAGTACATAGCAGGGACACATATATAAGATTATCTCAGAACAGGAGTTGAGGTATGATCAGACCATGTCCCTGTACGGTCAGACATGTCCATTACACAGTACATAGCAGGGACACATATATAAGATTATCTCCGCCCAGGAGATGTGGTGTGATCAGACTATGTCCCTGTATGGTCAGACACGTCCATTACACAGTACATAGCAGGGACACATATATAAAATTATCTCAGCACAGGAAAAAAAATTTATTATTCCAAGATTTATCGATTAAAATGAACTTTAAAATTAACTTTAATATAATAATAAAAACACAATGCTAGATAATTCTAACAATCTCATAGAAGATAAATGGTATGGTGAATGAATTCAAGAAAAAAGGAAACTTCAGCTCCCGCAGTAATGGTATAAAATGGCATTTCGGACTTGTTATTTTAATAACATTTTTCTATTTCAACCATTTTTAAAACGTGGCCAACACATTGTGAGCAATTTATGTTATGGATAGGGCTTAACTGTTGATTTTAAAAGCAAAACCTATTGTTTAATCTGGTTCACCTACCTCAATAAAATGTATAATTGCTAAAACAGCATTTCTTTGCAGTAGCTTATTAGAAAACCCTCCAATGACCTCTAATTTGATGTCAAGCGTTGACTGACTGGCTCACATTTGTTGTCACAATCAATATCAATAATATATAATGTGTAATAAGATATAAAGTAATGTTGTGTAGGAACGTACTATAAAGTATAGATATGCATAATATGTGTAGCACCCCTGAGGTACCAGATGCCACAAATGTAACCCGTGGAAATCCAAACCCCGGAATATCCGTGCCACAGTAAACACACCAGCACCTACAGGCCACAAACACAACCCCAACACCAACCTGGGAGACTGCCTAGTAACAGGTAAAAGGAGAGGGCAGTGATTGGATAGTACCATCCATCCTGTAGGGAGATGGACCGCCCCCGAGCCAGCGGCTGAGCTGCTCGGATCCGGAGCCGCAGTGGCTCAAGGGGTCTCCGGATCCTGGGGGTCTGCGCGGATGTGACGCCCTGGGCAAGCCAGGGGTCACAGGTCATCACACCACCACACCCTACATCCCAGTTAGGAACACCAAAGCTACTAAAATCCTTGTTGCCTTCCTCCAGGGGCTGATGTTCACACCAGGGGGTGGGCTAGGCGGTTGGCTCTGCCCACCGAGGAGTACACAGCCCTGGAGGCGGGAAGAACCAGGCAGAACAGAGTTCAGTTAGGGAGGTGAAGGAGTAAACAGTGTGTGGTAAAGAAGCTAAGTGAAGTGAAAGTGAAGTAGTAGTGGAGCAAAGAAGAAAAGAGTAAAAGTGAGAGTAGAAAAGCCTGAAGTTGGTCCAGCTGTGTGCAGGACAGAGTCAGCAAGGTCAGCAACGGCGGTGACCGTCTGGAGGGGGACTGCTCGGAGGTTGCTGGAAGTACCGCGGACGGGTAGTGGCCCGGCGGTCTGGAGCAGTATACGAAGAACAGTCAGCACCAGGGCAGGGGCCTCTCGGACCCCGGCAAGGCTAGGAGTCGCCGTAAATTTGCCAAATCCGTCAGTGAAGGGGACGTCTGTCTCCAAACAACCAAGTCCCGATTGAAGGCAACAGTCCGACCGTTACAGAGAGACACCGCCACCGCCAGGGCACCAGTTTCTCAGGG
Organism: Anomaloglossus baeobatrachus; assembly: GCF_048569485.1. NCBI lineage: Eukaryota > Metazoa > Chordata > Amphibia > Anura > Aromobatidae > Anomaloglossus > Anomaloglossus baeobatrachus. Next base: position 363,428,536 of record NC_134357.1, read on the forward strand.
CCAGCGCCTGCGGGCAAAGTAGGGCTCCTCCGGCCCATATCCAAGCCGGGGAGCGGGTTACCGGTGGGAACCCATCGCTACCAACACAGAAATCTTAGGTGCAGGACAAAGGGACATCACCGTCACCTACTGGGAGAGCAAGTGCAGCCGTCCGTGGGAACCGTCTTTCCAGCCGTGTGGTTTACCGAAAAACTGTGTCAACGTCTCAGGCTGAGTGAGTACCACAGTGCCGCAAGGCACAGCACTGCCCCCGTGTCCCTGCGCCCACCAAGCCCTGCATCTCCCACTTCATCACTGGGCCCCGGGATCACCAACCCCTACCCACGGAGGGGCAACACAACAACTGGCTGCTCCATACCATCCTTCCCGGGATCCCCATACAGAGCAGCGGTGGTGCCAACAAATCACCACAACCGTGGGTGGCGTCACGGACAATAAACCAATCCCTATACCCAAAACCCCCCTTTCACTCACAGGCGAGGAGCGCCGCTAAAGTCCCCGGGATCCGGCCCATCGCTCGAGCCACCGAGCAGCAGCAGGCCGCAGCAGCCGCAGCAGCCGAACCCGAGCAGCAGTGGGAGAGCGCGGCGTCCCCTCCTCCGTCCGCGACAACTTGGCGTCACGAACAGGATCTTACCGCTCTGCCGTTGGGTAGAGGTGCGCCTTGTGACCGCCGGAGGTATCCGGCTGAAAAATTTCAGAAGTCGCCATCTTTGGCGCGAAAAGTTCCCGCTCGAGCGTCTTCTCGAGTAGCAGAGGCGCGAAGGCCAAAACTCCGCCCCAATAGAGGAGGGGCCGGAAAGAAGCTAAGGGGGACGGAAACAAGATGTCTGCGCCTGGCGGAGCTGCTGGAGGAGTGGTGGTCGCAGCCGCAGTGGCACCCGCGGATGGGAATGGGCCTGCCCGGGTCCCGGCTGCGCTGGCGGGAGGTGCCGCGGCCCCCGCGCTCGCTCAGGTTATGCCGTTCTCCTTGCCTTATGCGCCCGGAGCTGCCTGGCTACCGCAGTATGACGGGAAACCGGATGCCTTACAGGCTTTCCGGAAAAAGCTTAACCCGTTGCTAGAGCTGTACCCCCTGACCGATAAGCAACGTGCAGCGATAGTGTAGGCCAGTTAACCGGTGCGGCTGAGCAGGAGGCGGAGACCTGGGCCGAGGGGGACCGGCTCTCTGTAGCCACCATCTTTGAGAAGCTACAGACTGCCTTTGAGACCCGGACTGAAGCTGAGCTGAGGATGCAGTTTTACCAGTGCCGGCAACGGGCTGTGGATAGCATTCGGGACTATGCTTTACGACTGCAAACCGCCCTCCGCACGCTAAAGCGGGTGAATCCTATCAATGAGGCGGATAGCAACAAGATGTTAGTAGAGCAATTTGTGCAGGGGATGAGATCCCCTGAGGATCGCAAGCAACTCCGGCTGTGGACCCTTGAACACGCTGATGTGGACTTTGCTGTGTTAAAGGAACGGGCCATTAAAACACTACAGCCCCCAGCCTCAGAAGTCCTGGAGCCAGCCCCGTGGCCCATTGAGACAGCCCCCGTGGTGGTGGCCCCTGCCCTACCAACCTCTCCAACACCTGCAGCCCCAAGCAGCACTATGGAGGAACTGGCAGCCAAGGTCCGTCGCATGGACGGAGACCTCGCCAAGATTCTTGCTGCACTCCAACCTTTGACCAGATCTCAGCCTTCAGCACAGATACAGCTTGCCGACAGCCCTGAAGATGTCCCTTGGATGCAGCGGAGAAGTAATAGCAACCCGCGGAGCAGGCCTCCCATCTGCTACAAGTGCCGTAAGCCTGGGCATTACATCCGAGAGTGCCCGTTAAACGAGCAGCCCCTGGGGCCCCGGGCCAATCCTCAGGAGTAGAACCCCGTGGCCCCTCGGACTGGCGGGACCGGTATATCGGGGCCCGACCCATCATCCCCGTGGTTGTGGACGGCATACCGGTGATGACTCTCTTGGACACTGGATCCCAGGTAAATACCATACCATATACATTGTACCAGCGGTATTGGGGGATAGACGAGCTGGCACCCCCAGATACTAGTATAACGCTAATTGCTGACAATGGACTCCCATTGACCCAAGTGGGGTATAAACAGGTGGCTATGACAGTAGGGCAAGCTGAACTGCAACACCAGGGTATGATTGTGATCATGAATGAACCCAGTGATCATAACCCGAAGATAGTGCAAGGAACCAATGTGATGGAGCACTGTATGGGTGATGTGTTAGCCCTACTGCAGCAGCTGGCCGCCACGGCGGCGGGGAGCCGACAGAGAGCTGTGCAGCGTGAGATCCGAGCCTTGATGTACCGCAAGCATGTAAACTCAACAGGAGGAGAGATTGGTGGAGTGAGAGTGATGGATGTTGCGCCGTTGCTTGTGCCCCCTAGGATTGAGATGATGATTGGGTGTAGGGCAGCAGTAGGGCCTCAGGGGCATGACTACGCTGCCATGATGGAGCCCATACCCTCCGAGCACTGGCCCACTGTAATGGCCGCCCGAGGAGTGGTAGACGTGAAGAAGGGGAGAGTGCCCGTGAGGGTGCTGAACTGTGGGGAGGAACAAGTCAGGCTTCCCCGGTATGCCACCATTGCCAAGCTATGACCCTAGATCCCCACACCATCCACGAAGCCAGTCCCTCAGTCTCCCCACCTACTACCAGCATTTCCCCGCCTCAAGGGGAGGTAAAGGAGTGGCACCAACAGCTACACGTGGGCACAGATGATACCCCTACACATCACAAAGCAGGGGTGTACAGGGTGGTGCGGGAGTACGAACAGGTTTTCAGCAAACATCCACTAGACTTTGGGTAGATCAAGGGGGTCCAACACCATATACCCACCGGGGAACACCCCCCTATCAAAGAGAGGTACAGGCCTATTCTCCCTGCACATTACCAGTGTGCCAAAGATATGTTGAGGAATATGAAGGAGGCAGGGGTTATTCGGGACAGCTGTAGTCCCTGGGCCGCTCCGTTGGTACTGGTCAAGAAGAAGGATGGTACCATGCGGATGTGTGTGGACTACCGGAAGATTAATCAGATAACCCATAAAGATGCCTACCCACTGCCCCGTATTGAAGAATCTTTGGCCGCACTGAGAACTGCAAATTACTTCTCTACCCTTGACCTCACCAGTGGGTACTGGCAAGTGGCCGTGGCCCTGGAAGACCGGGAGAAAACCGCCTTCACCACCCCGATGGGGCTCTGTGAATTCAATAGTATGCCGTTCGGGCTGTGCAATGCCCCAGGAACCTTCCAACGGCTGATGGAGTGCTGTCTGGGACACCTAAACTTCGAGACCATCCTATTGTACTTGGATGATGTGATTGTTTACTCCCAGACGTACGAAGCCCATCTGGAGCACCTGGCTGAGGTGTTCGCGTCCCTTGCCAAATATGGGATGAAGCTGAAGCCCTCTAAGTGTCACCTGCTGAAACCCAGAGTGCAGTACCTGGGACACGTGGTAAGTGCAGAAGGTGTCGCCCCCGACCCTGAGAAGATCACTGCCATCCAGGGCTGGCCGAGACCAGCCACCGTGAGGGAAGTAAGGCAGTTTCTGGGTCTGGTGGGGTACTACCGGCGCTTTATCAAAGGGTACACGAAGATGGCTGCCCCCATGCAAGATCTCCTCGTGGGACAGACCAAAGGTGGTAGACCCATCGGAGCTCCACTGGTGTGGGAAGAAAAGCATGAGGAATCTTTCTGCCAGCTGAAAGCGGCCTTGACCGGAGAAGAGGTCCTAGCTTATCCTGACTATGGCTGTCCGTTCGTCCTCTACACTGACGCCAGCAATGTGGGACTAGGAGCATTCCTGTCCCAGGTCCAGGATGGGAAGGAGAAAGTGATTGCTTATGCTAGCCGGAAGCTTCGGCCAACTGAAAGGAACCCTGAAAACTACAGCTCCTTCAAGCTCAAGCTCCTGGCATTGGTATGGGCTATCACAGAGAGGTTCCGCCACTACTTGGCTGCAGCAAAATTCACCGCTTTCACGGACAACAATCCGTTGACTCACCTGGACACGGCCAAGTTGGGCGCGTTGGAGCAGCGGTGGGTGGCCCGGCTAGCCAACTATGACTTCACCATCAAGTAACGTGCTGGTCGTGTCAACATCAATGCTGATGCACTCTCCCGAATGCCCCATTTGTCGGAGGAAGGGTGCGAAGATGACGACCTCGAGGAGATCGAGTTGCCTGCATTTCACCAGCCATCAACTGAGAAGGTACAGGTACACCAACAACGGGTGGACTTGGACCCACGGCCCAGTCAAGAGTGGCAGGAAGCTCAAAACCAGGCGCCGGCTCTCCGCCTCGTCAAGACCCTGGTGGAGCAAGGTGCTGTTGGAATGGACCCTGCCACCCACGCTGAAGCCCAGCGCTTGTGGAAAGAACGGAAACGGCTGTATCTACATCAAGAGAAGCTGTACCGTGAGCTGATCAACCCGAAGACTCATGAGAAAATCTGCCAGTTGGTTATTCCCCAAGCTGATGTAGCTACTGTTTTGCAGGCATACCATGATGGTGCCGGGCACTTCGGGTGGAAAAAGCTGGAGATGCTGTTGAGAGAGCGGTTCTACCGGAGTGGGATGCGGGAGTCGGTAGAAGCCTGGTGCCGGGAGTGTGGTCCTTGCACGCTGAGGAGGAAGGACGAGACCAGCCAGAGGGCACCCCTACACCCGATCATCACACATCAGCCGCTGGAACTGGTCGCCTTGGACCATGTCAAGCTCACCCCCAGCCGAAGTGGGTACGTCTACGCGTTGACCATCGTAGACCACTATTCAAGATTCATGGTGGTTGTCCCCGTCAAGGACCTAACTGGTCGAACAGCCGCTCGAGCGTTCCAGGCTTATTTCTGCCGACCGCATGGATATCCCGAAAAGGTGCTTACTGACCAAGGCCCGGCTTTTGAAGCAGAGGTGTTCCACGAATTCTGCCAGTTGTACGGCTGTAAGAAGATCCGGACCACCCCTTACCATGCCCAGACCAACGGCATGTGTGAGAAGATGAATCACTTGGTCCTGGGACTCCTCAAGACGTTACCGCTGGCAGAGCGGAATCTGTGGCCGGAAAAGCTACCCGACTTGGTCGATATGTACAACAACATCCCGTCCAGTTCCACAAAGTGCACCCCAGCATATCTGATGAGGGCTCGCCCCGGCCGCCTGCCGGTGGACCTGGAGATGGGGTTGGAGGCTCCGGAAGCACTCCCTTCAACAGCTGAATGGGAAACTCGGCGGAGCGCACAATACCGGCAGATTCAAGAATATGTCGAGAAGAACTTGAGTCGGAGTCGGGAACTGCAGGAGCAGCACTTTAATCAAAAGGCGTCTGCTGGCCCTTTCCAGCCCGGAGATGTCGTCCTGAAGCGGAAGAGGAAAACCCACAAGCTGGATGACCAATGGGAACAGAACCCGTACGTCATACAGCCCACCGGATGGGAAGATGGGAAGGCCTACCAAATTAGTCGTGAACAAGGAGGCACTTTGGCCACAGTTTCCCGGGACCATTTGAAAAAGTGCCCACCAGCATTGAGGGCGATGGCTGAAGTACCAGTTCCTCCACCAGCGGAGAAGGCAGAAGAGGTGATCCACACTGTGATGGGTGACTTCCCAGCAGACTGGCCTACACAGAACGGCGCGGTGATTCTTCCAGTGATACTGTTCCCACAACCTGTGGATGAAGAAGTGGTGGAAGCGGTCAACCGTGAGCCAGAACCAGTGCCAGTGCCCAGGGATGAATCTGAGCCCAGCTCCCCTATGCCTCCGCCTGCCCCACATGATAGAAGGGAGGAGGAACCGGTTGTTCCCTCTACCTCACTGCCCAGTCCTACTGACACCGGACCCCGGAGGTCCACCCGTTCCAACCTAGGTAGACCCCCACTTAGGTACAGGGAGACCGTCCTTTAGAGAGGGGATCAGGAAGTCAGTGTGTGTTTGTTTGAAAGTTTGAAGAGTTTGAAATGAAAATAATAACCGAAGATTCATCAGATTGTCTATAACTGTGATTTGAAAACCGGCCGTTGCCGGCACCGTTGTCCCCGTGGGGACCGTTTGAAAGTTTTGCATGGAGAACTTACCATGGACAAGCCCATGAACTTGCAGGGCAACCACAGACGTTAGTGGCTTGTAAATAAGTTGTTTTACCGTTACCGTTTCCGCAGCTACCGCCTCCGGAGAGGCAGGTTGGAGGGAGGGCCCTCAGCAGAGCAGGCTGGGGCCCAGCCACCACAGGAACCGGTGGCTACCCTCTGGAGGGGAAGGACAGATCCCGCTCGGGTGACTTGAGCTGGACTTGGGTCAAGGGGTGCTGCCTGGGTTTTAGGGGCAGCATCAGGGCCAGGTTGCTTGGGTGGGAGAGAGCGGAAACCGTAACCGTAAACCGTTAGTAACGTTTAAGAAATGTGCCTCCCGTTGTGGGATGATGTTGTAATTTATATGTTACCGTTTACCTTTTTCAGAAAATAAAACCGGTGTTGGACGGGCAGCCCGCGGACGGTCTGCATTTTGCTAAGGGGGAATGTGATGCCCTGGGCAAGCCAGGGGTCACAGGTCATCACACCACCACACCCTACATCCCAGTTAGGAACACCAAAGCTACTAAAATCCTTGTTGCCTTCCTCCAGGGGCTGATGTTCACACCAGGGGGTGGGCCAGGCGGTTGGCTCCGCCCACCGAGGAGTACACAGCCCTGGAGGCGGGAAGAACCAGGCAGAACAGAGTTCAGTTAGGGAGGTGAAGGAGTAAACAGTGTGTGGTAAAGAAGCTAAGTGAAGTGAAAGTGAAGTAGTAGTGGAGCAAAGAAGAAAAGAGTAAAAGTGAGAGTAGAAAAGCCTGAAGTTGGTCCAGCTGTGTGCAGGACAGAGTCAGCAAGGTCAGCAACGGCGGTGACCGTCTGGAGGGGGACTGCTCGGAGGTTGCTGGAAGGACCGCGGACGGGTAGTGGCCCGGCGGTCTGGAGCAGTATACGAAGAACAGTCAGCACCAGGGCAGGGGCCTCTCGGACCCCGGCAAGGCTAGGAGTCGCCGTAAATTTGCCAAATCCGTCAGTGAAGGGGACGTCTGTCTCCAAACAACCAAGTCCCGATTGAAGGCAACAGTCCGACCGTTACAGAGAGACACCGCCACCGCCAGGGCACCAGTTTCTCAGGGCCAGCGCCTGCGGGCAAAGTAGGGCTCCTCCGGCCCATATCCAAGCCGGGGAGCGGGTTACTGGTGGGAACCCATCGCTACCAACACAGAAATCTTAGGTGCAGGACAAAGGGACATCACCGTCACCTACTGGGAGAGCAAGTGCAGCCGTCCGTGGGAACCGTCTTTCCAGCCGTGTGGTTTACCGAAAAACTGTGTCAACGTCTCAGGCTGAGTGAGTACCACAGTGCCGCAAGACACAGCGCTGCCCCCGCGTCCCTGCGCCCACCAAGCCCTGCATCTCCCACTTCATCACTGGGCCCCGGGATCACCAACACAACAACTGGCTGCTCCATACCATCCTTCCCGGGATCCCCATACAGAGCAGCGGTGGTGCCAACAAATCACCACAACCGTGGGTGGCGTCACGGACAATAAACCAATCCCTATACCCAAAACCCCCCTTTCACTCACGGGCGAGGAGCGCCGCTAAAGTCCCCGGGATCCGGCCCATCGCTCGAGCCACCGAGCAGCAGCAGGCCGCAGCAGCCGCGGCAGCCGGACCCGAGCAGCAGTGGGAGAGCGCGGCGTCCCCTCCTCCGCCCGCACACGGACACTCGAATTAAAAGAAAAGGGTGAATATGTACAAGGGAATTAGAAAGTTTGTGATGCCACCCATGGTGCGTGGTAATGTGAGGGACCACCGCTGTTTTTGGGGAGCCCGGTGACGATGGTGCAGCAGCCAGATGTTAATCCCTCCGTGGGTAGGGGGTTTGTATCCCGGGGCCCATTGGATTGTTGGTGCTTGGGGTGCAGTGGGAGGTAGGAGAAGGGGTTCCCAGTGTACTCATTCAGTCCAGGAATAACAACACCGACAGCTTGTAAACCAAAGTTCTGAGCACCACTGCAGCTTGTAGGGAGCACGCTTGGGTCCGTGCCCTTGGTGTTGCGGTTAGCCTGTGGCCCTTTCCTTGGCACCTTTGTCTCTATTTGGACTCTCAGGTATAAAACTCTTTGGGTCCCGCTCACCCGTATAGCTAACAGAGTGAGCTTGCACTTAGGGTTCACGCGTAGGATTTCTTTGGACTGTATTGGGAAAGTCCTATCCCATCGGTGCGCTAGTACCCCAATTTTGGAGCGGGTTGGGGATGAATCTTGAAGTCTTCACCCCGTCGGGTAAATTACCAGAACGCGTGAAGCTACTTTCCGGCCTAGGGTCCAAGTACCCCTTCATGCCCTAGCCCTGCCCAGTGATAACTCAAGGCCGCCGGCTGCCCCCTTTGGCAGTCCGTGCCCCTTGACACAATCCCCTGCGACCGGGGTTCCAGCTCCTACCAGGCCCAGACCAACGTCTGCCACCTAGTAACTATAGGAGCCCTGCTCCAGGCCGGTGACCTCTCTCTCTCAGAGAGTCACCTGCACCTCCTTCCTTTCCTGGTTCACTTCACTTTTCCTCTCTCTGCTGCACTGTCACTTTCCCACTTTCCCCTACCAACCCCCCACGCGGGCGGCCCTATTCCCTTCAGGCCCCTCAATGGTGTGTCTGGTGGGCATAGTGTAAAGTGTTCCTAAAATTTTGATTGGCTAAGCTGTTAGCAACACCAAAGCACCAGGACCCGTAACCAAGGAGAGGGATACTGTGCAGAAGGGCAGATTGCACAATACCCTGTGAAGACCTGATAGGCCAGGGCATCACAGAGAAACCCAGTGAGGGAGAGGGGCCAGTGGTCAGTTGAAAAAGGCAGGAGGAAGTGGTGAGCAGTCAGTCAGTCAGAATGAGGTAAAGAAGGAAGCAGTCTGTCAGGAGAGTCTTTTAAAAAGTCTGAGGAGAAGAGGAGAGGAGATGTTTACATGCTGCGGTTTTATTGTGGAATGTCCTGTGGATATGCTGCGATCATTTTGCATTGAGGATACAGTACCAAGGCTTCGGCACTGCATCCTCAATGCAGAATAAGTCCTGGAGTGATCGGTGAGTTCATATTTACCTCCATCACGCAGCACTTCACTTTCCGTCCGTGTCTGTCTGCACTTTGTAGGAGAAGGTGGGCGGGCCTGAACTAGCTCCAGCCGTCACATGACCGGAGCTCGTGCAGGCTCCCCCCACCTCCTCCTTCCTGCTCCTGGCTCCACCGCGCTCTTCTGCACCGGAGGAAGTGACTCCAGTGTCTTTTATCAAGGCAGGTAAGTATGGGATCGTGCTGAAAAATCCGCAGGAGTAATTGACATGCTGCAGATTTTTCCGCAGGGAAATTTCTCATTATTTCCGCTGCGGAAAAAAACGCAGCATGGGTACAGCAGTTCTAAAATGCCATAGAAATGGCTGGGGACTCGCTGTACTGCGGATTTTTGAGAAATCCGCAGAATTTCTGCGGAAAAATCACGGCAAATTTTCCACAGCGCGGGCACATAGCCTTAATGTTTAATCCATTTTAAATGTTAAATGTAGTGATCCCGAAAAAAGGATTGCAGTACCAGAATTACAGTAGCTCATTGATAATTTTGTACTGTTTAAAGCCCTTTATTGTAATCTTTCTCTCTGCAGACTACAGATCTGTAATATGCATTTTGCCAAACAAATTATTAAATACTTTTTCTTTTGGAGTCTCTGGAAGTACTAGTGAATGTAATGAGATTTGTATATTCATAAGGGTCTTGTTTAAAACATACTTTATATCCTAGGAGGCTGGTTATACACATACATATTTATATATTAAAGGAACACCTGCTATGTCTTTATAGAGTATTACAATTAAACATTAATATTCATATAAAAATTTTAATGGTTATTCAATAAGGCATTAGGGAAGTAAATTAATTATGTGGTTGAGCAGTACATTATATAGATCAGGAGCTAATGCCATATTAATGCAATGAAAAAGGTCATCAGTATGTATTACTGTGTGTGAAGTGATCCAATATGACAGGTTTTAGCGATGAGCATATTATGAGTCCTGAAGTCTTTAGTACTCAAGTAACTAAGTGACCTCTGTCTCCTGTCATGCTTTTGTCGCGGGCGGGGGGTGCGCTGCTCGACTGTGCTTGCGGCTCGGGTCCGGCTGCTGCTGCTGCTCGGTGGCTCGAGCGGTGGGCCGGATCTCCCCTCCGTGGGTAGGGGGATTTTGGTAGTCCCGGGGCCCAGAGTTGTTGACTGTAAGGTGGATTGCGGGGCTTGGCCAGGTGCAGGGTCGCGGGGGCAGCGCTGTGCCGGACGGCACGGTGGTACTTACTCAGCCAGTAACGTACACAGAGTCTCTGGTAAAACAAACGGCTGGATGGACGAGTCCCACAGACGGCTGCGACGGTCACTCCCGGTAGGTTGGCGGTAGCTGTCTCTCCCTGTACCGGTGTTGTGTTCTCGGCCCCGATGGCTTCCCACCGGTAACCCGCTCCCCCAGCGGTATATTTGCCGGGGGAGCCCCTTTTGCCCGCAGGCGCTGGCCCTGGGAACTCTAGCTGTGGCGGTAGCTGTATTTCCCCTCACGGTTGAGCGGTTGCCTTTAGTCGGGTCTTTGCTGCTGGGAAACCCCGGAGGTTCCTGTCGCTGACGGATTTGACCGGTTTAACAGCGACAGCAAGCCTGGTCGGGGTCCGTAGGCCCTGCCGAATGGTGCTGGCCTCTCTTCGCTCCCCGGTCCGGTACCGGCGGGCCACCGCCCGTCCCCAGTCCTTACGGTTGTGCGTCAATCGGCGTCGCCTGCAGACGGTTACCACCGTCTGCCAACCTTGCTCGTAGGTGCCCGGGCCACATACCCGGACACGGTCAGTCAGCTCCTCCACCTAACCGGGGTGTGGGGTGTGTTGTTGCAGTACCTGTGACGACCTGGCTTGTCCAGGGCGCCACATTCCCCCTTGGTTAAACGCAGACCGTCCGCGGGCTGCTCGTCCATCACCGGTTTTATTTTCACAACTGAAAAAGTAGAAAAACATGTAAACATGTAAAACACAAGCATCACTTTATAAAACTTCCCATAACGGGAGGCACGTTCTTAAACGTTACTAACATTTTCTTTAACGGTAACGGCTTCCGCTCTCCCCCCGCCCAAATAACCTGGCCCTGATGCTGCCCCTAAGAAAATGGGCAGCACCCCTTGCCCCAGTCCAGAACCAAATTGCCCGAGCGGGTACGGTCTCTTTCAGGGGACCCGCGTCAATGGGGACCCCTAAACCCCCCCGGAGGATTGCCACCGGTTACGGTAGTGGCGGGCCTGGGCCATCCATTTCCTCCAGGCTTATCCTCCCAAATCAGCCTCTCTGGAGGTGGTCACGGTAACAAGCCAACATTTTTATTTACATGCCACAAGTTTGTGGTTGCCCTGCAAGTTCTCGGGCTTGTCCGTAAGCAGTTGCTTACGCAACGGTTGCAGAAGGTCCCTACGGGGACTGGTTGCCGGCAACGGCTGGTTCAATCACTGTGCAAATCAGGAAAAACAACGGTTGATTCCTTTTCTTATCATTCAGTTACATTCTTGTACATTCAACAACATCACACCCCTAAATGTTAGTCTCCCTGTACCTAAGCGGGGGTCGACCTAGGTTGGGACGTGTGGACCTACGGGGGCCAAGGTTGGTGGTGGTAGGCAGTGGGGCAGAGGACACAGTTCCTCCCCCCGACTATCGTGTGGGGCAGGCAGAGGCATAGGGGAGTTGGGTACAGGCACATCCCTGGGTGCTGGGTCACCAACGGCCACTTCCATCTCTTTTTCCTCCACGGGTTGTGGGAACAGTATTACTGGAAGAATTACTGCACCGTTCTGCGTAGGCCAATCGGCCGGGAAATCGCCCATCATGGTGTGGATTACTCCTTTTTCCTTCTCCTCAGCCGGTTCGGTGGCCGGAGCCTCGGTCACCGTTGTCAATGGTGGTGGGCACCTCTTCAGGTGGTCTTGGGAAACCGTGGCCAAAGTGTTCCCCTGGTGACGGCTGATCTGGTAGGCTTTCCCATTCTCCCAATTGGTGGGTTGTATTACATACGGGGCCTCCTCCCATTGATCGTCTAGCTTATGGGCCCTTCGCTTTCGCTTCAAGACGACATCTCCGGGCAGAAAGGGACATGCAGGCGCCTTTTTGTTGAAGCACTGCTCCTGCTGCTTCCGACTCTGGCACAAATTCTTTTCCACATAGTCCTGGACCTGTCGGTACTGTGCTCTTCGTTGGGTGTCCCATCCCGCGGTCGAAGGGAGTGCTTCCGGGGCCTCCAACCCCATTTCTAGGTCCACTGGCAGTCGACCGGGCCGAGCTCTCATCAGGTACGCCGGTGTGCACTTCGTAGAGCTGGAAGGGACGTTGTTGTACATATCGACCAGGTCAGGTAGTTTCTCCGGCCATAGGTTCCGCTCCTCCAGCGGCAACATCTTGAGGAGGTTCAGGACCAAGTGGTTCATCTTTTCGCACATGCCATTGGTTTGGCCGTGGTAAGGCGTGGTCCGAATCTTCTTGCAACCATACAACTGGCAGAATTCTTGGAACGCCTCCGCTTCGAAGGCCGGGCCCTGGTCGGTAAGCACCTTCTCTGGGTATCCATGCAGCCGACAGAAATATGCCTGGAATGCTCTAGCGGCTGTACGGCCGGTCAGGTCCTTGACTGGGACAACCACCATGACTCTTGAATAGTGGTCCACAATGGTCAGGGCATAAGTATACCCACTTCGGCTAGGGGTGAGCTTCACATGGTCGAGGGCCACTAGCTCCAGCGGTTGATGCGTAATGATTGGGCGTAGAGGGGCCTTCTGGCTGGCCTCGTCCCTTCTTCTCAGTGCGCAGGGACCGCATTATCGGCACCAGGCCTCCACAGATTCCCACATTCCACTCCAATAGAACTTCTCCCTCAACAACATTTCCAGCTTCTTCCACCCGAAGTGTCCGGCACCGTCATGGTACGCCTGTAGGACAGTGGGCACGTTAGCCTCAGGAATCACCAGCTGGTGAATCTTCTCATGGGTCTTCGGATTGATCAACTCCCGATACAGCTTCCCTTGGTGCAAGTATAGCCGGGTTCATTCCCGCCACAAGCGTTGGGCCTCGGCAGGGGCAGCAGGGTCCATTCCGGCAGAGCCCTGTTCCACCAAGGTCTTGACCAAACGGACAGCGGGTGCCTGATCCTGAGCTTCTTGCCACCTCTTACTGGGCAACGGGTCCAGGTTCACCTGTTGTTGATGGACACGCAACTTCTCAACTGGCGGCCGGTGAAACGCAGGCAACTCGATCTCTTCGAGGTCATCATCATCCAGCCCCTCTTCCGACATGTGGGGCATCCGGGAGAGTGCATCGGCATTAGCATTTGTACGGCCAGCCTGGTATTTGATGTTGAAGTCATAATTGGCCAGCCTGGCCACCCACCGCTGCTCCAATGCACCCAGCTTAACTGTATCCAGATGTGTTAGTGGGTTATTGTCCGTGTAAGCAGTGAACTTGGCCGATGCTAGGTAATGGCGGAACCGCTCGGTGATAGCCCACACCAGTGCTAGAAGCTCGAGCTTGAAGGAGCTGTAATTCTCAGGATTCCTTTCTGTGGGTCGGAGTTTTCGGCTAGCATAAGCGATCACCCTTTCCCTGCCGTCGCCGTCTTGATTCTGGGCCAATACCGCTCCCAAGCCCACGTTGCTGGCATCGGTATAAAGGGTGAATGGAAGGCCGTAGTCGCGGTACGCTAGGATTTCTTCCCCGGTCAATGCCGCCTTCAGTTGGCGGAAGGACTCTTCATGCTTTTCCTCCCACGCCAACGGGGTCCCAGTAGGCCTACTACCCTTGGTCTGTCCCACGAGGAGGTCTTGCATGGGGGCAGCCATTTTCGTGTACCCTTTGATGAAACGGCGGTAGTAGCCTACCAGGCCCAGGAACTGTCTCACCTCCCTCACCGTAGTCGGTCTCGGACAGTCCTGTATGGCAGTGATCTTTTCCGGGTCTGGGGTGACGCCTTCCGCGCCCACCACATGTCCGAGGTACTGTACCCTGGGCTTCAACAGGTGACACTTGGAGGGTTTCAATTTCATCCCATACTTGGCAAGGGACGCGAACACCTCAGCTAGGTGCTCTAGGTGGGCTTCATACGTCTGTGAGTACACGATGACATCGTCCAGGTACAACAAGACAGTCTCAAAATTCAGATGTCCCAGACAGCATTCCATCAGCCGTTGGAAGGTTCCAGGGGCATTGCACAGCCCGAATGGCATGCTGTTGAACTCACAGAGCCCCATGGGGGTAGCGAAGGCGGTCTTTTCACTGTCTTCGGGGGCCACAGCCACCTGCCAGTATCCGCTGGTGAGGTCAAGGGTAGAGAAGTAGTTAGCGGTTTTCAGCGCGGCTAGAGATTCTTCAATACGGGGCAGAGGATAGGCATCTTTATGCGGTTGATCTTCCGGTAATCCACACACATCCTCATAGTGCCATCCTTTTTCTTGACCAGCACTAGCGGGGCCACCCAGGGACTGCAGCTATCCCGAATAACCCCCGCCTCTTTCATGTTTTTTAACATGTCTTTGGTGCATTGATAGTGTGCGGGTGGGATAGGTCTATACCTCTCCTTAATAGGGGGGGTGCCTGCCGGTGGGTATGTAATGCTGGACCCCTTTAATCTGCCCAAAGTCTAGCGGGTGTTTGCTGAAAACTTGCTCGTATTCTTGCACTACCCGGTATACCCCGTCCCGGTGATGTGTGGGGGTCTCATCACTGCCTACATGTAGCTCTTGACACCACTGAGCGTGTGGTGACTGGCGGAGGGCGAGGAGGTCGAAGAGACTGCCTCTTGAATGGCGTGGGGATCCAGGGTAAGCAGCTTGGCGAGGGTAGCATACCGGGTAAGCCCAACCTCCTCCTCCCCACAATTTAATACTCTTACGGGCACTCTTCCCTTCTTAACGTCTACCACTCCTCGAGCGGCCATTACAGTGGGCCAGTGTTCGGAGGGCATGGGCTCTACCATGGCTGGGTAATCATGTCCCTGGGGACCTACCCCTGCTCTACACCAGATCATCATTTCGCTCCGGGGAGGCACAGTTAAAGGGGCCAGATCCATCACTCTCACTCCCCCAATCTCTCCTCCCGCAGAGTTCACTTGCTGCCTGTACATCAAGGCCCTAATCTCTCGCTGCACAGCCCTCTGTCGGCCTTCCGCTGCGGTGGTGGCCAGCTGTTGTAGTAGGGTAAGCAGCACTTCACTCATGCAATACTCCATTACATTCGTTCCTAGCACCACCTTTGGGTCATGATCACTGGGGTCATTCATTATCACAACCATCCCTTGGTGTTGTAGCTCGGTCCGCCCCACAGTCATAGCCACATGTTTGTACCCCACTTGGGTCAAGGGGAGGCCATCAGCGGTGATCAATGTCTGCTGTCTGGAGGGGCAAGTTCATCCTCCCCCCCAATACCGTTGATACAGTGTATATAGCATCGTGGTTACCTGAGATCCAGTGTCCAGGAGCGCCATCAGCGGGACACCGTCCACAGCCAGAGGGATGATGGGGCGGGCCCCGATGAACCGGTCCCGCCAGTCGGGGGGGGCACTGGGTTCTACTCCTGAGGATTGGCCCTTGGCCCCAGGGGTTGTTCGTTTAACGGGCACCGTCGGGAGTAGTGACCGGGCTTGCTGCACTTGTAACAGATCGCAGGTCCATACCGTGGGTCAGTAGCCCTTCTCCGCTGCATCCAGGGGACATCTTCTGGGTGGTCGGCGAGCTGTACCCCCCCCCCCCCCAGGGGCCTGGATCTCGTTGGAGGCTGAAGTGCGGCGAGGATCTTGGCGAGGTCTCCATCCATACGACGGACTTGGGCAGCCAGTTCCTCCATCATTCTGCCAGAATTTGCAGGCACTGCAGGAGCTGGGGGAGAAGGGGCTACCACGATGGGAGCCGTCTCAGCCGGACAGGGGGCCGCTCCAGGGACATCGGACGCCAGGGGCTGCAGAGCCTTAATGGCCCGTTCCTTCAACATGGCAAAGTTCACATCAGGGTGCTCTAAGGACCACAGCCGAAGCTGTTTGTGGTCCCCCGGGGATCTCATCCCCTGTACGAACTGCTCTACCAGCATTTTGTTACTGTCAGCATCATTGATGGTGTCCACCCGCTTCAGCGTACGGAGAGAAGTTTGCAGACGAAGGGCACAGTCTCTAATACTGTCAGTAGGCCGCTGTCGGCATTGATAAAACTGCCTTCGCAGTTCAGCTCCGGTGCGAGTCTCAAAGGCAATCTGTAGCTTTTCGAAGATAGCGGCCACGGAGGACCAGTCTCCCTCGGCCCAGGTCTCCGTCTCCTGCTCAGCCGCGCCGGTTAGCTGCCCCAGCACTACCGCTGCACGCTGCTTATCAGTCAGGGGGTACAGTTCTAGGAGTGGGCTAAGCTTCTTCCGGAAGACCTGCAAGGTGTCAGGTTTCCCATCGTACTGCGGTAGCCAGGTAGCTCCGGGCACATAGGGCAAGGAGAACGGCATCACTTGAGCAAGGGCGGGAGCCACGGCCCCTGCCGCTCCTGCGGCCAGAGTACAGCTGGGCCCATTCCCATCCACAGGCACTCCTACGGCTACATCCGCCGCTCCTCCAGCGGCTCCGTCGGTCGCAGACATCTTGTTTCTGTCCTCCCTTGGTTTCTTTTCGGCACCTCCTCTTCAGGGGCGGAGCTTCGGCCTTCGCGCCTCCACTGCTCGGGAAGACGCTCAAGCGGGGAACTTTTCGCGCCCAAGATGGCGGCTTCTGAAAATTTTCGGCCGGACACCTCCGGCGGGACACAAGGCGCACTTCTACCAGGCGGTACAACGGTAAGATTCTGTTCGTGATGCCAAGTTGTCGCAGGGGGTGCGCTGCTCGACCGCGCTTGCGGCTCGGGTCCGGCTGCTGCTGCTGCTGCTCGGTGGCTCGAGCGGTGGGCCGGATCCCGGGACCTCGAGCGGTGCGTCTCGCCCGTGAGTGAAAGGGGTGGTCTGTTGGGGTTTGGGATGTCGGTTTGTGACGCCACCCACGGTGTGTGGTGAGGTTGGGGCACCACTGCTGCTCTGTACGGGGATCCCGGGAGCAATGACAGGGAGCAGCTGGGATGTTTCTCTCCCCTCCGTGGGTAGGGGGATGTTGGTAGTCCCGGGGCCCGGAGTTGTTGACTGTAAGGTGGATTTCGGGGCTTGGCCAGGTGCAGGGTCGCGGGGGCAGTGCTGTGCCGGACGGCACGGTGGTACTTACTCAGCCAGTAATGTACACGGAGTCTCTGGTAAAACAAACGGCTGGATGGACGAGTCCCACAGACGGCTGCGATGGTCACTCCCGGTAGGTTGGCGGTAACTGTCTCTCCCTGCACCGGTGTTGTGTTCTCGGCCCCGATGGCTTCCCACCGGTAACCCGCTCCCCCAGCGGTATATTTACCGGAGGAGCCCCTTTTGCCCGCAGGCGCTGGCCCTGGGAACTCTAGCTGTGGCGGTAGCTGTATTTCCCCTCACGGTTGAGCGGTTGCCTTTAGTCGGGTCTTTGCTGCTGGGAAACCCCGGAGGTTCCCGTCGCTGACGGATTTGACCGGTTTAACGGCGACAGCAAGCCTGGTCGGGGTCCGTAGGCCCTGCCGAATGGTGCTGGCCTCTCTTCGCTCCCCGGTCCGGTACCAGCGGGCCACCGCCCGTCCCCGGTCCTTACGGTTATGCGTCACTCGGCCTCGCCTGCAGACGGTCACCACCATCTGTCAACCTTGCTCATAGAAGCCCGGGCCACGTACCTGGACACGGTCAGTCAGCTCCTCCACTACTACTTCCACCCTCCAACTCCACTTCACTTCACCCACTGAACTCTTTTCCCGCCTCCACGACTGTGAACTCCTCGGTGGGAGGAGTCAACCTGGCTCCACCCCACCTGGTGTGGACATCAGTCCCTGGAGGGAGGCAACAAGGATTTTGTGTGTGCGGCAGATGTGCCTAACCGGGGTGTGGGGTGTGTTGTTGCAGTACCTGTGACGACCTGGCTTGTCCAGGGCGCCACACTTTAATGTACTCATCCGATGCAAAATTAAAGCTTTACCAGTGGTTCAGAGATACTGCTGAAGAACCTGGGTGACAAATATTGGGTCATTTTTGAAAATCCAAAATTCACGAGCTGATAGTAGACTGTGATGTCTGGACTGGCCAAGGGTCTCCTGAACACAACTCAACAGACCATTGTATGCCTATGAAACTCTTGAGATCGTGTCAAGCCTGCTACAGTGCCAAATGTTTGAAGAGGCGCATAACTCAAGACATTCATCATGTCTTTTGGGCTGTCTGTGCACAGCAAAAAGAAATCTAAACCATCTATGAGCCGACGTACAATTTAATTCCAATATGGCATGCAATATTGTAAATTACATTTTTTATGCTGCTTTTTGGTAGGGCTGTCTACTACTTTACAATATTCCAGGGCTGAAGCAAAAGAGCAAATCATAGCATTTTTTTGTAAATTCCACTTAAGTTAATTTTTTTTACGTTTTTCATACCATTTACCTGGCACAGACTGAAAATAAATTCCTCCCAATTGTTTGCCGGCAGATTATAATAGGTGGACAGTGCCTGCCCCATGATGTAAATGTGCTATGTATTATGTGTATACTGTTGAAAAAAATAAATGCATGTGTTCGTATCTAAGTGGTTTTTAGAGAAGAACAAGTGTCGTATGTAGTAGAGTTAGGACTGTAGACTGGGTTGCCATATTCTGCCATCCAGCATTGGGTTATTGGTGAGTTTTACAAGAGGTGTTTGCTAAGATAGGGGTAAGGTATTTAAAGGAAGGACTGACAAGTTGCAAGGCGGATTGCTAGACGAGGGCGCTCCAGAGGAAGGGCTGTCAAGAAGTGAGCTCAAAGTGAGAGGATGTGGCCTCAGGGCTAGTCAGGCATACGGCTTACCCCGGTGGGCTTGGAAAGTCGTCCAGCTAGAAAAGTTGGCGGGGCACAGAAACGGATGAAGGTGTGTGGTATTGGAGGGAAGGAGGCACAGACCCCGGAGTATTGAGGATGAGATCTGAAATAATGGTGGACAGAATGAAGAACAGTATCCCACAGACAAAGGCCATGTCTGTCATAACGGTGTGAAGAATAAAAAGAAAACAAAACTGGTTGGCCAAGTGAACTCTGGTGTTTCGTGTCTTAGTATCTGATGGTATCGATGTCTGGTATCAAGGGTGATGGGCGCTGGCCCAAAGCAGCAAGTAAGTTCATGCACCCCGCCCAAAACCATGTTCGCTCACGAAGTCTCCTTAGCCCTGGACTGCCTACCTCCTTCCAGATCATAGATCAGCACGTCCACTGGGGATACTTCAGGTGGTCATGCGATTTGCATCCTCCCATCCACAGTCCAACTAGATGCTTCTGGCCTTGCTCAATTCATTTGTATTAATCTCAAATCACACCTAAAGACAAAGGCGGACATATCCAATAAGTGAGCCCCTTTGCAGCTGCACAGAGGCCCAAGAGATAAAGGGTCCAACTTCCACCTTCAAATCAACAAGAAGATTTTTTTCTCAGAAAGAGGGGCCCGTATACTCCTCCTGCACAGGGGTATTCTTCTGTCCACCATTGCCTAGAGGTATATATATAGAAATCATGGAGCCACATAGCAAAAATCCAAATAAAAAAATTAAACAAAAAAATAAGTGAGAACATACAGTACATTGAGTACTGTGCAAATGTTTTAGGTAGGTGTTAAAAAAAAATTGCAAAGTAAGAACGCTTTAAAAAATAGAAGTGAAAATAAATTATTTTTATCAATTTGCAAAATACAAAATGAATAAACAAAAGAGGTGAAAAATCTAAATCAAATCAACATTTCCTGTGACCACCCTTTGCCTTCAAAACAGCATTAACTCTTCTAGGTACACTTGAACACAGTTTCTGAAGGAATTCAGCTGGGAGTTGGTTCCAAACACCTTGACTAACTACAGATCAGTAGATGTAGACTTGCACAAATTCTTCTATCTCTTACTGCAGGGGTGGGCAATTAATTTTCCCATGGGGCCGCATGAGAAATTGGGATGGTTTTAGAGGGTCAGACTAATATAATTAACTCAGTTCTACCCAATATACTACATCACTACACTCCCTCCATATACTACAGCTGTAATAAACTACATCACTACACCCCTATATACTACACCTGTAATATACTACACCCCCATATACTACACATGTAATATACTACACCCCCATATACTACATCTGTAATATACTACACCACTACACCCCCATATACTACACCTGCAATATACTACACAACTACACCCCCTCCATATACTACACCTGTAATAAACTACATCACTACACCCCTATATACTACACCTGTAATATACTACACCCCCATATACTACACCTGTAATATACTACACCACTACACCCCCCATATACTACACCTGTAATATACTACACCACTACACCCCCCATATACTACACCTGTAATATACTACATCACTACACCCCTATATACACCTGTAATATACTACACCACTACACACCCCATATACTACACCCTCCATATACTACACCCCCCATATACTACACCTGTAATATACTACGTCACTACACCCCTATATATACCTGTAATAGACTACACTCCTATATACACCTGTAATATACTACATCACTACCCCCTATATACACCTGTAATATACTACACCCCTCATGTGCTACACCTGTAATATACTACACAACTACACCCCCCATATACTACACCTGTAATATACTACATCACTACACCCCTATATACACCTGTAATATACTATACTACACCACTACACCCCACATATACTACACCTGTAATATACTACACCCTCCATATACTACACCTGTAATATACTACGTCACTACACCCCTATATATACCTGTAATATACTACACCCCTATATACACCTGTAATATACTACACCCCTCATGTACTACACCTGTAATATACTACATCCCTACACCCCCATTTACTACACCACTATATACAACACCTGTAATAAAACTACATCACTACACCCCATGTACTACATCACTATCTACACAACACCATATACTACACCTGTAAAACTACACCACTAGACCCCAGTATTAGTAACCAGTCCCCCCCCCCCTCCTCGGTTTATTAGTCACTACTTACCTCTCCCTTCTTATTGCCCCCGTCCTCAGGCACCTCCATATGTGCCCCCCGCTGAGCTGCTCCTTCTCTTGTATGGGCCCTGGCTGCGCCGATGCTGTTCTCCGAGGGGCCCCCACCACTGCTTCTCTCCGTGAAGGCCAATGCTGTGCCGCTTCTTACCCTGCTGGGCAGGAACTTTTGAAATCACACACGCCGCGCAGTACTGACAACATCAGGGCGTGCGCGTGTATCACAGAGAAAGTGCCGTCAGGGAACAGAGGAGAGATTCCTGCGTTCCGCTGCCTACATTGTGCGTAGCTGCAGAATCGCTCCCTGCCCGGCACGCAGCAGCCCGGATCCACTGCACCGGCTGACGATGGGCGGGCCAGTCACAGACAGCAGGCGGGCTGGATGTGGCCCGCGGGCCGCCCCTTGCCCAGGTCTGTCTTACTGTAATCCCAAACAGACTCGGTGATGTTGACATCTGGACCCTGTGGGACTATATCATCGGCACTTCCAGGACTCCTTGTTCTTCTTTATGCTGAAGAGATCTTTAATGACATTGGCTGTATACTTAAGATCACTTGTTGTAGAATGAATTTGAAGCCAATCAGACATCTCCCTGATGGTATTGCAATAAAAAATAAATATCTGCTTGTAGTTCAGACCATTGAGGACGTCATTAAATCCCCAAATCCAAATTCCCAGCTCCATTCGCTGAAATGCAGCCCTAAAGTTACAAGGATCCTCATTAGTGATGAGTAAATATACTTGCCACTATTCGTTGCGTGCATGAAAATTAAGGTGTTCACAATATCTGTTACTCAAGGAGCATTTTGCTTCTCGCCTCATGAGTTTCAAGTCTTCCAGTGTTTGGTGCTTAATTTACAGCCACTAAACATGCAAGGATTGCCTGCCAAGCACATTAGCCATCTTTGCTTTATTTATGCTGGTGCTGGATTTTCTCTATTTTTATTTGATGACAGCTGTGCTTTTTGACAAATCACAGCTGTCATTAACCTCTTATATTACCCAGATTGCCACCATATCAAGGCAATCGGGATGAGCCGAGTAAAGCGCTGGAATTGTCGCTTCTAATGAACATGAGAATTCTCAGTGACTGTGAGCTGTTAAGATGGGGAAGGCTCAATAACCCTGGGCCTTTACAGCCTGAGAATACCACTCCCCACCTATCTGCTTTATCTTGGCTGGGTATCAAATTTGGGGGGGACCCCACGACGTTACATTATTTATTTAACTAATTTAAAAAAAAAAAAAACAATCAATGGTTTCCATCGTATTTTGATACAGAGCAGAGATAACACACACAGCTGAGGGCTGCAGTCTGCAGCTCTCTGCTTTATTAAAATACGGGACACCCTGCACCATTTTTTTCCAATTATTTTATTTTTACACTCCACTTCAGGGACCTAGACAGCTATTGTAAGGGCAACCAATCACAGACGCCAGCTCAGAGGGTGGGTGGGGGAAGCAGGACTGCAACAAATCACAGACACTGGTTCAGAGGGAGGTGGATCAGTGAAACTTCATGAACTTTAATGATCGAACCTGGAAGCAGTGTAACAGCTGAGGGGAAACTCAGTAGATATAATTCTTCACTTCCCTGTAATACGCTGACAACATTATTCCCAGACACCAACTGTGAGTCAGAAATGCATCCAGGCATCTTCCTCAAACAGCATTTTTACAGCCCTCCCAAACCTACTTCCTAGGTTCTCCAGAAAATTATTTCAGTTTCCCATTGACTTGCATTGGGTTCATTATTGAGTACGAATACACGAATAATAGAAATTATTCAACAGAAAGAATCCAAACCGGAATATTTAACAATTCGCCCATCTAAAATTCTAATGCTTCGCTGTTGTCACCTTCCTACCTTCCATTACAGCCAAAACTACCTTCCTTTACAGCCAAATATTTAAAATTTTGACTCATCAGTTCAGAGCACCTGCTGCTATTTTTCTCCATCTCAGTTCCTATGTTTTCATGTATATTTAATTTGCTTGACAATGCTTCCATGTCAAAGGTGTGGCTTTTTGACACAGTTCTAATGCTTCTGCAGAGACTTCTCAAAATTGTAGATGGCTGTTGCAGTCTTCCATTGTCTCCTGCTAGTTCTGAGTTGATCACAATGGTTGACATCTTCTAATTTAAAAGAGAAAGTAGGCATGATGTGTTTTTCATCTACTGCACTGTTTCCTTCACCAACCACTGCATCTACAGTCCTCAACATTTCTTGGTGCTTTTTCAAAAGAGCTTGTAGAGTAAATCTTGAAAACCCAGTCTACTTTGAAATTTTTGCCTGTGAAATACCTTGCTGATGAAGTATAACTACCTTGCGTCTTGTAGCTGTGCTCAATCTTTCCATGGTTAATGACTAGTGATGAGCGGGTGCTCGAGGCTCGGGCCGAGCATCCCAAGATACTAGTGTACTTAGCCCGAGCACCGAGCCCAATGTTATCCTATGGGAGACCCGAGTATTTTTATGAAATGACCCCCCCGGTAGCATGTAGAAACCCTAAAAATGTCACAAAAGTCTTAGAAGAGTGCTCAAATGACATGGCAACAGCATGGGGAAGACCCCTTGAAGCATTTATCACTCAAAAGTCACAGCTGTGAACAATTTTGTCCGAGTTATACGCCATTTTTACTGACTCACCAGAAAACCTTCCAAAATGACACCAAAATTTTGTGCATTTTATTAGCGATGTCGATAATTTTTTTTTTTTCATTCTATCTCCCTCAGTCCGTCGGTCGGTCTCTCTGTCTGTCTGTCGGTCTCTCTCTGTCTTGTCTGTCCCCCTCTCACAGTCTGTCGGTCAGTCTCCCCCCTCTCTCATACTTACCATTCCCCGATCACTGCCGCGGCGCTGCACAGCTGTTCACTAAACTCCGGCGGCTTTTCCTCTTTTGAAAAAGCCGGCCGCTCATTAAACAATCTCGTATTCCCTGCTTTCCTGCTTTTCGGCGCCTATGACTGGTTGCAGTGAGACACGCCCCCACGCTGAGTGACAGGTGTCTCACTGCACCCAATCACAGCAGCCGGTGGGCGTGTGTATACTGTGCAGTGAAATAAATAATTAAATAATTAAAAAAAATGGCATGCGGTCCCCCCAATTTTAATACCAGTGTGCCTAGATATTGTCGTTAGCAGCGTCCCGCTGAAAAATTGCAGAATCCGCCATCTTGGGCGCGACAAGTTCCCGCCCGAGCCGTCTTCAACGAGAAGAAAGGGCGCGAAGAGTGAAGCCCCGCCCCCCGAGAGCAGAGCGGTGGAAAGAGCAAGTGAAGTGCCCAAAAAAGACCAAGGGGGGGCGGAAAGAAGATGTCCGTACCTACCGGAGACGGCAAAGGGGCGTCAGCTGCAGGAGTGGTGGCGCCCGAAGACGGGAACGTGGCGGTCCTCGCTCTGGTCGCAAGAGCGGGGGAGGCCGCGGGTCCAGCGGTTGCCCAGGTAATGCCGATCTCCTTGCCACATGTGCCTGGTGCTACCTGGCTACCTCAGTACGATAGGAAGCATGACGCCTTACAGGTGTTCCGGAAAAAGATAAACCCGATCCTTGACTTGTATGCCATGACTGGCAGACAGCGTGCGACGGTAGTGCTTGGGCAGCTGACCGGCGCGGCCAAGCAGGAGACGGAGACCTGGACGGACGCAGACCGGGCCTCAGTGACCACTATCTTCGAAAAACTCCAGACCGCCTTTGAAACCCGCACCGAGGCTGAGTTGCGGATGCAGTTCTACCAATGTCGGCAACGGCCCGCGGACAGTATAAGAGACTATGCCTTGCGCCTGCAGACGGCCCTCCGGACGCTGAGGTGAGTGAACACCATTAGTGAGGCCGACAGCAACAAGATGCTAGTGGAGTAGTTTCTACAGGGACTGGAGTCTGCTGAAGATCGCAAACAGCTGCGGTTATGGACTTTGGAGCACGCCGACCTAGATTTTACAGTACTAAAGGAGCATTACATTAAGGCCCTGCAAGCACCAACCGCTGGCGCTCCTGACGCGACCCCTTGGCCGGTCAAAACCACTCCCATGTTGGTAGTACCCCCTCCCTTGGCTCTGCCGGCCTCTGCCGCCCTCGTCGGGACGATAGAAGTGCTGGCCTTGCAGGTCCGACATATGAATGAAGATCTCACCCGGATCCTCGCCGCACTCCAGCTCCCGACGAGAGTCAAGCCCCAGGAGAAGATCCAGCTCTCCGACAGTCCGGAGGACATCCCTTGGATGCAGCGGAGGAAGAACACCGACCTGCGGTAGGGGCCGCCTGTGTGCTACAAGTGCAACAAGCCTGGCCATTATTCTAGGCGATGCCCGTTAAACGAGCAACCCCTGAGGCCAAGGGCCAATCCTCAGGAGTAGACCCTCATGGCCTGGCTAATTGGCGAGGCCGGTTTGTTTGAGGCCACCTCATCATCTCCCTGGCAGTGGATGATGTCCCGACCATGGCCCTGTTGGACACTGGATCGCAGGTAACCACTATGCCTTATTCATTGTACCAGCGATATTGGGTCGATAGTGAACTTGCACCTCCCGATGATAGCATGACCGTTATTGTGGCCAATGGGCTCTCAATGACCCAAGTCGGACTCAGGGAGGTGACCCTGACTGTGGGGCGGACCCAGCTGAAACGCCAAGGGATGATTGTGGTGCTGAATGAGTCCAGTGACCGTAACCCGGAAGTGGTCCTAGGGACCAATGTGATTGAGCACTGTGTGGGAGAGGTGTTGAGCTTGCTGCACCAACTGTCTGCCACTGCAGGAGGAGGTCGGCAGAGGGCACTACAGCGTGAAATCCGGGCCCTCCTGCACCGGCAGCAAGTGAACCTGACAGGTGGAGAGATTGGTGGAGTGCGGGTGATGGTCGCAGCCCCTTTGGTGGTCCCGCCCAGGAGCGAATTGATGATTTGGTGTAGGACAGCAGTAGGCCCCCAGGGACAGGATTACCCGGCATTGGTGGAACCTTTGCCTTCGGAGCACTGGCCCACGGTAATGGTAGCCAGAGGGGTGATTGACGTCAAGAAGGGGAGAGCGCCTGTGAGAGTGCTGAATTGTGGGTAGGAAGAGGTTAGGCTCCTCCGCTACGCCACCATAGCTAAGCTGTTTACCATAGACCCCCACGCCATCCATGAGACCACACCCACTACCCCTACACACAACATGAACAGTGACACCCCATCTCCACAACTAGAGGAGTGGTGCCGGGAGTTACATGTCAGCACTGAGTCTACCCCGGTACACCACAAAGACGGGGTATACATGGTAGTGTGGGAGTATGAGCAGGTTTTCAGCAAGCACCCGCTAGATTTTGGGAGGATTAAAGGGGTTCAACATCATATCCCCACAGGCACACATCCACCCATCAAGGAAAGGTATAGGCTGATACCGCCAGCACACTATCAATGCGCCAAGACATGCTAAGGAACATGAAGGAGGCAGGGGTCATCCGGGATAGTTGTAGTCCCTGAGCAGCTCCATTGGTGCTGGTAAAGAAGAAAGATGGTACCATGAGAATGTGTGTGGATTACCGGAAGATCAATCAGATAATGCATAAAAATGCCTACCCCCTCCCCCGCATCGAAGAGTTGCTGGCTGCACTAAAAACTGCTAATTACTTTTCTACCCTTGACCTTACCAGTGGATACTGGCAGGTGGCGGTCACACAAGAAGATCGTGAGAAGACCGCATTCGCTACCCCCATGGGACTCTGCGAGTTCAATAGTATGCCGTTCGGACTGCACAATGCCCCTGGGACCTTCCAACGGCTCATGGAGTGCTGCTTGGGGCATCTCAACTTCGAGACTGTTCTATTGTACCTGGATGATGTGATCGTGTATTCCAATACGTATGAGGCCCACCTGGAGCCCCTGGCAGAAGTGTTCGCGGCCCTCTCCAAGTACGGGATGAAGCTGAAGGCCTCTAAGTGCCATCTGCTGAAACCCAAGGTGCAATACCTCGGACATGTGGTGAGCGCAGAAGGTGTGGCCCCTGATCCGGAGAAGGTTGCTGCCATCCAGAGCTGGCCACGACCAACCACAGTGAGGGAGGTGAGGCAATTCCTGGGCCTGGTGGGCTACTACCGTTTCCTCAAGGGGTACACGAAGATGGCCACGCCCATGCAAGATCTCCTCGTGGGACAGACCAAGAATGGGAGGGCCCCTGGTCCCCCGTTTGTTTGGGGCGAGAAGCATAAGGAATCTTTCCACCAGTTGAAGTCAGCCCTGACGGGAGAAGAAATCCTGGCATACCCCGACTATGGCCTCCCGTTCGTCCTCTACACTGATGCCAGCAATGTGGGCCTAGGTGCGGTCCTGTCCCAGGTACAGGATGGGAAGGAAAAAGTGATCGCCTACGCTAGCAGAAAACTCCGGCCGACGGAAAAGAACCCCGAAAATTACAGCTCCTTCAAGCTTGAGTTCTTAGCCCTCGTGTGGGCAATAACTGAAAGGTTTAAGCATTACCTCGCGGCGGCGAAGTTTACTGCCTACACGGATGACAATCCGTTGATGCATCTAGATATGGCCAAGCTGGGCGCCCTGTAGTAGCGGTGGATGGCTTGACTGTCCAATTACGATTTCACTATCAAGTACAGGGCCGGCTGCAAGAACACCAATGCGGATGCGTTGTCTCGGATGCCGCACCTACCCGATGAAGGGGTGGAAGACGACGACCTGGAAGAAATCGAGCTACCCGCATTCCATCATCCACGAGATGAGAAGCCCTGTGTTAACCAACAGCAGGTGAACCTTGACCCGCTGCCTGACCAGGGGTGGCAAGAAGCTCAGGATCAGGAACCTGCGGTCCAGCTGGTCAAGGCCATGATTGCGCAGGGCTCTTCCAGGATGGACACCGCGCCCCCCCCGAAGCTCAACGGCTGTGGAAGGAGAGAAACCGGCTGTACTTACATCAGGGGAAGCTGTATAGGGAGATGATCAACCCAAAGACCCATGAGACAGTTCACCAGGTGGTAGTCCCCCAAGCCAGTGTGCGCAGGGTCCTGCAGGCCTACCATGATGGCGCAGGGCACTTCGTTTGAAAAAAGCTGGAAATGTTGCTGTGACAGCGGTTTTACTGGAGTGGGATGCAAGAGTCTGTGGAGGCCTGGTGTCGAGAATGTGGTCCCTGCACACTGAGAACGCGGGACGAGGCCAGCCGGAAGGCCCCCCTGCAGCCGATCGTCACCCACCAACCAATGGAGTTGGTCGCCCTAACCACGTCAAGCTCACACCCAGCCGAAGCGGGTATACCTATGCCCTGACCATCGTGGACCACTACTCAAAATTCATGATGGTTGACCCCGTTAAAGATTTGACGGGCCGTACTGCAGCTAGAGCCTTCCAGGCCTACTTCTGCCGACCGCATGGCTACCCGGAAAGGGTACTCATGGACCAGGGCCCGGCCTTTGAAGCAGAAGTCTTCCAGGTGTTCTGCCACTTGTACGGGTGTAAGAAAATCCGGACCACGCCATACCATGCCCAAACTAACGGGATGTGTGAGAAGATGAATCACCTGGTCCTGAACCTTCTCAAGACACTACCGTTGGAAGAAAGGAACCTGTGGCCGGAGAAGCTGCCTGATCTGGTGGACATGTACAATAACATCCCCTGTAGTTCCACCAAGTGCACGGCTGCGTACCTGATGAGAGCCCGACCGGGACAGCTGCCCGTGGACCTGGAGATGGACATAGAGGCACCCGAAGCCCTTCCCTATACTAACAACTAGAATGCCAAACGACAGACGCAGTACCGACTAATCCAGGAGTATGTAGAAAGGAATCTGCGCCAGATCCGATAAAGGCAAGAACAGCGCTTCAACAAGCGGGCTCCGGCTACCCCCTTTGAACCCGGGAATGTGGTACTGAAGCGCAAGAGGAGGACGCATAAGCTCGACGATCAAAGGGAAAGGACCCCATATGTCATACAGCCCACTGGATAGGAGAACGAGAAGACCTATCTGATCACTCGCGACTAGGGGAAGACCACGGCTACCGTTTCCAGGGACCACCTGAAGAGATGCCCCAATCCCCTGAGGCTGGTGGATGAGGCTCCGGCCCCCGTGCCAAGCGGGGAAAAGAAGAAAGAGGTGATTCATACCGTAATGGGCGACTTCCCAGCGGACTGTCCTATGCAGAATGGCGCAGTAATTGTTCCCGTGATAATGTTCCCACAACTCGTGGAAAAGAGAGAGATGGAAACGCCTGCCAGTGAGCCACCCGAACAAGCGACCAGGGATGCACCTATACTGCGCCCCCGTAGGTCTCTACCTGCCATACCTGACACACGGGAAGAGGGACTGGTTATCCCCTCTGTCCCATTGCCTCCCACTGACAACACTGGGCCCAGGAGGTCCACACGCCCTAACCTAGGTAGGCTCACGCTTAGGTACAGGGAGACTGCCATTTAGGGGTGCAATATGTTGATTGTGTAAATAGCTGAATGAATGAGCACTAATCACTCGAGGCTTTCACCTGATTGACAAAATTAAAGGCAGCAGATCCCGGTTGCCAAAGTTGAACAGTCTTCGTTGGGACCATACTGCCCGTCCCCGTTGGCACTTTGTTTTTGCCCCATTTACATAAAGACAAGGCCGAGAACTGGCAGGCCACCCAAAAACTATTGGGTTTGTAAATAATACCTTTCCTTTAACCGGCCTTCCGGTTTCACCGCCTCCGGAAAGGCAGACTGGAGGATGGGCCTGCGCGAAATAGATGGCCGAGGCCCGCCACCACTACAACCGGTGGCCATCCTCCGAGTCAGGGGTTCCCTTGGACGTGGTGCCTCTGAAAAGACAGGCAGTTGTGAAACCTGCACCCGTCCCGTTGGATAACACCTGGGCCCGTTCCTGGACTGGGGAAAAGGGGTGCTGACCACTTCTTAGGGACAGCATCAAGGTTCAGGTTGTTTGAGTGGGTGATTGAAGGACTCGGTCCTGTTTCCTGTATTAATAAAAATGTTTTTATGTTCGTAACGTTCAAGTATGCGCCTCCCGTAAGGGAAGATCTGAAAAGTTAGAAATTTGAAGTTGTACATCCGTTAGTATACTTGTACTGTATTCCCATTTTTATCTTTCAGAAAACAAAATTAACCGGTGATGGACGGGCAGCCCGCGGACGGTCTGCATGAAACCAAGGGGGAATGTGACTTCCTACACTAGTCAGGTCGTCCCAGGTAGTCCCATGCACACACACCCCCTCCCTGAAAAGGTGACAGCAGCCAAACATAAAACCCTTGTCACCACCCTCCAGGTTTGATGTCCACACCAGGGGGGGCGGAGCCAGGCAGTTGGCTCCACCCACCGAGGAGTTCACATGCCTGGAGGCGGGAAAGACACAGAAGTTCTAGTTCTAGTGCAGAAGGTAGATGAGTCTTGACAGTGAAGGAGAGAGGTTGAGTTCAAGGGCAGACCTGTGACCAGGCCTGCCAATAGTCTACTTAGGTCGCTGGGTCAGAGCCCAGTCATCTCTGGCAAGGAGGCAGATGGTGTGGCCGCCTGCAGGAGCTGGGATTACAGCCGGTGGAACCGTAGGGACCGGGGTCGGGCGGTGGCCCGCCGGTACCGAATCAGGGAACCGATTGGAAACCGAAGCACCAGGAGGGGTACTCAGACCCAGTACAAAGCCCCGAACTGACAGGGCCGAGTCAAATCAACTGATTGAGGACTGGACTTAGGGGCCTATCCCACACAAGACCCGTTAGAAGACAACAGCCCAATATACAGGGTAAAGCCACCGCCAAGGCATAGAGACTCAAAGGGCCAGCGTCTGCGGGCAAACAGGGCTCTTCCGACAACCAGCAAGCCGGGGAGCGGACTACCGTTGCTTACGCATAGGAGTCAAACATTCATATAAAAAGGTGCAGGAGAAAGGCAGAAACCACCAACCCGTTCAGGGAGAAGTTGCAGCCGGCTGCGGGCCCTATTCATCATCCCATTTGGTTTACCAGAGACTCCCGTGTATTGTGTCATAGTGAGTACACCAGTGCCTTCGGGCCGCGCACTGCGCTGCACCGTGCCAGCTTCCAGTACGCACCCGCTCCCACGCCTCCTCACTTACCCTCGGGCCCCCGGGACAATCACTCCCCTACCCACGGAGGGGTCAACACCAAGCTGCGCAACACCGTCCCCGGGAGGCCTAGTTAACGGCAGCGGTGGTGTCCATCTATTCACCACAACCCGTGGGTGGCGTCACAAACTTACAACCCCCCTACCAAACCACCGCGGCCCCGGCCGTGGAACTCCCCCCACCGAAGTCCCTGCATGTAGCGCCAACCCCCTTGCAGAGCGACGTGACCCCCGGGTCCGTGAGAAGCTTGAGCCACCACCCACCATACGAGCACGGATCCGAGCGGCTCGGCGGTCGCAGCCGAGCCCGCGGGGCGGTACCTTGTGCACCAATATTTAGCTATATTTATTTAGACCCTGTCAGAACTAATAACAGGTGACTGAGTATGACACCACTGTTGATCTGATATTGATGACATGTCCCGATGGTAGGTCATCAATATTATATGCCCAGGCAACTCCTTGAATACCCACCAAAATTGCAAAGTTACAGTAAGCCACACATTATATCTTTGACAACCTCCTCCACTAGGGTAGAACAAGCTGAGCTTGGAATGTGAGTGTTTGACAACTGCAGCAGCATACTACAATTCTCGGAAACAATGGGACCATTGACAAAGTCATTGCAAATTAGCAGTATTAAACAGGGTTACAGCATGGCAAGATGGGACAAAATTATATGAAGACTTACAGTATCTGGCCAATATACAGAGGCTTGCACTGTATATTGACCAGTTGAATCTGCAGATGTTTCTGGCTCCAAAGTGTAAGAAGATGGACTGGAAGTGTGCAGAAACAAGGACGTTCGTGCCATCAGTGAGCTGGAAGCCGGAGAGTAAATGCCCTGTTCGGATGAGGATGAATTCCAGGAGAGCAATGGCTGGCACACATGTCGCGGGCGGAGGAGGGGACGCTGCACTCTCCCACTGCTCGGGTCCGGCTGCTGCTGCCGCTGCTCTGTGGTGGCTCGAGCGGTGGGCCGGATCCCGGGGACTCGAGTGGCGCTCCTCGCCCGTGAGTGAAAAGGGTGGGGATTTGATTGTGGGGGATTTGAGTATTGTCCGTGACGCCACCCACGGTTGTGGTGATATTGATGACACCACCGCTGCTCTGGACGGGGATCCCGGGAGCGGTGACAGGGAGCAGCTTTGTTGTTAGTTCTCCCCTCCGTGGGTAGGGGGTTGGTTGTCCCGGGGCCCGGTGATGGGGTAGGGATGGATGGCAGGCGGGTTACGGGGCCTGGTGAGGTGCAGGGTCGCGGGGGCAGCGCTGTGCCGCACGGCACGGTGGTACTCACTCAGCCAATGATGAGGACACAGTTCTCGGTAAAACACGCGGCTGGATGGACGGGTCCCACGGACGGCTGCGGTGTTGTTTTCACCCGGCAGGTTGATGGTGACTGCCTTTCCCTGCACCTGTGTACTGTAACGGTTCCAATGGGTTCCCACCGGTAACCCGCTCCCCAGCTTGGATATGGGCCGGAGGAGCCCCTTTTGCCCACAGGCTCTGGCCCTGGGAACGGTAGCCTTGGCGGTGGCTGTGTTTCCCTCTGACGGTTGGACTGTTGCCTTCTGTCGGGACTTGGCTGCTGGGAAACCCAGGAAGTTCCCTTCGTTGATGGATTTGGCAAATTCACGGCGACTCCTAGCCTTGCCGGGGTCCGTAAGCCCCTGCCAGATGGTGCTGGCTTCTCTTTGTGTACCTGTCCGGTACCGCCGGGCCACCGCCCATCCACGGTCCTTACGGTAGACTCCGATAGGCCACTCCTGCAGACGATCACAACCGTCTGCTAACCTTGCTGTACCGCCCGGGCCACACACCCGGACGCTGTCAGATAGTTGCTCTACTACCACTTCACTTCCTCTCACTTCCCCTATCAAACTGATCTGCACTCTTTTCCCGCCTCCAGGACAGTGAACTCCTCGGTGGGTGGGGTCAACCGCCTGGCCCGCCCCCCTGGTGTGGACATCAGCCCCTGGAGGAAGGCAACAAGGGTTTTGTGTCTGACTTCGGTGTGCCTGACCGGGATTGTGGAGTGTGTGGGTGTTGTTCTCTGTGGCCCCTGGCTTGTCCAGGGTGCCACATTCCCCCTTAGTAAAATGCAGACCGTCCGCGGGCTGCCCGTCCATCACCGGTTTTATTTTCACAACTGAAAGATAGAAAAACGGTAACACATTACAAGTAAAATAACATCTTCCCACATCGGGAGGTACTCTTACCTTAACGTTGCGTAACGGTTATGGCTTCCGCTCTCTCCCACCCAAGCAACCTGGCCTTGATGCTGCCCCTAAGCAAACAGGCAGCACCCCTTGACCCCAGTCAGCATCCCTTGAGCCCTCATCAGGTATGCTGGGGTGCATTTCATTGAACTTGAAGGGATATTGTTGTACATATCGACCAAGTCAGGTAGCTTCTCTGGCCACAGGTTCCGCTCTTCTAGCGGCAATGTCTTGAGGAGGCCCAGGACCAGGTGGTTCATCTTTTCACACATGCCGTTGGTTTGGGCATGGTAAGGCGTGGTCCAGATCTTCTTGCAGCCGTACAACTGACAGAATTCATGGAACACCTCCGCTTCAAAGGCTGGGCCCTGGTCAGTAAGCACCTTCTCAGGGTATCCATGTGGTCGGCAGAAATAAGCCTGGAACGCTCTAGCGGCGGTACGGCCAGTTAGGTCTTTGACTGGGACAACCACCATGAACCTTGAATAGTGGTCTACAATGGTTAGAGCGTAGGTGTACCCACTTCGGCTGGGGGTGAGCTTTACATGGTCCAGGGCGACCAGCTCCAGCGGTTGATGTGTAACGATCGGGTGTAGGGGCGCCATCTGGCCGGCCTTGTCCTTCCTTCACAGAGTGCAAGGGCCACACTCTCGGCACCAGGCCTCTACAGATTCCCGCATTCCACTCCAATAGAACCGCTCTCTCAACAGCATTTCCAGTTTCTTCCATCCAAAGTGTCCAGCACCATCATGGTACGCTTGTAGGACGGTGGGCACGTTAGCTTGGGGAATCACCAACTGGCGGATTTTCTCATGAGTCTTCGGGTTCATCAGCTCACGGTACAACTTCCCCTCGTGTAGATACAGCCGGGTCCCACAGGCGTTGGGCTTCAGCTGGGGCGGCAGGGTCTATTCCAGCAGCACCTTGTTCCACCAAGATCTTGACTAAGCGAACAGCGGGTGCCTGAGCTTCTTGCCACTCCTGGCTGGGCAGCGGGTCCAGGTTTACCCGTTGTTGATAGACATGCACCTTCTCAGTCGGTGGCTGATGAAATGCGAGCAGCTCAATCTCTTCGAGGTCGTCGTCCTCAGGCCCTCCTTCCAACAAGTGGGGCATCCGAGAGAGTGCATCGGCATTAACGTTGGCACGGCCGGCCCTGTACTTGATGGTGAAATCGTAGTTGGCTAGCCTGGCCACCCAATGCTGTTCCAACTCGCCCAGCTTGGCGGTGTCCAGGTGGGTCAGCGGGTTATTATTCGTGAAAGCGGTGAACTTAGCCGCTGCCAGGTAATGGCGGAACCGCTCGGTGATAGCCCACACCAGTGCCAGGAGTTCAAGCTTGAAAGAGCTGTAATTCTCGGGGTTCCTCTCAGTCGGTCGATGCCTTCGGCTAGCATAAGCAATCACTTTTTCTTTTCCGTCTTGGACCTGGGATATGACTGCCCCTAAGCCTACATTGCTGGCATCGGTGTAAAGGATGAAGGGGTGGTCGTAATCAGGGTATGCTAGGATTTCTTCTCCGGTCAGGGCCGCTCTCAGCTGCCGGAAGGATTCCTCATGCCTTTCTTCCCACACCAATGGGGCTCCTAGGGGTCTACCACCTTTGGTCTGTACCACGAGGAGGTCTTGCATGGGGGCAGCCATCTTCGTGTACCCCTTGATGAAGCGACGGTAATACCCCACCAGGCCCAGAAACTGCCTCACCTCCTTCACCGTGGTCGGCCTCGGCCAGTCCTGAATGGTGGTGATTTTATCAGGGTCAGGGGCGACACCCTCTGCACCGACCACATGCCCTAGGTACTGCACTTTGGGTTTCAGCAGATGACACTTTGAGGGCTTCAACTTCATCCCATATTTGGCAAGGGACGCGAACACCTCGGCTAGGTGCTCCAGGTAGGCTTCATATGTATGGGAGTACACAATCACATCATCCAGGTACAGCAGGACGGTCTCAAAGTTTAGATGCCCCAGACAGCATTCCATCAGCCGTTGGAAGGTTCCAGGGGCATTGCACAGCCCGAACGGCATGCTATTAAACTCACAGAGTCCCATGGGGGTGTCAAATGCAGTCTTCTCTCGATCTTCTGGTGCCACAGCCACCTGCCAGTACCCATTGGTGAGGTCAAGGGTGGAAAAGTAGTTAGCGGTTCTCAGCGCAGCCAGAGATTCCTCAATGTGGGGCAGAGGGTAAGCGTCCTTATGTGTTATCTGGTTAATTTTTCGGTAATCCACACACATCCGCATGGTGCTATCCTTCTTCTTAACCAGTACCAACGGAGCGGCCCAGGGACTACAGCTGTCCCTAATAACCCCTGCCTCCTTCATGTTCCTCAACATGTCCTTGGCACATTGGTAGTGTGCAGGGGGAATAGGCCTGTACCTCTCTTTGATAGGGGGATGCTCACCGGTGGGGATATGGTGTTGGACCCCTTTAATCTGCCCAGAGTCTAGGGGATGTTTGCTAAAAACCCGCTCATACTCCCGTACCACCCGGTATACCCCTTCTTTGTGATGTGTAGGGGTATCGTCAGTGCCTACATGTAGTTGTCGACACCACTCGTCTAACTCCCCTTGGGATGGGTGAGTGCTGCCAGTAGGTGGTGAGGTTGGGGGGATGGCCTCGTGGATGGTATGGGGATCCAAGGTGAACAACTTGGCAAGGGTAGCATACCGGGGAAGCCTGAATTCTTCCTCCCCGCAGTTCAGCACCCTCACGGGCATTCTCCCCTTCTTTACATCCACCACCCCTCGGGCGGCCATTACTGTGGGCCAGTGTTCATAGGGCATGGGCTCTATCATGGTGGGGTAGTCACGCCCCTGGGGCCCTACCGCTGCCCTACACCAAATCATCATCTCGCTCCTGGGAGGCACAATCAAAGGGGCAACATCCATCACTCTCACCCCACCAATCTCTCCTCCTGTCGAGTTCACATGTTGGCGGTACATCAAGGCTCGGATCTCACGCTGCACAGCTCTCTGTCGGCTCCCCACCGCCGTGGCGGCCAGCTGCTGCAGTAGGGTCAGCACGTCACTCATACAGTGCTCCATCACGTTGGTCCCTAGCACTACCTTCGGGTTATGATCACTGGGTTCATTCATTATCACAATCATACCCTGGTGTTGCAGTTCAGCTCGCCCCACAGTCATGGCTACTTGTTTGTATCCCACTTGGATCAATGGGAGTCCATCAGCAGCAATCAGTGTTATACTAGCATCTGGGGGAGCCAGCTTGTCTTTTCCCCAATACCGTTGATATAGTGTGTATGGTATGGTGGTTACCTGTGATCCAGTGTCCAGGAGAGCCATCACCGGTATGCCGTCCACAGCCACGGGGATGATGGGCCGGGCCCCGATGTACCGGTCCCGCCAGTCTGGGGGGCCATGGGGTTCTACTCCTGAGGATTGGCCCGTGGCCCCAGGGGTTGCTCATTTAACAGACACCGTCGGGAGTAGTGGCCGGGTTTGCTGCACCTGTAACAGATTGGGGGTCCATTCCGTGAGTCATTGGCCCTTCTCCGCTGCATCCAGGGGACGTCCTCAGGGCTGTCGGCGAGCTGCATCTTCACCGGGGCCTGGGATCTGGTTGGAGGCTGGAGTGCGGCAAGGATCTTAGCGAGGTCCCCATCCATGCGGCGAATTTGAACGGCGAGCTCTTCCATCGTTCCGCTTGGGGCTGCAGGCACTGGAGGTGCTGATGGGGTAGGGGCCACCACGACGAGAGCAGTCTCAACCGGCCACGGAGCTGGCCCAGGAGCTTCAAATGCGGGGGGTTGCAGAGCTTTGATGGCCCGTTCCTTTAATATGGCAAAGTCCACATCAGGGTGTTCTAGGGTCCACAGCCGAAGCTGTTTGCGGTCCTCTGAGGATCTCATCCCCTGCACAAACTGCTCACTTAACATTTTGTTACTGTCCACACTGTTGATGGTGTCCACCCGTTTCAGTGTGCGGAGTGCGGTTTGCAGGCACAGGGCATAGTCCCGAATGCTATCTGCGGGCCGTTGCCGGCATTGATAGAACTGCATTCGCAACTCGGCCTCGGTATGGGTCTCAAATGCAGTCTGCAGCTTTTCAAATATGGTGGCTACAGAGGACCGGTCCCCCTCGGCCCAGGTCTCCGCCTCTTGCTCAGCCGCGCCGGTTAGCTGCCCCAGCACTAGCACTGCACGTTGCTTATCAGTCAGGGGGTACAGTTCTAGTAGTGGACTAAGTTTCTTCCGGAAAACCTGCAAGGCATCAGGTTTCCCATCGTACTGCGGTAGCCAGGCAGCTCCGGGCACATAGGTCAAAGAGAACGGCATCACCTGAGCGAGAGCTGGGGCCGCAGCGCCCCCCGCCAGCATGGCCGGGACCATCTACGGGTGCTCCCGCGGCTGCGTCCGCCGCTCTTCCAGCGGCTCCGTCGGGCGCAGACATCTTGTTTCCGTCCCCCTTAGTCTCTTTCCGGCTCCTCCTCTACAGGGGCGAGGTTTTGGCCTTCGCGCCTCCACTAGTCGAGGAGACGCTCGAGCAGGAATTCTTCGCGCCCAAGATGGCGGCTTCACAAATTTTTCGGCCGGACACCTCCGGTGGTCACACAAGGCGCACTTCCACCAGTTGGTAGAACGGTAGGATCCTGTTCGTGACGCCAAGTTGGCGCGGGCGGAGGAGGGGACGCTGCGCTCTCCCACTGCTCGGGTCCGGCTGCTGCTGCCGCTGCTCTGTGGTGGCTCGAGCAGTGGGCCGGATCCCGGGGACTCGAGCGGTGCTCCTCGCCCGTGAGTGAAAAAGGTGGGGATGTGATTGTGGAGGATTTGAGTATTGTCCGTGACGCCACCCACGGTTGTGGTGATATTGGTGACACCACCGCTTCTCTGGACGGGGATCCCGGGAGCGGTGACAGGGAGCAGCTTTGTTGTTAGTTCTCCCCTCCGTGGGAAGGGGGTTGGTTGTCCCGGGGCACGGTGATGGGGTAGGGATGGATGGCAGGCGGGTTACGGGGCCTGGTGAGGTGCAGGGTCGCGGGGGCAGCGCTGTGCCGCACGGCACGGTGGTACTCACTCAGCCAATGATGAGGACACAGTTCTCGGTAAAACACACGGCTGGATGGACGGGTCCCACGGACGGCTGCGGTGTTGTTTTCTCCCGGCAGGTTGATGGTGACTGCCTTTCCCTGCACCTGTGTACTGTAACGGTTCCAATGGGTTCCCACCGGTAACCCACTCCCCAGCTTGGATATGGGCCGGAGGAGCCCATTTTGCCCACAGGCTCTGGCCCTGGGAACGGTAGCCTTGGCGGTGGCTGTGTTTCCCTCTCACGGTTGGACTGTTGCCTTCTGTCGGGACTTGGCTGCTGGGAAACCCAGGAGGTTCCCTTCGCTGATGGATTTGGCAAATTCACGGCGACTCCTAGCCTTGCCGGGGTCCGTAAGCCCCTGCCAGATGGTGCTGGCTTCTCTTTGTGTACCGGTCCGGTATCGCCGGGCCACCGCCCATCCACGGTCCTTACGGTAGACTCCGATAGGCCACTCC
Organism: Anomaloglossus baeobatrachus; assembly: GCF_048569485.1. Taxonomy (NCBI): domain Eukaryota; kingdom Metazoa; phylum Chordata; class Amphibia; order Anura; family Aromobatidae; genus Anomaloglossus; species Anomaloglossus baeobatrachus. The sequence continues at coordinate 363,467,526 of NC_134357.1, forward strand.
TGCAGACGGTCACAACCGTCTGCCAACCTTGCTGTACCGCCCGGGCCACACACCCGGACGCTGTCAGATAGTTGCTCCACTACCACTTCACTTCCTCTCACTTCCCCTATCAAACTGATCTGCACTCTTTTCCCGCCTCCAGGACTGTGAACTCCTCGGTGGGTGGGGCCAACTGCCTGGCCTGCCCCCCTAGTGTGGACATCAGCCCCTGGAGGAAGGCAACAAGGGTTTTGTGTCTGACTTCGGTGTGCCTGACCGGGAGTGTGGGGTGTGTGGGTGTTGTCCTCTGTGGCCCCTGGCTTGTCCAGGGCGCCACACACACATTTACCCTCAATGTGTCCAAGAGTGAGCCAGGTGGAGATGGCTTGTGGATTGGAAGCTGGAGATGATGGTTACTCCAGAGAAGAAACGGCAGTAGACCTCATACCTAGTGCGTAGTCAGGTGTTGGAAAAGGACATAGTCATAACACAATGGAGAGAGTAATAGCTCACTTAGCACTATGCTGATGTCACTGGGGGAGGTATTGTGTACAACAATGTCAACCCATGGCCTGGACCATCATTGTGTTGGAAAGACCCATGGCCTGCAGTACAGCTGGGTGGTCTGGCAAAGAAGGCCACTTGGGTTTTGGCAGAGGGCAAACAGCAGGACCAGAGACGGAAGTGGAGTCTCTCAATTCAGCCTGGATTACAGCCCGAGAAATGACCTAGAAGGACTTGAATTTGAAGAATGCCTGAGATGTGCAACAAGAGAGCTGAAGGTTTGAGGAGCTAAGGTTGTGCCTTTTGCACCATAGAGTGATTGATGTCCCTGAGGATGGGATGGGCTGCCGGTAGATACCAGGTAACACTTCAGGGCAGTTCCTGGTAATGCAGCAGCTGACCCAAAGAGCAGAAACACAGGTATGGAGGGCAGGCATGACAGAGCAGTTACAGAAGACTGACTGGACAAAAAGCGTCAAGGTACAGGTGTCAGGTTCAGGAGACATGCAAGACTGGCAAGACAGGACCAGAGCAATTAGACAGGAAACAGAACCAGAGACTAACAGGGTAGTATACAGACTGGAGTACTGACTGGAACACATACTCTAAGAACCAAATTGCTGAACCAACTCCTTACACAGGAAAGTGCCTTAAACACTCTGTGCCTCCAAGCAATAGGCTAGGGAACACTATTGAGTGCATGTGCTGCCCCTTTAAGAGGTGTTGAGTGTGCATGCTTGCACCCTATGGACATTGCCAGGAGAACTGCATGATGTGTGCAGGCCATGGAGAGTAGGAACTGCAGAAGGAACAGGTGAGTATGTTGATGTCCTTACTAAGGAGGAGAGTTGGGACAGTGCATGGACGCAGGCATTACAGTTGAGTAATTCAAGACTCTCACTTAGCAATGATCCAGCGGACCTGTGTACAAACAGCCGGGGACTCCCTTGATTAGATAGTCACAGATGGCTGAATCTGTTGTTTTTCCACATGATTGATTGTGAGGTGTTGCAGTGGCTGGAGGGCCCTACACCTTCAGTTAAGTTGAGCCCAATTCAGAACTAATTTTGCCCCTAAAAGACTGTGTCACTGTCCTAAGGACTGATGGTAAGGGGGGAGGCAATGGACTATGCCCTTGACGTAAAGAGCCACCCTTAAAGGGATGGACTGTGCCATGTTATGTTTCACTTGAGGGCCTGTGCTAAAAGAGACCAAATTAACCCTAAGGAATGTTGCTGGATTAGAGACAAAATGATGGATGGCTGTTTCAGGGTACTAAACCAAGTAGGACCAGGTCTGTGTTATTTCTGGAGAAGAAAAGAAAAAAATACTTCATGTTGGTTAACTTTATACATTTGTGCTGTAGTGTTCGGTGTTTTCCAGGTTTCCAGATAGTCAAGGACGATCTTCAATAAAAGGAGGAGGAAATGTAAGATCGACTTACTGCTCATATTCTACCTTGAAGACACCGGTGTTATTGTGAACTTTAATATAAAATGTGACATGCGTTAGTAATGTTGAAATGTGTTTTTGCCTGACAATAAGGAAAGATGGAGTTAATGTTTGGGACAATCCCAAAGTGAGAGTGGTAGAGTAAGGCTTTGTGCGCACTAGAAATGTGAAGTTTCTCAAGAAACTTTCTTGAGAAACTTCTGGGAGTGAAAGATTTCAGGACCTCCGGAAAAAATCCGCACCAAATTCGCATGCGGATTTGACGCGGATTTGCCGCGGATTTGCCGCGGAATAGCCGCGGAATTGCCGCGATTTTCCCGCGGGTGGTTCCCTGCGGATTTTTGCAGGCTGTACTGCAGAAATCCGCAGGGTACCTGCGGAAATAATGGACATGTTCATTTTCTCAAGAAAGTTTCTCGAGAAATTCTTCTTGCGGAAATTTCTTGAGAAAAATCCGCACAAGTGCGCACAGCTTTTTTTTTTTTCATAGAAATTGCTGGGAAATGTCTGCACAAAGATTGCAGACATTTCTCAAGAAATTTCCGCTGCAAATCCGCGGGTAAATCCGCGGGTAAAAAGCTCTAGTGCGCACATAGCCTTAGGGAGCAGTGATGGTTTACTGTCAGGAAAGCAGATAGGGCCCAGTGTGCAGTAGTGAGGCACCTAAGGTGTGACTAGAGTTCAGAACCACATGACGTTCTAGTGTCTGATGTCAGAAGAGATTGTGGTAAAAGGTAGTGTGCTTTGGATTGCAGAGAAAGAGAGAGAGTTGACAGACGTACAGAGTGATTGAGACGAGACGGATGCTGGAACTTGACGCCCCAAGTATATAATTCAGAGAGGTAACAGACCAGGATGGAACAATAGATGAGATGAAGAGAGAGCCCCAGGTGAGAGTTCCAAAGTGTCAGGAGTAGCTAAGCTAAGAACCATTCATGATGACAAAATAATCCCTTTAAGAGGAAAATGATGTGGAAGCGCAGATTGAAATTAGGACTTTCGCTAGGAACTTCTTAAAAAGTTATCATAAGTAAAGGGTTTATTTTATAATGGTGGTCTCCCACATTAAACTTTCTACCATCTGGTAGTAGTCAGCTGCAGTCAATGACATCATGCAGACTGCAAGGGTGTTCCACCCCTGTAGCACAAGTCCGCACACTCAGCCAGGACCCCTACCTTCATATACTGTGTCGGAGCATAAAGGCCTCTTTACACACTGAGACTTTCTAGCGATCCCACCAGCGATCCCAACCTGGCTGGGATCGCTACAAAGTCTCTGGTGAGTCGCTGGTGAGCTTTCAAACAGGCATACCTGGAAAACGACGCAACAGCGATACGGACCTGCAGAACGACCTAGCTAGTCATTGGGGACGTTGTAAAGCAGCTTTTTGAAAGGGAAGTCGCTAACGAAGTCGCTGTAAAGTCCCCTTTACACACTGAGACTTTCTAGCGATCATGCTGCACAGCGGGAAACAAAGGACCAAAGAATGGTCCTGAGAGATGTGTAGTGATCAGCAACCTCACAGCAGGGGCCAGGTCGCTGATGTGTTTCACACACTGCAATGTTGCTGGGGAGGTCGCTATTACGTCACAAAACCGGTGACGTTACAGTGATGTCGTTTGCGATGTTGCAGTGTGTAAAGGGGCCTTAAGACACAAGTACCTCACCCACAGCTACTGCCCCACACCATTTTACAAAAGGATGCCTGGACGTGGAGGTCTGGACCAAGCATAAAAAGTGACAGGCAGGAGGCTGGGCTATTGTACCCAGCCCCCCCCCCCCATCTTATAGACTCTAAAGCAGCAGGAACAGCTGCATGGTCTACTTTTATTGAAAGTATAACCTGTTATGATCCGGTAACCATGAAAGATTACAAAAATAATCCCACAGGTAGAAATACACCAAGAAAAACAAGAGTAGTTGGAACCTGAGTTGACTGAAATCCCCTAACTATCAGACCACACTAGAAGTAGCTGTGGAGCATTCCTAAACATCTAGACGCCATGTCACAGCCAGAGAAACTAGCTACACCTCACAGATAGAAATGAGGAAATCTACCTTGCCTCAGAGAAGTCCCCAAAGGAATAGCCAGCCCCTGACATATAGAGATTACGGTGATATAGGAAAACACGATACACAGATAGGAAAAATAGGGCCCGACTACCTAAATACAAAGGAAATAAAAGAAACTGATTGCGGTCAGTACAAAAACGCTGAAAAAAATTACCAATCTCCTGATAGTAGAAATGGCCCTGGAGGTCAAACGCTTCACCCCCACTTTATCAGGTACTCTTGTAAATAATGGGAGAAAAAAAATACCAAAAAGAACACAAAAAAATATAAAAGTGCAAATAATCATGTTTGACAGGGAGAATCTCCTTTTTCTTGTAGAAGAAATAGCAAAGGGGGGAACCCCCATGCTCACCAAAATAGAAAAGCAAATCTTAACCTGCAAGAAAACAGATTCCAAACAAAACAAACACCCCAAGGTGTAAATCAGGAAGCAAAGCAAAAGCTTGCAAACTTATCTGCAGAGGTCTTGCACAGGAAAACAGGGAAGGACAGAACTCCAAGCCAGGTTCAGAGAGTGAGGAAGATTCAACTATCACCGGCACTAGCAAGGCAAAAAGTGCTCTCCTATACACACCAGGCTTGTCTGCAATAGAACTTCCTTAATTCCCAATTAACGCCGACACCTGACTGAGTCACAGACTCAGACTCAGCTTCACTACCATTCCCAAAAATACAAAATTATCCCCGGCACTCCAAGAGAAAAAAGAAACAATGTCTGGGTATTTTTGATGTTTTTTATTGTGAATAGTCTTATCTCGACGTTTCGGTCATACCTTGACCTTTATCAAGAGAATTAATCAGACTATAGAAAGAGAACATAAAAAAACAGAAATTAATACATAATACAGGAGAAGAATTACCAGGAGACACAGCTCCGGTTATTTATATACATTGTACACAAAAGGAGTATACGTTACAATGGTAAGGTACAGAGTCAAAGATATATATAAGATAATAACATCTGTATACACCCAAGAAGAAAGAACAACATCCGAAGTAATTGTTTACCAACTGGAAACTTATCATGTAAGTATCAGAAGAGACTAACAGGTAGACGTACCTATGAAGCAGAGAAATCAGTATGTACATACTACTCGAGGGAGGGAGCAATACGAGTCACCACTCATATGAAGAGGAACTTATCAGGTGCGTATGAGCGCTAGGTGAAAGAAAGAATCATTAACAAAGGAAACCTATGCAGTGATTCTTGACTGTGATCGGTGAATAAGTAATATGTGAATACCTGTGACTGAATAATAGACAATCGGGATCAGCCAGTCAATAGTCTATGGGGTAATCATGTAGTGGTATTCCACCGAGGTAGAAAGTCGTATGTCGTGACTGGTTGTAGAAAAAAAGAGAGCGAAATAAAGTAAGTGAGTAAAGCATGAACGGAGAAGAGGAGTAGAAGAAGGAGGGGGGGGGGAAGGGGGAGGGGGAAGGGTTGGGTTGGGGGAGGGGGGGAAGGAGAAAGGAAAAGATGGTGAGATCAGGCTGAAGGTAAAGATAAACAAAGAAACAAAGAAACATCCAATTTGGGATGTATTCCATCTGTATAGATTTTGGCGTTTGGTGACTGTTCACATTGGGTCATCAGGCTTTGTCCACAGGCTATATATATACTTCATGCAGCAATTGCTTGGACCTGTCCCGCCCACAGCCATGACTCAGTCATGGGTACGGGACTGCAATAGACCAGGTGAGTGCTGCTGAGAGCAGTTCTGCTATTTATATGTGAGGCCGCATGGCACATTTTATAAAAATATTTTAGTGTAGGACTGCTTCAAATGAGATTTGCCGTGACGTGGCGAAGCAGCTCAAGAAATTGCAATTTTTTGCCAAAAATCTCAAAAAAAAAAAAAAAAAAATTTTTATAATGCAGTTTGGAATATTTGATGCCTTAGTGCACACTGGTGCTGGCTCTTTGTTGTTTCTTTGTTGAATTGGTCGGTGGTTGACCTCCACCTTGCTATGCACCCCAATTTGGGATGTATTCCATCTGTATAGATTTTGGCGTTTGGTGACTGTTCACATTGGGTCATCAGGCTTTGTCCACAGGCTATATATATACTTCATGCAGCAATTGCTTGGACCTGTCCCGCCCACAGCCATGACTCAGTCATGGGTACGGGACTGCAATAGACCAGGTGAGTGCTGCTGAGAGCAGTTCTGCTATTTATATGTGAGGCCGCATGGCACATTTTATAAAAATATTTTAGTGTAGGACTGCTTCAAATGAGATTTGCCGTGACGTGGCGAAGCAGCTCAAGAAATTGCAATTTTTTGCCAAAAATCTCAAAAAAAAAAAAATTTTTATAATGCAGTTTGGAATATTTGATGCCTTAGTGCACACTGGTGCTGGCTCTTTGTTGTTTCTTTGTTGAATTGGTCGGTGGTTGACCTCCACCTTGCTATGCACCCCAATTTGGGATGTATTCCATCTGTATAGATTTTGGCGTTTGGTGACTGTTCACATTGGGTCATCAGGCTTTGTCCACAGGCTATATATATACTTCATGCAGCAATTGCTTGGACCTGTCCCGCCCACAGCCATGACTCAGCCATGGGTACGGGACTGCAATAGACCAGGTGAGTGCTGCTGAGAGCAGTTCTGCTATTTATATGTGAGGCCGCATGGCACATTTTATAAAAATATTTTAGTGTAGGACTGCTTCAAATGAGATTTGCCGTGACGTGGCGAAGCAGCTCAAGAAATTGCAATTTTTTGCCAAAAATCTCAAAAAAAAAAAAATTTTTATAATGCAGTTTGGAATATTTGATGCCTTAGTGCACACTGGTGCTGGCTCTTTGTTGTTTCTTTGTTGAATTGGTCGGTGGTTGACCTCCACCTTGCTATGCACCCCAATTTGGGATGTATTCCATCTGTATAGATTTTGGCGTTTGGTGACTGTTCACATTGGGTCATCAGGCTTTGTCCACAGGCTATATATATACTTCATGCAGCAATTGCTTGGACCTGTCCCGCCCACAGCCATGACTCAGCCATGGGTACGGGACTGCAATAGACCAGGTGAGTGCTGCTGAGAGCAGTTCTGCTATTTATATGTGAGGCCGCATGGCACATTTTATAAAAATATTTTAGTGTAGGACTGCTTCAAATGAGATTTGCCGTGACGTGGCGAAGCAGCTCAAGAAATTGCAATTTTTTGCCAAAAATCTCAAAAAAAAAAAAAAAAAATTTTTATAATGCAGTTTGGAATATTTGATGCCTTAGTGCACACTGGTGCTGGCTCTTTGTTGTTTCTTTGTTGAATTGGTCGGTGGTTGACCTCCACCTTGCTATGCACCCCAATTTGGGATGTATTCCATCTGTATAGATTTTGGCGTTTGGTGACTGTTCACATTGGGTCATCAGGCTTTGTCCACAGGCTATATATATACTTCATGCAGCAATTGCTTGGACCTGTCCCGCCCACAGCCATGACTCAGTCATGGGTACGGGACTGCAATAGACCAGGTGAGTGCTGCTGAGAGCAGTTCTGCTATTTATATGTGAGGCCGCATGGCACATTTTATAAAAATATTTTAGTGTAGGACTGCTTCAAATGAGATTTGCCGTGACGTGGCGAAGCAGCTCAAGAAATTGCAATTTTTTGCCAAAAATCTCAAAAAAAAAAAAAAAAATTTTATAATGCAGTTTGGAATATTTGATGCCTTAGTGCACACTGGTGCTGGCTCTTTGTTGTTTCTTTGTTGAATTGGTCGGTGGTTGACCTCCACCTTGCTATGCACCCCAATTTGGGATGTATTCCATCTGTATAGATTTTGGCGTTTGGTGACTGTTCACATTGGGTCATCAGGCTTTGTCCACAGGCTATATATATACTTCATGCAGCAATTGCTTGGACCTGTCCCGCCCACAGCCATGACTCAGTCATGGGTACGGGACTGCAATAGACCAGGTGAGTGCTGCTGAGAGCAGTTCTGCTATTTATATGTGAGGCCGCATGGCACATTTTATAAAAATATTTTAGTGTAGGACTGCTTCAAATGAGATTTGCCGTGACGTGGCGAAGCAGCTCAAGAAATTGCAATTTTTTGCCAAAAATCTCAAAAAAAAAAAAATTTTTATAATGCAGTTTGGAATATTTGATGCCTTAGTGCACACTGGTGCTGGCTCTTTGTTGTTTCTTTGTTGAATTGGTCGGTGGTTGACCTCCACCTTGCTATGCACCCCAATTTGGGATGTATTCCATCTGTATAGATTTTGGCGTTTGGTGACTGTTCACATTGGGTCATCAGGCTTTGTCCACAGGCTATATATATACTTCATGCAGCAATTGCTTGGACCTGTCCCGCCCACAGCCATGACTCAGTCATGGGTACGGGACTGCAATAGACCAGGTGAGTGCTGCTGAGAGCAGTTCTGCTATTTATATGTGAGGCCGCATGGCACATTTTATAAAAATATTTTAGTGTAGGACTGCTTCAAATGAGATTTGCCGTGACGTGGCGAAGCAGCTCAAGAAATTGCAATTTTTTGCCAAAAATCTCAAAAAAAAAAAAAAAAAATTTTTATAATGCAGTTTGGAATATTTGATGCCTTAGTGCACACTGGTGCTGGCTCTTTGTTGTTTCTTTGAAGGTAAAGATAAGTGTATATGAGAAGTTAAGACAAGGTACCTGTCCAATAATTGGCTACTGTATAGGTGCCATGCCAATCTTGTTAGTGAGCAGAGGACCTAATGGAGACACATTTGTGTACAGCCATTCGCTGTGGAAACAACATGCCATTGGATGGAGGAGATATATTGATGACATTTTTGTCATATGGCACGGTGATTCCTTATCCCTAGATACCTTTCACCAATATATCTCCTCCGCCCGTCCGGGTCTCACTTTTACAGTACACAGTGATCCTTTCCAGATTAACTTTCTGGACACCCTTGTCATTCTATCCCCTGAAGGGACTATCACGACTGATCTATACGTCAAACCCACCGACAAGAACAGCCTTCTGCTGTACTCCAGTTGCCACCCTCCACACATTAAAAAGTCATTGCCCATTTCACAGCATAAGAGAGTGGAAAGGATCGTTTCTGATCCTCAAACACAAGCAACAAGGTTTCGTGAGATGGGTGATAAATTCCTCTCACGAGGCTACCCTTCTTCCGTGGCAATCGCTCTACCCGTGCCCGCAATGATGATGTCATTTCACCACGGATGCATTGTGTCCAGACATACCACCCTTTTTCGCCACTTTTTAAGGAGGTCATTACAAGACATTGGCCATTACTACAGAAGGCTTACCCCTCTATAAAAGAGTTCGGGATGTTCCCTATCTTTTGTCACAAACGAGCGAGGAACCTGAGGGATAGTCTGATCCGAGCCGACATAGGGTCATCAATCTCACCACGACAGACTTTCTTGGGACCACCCAAAACAGGTAACTTCCCATGCTTACACTGTCTCCAATGCAATAATTTGACCAAGGGTAACAAGTTCACACATCCCCATACTGGAAAAAACTTCACTATCAGAGGGTATCACACCTGTGAGTCTTCCTATGTGATATACCTGATCAAGTGTCCCTGCGGTCTCGGGTATGTTGGGGAGACTACCCAACATATCCGAGATCGCATCAGTAAACACAAATCAACGATCAGATGTAAGCAACTTTTACTACCCATCCCCCATCATTTTGACACTTTTCATCATACAGTAGCTCAATTGAGGTTTCAGGTCATTGAGCATGTTCCACTATTACGTAGGGGTGGCGATAGGGTCCGTAGATTAAAAGAAAGAGAAGCATATTGGATTTTCACGTTGGGTACCCTGGAACCCCGAGGACTGAACCGAGAATATGAGGTCCATCTCTGACATGCTCAGGTCCTAGTTGTGGTCTCCGTAGACTCCTTTTAGATAAACCTCTTTTCCCATTTTTATGACTGTGATTTTTATGTCTCTGATTAGTTATGTAATTTATCAATATCACTTTACGAGAGTGATTTTGGATACAGATCTATGGTAATTGTAAGGTACCTGTTGTTTTGTGAATTCCTTACATTCTCATGTTTTCCAGGTTTAAATTCTTTCCTGTCATATGCCTACTAATTTATTTTTCTCCCCCTTTTTTAGGCTCTCTTCACTACGTGATTTCCACACATCACCGGTTCACCCCTGTGCTTTTAGTGGTCACATGTGAGGCACTCACTCCCTCACATCACGGAGGTCTGTATGCCACTTCTCACTGTATTTCACGTGACTCACAACACCTAATAGTCCTCTATGTAAACCTAGTGCTGCAGTACCAACCTTCACCACTACCGTTCCTATGCGCAGCAAGTCAGCTCCACCTGGAGCCGATCTCCTCATCACCACCTGCATTTAAGACGGCTCAGTTACACAGACCAACTCAGTAGCCAGCCACCATTCCCCCTGGACACAAGCCTGTATCATCTCATACACCAGGTATCAGTAAGAGCTTTTACTTTCATTTTTGTGACCGTTAATCTATGTTCTTTAACAGGTTCTCTTTATTCTCCATAGGTCTTTGACCTTTTTCCAAGTTACCACTTTTGAGCATAGCCCTGGCATAGGACACTGTTACCATATAGGCTGTTTCCCTTTTGAGGTATTGTTATGCTATTTATCAGTTTTGTCCATGGTCTGGTGATTTATCAGTACACCATTGCATTAACCTCTGTCTATTTATGTCACTAGTCTGCAGCATAGGTGTAATACCGACACTGTCATGACAATTTCACCTACTCCACTACTCCTTTAAGAAGGTCTCCTATACGACCTTATTTCACGGCTGCTCATAGATTGTGAGTAATATTAGTCATGTTGATGGAGGTTACTCACCTCATTGGATGTTATACAGTTTGTGGATTTTTTCTCATGAGATCTTTCTATTTTTAGAACATTTGGCATTGTGGGCTATATGTCTTATAGCTAATGTATTGGTGTCACAAGTTTCCAGAGACACATTACCTCCCGCACACCATTTCATGCTGTTTGACAGGTAGTGAATGGAGTATAACCAATTTTAGAGACACGTCTCTCTATTCACTGATGTGTTCATTCGAGAATTTCTCCATTAGGTCCTCTGCTCACTAACAAGATTGGCATGGCACCTATACAGTAGCCAATTATTGGACAGGTACCTTGTCTTAACTTCTCATATACACTTATCTTTACCTTCAGCCTGATCTCACCATCTTTTCCTTTCTCCTTCCCCCCCTTCCCCCCCCCCCCCTCCTTCTTCTACTCCTCTTCTCCGTTCATGCTTTACTCACTTACTTTATTTCGCTCTCTTTTTTTCTACAACCAGTCACGACATACGACTTTCTACCTCGGTGGAATACCACTACATGATTACCCCATAGACTATTGACTGGCTGATCCCGATTGTCTATTATTCAGTCACAGGTATTCACATATTACTTATTCACAGATCACAGGCAAGAATCACTGCATAGGTTTCCTTTGTTAATGATTCTTTCTTTCACCTAGCGCTCATACGCACCTGATAAGTTCCTCTTCATATGAGTGGTGACTCGTATTGCTCCCTCCCTCGAGTAGTATGCACATACTGATTTCTCTGCTTCATAGGTACGTCTACCTGTTAGTCTCTTCTGATACTTACATGATAAGTTTCCAGTTGGTAAACAATTACTTCGGATGTTGTTCTTTCTTCTTGGGTGTATACAGATGTTATTATCTTATATATATCTTTGACTCTGTACCTTACCATTGTAACGTATACTCCTTTTGTGTACAATGTATATAAATAACCGGAGCTGTGTCTCCTGGTAATTCTTCTCCTGTATTATGTATTAATTTCTGTTTTTTTATGTTCTCTTTCTATAGTCTGATTAATTCTCTTGATAAAGGTCAAGGTATGACCGAAACGTCGAGATAAGACTATTCACAATAAAAAACATCAAAAATACCCAGACATTGTTTCTTTTTTCTCTTGGCGTGCCGGGGATAATTTTGTATTTTTGGAGTATTGACTGTTTCCCTAGAGCACCCGCATTCATAGTGAGCCAGGTCTATACGAATTATCACTACCATTCCCGTCCACCAGAGGGAGCTCCAAAACACCACCCACACAGATGACATTCACAACAATGCCCCTTACCCAACCCCCTTAAAGGGAATCTGTCACCCTTTTGCATTTTTTTTGCTGGAAATATGAGCATACAGATGTATAAAGGAGAAATCACCCATAACTGTATGCCTCCTGGACGATAGGTTGTTTGGCAAAAATCATTTTTTATATCTTCTGGGTTATGGGGTGTGTGCTGCCAGGAAGATAAGCTGCCTCCAGTCTTCATTATGCAGGATTCCTTCTGTCCGTTTTCTCTTCAGAGTCGCCGTGATGTTAGGTGCACTGACGGAAATCCCACACCTGATCATTCTGTCTACCATCTTTTCCTAGCACTTTGAAGCAGCAGTGACCACCCGATGCCTGCGCACAGCAAAATAGAAGCCTGAGCCCATAGAAAGGCGAAACAGTGCAGGGAGGGATGGAAGGCAGAATGCCCAGGCGCAAGATTTCCTGCTGCGCACCTGACGTTACACGGACACCAGGATAGACAAGGGGAGGAGGAATCCTGTATAGTGAAGAATGGAGGCACCCCCAGGCACTTCCAGGCTGGCCAGATCATCTTTACCACCTGTGACGGTCTCCCAGGACTAAACTGTTGCCAAGTAAAAGAGGAGAAGGTAAAGAGACTACTGTTTGTGCCTGTTTCTTTCACTGCCCTGTCAGCCCTGCACCATATTATTCACACAACATCACCATAGACTTCCATCACACCATAGACTCTTACGAGCACCAACTGTTGCCCCGGGGCACCGCTCCACCTGTGGGGAGCAGGACCATCCAAGCTGCCATTCCACCAGCCCTGGAGGCCTCATACAGCAGCGGCGGCTTAATAGCCACAAACCACAGGTGGCGTCACGGATATAAACTTTAAATCACCCCCAATACTGAAGCCATATTAATTGACCCCACCAGGGTACGGAGTCGGGCCCCGCCACCACTGACGACCCCCCGGACTAGTCCGGCCCGGCACTGGGTGTCCCATAGCCCTGGGGTGGGCGAGTCAGAGGCAGGCTTATCTTCCAGACAGCACATGCCCATAGTCCAGAAGACAGATGATATAAAAGAGGACTTTTGGCAAATGAATCCTCACCCAGGAGGCATACAGGTATGTCTATTGGACCGCAAACCATGTTAGGGAAGGGGTCCCTGACTGCAAGTGGTCTTGGGCCTCCTCCTCCTTCTGCTGCTGTATTTCCTCCCTTTGGTTGCTTGCAATAAAGGGGTTCTTTTAAATAAGTTCTGACATGTGGGGGGAAGGGGCATGGGTCATGCATGGCCATGGAATAGTATTATGGGGCTTTTGGAAGTTCTATATACCACCCCTTTGTAGCTTCCACTGCAGCCCTCCCCTTCTCCCTGTAGGACTTTATAGGATGGTTCCAATAGGCTGTAATTAGTGTTGTGCCCTCCCTCTTTTGCAGTACCTGTTGACCGTACCTCCCACCCTCCCTCCCCTTTTGAATGTTTTTTACAATTTGGTTGACATGGTTTTTCTTTTGTTTAGACTGCAAGTCATAGCTGGTGGTATTGAGCAAAAAGATGGAGAGTACAGTTCCGGGGATGGACTTGTCCTCCTGGAGATAGGGGTGCATACCGTTCCGTAGTCCGGTGTTTACTGTTTTAAAAAAAGTTAAATGGTAAAGCTTTCATGGAGATGTAAAGCAAAATAAAGCTGTGGCCGACCCCATCCAACAAAACAATTCTGTCTCATGTCGTTCTTGAGGGCTCACCTATGGGAGGCGAGCAATTGGTAAAACGTATTTTGTATATCTGAAGTCTAATTTCTCCTTTATACCACCTATATGCCCATAGTAATAACTAAAAGAATGCAAAAGCTTGACAGATTCCCTTTAAACAGTTGCAAACGGAGACTAGCTCTTAGGCAAGAACATCGAATAAATAGACACCACATATTCTATACAAATAGAGACCCCAGACAAAGCCGACTAAGTGAAAGATGAAAACAAATACCGGTACTCATCTTTCCTCATTCCTGAAGACAATATCCGAATGGTGTTTCCTTCATAAGAATATTATTTTCTGCGGCGCTTCAGAGTTTACAGGCGTACAATGAAGAAGAGAGGGGAATAGTTAGATTATGAACCCCGAAGTCTTCGGCAACTTGGTTAGGAGAGCTTCCCTTTTTTCTAGGAGTTCCTAGGATTTGGGTATTATGCTGCATAATCTGTGTTGTTGCATTTGCAAAAATAGCCAGTAGATGTCTCCATGGAGCACTGAATCTTACCTTGAAAGACCGCCAATAAATATTACCCGGAATGTAGCACAAAAAATCAAAGGTTAACTTTATTTATCCTTTGGAGGTCAAGAAATCAGCCCAAACATTACTACATAGTAAAGAGTTCTTTTAAGTTTCTCTAGTCACAACAGTGTCAGAATGACAAGATGTATGGTGACTTCAGTAATCCATCCTCACCTGCCCGGATAAAATCTAATTTCTGCTTCTAATCTGTCATCTCCAATACATTCAAGCGTACACTGAAATGTTTTATATCACATTTAAAGCCCGTATTCATACAAAGGCTTCAAGGGAAACTTCATTTTTATCTTTAAAGAGACAGATCTAAGACATACTCTAAAGCTGTCTACATAGAAATTATATGTGGCGCCCCTGACCTGGTCAGGCACCACTGAGTACTGCACCCATGCTGGGGACAGTACAAAACAGGTAATCCAGAAGGCTGACCGAGGTGTGACTACACAGGCGCATAGTGATCAGGTCTCACACATGTACCTTTGGGAGGACCCCTGGGGATCCCAGGAGGGGGCGAGGCCTCCATCTCCACTCGAGGGGTGTGGTAGAGAGCCTGGTTGCTAGGTGGCGTAGGCAGGCACAAAGGGAAAAGAGGAAAGGGCAGTCTGAAGCAGAGTGTGGAGGAGTGAGGAGCATGGAAGTGGAGCTCAGACAGGAGCAGCAGTGCAGGTCCCACGAGTGAGCCGGTTTAGTGTGCAGCTCAGGGAGAGCAGAAGCAGACCCTGGAGCTGTTGCAGTCTAACAGCGTCCGCGCAGTGACTACTGACGGGGGAGAACGGTCACCTAGTGGTGCCGTCCGAAATCCACACAAGGCTACAGAGAGAGCAACGGAGTGGAGAGTAAGAGGACTGCTAGGGAGGTACCAGGCCCGCAGGGGTAACAGGTCCCAGTGCAGGGATAGATTCACCTTTCCCTTGCCAAACCTGCTTGAGGGGGCACTTTACACCCCCAAGACAACACCACAGAGTCCGCAGCCACGTAGCAAAGCGAGGGCCCATAGTTCACAGGAGGCAAGCAGCCGGAGTGACCTGGTCCAGGCTACAAGCAAACGGGCCGAAACGAGGGGAGCAGCAACTTCCCTGGGTGACCCCCATAGGGACTGCAAGTCGGGGTTACCACAAACAACAGAGGGCTAAGGAAGGCGAGTCAGTAGCCACCCTCACAAGTCAACCTGAAGGACACCCGGTTCCAGCCTGGTTCATCCCAGCTACGCCCGGGTTACTCACCTTGCCATCAACAGTGAGTAAAACCCCTGAAAGACATTCTGCTTGTGTTGAGTTATTCTGCGCCTTGTGGTTCCACACACCTACACAGGGCCCTGGGGCTTGCCTCACTCTCAGGAGGCTATTACAACTGACTGCACCCACCATCAGCCCCAGGCCTCCCTTAATCTGCAGTGGCGGTCTCCACTGACCGCAATTCTGAGAGTGGCGTCACGACAATCCTAAAAGAAGGTTTCCTACCTGTGACCAGACTGTTCCATCCACGTGGAGTCCCTGAAGGTAATGCACCGACACAACACTGGAGGGGCTTCACATATACCCCATACAAATAATGTAAATGTAATTGATGAGGAACTCACTTTTCATGACTGTTGAAGGCATAGCTACCTTCTAGCTAGAAAACAGCGTGGCAGTCTGTGAAACATAATATTCACAGTCTGGGTAGTGAATAGCACTAACTTGCAGTGTGGGTAACCTTATTTTTCCCTTCACTGTATTTGTATTTTTCTAAATGGTTTTGTTAATATGTTTGAATGTTTATGTGGAGGGAAAACCCTTTATAAAAAGAGATGGTATGCCCCTTTAAATATAACAGGCTGTAGTGGTTATGGAGTGTTTGCCCACTTAGGGATGGTAAATGCAGGCATACTTTGTAGTCCATTCTAGAGCTTTACTTACAGAAAGGCAACTAGCTTGATAGTTACAGAGACTTATAAAACCGCATAGACACCAGGATGCTGCATATTGGACTTTTCACTGCGGATACGATACCAGCCGTACAGTTAACTCTCTTACTCCACTATATTGTCAGCTGAAACATCTCTTTGCAAAGACTTATCTAAAGTTATGGTCACACAACTCCACAAGGTAAGCAACATCTCTTTTTTAATATAATTACTGATTTATCTGATAAAACCCTACTGCGCTTGAATTGTCTCCTAGTTTCTTCAGTCTTATATGTGTAACAATCTTGATGGTTTCTTCGGGTTGCTGCTTTACACGCAGCGATATCGTTAGCGATATTGCTGGTGAAAGCACCTGCCCCCGTCGTTTGTGCGTCACGGGCAAATCGCTGCCCGTGGCGCACAAAATCGTTAGGAGCCGTCACACGGACTTACAGTAATTGTCTAACGACGTCGCTGTGGCCGGCGAACCGCCTCCTTTCTAAGGGGGCGGTTTGTACGGCATCACAGCGGTGTCACTAAGCAGCCGCCCAATAGAAGCGAAGGGGCGGAGATGAGCGGCCGTAACATCCCACCCACCTCCTTCCTTCCTCATTGCCGGTGGCCGCAAGTAAGCTATAGTTCGTCGTTCCCGAGGTGTAACATATAGCGATGTGTGCTGCCTCGGGAACGACAAACAACCTGTGTCCTCAACAATCAACGATGTTTTGAAAATGAATGACGTGTCAATGATGGACGATTTGGTGAGCATTTTCCATCGCTAACAGCCGTTCGTTGGTGTCACACGCAACGACATCACTAACGATGCCGGATGTGAGTCACGGAATCCGTGACCCCGGCAACATATCGTTAGATATGTCGTTGCGTGTAACGGGGCCTTAAGTCTTTGGCTTTGTGATCTTTTTTCATTTCTATGGTAACGAATGTTACATAACATGAAAGCCTTATGTGTCTAATATACTGTATGTTTTCAAAATTTTGTTTGTGTTTGTTGCTTATGGCAGAGAAGGGAATAATTAGATTATGACACCCCAGAGACTTCGGCAACTAGGTTAGGAGAGCTTCCCTTTTTTCAAGGAGTTGCTAGGATTTGGGTATTATGCTGCATAATCTGTGTTGTTGCATTTGCAAAAATAGCCAGTAGATGTCTCCATGGAGCACTGAATCTTACCTTGAAAGGTACGCATGCGGGAAAACAAAATGGCGGAGTCTAATGCGAAATTCACTGCAACTGAGAGCAGAGGAGTAATAAAATTCTTGTCTCTGTATGGAAAGTCCGGAAAGGATATTCATGGTGATATGTCACAGACATTGGGGGAATCAATGCCCTTCATATTCCACAGTTAAGAACTGGGTTGCCAAATTTAAAATGGGCCACTTCAGTACCAATGATCAGGAACATCATGGACTACCAAGAGTGGTTGTTGTTCCGGAGATCGCTGATGCTATGCACAAGCTCATACTGGAGAATCGACGAATTTCATCTAAAGCAATAGCAGACATCATGGGGATTTCCCATGAATGTGTTTGTGTCATTATCCATGAACATTTGGACATGAGGAAGCTATCTGAAAAGTGGGTCCCCAAATGTTTGACAACAGATCAGAGAAGCATGCGAGTGAAAGCTTCCCGGTTCAACTTCTTGGATCGACTGGTCACTATGGATGGGACCTGGATTTATACGTATAACCCTGAAAAGAAGAAGCAGTCAGAAGAGTGGAGGCACAGTGGTTCTCCTTATCCAAAGACGTTCAGGTTGCAAAAATCAGCCACAAAGGTGATGGCGTCTGTGTTATGGGATAAGGAGGGCGTGCTGCTAGTGGATTATCTTCAAAAGGGTTACACCATCAATGCAAGGTATTACATTAAACTTTTGGACCAATTGAAGGCAGCTCTGAAGGCTAAAAGGCGCAAAAAGCTGTCCAAAGAATCTTGTTCCAGCAAGACAACGCCTCCGCTCACACTGCACAAGCAACCATGGTAAAACTGGCAGAGCTGGGCTTCCAGCTTGTTGACCACCTATCTTATTCACCAGATCTAGCTCCCTCTGAATATCATCTGTTTCCAAACCTGAATAAACACCTCAAGGGTACCAAATTTCACAATGTTTCTGATGCCATGGCTGCTACAGATGCCTGGTTTCAGGCACAAACGAAATCCTTCTTTTTGCTAGGCTTATAGAACTTAGAATACCAATGTAAGAAGTGTGTTGACATCAGTGGAGTGTATGTGCAATAAATGTAAAGTTTCGTCATCCTATTTTGTTTCTTTACGGGTAAAGCCAATGTCTTATCAGCAGCCACTCGTATGAGGCGACAAGTAGACTTAAGAAAGAGCTTTCACCAAATTTTTATGACGAATTGGACATTCAATTTTTATTTCACCTCTTCATTGCACAGATATTAAAAACCAAAGTATTTAACATTTGTTATGTGGGTCTTATTAGTTAGATTTTACTTGGGGCTTGTACTTCTCCCTGTATATGTGATGCCCTGGCCTATCACGTCCAAGTCCCGGGGCATTCCCCTACCTGTGGAGGGGTTAAACACCTAACTGCCCACACCATCGCCACTGGGTACTCCCAATCGCAGCGGTGGTACTCCCCGTTACCATGCACCACGGGTGGCGTCCCGAACTTTCCACACCATCCCCTGTACATAACCCCCCCTTGGTTTGGGGAGCTGTGTGACCCCCGGGTCCGGAGCCTTCTTGAGCCAATGCGGATTCGGATCCGAGCGGCCCAGCTGCTCGCGCGGGGGCGACACATATGACATTGCCGAATAATAAGCAGACAGCAAAACAGCAGGAAGAGAACATACTTCCACCATTGCTTAGTTTTCTCAGCTGGATAGATGGTATGACACAGCTCTGATCTTCTGGTCTAACCTTCTGCATGGTTATAAAATGCCGGAAGATTAGAACATAGATGACTTGCACCTTTCTGATAAGATCAATGTGGGCAGAGGTGCAGCACAGCTGAATTTAGGTGTGTCACATTACAAACCCATGACGCATCTATAAGGGATAAGCAGGTTACCATGCTAAACACCCCTCGTACCATATTTACCTAAATAAAGACGAGAACCACGACTTTATTGCAGGAATGGCCACAGTTTTATTTAACCGTTATATATATGTATACCAAAACTCATGGCTCAACATGCCACCCAATTGTTAAACTTAACCTTATACATATATACCCGTATAACCAAAACACCGATAGATCCGTCCGAGAGGCCAACCATCATTCCTAACCCCCCGGCTGTAACCTCCAACCGGCCCAGAGGACCACCTCGGCCGTGACCACCCGGCCCAAGGTGAGGGGTAACAACGTTCCATCGTTAATTACCCCTACCCAGAACCTGCGGGACCTTCGCCCACAAGTTCCCATCCAATCCGAAGCCACTCCCCTTGAGCGACTTCATACCAACAAACCGACTGTCGGTACTCCCAACCTCTCTGACGGACCTATCACCCCGCTGTGACAATAAACAAATTGGCAAATCAACCTTGTATTTTCTTTTCTTCTTTTTTCTTTTTTTTTTTTTACATATATATCAGGGCGGGCGGGTGGGACACAAACTTTACCTCCCTTTTGTCGCCGGAATCAGTACACCCCCTCTCTTATACCTCCCACAACACCCCCACCCCTTCCCTGCTCCCCTCCAATCCCCCTACAGCTCTCTTCTACCAATCCTATAAGCCCATATATCCTCTATCCCAAATAAACCACTTAACCCCTTCCTAACCTTGCACCCTCCCGATCGTCATGGGGTCCATTCACCCCTATGGGGCTCACTGCCCTTCTATCAGTTCTCCACCTCTCATAGCACTGTCAGCTTTACAGTGTTGCCCCTCTCCCACACTGTCTTTCTGGAGCAGAGGCAATAATCACACTGTCTGTTGTGCTAAGGACAGCTTTTAATTGCTCTGCAGTGAGAGCAGACCAAGTGTAATGCCTGAGTGTAGCCACAGACTCAGACTTGCTGTAAGGGGAGTCTAGAGTAAGGCTATGTGCGCACGTCGCGTAAAAACATGCAGTTACGCTGCGCTTTGTAGCGCAGCGTAACTGCATGCGTCCTGCCTCCCCTGCACAGTCTATGGAGATTGTGCAGGGGCCGTGCGCACGTGGCGTTTAAGAGCGCAGCGCTTCGGCTACTGCCGAAGCGCTGCGCAAAAAGAAGTGACATGTCACTTCTTTCCTGCGCTTTGCCGGCAGCCCCTGCTCTGTCTATGGCAGGAGCTGCAGGCAGAGCGCATGGAATCGGCGCTCACTACGGACATTTCTGCAGCGATCTAAAGCGCACATGTGCTCTTCAGATCGCTGCAGAAATTTCTGCAGGGCTTGTACGCAACGTGCGCACATAGCCTAGGGCTGCTCACAAAGCAGGACCCCAAGAACTCTGCAACCCTTTAACCCCTATACAGGGATGTGGAATTACACAGAGCCACAGAGATCACTACCTGTGGCAGGCTGTAGTCCGTGGTCGTCAGGCAGGGTCAAAAACCAGGAGATGCAAAACAGGAACAGAATCGGCAGGCAAGGGTGTATTGAGGAGATAAAGCAGAGGTCAAATCTGGAACTGGCAGCAGGGTACAAAAACGACAGGCAGGAGGGTAGTTAACAACAAGCAAAGGTCAGCGCACAGGAATCACAATACAAACAGCACATGAGCCAGGAGTACAGAACTATCTCTGGCAGTAGTCATGTGACAGGAGGGGAAATAAGAAGGATGTGGTGTCTTCCCATTGGCTGCAGGTGAATGTTGGCAACATCAGCTGGAAGACACGCCACCTACAGTCAGCCAGTGGTACTGCAGGTTCCAGGGAAACCCAGCCTAGTGGATGAGCGAAGCCTGTGCTCCGCAGAGCCACGGGCACCGACTCCTCTCCCATCACCAGCACTATCCATGGTGGGAACATGGCGTCGTCTGGCGATCGGAGCAGAAGTCGCAGGAGCGGAATCTGGTGGGGACGTGACACCAAGCTACTCCTGTGGGAGATGTAATGACACTCACCTCTACTCTCACTGTAAAGATATTACAAGATACTGTCAACATAATACAACAGGAATAAGTGTGAATACTGACACATCTTTGGACACACAGTGAGGGGGTAGGTGTAATACAACAGAGCTCCTCCTATAAGTGGAGGAGAAGTGATAGAAGGGCTTGTGATGTGACACAGTTAAACTCAGCTGCAGTTTTTAATCAGGCAAGAGGTTAGACCAGGAGATCATATTACTATCCTTATATTTCAGATATTTACTACCTAAGCTACTGTGGGGGGGGACCTGATCTTTTTCTACTGTATTACTGTCTTGTCTGATTATGATTGGGCAACTCATACAGGCAGAAGAAGTACACGCCCTCAGTTAAAACTATCTGCTAACACCCACTTGAACTTAAAAGTTAACTCATTAAGTCTCACATACTTTAATTACTAATATCTCAATAAGATAGAGGTGAAAAATAAAAACCAAAACATTTTATTCCGCACTGCAACTACTGTTATATCATATGTCCAGTTCAACATGAAAAATTTGGTATATGGTCATCTGTAAACAGAGGTAGACAAGTGTCTGTTGTGATAATTATTTTACTGTTTACAATTACTAACATTTGTGAAAATTTGCTGACACCTATGACAGCATACTAATATATCCCTCAGCAGTACCTCTATCACATTCCAAAAGTCTGTGTAACTTTATAAGCAGCTCACACGGTCTCAACACTGATAACAATACCTCTCAAAGTCACTTCTTTATGGTAGCAATATCCACTAGTTACTTTTCTGGCACTTTTGCGAACACTTCTAACCTCCTCTTCACAGTTCTTATGACATACTCATTCGCTTACAGGCATCTATATGCTGTAAGTCTCTGATACGGCATTCCTCTTCACATTTATCATTATCATCATCATCAACAGGGCCCCCATCAGGGCTTTACAACCACTACTGGTGTGCGGGGCCTGGTATAAAAGGGGGGCCCGGGCCCCAGGGTAATTACTTTACACCTAATTAATATTCGGTCTCGCCCCCACTCTTTCACCAGTCCCGACTACACCCAACTCTACCCTACTCCGCCTCCCCGGGCCCACGCCCCTCTCTTCTCTGGACCTCAGTACACTTACCGCCGCGGTCACCGAAGCAGCACTTTTTTTCATGAAGTTTGTACTACGCATGTGCTCAACAGGCTGCCATGCGCAGTACAAACAAGAGCTCAGCGGAAGAAGAGTATCCTCCAATCACCGCCGAGTGCACCAGGATGGTGAGTATGATCTTTGTGCATCTATCTTCCTGTTCCCGGCTCACATACACATCACCATACTGCATATACAGGTCCACACTATAGCCTGTATTACAGTGTGTCTGTATATAGTGTGGATCTGTGTATACAGTATGGTGCTGTGTATACACTATATACATCCCACAGCCTCTATTGTGTATACAGCCTCTATATGCAGCTTCTATTGTAAATGCAGACCACAGCCTCTATTGTGTATACAGCCTCTATTATATATGCAGCCTCTATTGTTTATGCGGACCACAGCATCTATTAAATATGCAGCCTTTGTTGTATATGCAGTCCAAGCCTCTAGTGTGTATGCAGTCAATATTGTGTATGCAGCCTCTATTATATATATGTGCCGCCCCTGCAGCGGCCGAACCGCTCGGATCTGGGGGTTATTAATCGTGGCTCGAGAGTCTCTGGACCCGGGGGCTAGGGGCCACTCTCAAATGTGAAGAAGGGGGAAATTATTTGCAGGGGGAGATATAGTTCATGACGCCACCCGTGGTGTGCGGTAACAGGAAGTATCGCTGCTGCTGGTGGGAGTACCCGGGGTGATGGAATAGGGCAGCCAGATGACGTTACCCTCCACGGGTAGGGAAGGCCCTGGGACACGCTGGAAGCAGGGGGTGATCAGGTACTCACTCAGAAGAAAGCAGATGCTGACAACGTGGTAAACCAAGTCTCTGGATGCCGCTGCCCTCTTAGGGGAGCTCGTCCGGGTTTCCATCCCCTGCAGTACTGCCTGATGGTCCGGAGCCTGCCTCCGTGCATAAATTTTAGTAGTGTCCAAGTGGCCCATAAGCTTGAAGCTGTCCTGGCCCTGCTCCCCACTTTTTGAGTGAAAGAGCTGTGCTCTCAGGAGTAAAAATGAGCGATGTTCGAATCGAACCATTCGCCAATTTCAAATTCAAGTTGAACTATTTGCTTCTGTGACGCCCTGGCGCCACCAGGTGGTTACACACAAAGTAGGCACCCACACTACACCCTCCCTCATGGGGTTACACCGAGCCGACAAAACCCTAGTCACCCCCCCAGGGTAGGAAAGGCACACCAGTGGGCGGGACCAGGAGGGAGGAAAACGCCCACCTAGGGGTCTAGAGAACCCGGGGGCGGGAAAAGAGTTGTGCAGAGTTGAGAGTGCGGAGTTCGGAGAAGGAGTGTGAGAGAGGAGAGGAGTGGAGAAAGTGAAGTGAAGTTCAAGTGGAAGCCAGAGAGAAAAAGCATCGGGGTTGGAGCCCCGGCGTGCTGGCTAGGTGGCAGATGGTGGTCCGTGTCTGTCAGGAGACGGGAAGACGGCTGCCAGAGATCCGAGGTGGACTGGGACATGGTAGGAGCCTGCCGGTACCGACATCGGAGAACCGACCCAGAAACCGTGCACAGAGGGGGTACCTGGACCCTGAAGCAAGGACCGGAACCATCGGTTTTGTTAATTCACCAGTTGAGGACAGGATTATAGGTCCTGTCTCACCCAAAGTCCCAAAAAAGCAGACCAGCAGCCCACTGCGGGGGATAGGGCATCCGCCAGGGCCCCTTTAGATCCCATGGGTCAGCGTCTGCGAGCAAGGTTACCACCCATAGTTCTGGGAGCGGACTCCCATGTTCCACACCAGAAAGTCAAAAGAGAACAGTGCAGAGGAAAGTGACACAGACCATCACCCCGGGTGAGGGACCAGAATACACCCAGCCACATCGGCCGGCCACTGGCACCTTGGTTTACCGCTGGACTTGTGTGATTTCTTTGACTGTGAGTACACTAACATTCCCCGGTCCAACCGGGTGCGCCGGCCCCTGCAGCCACCATCCTCAGTACAGTGACACTGGGTCCCGGGGCATCCACCCCTACCCACGGAGGGTTAAAAACAATTAGCTGCTATTCCAACGCCCCCAGGTGCTCCCTAATAGCAGCGGTGGTACCCCATCTTACAACACGCTGTGGGTGGCATCACGGACTATATAGAAAATCCCACATACAACCAATTCCCCTTTATTTATTTGAAGTGTCCGTGAGACCCCTGAGTCCGGAGACCCCTCGAGCCACACTGCGGATCCGGATCCGAGCAGCCCAGCTGCTGGCGTGGGGGTGGCACACTTCACGTTTGACAGTCCGAGTTAACGTTCGATAACAGTTCGATCACAAAAAGCGTGGCTTTTCACAGTAAGGCTATGTGTGCATGTTGCGTATTTGCATGCATCCTGCGTCCCCTGGACAATCCCTCTCTCTTTCCTACTCACCAGTCAGCTGCACGGCTGTCACAAAGCTCCGGCGGCTTTTCCTCTTTTGAAAATGGCTGCCGCTCATTATTCAATCTCGTATTCCCTGCTTTCCCCGCCCACTGGCGCCTATGATTGGTTTCAGTCAGACACGCCCTCACGCTGAGTGACAAATGTCTCACTACAACCAATCACAGCCGCTGGTGGGTGGGTCTATATCGTGCAGTAAAATAAATAAATAATTAAAAAAGATAAAAACAGCCAAGATAAAGACACACAGCTGGAGGCTGGTATTGTAAGGATGGGGAGCGCCACGTTATGGGGAGCCCACCACCCTAACAATATCAGCCAACAGCCGCCCGGAATTGCCGCATCCATTAGATGCGACAGTTTCGGGACTCTACCCGACTCATCCCGAATTGCCCTGGTGCGGTGGCAATCGGGGTAATAAGGAGTTAAATGGCAGCTTATAACTGCCACTAAGTCCTAGGTTAATCATGGCAGGCATCTCCCCGAGATACCTTCCAAGGTTAACCTGTAAGTGAAAGTAAATAAACACATACACCCGAAAAATCCTTTGTTTGGAATAAAAGACAAAAAAATCCCCTCATTTACCACTTTATTAATCCCCAAACACCCATCCAGGTACGAAGTAATCCACATGACGCTTTCAGCTCTGCTACATGTAGCTGACAGAAAGCGCCGCAGAACCGCTCTGTGTCAGCTCCACGTAGCAACTGAAGTGTGCCGAGCTGTCACCGGAGACTTCACTTGCATGTGTGCGGAGATGATGATGAGTGAGGTAGTGCCGGGGTGTGTGCAGGGATGATGATGGGTGCGGTACTGTCTGCGTGTGTGTGGGGATGATGATGAGTACGGTAATGCCTGGGTGTGTGCGGGGATGATTATGGGTGCGGTAGTGCCGGGGTGTGTGCGGGGATGATGATGAGGGCGGTACTGCTTGCGTGTGTGCGGTGATGAGTGCGGTAGTGTCGGGGTGTGTGCGGTGATGATGATGGGTGCGGTAATGCCTGCGTTTGTGCGGGGATGATGATGAGTGCGGTAGTGCCGGGGTGTGTGTGGTGATGATGATGGGTGTGGTAGTGCCTGCGTGTGTGCAGGGATGATGATGAGTGTGGTAGTGCCGGGGTGTGTACGGTGATGATGATGGGTGCGGTAGTGCCTGCGTGTGTGCGGGGATGATGATGAATGCGGTAGTGCCGAGGTGTGTGCGGGGATGATGATGGGTGCGGTAGTGAGCGTTGTTGATGATGGCTGCGGTAGTGCCTCTGTGTGTGCGGGGATGATGATGAGTGCGGTAGTGTCGGGGTGTGGGGCTCTCTCTCGGCTTAACGCAACGCATTATTTCACAGGAATCCGTTGCCTTTATATCATACTATTTACAACGCATCTGTCACATGCGTCACACAATGCAATGTGACAGATGCCATTCAACGCAAGTGTGAAAGTACCTTCTGCTGTCAGCGGGCATGGAGCTGAGCTGAATGGCAGAGCAAGCATCCAGCGCATACATTCTGCATCAAGTCTGCAGTCACAATGCATTCACATGTGCTGCCAAATCGCTGCAGAATTATACACATGGACACTATGCAATGTGCGCAATGTTACTAATAATATTCAAATTCAGTGTATAGTGTGCGGGGGGGGGGGGGGGGGGGGTCGTGGGGGTTTCTGAAATAATGGCGATCTCCATTTTTGTTTTCCTAAAGGGTACTTCACACGCTGCGACATGGCTAGCGATAGCTAGCAATGTCGTGCACGATAGCACCCACCTGTTACACGTCGTGGCTCTCTTGTTGCAAGGAATGAGGTGGTCCCCCATTCCTTGTCTGCCACGAGCCCTCCTGCTCAGCAGCGCCAAAGGTCTGGGAGACTGTGCAGTCTGCAGGAGTTGCCTCCTCAGAGACTCAGCAGAAGGGTGACACCTAGTGGTTCTCCCCTTGCAAGGAATGGAGCGGTCTCCCATCCCTTGCCTGCCACGAGCTCTCCTGCTCAGCATCACAGAGGCTCTGGGAGGTTGCGCAGTGTGCAAAGAATAGATGCTCAGGGCAGCAGCAAGACTTCTCATGTCTCTGCACATTGTGAAACCGAGGATCCCGCCTTTATGACCCAGAGGCAGGAAGATGAGCCTGTGCTCCACGTGACGTCTTCTGATTCGCTCACTGATATCACACGGCCCCATGACGAGGCTGGTGATGTGCTGAATCCTGACTGGCTGGGCCAGGACGTCACGAACCCTGATTGGGTCACGCCCGTCTCGTGCCCGCCCTTGGGTGGAGCTACACCTCCTTAAAAGCTCCCCCTGCCATCATGGCGGTGTGCGACCGTCCTTCTATGTTTGGATGTCTGGCAGCGTGCTGCCATGCCACTGTTCAGGCATTATTGTCTTTTGTGGCCTTGGCCCTTGCTGCTTAGGCAGCACCTGGTTTGCAGGCCGTGTTCCTGCCTTGCTGCTCCGGCAGTATCTCCTTCGGCAGGCCGTGTTCCTGCCTTGCTGCTCCGGCAGTATCTCCTTCAGCAGGCCGTGTTCCTGCCTTGCTGCTCCAGCAGTATCTCCTTCGACAGGGCGTGTCCCTGTCCCAGGTGAGCTCCTCGAGTCTCCACCGGACTCACCTGGTTATTGAAAGCACACGTGCGTGGGCACCTCTGTGCTACCCTCGTGCCATATCTTGTGACTCCCACTGGCACACGTGCGTAGGCACCTCTGTGCGTCCCCGTGCAACATGTACACCGATCGAGAAGCCCCGAGCCATACAACCCTCACGGGTTAGGGCGGACCGGTGTACATAGATCGTCTGTGACATTCCAGATGATCACTAGTAGCAACCCGCTCACTCTTTCCTGACCATAGCAGCGGTCCCTTACACCGCACAGTGGACCTTGACCGGCGGAAGCTGTCCATTTCCCATCTTGGCACGCTTCCCCGGGTCTCCCTCGTAACATTACGGTCGCGCCAAAGGTCTGGCTATGGCGGAAGAGCAGCAGCAGTTGCTGCATTATGTGCAGCAGTTGGAGTCACGATTGGCAGCAGTGGAGCGGTCTTCCCCCGATAAGGCTGCTCTAGCAACAGTCGCCACCCAGGCGGCTACTCAGGCTGTGGAATTGTGCGGAAGGTCGCCTCGCCTTGCGCTCCCAGAACGCTTCAGCGGGGACAGCTCTGAGTGCCGTGGTTTCATAAACCAGGTTACCACCTACTTGGAGTTGTCCGCGACTGATTACGCTACTGAGAAGGCGAAGGTAGCCTTCGTCCAGTCCCTGCTCACAGGGAAAGCGCTAAAATGGTCCACGCCGTTGTGGGAGCGCGGAGATCGGGTGGTGAATCACCTTCCAGTTTATCTTGAGGCCATGAGAAAGGTGTTCCTCGGGCCTCAAGTCACCCACGACTCCGCGCTGCAGCTCCTACGCCTTCGGCAAAGGTCCACTTCAGCCGGGGACTTTGCAGTACAATTCAGGACACTCGCCGCAGAGCTGGACTGGCCAGATAAAGTCCTGGTCCCTGTGTTCTGGGAGGGTCTGGCAGGGATCGTCAAAGATGCACTGGCCACGCGTGACGTGCCGACCACCTTAGAGTCCTTGATTTGGCTTGCCTCTCGCATAGACATCCGCCACGCGGAGCGGAGGCTCGAGGTCTCTTCGGCACCCACGTCTACCTGGTCTATAGAGCCTCTGACTCCCTTTCCCCACCAGACCGGTCTCCCAGCCAGCTCTGTTGATGACTCTGTGGAGCCAATGGAAGTCTCCAAAGTGGTCTCCTCTACCACAGGTTCTCTGCCGTCGGCCATTTGCTTTGCCTGTGGGCAGGAGGGACATGTAGCTACCCGATGTTTGAAACCTTCGGAAGAAAGTCAGTGTCTTGTTTCACCTTCAATCAGCTTGAGGAGGGTCATTTCCACTTCCCAAGACCAGGTGCTACCTGGTAAGACCCTTACTTCCTCTGAATCACGGAACGGTGTGCTGTCATGGGATCATGCCTCCAAAGTTGGGGCCCACTTCGGGGTCGACGGGACCAGAGACCTAGGGGTCAGGCATTATTGGGGGCCAGCGGTAGCCCAGGATGTACAGAAGAATATGGGAGTCCGTACGTCGTGTGCGTATAGTAAACCGTTCAGGCGGAGGCCTGCGGGTCTTCCACATCCTGTGCCATCTTTCGCACCTTGTGACCTAGTGTGGCTGTCTTCTAAACATACTAACCTTCCGGTATAGACAGCCGAGTTCGCTCCTAGGTCCGTTTACAGTAATAGAGCGGGTAACCCCGGCGGTATATCGACTCCAGCTCCCTCCATGCTGGGCTATTTCTAATACTTTTCATGTATCTCTTCTGAAACCCGTACGACCTAAAACCTCGGGGTCTCTGCTGTCCCAGGTTGGCTTTTCGTCCGACGACCCTGAAGTAGCGAAGCTAGTAAGAACAAAAATTATACAGGGCAAGAGGTACTTCCTCATGGAGTGGGTCGGTCGTGGCCCAGAGCATAGGTCCTGGGAATTGGAGGAGCATCTCCACGCCCCGGGTTTGGTGGCAGCCTTCGAGCGCAGGCGGGGGGGGGGGCCCTGGACGGGGGGATAATGTTACACGTCGTGGCTCTCTTGTTGCAAGGAATGAGGTGGTCCCCCATTCCTTGTCTGCCATGAGCCCTCCTGCTCAGCAGCGCCAAAGGTCTGGGAGACTGCGGAGTCTGCAGGAGTTGCCTCCTCAGAGACTCAGCAGAAGGGTGACACCTAGTGGTTCTCCCCTTGCAAGGAATGGAGCAGTCTCCCATCCCTTGCCTGCCACGAGCTCTCCTGCTCAGCATCACGGAGGCTCTGGGAGGTTGCGCAGTGTGCAAAGAATAGATGCTCAGGGAAGCAGCAAGACTTCCCATGTCTCTGCACATTGTGAAACCGAGGATCCCGCCTTTATGACCCAGAGGCAGGAAGATGAGCATGTGCTCCACGTGACGTCTTCTGATTCGCTCACTGATATCACACGGCCCCATGACGAGGCTGGTGATGTGCTGAATCCTGACTGGCTGGGCCAGGACGTCACGAACCCTGATTGGGTCACGCCCGTCTCGCGCCCACCCTTGGGTGGAGCTACACCTCCTTAAAAGCTCCCCCTGCCATCATGGCGGTGCGCGACCGTCCTTCTATGTTTGGTTGTCTGGCAGCGTGCTGCCACGCCACTGCTCAGGCATTATTGTCTTATGTGGGCTTGGCCCTTGCTGCTTAGGCAGCACCTGGTTTGCAGGCCGTGTTCCTGCCTTGCTGCTCCGGCAGTATCTCCTTCAGCAGGCCATGTTCCTGCCTTGCTGCTCCAGCAGTATCTCCTTCGACAGGCCGTGTCCCTGTCCCAGGTGAGCTCCTCAAGTCTCCACCGGACTCACCTGGTTATTGAAAGCACACGTGCGTGGGCACCTCTGTGCTACCCTCGTGCCATATCTTGTGACTCCCGCTGGCACACGTGCGTAGGCACCTCTGTGCGTCCCTGTGCAACACGTACACCGATCGAGAAGCCCCGAGCCATACAACCCCCACGGGTTAGGGCGGACCGGTGTACATAGATCATCTGTGACATTCCAGACGATCACTAGTAGCAACCCGCTCACTCTTTCCTGACCATAGCAGCGGTCCCTTACACCGCACAGTGGACCTTGACCGGCGGAAGCTGTCCATTTCCCATCTTGGCACGCTTCCCCGGGTCTCCCTCGTAACACCCACCCCCGTCGTTCGTGCGACATTTGGTGATCGTTGCCGTAGCGAACATTATCGCTACGGCAGCGTCACATGCACATACCTTTGCAGCGACGTCGCTGTGACTGCCGAACAATCCCTCCTTCAAGGGGGAGGTGCGTTCAGCGTGATAGCGACGTCACTGCGGCATCACTAAGCGGCCGCCCAATAGCAGAGGAGGGGTGGAGATGAGCGGCCGGAATATCCCGCCCACTTTCTTCCTTCCTCGTTGCCGGTGGACGCAGGTAAGGAGATGTTCATCGTTCCTGCGGCATCAAACATAGCGATGTGTGATGCCGCAGGAACGACGAACAACATCGTACCTGCAGCAGCAACGATATTGTGGAAAGGAGCGACGTGTCAACGATCAACGATTTTTGACACTTTTGTGATCGTTGATCGTCGCTCCTTGGTGTCACTCGCTGCAATGTCACTAACGCCGCCGGATGTGCATCACTAACGACGTTACCCCGACGATATATTGTTAGCGATGTCACAGCGTGTAGAGCACCCTTAACCGCGCGTACAGCATGCAGACTCTTGTATATAGCTCATAGTCTTTATTGAGTATATAGCCCACAGCCTCTATTGTGTATATAGCCAGCAACAGCCTCTATTGAGCATACAGCTCAGGCCCCATTACATTTACAGCCGTGGTTGCTGAAGCAGTGGGGCACGCCGAGTCTGATAACTTCAGTGACAACAGACACTGCCGGCCGGCCGACCCTCTTTACCGTATAAGGTTTGTATATTCCATGCACTACATAGGCTGCCGTGCGCAGCACATACAAGAGCTCATGAGAAGAAGAGGATCCTCCAATCAACACCGAGCATGGCAGGATGGTGAGTATGATCTGTGTGCATCTGTCTTCCTATTCACGGCTCAAATATACATCGCCATACTGTATCCTGTATTACAGTGTGCCTGTATATAATGTGGATCTGTGTACACAGTATAGTGCTGTGTATACACTATATATAGCCTGCAGCTTCTATTGTGTACATAGCCTCGATTGTGTAATACAGCCCGCAGTAGCCTCTACAATATATACAGCCTGTGTACTCACATAAGCAGACGTTTTTCCACTGGCGGTGGGACTGTAGAATGCTCAAAGTATGGAGGTGGAGCTTGGGTGGAGTCTCAGGGGGACCCAAATATTTTTCCAGTATGGGGCCCTGAAATTCCTAATGGCAGCCCTGATCATCAAGCATCAGCTTCTAGATCACTAGTAGATCAATCTGTCCCCTACAGTATCATGTTATCAACACTAGATGTAGATCTGCAGCTTACACAGGGCAATGTGATGATGAGAACAAGGATTCTTATTCTACCAAAACCAGTCCAATTACCCGATGAATAAGCAACATTTTGCTCGTTCGTTGTGCGATAGCCGACATGTTGTTAACACCTTTAAACTCTCGTCTGCATTTCCGGGAATTATAAATGTGGATGCTACATACACACAGTATATGAGACAAACACTTTATGATACACACACATATGTATATGCACACATAACACACGCATGTATACAGCGAGCACATACATACATATATATACACACACGTATACTTTGAGCACACACACATGTATACAAATGCATAGCACACACAAGTATACACCGAGCACAAACACACATATGTATACACATGTATTTTTTCTAATTGTTTTAATGCTATTATTAGTGTAGTTCCTGCTGTAGGCTCTGGGGGCTCCCAAAGGAGTGGGTTTCCATGGCAATTGCCCAGTTTGCCACTTCTAATGCCGGCTCTGCGTGTGTACAGACTTTGATGTTTACCTATGTTGAGGGACCAGTTACTGTGTTAATATGTAGTGCAGCACATACAGTTAGGTCCAGAAATATTTGGACAGTGACACAATTTTCGCGAGTTGGGCTCTGCATGCCACCACATTGGATTTGAAATGAAACCTCTACAACAGAATTCAAGTGCAGATTGTAACGTTTAATTTGAAGGTTTGAACAAAAATATCTGATAGAAATTGTAGGAATTGTGCACATTTCTTTACAAACACTCCACATTTTAGGAGGTCAAAAGTAATTGGACAAATAAACCAAACCCAAACAAAATATTTTTATTTTCAATATTTTGTTGCGAATCCTTTGGAGGCAATCACTGCCTTAAGTCTGGAACCCATGGACATCACCAAACGCTGGGTTTCCTCCTTCTTAATGCTTTGCCAGGCCTTTACAGCCGCAGCCTTCAGGTCTTGCTTGTTTGTGGGTCTTTCCGTCTTAAGTCTGGATTTGAGCAAGTGAAATGCATGCTCAATTGGGTTAAGATCTGGTGATTGACTTGGCCATTGCAGAATGTTCCACTTTTCTGCACTCATGAACTCCTGGGTAGCTTTGGCTGTATGCTTGGGGTCATTGTCCATCTGTACTATGAAGCGCCGTCCGATCAACTTTGCGGCATTTGGCTGAATCTGGGCTGAAAGTATATCCCGGTACACTTCAGAATTCATCCGGCTACTCTTGTCTGCTGTTATGTCATCAATAAACACAAGTGACCCAGTGCCATTGAAAGCCATGCATGCCCATGCCATCACGTTGCCTCCACAATGTTTTACAGAGGATGTGGTGTGCCTTGGATCATGTGCCGTTCCCTTTCTTCTCCAAACTTTTTTCTTCCCATCATTCTGGTACAGGTTGACCTTTGTCTCATCTGTCCATAGAATACTTTTCCAGAACTGAGCTGGCTTCATGAGGTGTTTTTCAGCAAATTTAACTCTGGCCTGTCTATTTTTGGAATTGATGAATGGTTTGCATCTAGATGTGAACCCTTTGTATTTACTTTTATGGAGTCTTCTCTTTACTGTTGACTTAGAGACAGATACACCTACTTCACTGAGAGTGTTCTGGACTTCAGTTGATGTTGTGAACGGGTTCTTCTTCACCAAAGAAAGTATGCGACGATCATCCACCACTGTTGTCATCCGTGGACGCCCAGGCCTTTTTGAGTTCCCAAGCTCACCAGTCAATTCCTTTTTTCTCAGAATGTACCCAACTGTTGATTTTGCTACTCCAAGCATGTCTGCTATCTCTCTGATGGATTTTTTCTTTTTTTTCAGCCTCAGGATGTTCTGCTTCACCTCAATTGAGAGTTCCTTAGACCGCATGTTGTCTGGTCACAGCAACAGCTTCCAAATGCAAAACCACACACCTGTAATCAACCCCAGACCTTTTAACTACTTCATTGATTACAGGTTAACGAGGGAGATGCCTTCAGAGTTAATTGCAGCCCTTAGAGTCCCTTGTCCAATTACTTTTGGTCCCTTGAAAAAGAGGAGGCTATGCATTACAGAGCTATGATTCCTAAACCCTTTCTCCGATTTGGATGTGAAAACTCTCATATTGCAGCTGGGAGTGTGCACTTTCAGCCCATATTATATATATAATTGTATTTCTGAACATGTTTTTGTAAACAGCTAAAATAACAAAACTTGTGTCACTGTCCAAATATTTCTGGCCCTGACTGTACATGTGTAGCGCCCCTGAATACATCAGGCTGCTACAGGGAATTGCATCCTTTTCCCAGGGTGCAGGACCTACCCCCCATGGTTCCCAGTTCCCAGAAACCGGTATCACCTCCATCAGCACCACACATCCCAATTAACACCTCACATCATGACCTGTCAGACACACCAGTGGGTTGGTCTAGCTGGAACAGCGCCACCCACCTAGGGGTCAGGCAGACTGGTAGGAGGGATGGAGTGGGTTGAGAGAGAGCCTTTAAAGTGAGAGGAGCTGGAGTGTTAGCTCGCGGGGAGCTAGAAAGATCGAGGTTGGGTTGCAGACAGTGGTCCGGGACCAAAGGAGTCGGGGACCGGTGGCAGTTAAATTGGAAAAGGGTGTGACGGACATAGTCTTGGAGGACTGTCGGCACCAGAAAGCCCAAAAGAACTGACCGGCATCGAGCCCGATGGGGTACAGGACCCTAGGTCAGGAGCCGATTCAACGTCCTGACAATTGACCTGCAGAGGAAGGGGACCTTCAGGGACCTTCCCAGAGAGCTGCTCAGAAACTGAGGGCATAAGCACACCACGGGAGACAGGGTTTTCCAGAAAAATCAACCCACTGAAGTCCCAAGTGCCAGCCCTTAGGAGCAAGACTTAACTTAAAAACTGAAAAACGGGACCTTACAGCTTCAAGCTATAGGGACCCACACGGACACGAAACTGTGCACGAAGGCAGGCTTCAGATTACTATGTGACAAAAGTGGGACCGGGTACTTGGATGGGCTCCCCACAGTGGCATCGGCACACAGAGAATTTGGTTTACCTACAGCGTTTGTGTTTCCTTTATAAACCTCATCCAGAACCACGACTACCCACAGTGAGTACCCTGGTCCCCTGCACCCTGCTCTACCAAATAACTACCAATACCCTGAGCCCAGGGCCTTCACTACCTGTGGAGGGACTGACACCTTGCTGCCCAACACCATCTGCTCCGGTACCCCTTCCAGCAGCAGTGGTACTCCCATTACCGCAACCCGCAAGTGGCGTCACAAATTAATCCCCTGTAAATACCCCCTTTCATGGATCAAAGTGTCCACCAAGCCGGATTCGGGCCCCTCGAACCAGCATGATCCCGGATCCGAGCAGCCTGACCAACACTGGGGTGGTACACCTTGAATCTTACCTGGCGTCACGAACAGGATAAGGACTGGGCCCATTGACCCGGGTGACGTGCGCCTTGCAGAGCTGTTCCAGGTTGTGCTGGGGCTGTCCGTTTGAATTGCCGCCATTTTGCCACCATTTTGCCCGCCTTTTTGGCACCTGAAAATAACTGTGCCATCATCCCCACAAAAGGGCGATAACCTACCTGGATCCAGGAGGAGACAGAGCGGCTCTGCAGGAGGAAGTGGATGCAGTTCCTGTTCATGTTGGACGACTGGAGGATCGAGATGAGGGTGGCCGCGGCGATGCGGTCCCGTGAAGTGGAAGGCTGGAAGCCCTGCGTGTGGAGCGAGTAAGCAGAAGCCTAGTTCCGGTTGATTTGGCCTACCCGGCTACTGAACCCAGTCTGCTCCTGGCCACCGCAACAGCCATGCCACTTCCTCAACCCTCTGCCGAAGCTAAGGCTGAGCCGATGCCCCCGACACGGGCAGTGGAGCCTCCAGCCCTTGCGGAAGATGAGCAGACCGCAATGCCTCCGGCCCTACCACCGGCCAGACCAGACCAGGCCACGATGCTTCTGTTACCATCCCCGGCCAGGCCAGACCAGGCTGCATCACCGGGCCTGTACCTCGTTTCAGAGCACCCGGCCATGTCCACCCTGGCTGCTGAACAGCCAGTTTGTCTTGTTGCTGCTGCAGAGGGAGAACCCACCGATATGCCGGTTCTACTGCAGCGCGGCCCCCCGGTAGCTGCCGGGGCCGTAGGATTCTGACTACATACGATTCCACTGGAGGAGGTGGAACCTAAGGTCCATGCTCCATACTGGGACAGACACCAGCTGCAGCTGCTCGCGGAGATGTCCGCCAGGGAGCAGCATCGGCCAGAGGATGCCGCCCGTACTCATCGAGAGAAAGAGCATTTGAGGAAGGCTACCTTCCGGGTCAGAGGGCTGCGGTACAGGGGCCTTGTTGAACGTTTTGACTCCATCAAGGGGCCTTGCTGCTGGGGTGTTTGTTTTCAGGAGGGATGTCACAAAACACCTCCCAAAGGGACACCCCGACTGAAACCTAAAACCAGGAGATATGGATTCATATTTCTGGCAATGCGGAGAGCGGGGCTGGTACGCCCTGGAGGTTAACAGATATGCCATGGAGGAAGGAAAGATACATAGTTCCAGCCCCCACAACAGCTCCAGCTTTCCCACGAGAGTAGTGGTAGCGGAACCAGGCTGCCCTAGTAGTTGCTGTTGTTTTATATTTGTG
Source organism: Anomaloglossus baeobatrachus (assembly GCF_048569485.1). Taxonomy (NCBI): domain Eukaryota; kingdom Metazoa; phylum Chordata; class Amphibia; order Anura; family Aromobatidae; genus Anomaloglossus; species Anomaloglossus baeobatrachus. Next base: position 363,503,927 of record NC_134357.1, read on the forward strand.
TTTATTATTTTTATTGAAAAGTCTGCATAATTGAAAATGTTGAGTGAATAAGCTGCTAATCATTTGGAAAAAAAAATATGTTTGAACAAATGCTAATTATCCGAATAAGTAACCTGATTTTGAAATGTTTTACAATTTTTGCACCTGGTGCATGGACCCTGTTTTACCTTCCTAGTTTTAAAAATGGACCATGGCTGCAGGACTGGTAGCAGCCAACACGAACGTGTGCTCTTTGTAAATAGTTGCACCTAGAGTGCCTACCAGAGTAGTCCTCTGAAACATCCGGACTCCAATTCTATCACCATGGACAATGCAAGGAATTCGAGGTAGTGCGACACCATGATTAGCGGTGGCACCAGGGGTTCAGGTGTTTTGGGTGGTGGGTTGAAGGGAAAGGAACAATGGGAATGGACTGTGGCAGGAAGGGGCTGCAGCGGAGTAGGTTGAGTTCCCGGCTACCGCTACAACCGGTAGCGTTCCCAGGTGTTCCAATGTTGGACTCTCATGTTTGAAATGTTTAAGTGTATTGCCTCCCCTGCATGGGAAGAATATTTAATATTTAATGTTATCTTTTATTTTCAGTTAAATAAAACTCTGTGTGCCCTGTAGCTCGCGGACAAGCTACGTTTAACCAAGGGGGAATGTAGCGCCCCTGAATAAATCAGGGTGCTACAGGGAACTGCATCCTTTTCCCAGGGTGCAGGACCTACCCCCCATGGTTCCAAGTTCACCTCCATCAGCACCACAAATCCCAACCAATACCTCACATCATGACCTGTCAGACACACCAGTGGGTTGGTTTAGCTGGAACAGGGCCACCCACCTAGGGGTCAGGCAGACAGGTAGGAGAGATGGAGTGAGTCGAGAGAGAACCCTCAAAGTGAGGAGAGCTGGAGTGTTAGCTCCCGGGGAGCTAGAAAGACCGAGGTTGGGTTGCAGACAGTGGTCAAGGACCAGAGGAGATGGGGACCGGTGGCAGTGTCATTGGACAAGGGTGTGATGGAAATACTCTTGGAGGACTGTCGGCACCAGAAAACCCAAAAGAATTGACCGATACCGAGCACGATGGTGTACAGGACCCTAGGTCAGGAGCCGATTCAATGTCCTGATAATTGACCTGCAGAGGAAGGGGACCTTCAGGGACCTTCCGAGAGAGCTCAGAGACTGAGGGCATCAGCACACCTCAGGGGGCAGGGTTTTCCAGAAAAAGTAACCCATTGAAGTGTCAAGGGAGAAATTTAGGTGAAGATAGCTAATGGTATCTTCGTTCAGGATAGCAGAGGCCGGTGCCGTATTATCTGTATTTACAGATATTATGAGACTCAATAATCAATGAACATAGATCATGTTCTCTGTTTGAGCTCAGGCTTGCATCTAAACTCTTGTACTCTATTGTTCAAGCATTAAACACATCACTTCAGCTTTGAAACATATTTACAAAACTTCTCCATTTGTTCACACATAATGATAAAGAATAATTAGGGGGGAGTGCATATAGGCAGCATTGGGAGACTGCATGAGATCATATATCATTCCAGATGGTACATTCCTCTCACACTTTGAAGACGGTAAGCGACGATGAGATTCTGTAGGAGTGATGCATGGGAGTATGGGATTACCCGCTTCATTCTACAAATATTACATTCCTTCTCCTGTGAATTTTACAGATAAGGCTCCCAATTAACTTAATGAATATTTCCCTAGTTCATTTTTACCTTGGTTAACTCTTTCTTGAATATATAGTTTAGAATCATATTATGGGTCTGTGCGATTATTATACTACTACATCTATATTTTGATTATTTACATACACAGATATTCTGATTACGTTTGAACAAACAATTTATAGCTTAGGGTACCTTCACAGGCCCCCCTTAATAAGATATCTGTGAATGTTGTCAACCTTAAATGTTAAAATTCTCCCCATTTAGGAACTTATGTGTGACCTACCCCCCTTGGGACTCTAATTACATTGTTATATATATATATATATATATATATATATATATATGTATATATATATATATATATATATATATATATATATATATATACTCATATAATTTATTCATTTATTTATTTATTTGGGCCTTCCATTAGATTGTTGTTTAATACAACACTACAGGCTTTAGCTCCCCCCTTAAGTGCTTATTTTATTTATTAAAAAAAACTTTATGATTTATAGGGGCTATTAGAATTGGCGTTATTAGTTTCATTAGGGCACATTATCCTGACCAATGAAGATTGAATCTAGATCTTATCTTAAAATCAGCACATTACCAAATAAAACATTTGCTACAGATTGTCTATGGTTCTTCTTTCCGGATATGAAACAAAGAGGAGGATGCTTGGACAGTGCTAGTCCACTTAGGGCCACCTCATGAACCTAGATGATCTGCTCTTGATAAAAAGCCAAAACATGATGAGGCTTCATGTGAACAGTTTGTGGCACTGACTTGGAGAAACCATCTGGAATAATGGGTAAAATAACAGCCGCTTTCTGCTTCGGTTGTTTCAGGCCCGTTGGTTTCTGAGATGTGATGTTAACTCGCGTGTCAATGCCAGTGCTCAGCAGATTTGGCTGGGGAGACATCAACCTGATGGGATAGGCTCTTCCACAACCTTTCCCTAAATGAGAGAGTCCATAGCTAACATTTTGTATTAAGGAAAATCACTGAATATATTTATATATGAGTTAGTAGGAGACAAAAACATTTATAATTTGTTAGGTTACATCAACTAGACTACATTTTTGGGTTTGTAAAATGGCTGAATTAAGTATTTTAGATTACTCAATTCATACCCTCAACAGTTCCCCCTTAGACTCACTTCTGCCATTTCCAAATACTAAGGGTACAGCATTCCCTTAGGAAGAGAGGAAGAAAGATCTGTTGGATATACCTGTCTGACTGAACGTTGAGGCATGGGTGGAGAGGGGAAAGGTTTTCTTCACCAGTTTGAGACCAAGGACCCCTAGGTGAGTTCTCACCCTTTGTAGTTGGACTTTCCCATGTGTCGAGGCTCTCTAAGTTCTCTCTTCTAACTGTTTTGGCAATGATGGTCTGAGACTGTACAGGTCTTTTTGAAATAGATAAATATGAGCAGGACGCTCAGTGCAGCTCCGGTGGATCGACCCTTCAGCAATGCGAGGCATGAATCCATGTTGTCCTGCCATTAAGCTTTATCGAAATTTCTGTGGTGGGGACAAACCGGATCAACTCATCTAATCTTGACTCATGGCTCTTTCTCGCTTGTCCTTTTAGGATTAATCAGTCTCGTGACTGAAAACCACGTACTACTAACTCTGATTTAGGATCTGGAATTAGAAAATACACTTGTTAATTTCACTATTTAGTCAATCATATGAAAATTGTACGTGCCTTGTGCTAAACCAAAAAACATTTTACATAGAGACCTCTTTATTACTAAAGGGAAACAAAACACGCATTTGGTTCACAACTTGTTAGTTTGGTTTGTTTTTACATAGCATTTGCATTATGTGGATTTTCAGCAATGACGTTGTTTTCTGCACTGGAATGCCTTTGACCAAACCTGGAGAGAAATCTACACAACACGCACAGATATGCATACAACGTGCTCATGATATACATCTATAATCAGTTTGCAGTCTCTAAAAATGGGTGGAGCAGGTGCAGGGTGTTTCTGCGGATTCTTTACAGTTTTTTCTCACATTGGTTTAAGGACGTGTTTTACAAGACGTCTGCCCACCTGGGTACTGAACCCTGGTGTCACCAAAGCACACACTGATATCCGTCTTTCACAGATTTTAGTCCATGTTACATGGGCCATCATTAAGAAGAGATCTCATGGCAGAGAAAGCTTACCACCCTTTATCCACAGACCTTCCTTAGTTAGCTGACTCCCTGCATCTTGCACTCCATTCCTTGTTGATTCGCGTGTTCCTGTAGGGATTTAAGAACACAAGGAGTGACAGAAGTCACTGACGTGACAGGTGCCACCGAGAAATGGTCCATATGCATTGGTAAAGGACTCCTCAACTCTAGGCCCATTCACTGCTTCTTGGTCAGCTGCACCTGTGCGGGGATCTCCATCCGATTCCATCAGCTCAGATCTAGACTTTATTTTCAGCATACCTAGCTCATTTGACAACAGGAAAGATCTACATTCTACATACACATTTTGACTATCTTACCTACTACTGCTCCACCCATCTAGAGAGGCATTAATATGTCACTGCCTCCTGTACCGATAGGACGGGAGGGAGTGGTTCAAATTTAGACTACCTCATGTTGTGTAAATCATAGCATATCCAGTGCAGAATCGAACAGCATCTTGTTCCATCTATAAAAACAAAAACTAAAAAAAAATACGCAGTAGATCATTCTTATAACAAACAGATCTCATAATTGTCCAGTAAATATGACATGACTGTTGCAAAAGAAAGGCCAACTTTAAAGCCTATCCAATATGTCTGCGGCGCCTTCTATGGCTGGAAAATATAATAGATATCTTCTTCCCTCCCTTTATTTTTTGTTTTTATATACCAATTTGGCAAAATTTATAAATTTATAACAGCAGACAATATCATTAAACAACCAATAAATATAACTTATACACTACTAGGGAATTTTAAAACCTTACAATAGACAACACAATTCGTATATATTCTGTATCTATAAAAGAAAGGAAAACTAATTAATAAAATATTGGCAGTCTGTATGCAAAAACACAAAACAAAAATATAACCATAATATAACCATAAAAAACAAAAAAAAGTATTTGCATATTTCAAATTTTTTTTCTGCAAAAATTAATTTAATTATTTAGGAATTAGCTGGATACTGTTAATAATCTCCTGTGAAATTTTTGAACTCTAAGGGCTAAACAAAACCCACCCTACCAGCCGAGAAAAGCACTTATCAGTAAAAAGTGAAACACATGCAGCCCTGCAATCTCTGCTGAAACCATTTTTTTTTCTTTTTCTCTGCTTCGTCAGTTTTTCTTCTTCTTTTTTTTTTCTCTACAACTTCTAATAAACTACAGTCTGCTGCACCTTACAATGATTACACCCTCCCACACATCCCTGCGGGCTTATATAGGCCCCCACCTCTCCTTCAGGGTGCGCGGTGTCAGAATGGCTGGTGGGAAAAAAAACAACATTACAGATATAGGAAAGCCCATGGACAGAACTTTTATTATAGTCACAGAAAATAACTTTCACTACAGAAACATATATTACAGAAGCTTTAACATGGATGGGGTGGAATGGAAGGCATTATTACGACGGGTGGTTTGGGACTGTAAATCACTGCAGCAAGGGGGCAAGCAGTCTGGGGCTCCCCTCTGTGTCATTAGGGAAGGTTGGGGCAGACTCGTGGGTGCAGCCCATACTGTGGGCGGTATCTTGGGAGATCTGCTGGGGCTGATTTAAAGGGATATTGTGATACTCTGGGAAAAGGCACACATGGCTTCAGGTAGATCATTACTGGATCATTACTGGATCAACAGGGAATTTACCCACATCATTAGGCCCCTTTGACCATAATGGTCTACATCAGATTCATCAGCACATGGCATAGAGAGCATCACAGTGAGAAGTGCTCGTTGGAGGCAAGTCTCCTCACATCCTTCTGGGAAATTTAGTTGAGTCAGGATGAGAGTAGTACCTCCTTCTCCATCATAATTTATGGCGGCCTTTAATTTATTTAACAAATCAAATTTTAGTAAATTGACTGGACAGATTTTTTGACAACACAAACTGGTTGTAAATTACTGGGAAAGATCTTACCGGTAGAGGAATGGTCAGAGTATGCGTAGTGGGTAATCCATCTACGCCCACCAGGGTAAGGAAGTCATTACAAAGGGGCAGGGTGTGATCAGGTGGTATATCAAATATTTTAACAATAGAATTGGCCGCCCTAGTGTCCACCATGAATTTAATAGGGGCTCCTGTGACATCTAAAGTTACAGATGTAGAAAACCCCTGGTTTGAACTGACCATCATGGTAGAATTTGGTTGGCCACACCTTCATGGTGGATTTATATGCTGAAGATTTGGTTATGGTTTTGAGGGTACCCAGTCAAACACTGGGATTGGAGGGTATGACACTTTCTTCAATAGTGACCGGGCTGACCACAACGCCAGCAATTCTGTTGCTGGCTCTGCTGGTTTTGTTGATTGGGAGCTACGTATATGGAGTTTGGGCCCTGTTGGGGCATGGACTGTGGTGGGGGCTGCACCAGCATTTTTGTATAGACCAATACTGGGGCGTTCTTTTTGTATTTGGGGGCTGGATACTTTACCAGGCTTTTCTGGAAACTTTTAACAACCAGGATAGCATCTTTGGTAGGAAGATTTATGACCACGGGTCGAGTGGACATCACCATGTCCTTAAGATCTGTTTGCAGACCTCCAATAAAGGGGATGGTTAAACTGTCTCCTGCTTTCACCTTGTTGAGATTAACAAGGTCCTTCTGAGTAGCTTAATACAACTGGTGGGCCTGTAGCAGTTCTCTATAAAATTGCATAGGATTAATTTCGGGATCTTGCAGACGGTGGATGAATGCTGCTGACTGGGTGGGGTTGAAGAGGACATATTTGAATGAGGGCTGTTCCTCGTCAGGTTCGGGGTAAGGCTCACTCTGTGTCCTGAGGAAGGAGGGGGATCCAAGGGGAGGGGATTGGTAACTGGGGAGTGTGGTGTCAGACTGGCCGGTGGGGGGAGAGACGACATTGCAGGTACAGGAGGAGCCAGGGGTATGGGTGTGGATAACAGCTCCTGAGTATGCTTGGTTGTTCTCTGATGTAGAGGAGGCACATAGTAACCTCCCGGAGTTAAAACAGGGAGGATTGGGACAGGCTTATGGCCATAACTTAGGTGTGGGCGGTGAGCTGCACAATTATTACAACCATCTCTCCAGTCTGTGTTTTGGTAGCCACACTGGTAACATGTGCAGCTAGCTGGATCATATGGGCGCGGTTTCTCAATTGGTACTTCTGGATGGATAGAGGCAGGAGTGGACGGGGTCAATGTGAGAGTTGTGGGGGGTGCCTCTACTAACTGTGAGGTGGGTGCTGGGACTAAGGCCGGTGTGGGCAGTACAGAAAGAGTTAAGGGATTCTGGCCAGGGGATGGGACTGTAACATCTATGAGTAGCTCTGGGGCTTGTCCAGGATCAGGCTGCGAAGTAGCAACAAAACAACCTTCTCAAGTGCCCCTAAAACCATCCTCAGACTTGGGTAACCTATAGGAAAACACAACATCCCCTTGCTCATCTTAATCTTTGACCTCAATGTATCCTTCTGATAGCAATATCTGCGTTATTCTGTGAAACAATTCCACATCAATTAACAATCTCTTGTTATCTTCAGGCCTTTCAGCTTTCTGTCTGAACATTTTTGCTATCTTGGTGGTGTCTGGATTACACTAATTTATGACTATGCGGTGGGCGTTAAGGCCCAGTCACACACAACGACTTACCAGCGATCCCAAAAACGATGCGACCTGATAGGGATCGCAGGTAAGTCGCTGGGAGGTCGCAGGTGAGATGTCACACAGTCAGATCTTACTAGCGATGTAGGAACAATACAGGTCGCAGTAGCGATCTGTAGAACGATCTCAGCAGTCACTGTGACCCTGTCACACAGCGTCAAACACAGCGATGTGTCCTGCCCAGCAGGACGTCGCCTTTGAAGAAAATGACCTGGACCATTCAGCAACGACTAGCGATCTCACAGCAGGGGCCTGATCGCTGGTAGATGTCACACATAACGAGATCGCTAACGGGATCGCTACTGCGTCACCAAAATGGTGACTCAGCTGCGATCTCGCTAGCGATCTCGTTATGTGTGACAGTACCTTTAGAGTCCGTCCGGAACTTAAGGCCACACCTCTACACTAGCTGGCAACCCCTCAGCTAAATCTCTCCCAAACCTGGTCACAGACCTTTCTAAAAATTAGCCCACTGATCTTTCAAAAAATTCATCACAGATCTCGCTAAAAATTAGAGTACTGATCTTCTAGAGATTGGTCAAAAATTATCTCAAAACCTTAGTCACAGATCTTCCCAAAAATTGGTGCACTGATCTTCCAAAGATTGGTCAAAAGTTATCCCAAAACCTTAGCTACAGAACTTCCCAAAAATTGGGGCACTGATCTTCCAAAAACTTCAGGAAATATCCCAAAAACGTAGTCACAGATCTTCCCAAAAATTGGGTCACTGATCTTCTAAAAACAGCAGATCACTGGTGTACCCTCCCCGTGTCTTTAATTACAGACCGGGTGAGTCTAACTAGCTGTATCCGGCCACCACCGTCTTTCCTGCCCTAACAACCGTCCTCTGGATCCCCGTGTGACACTCTCGATCCACACCTCAGGGCTGGGATCGTGCTACTGAGCCCCAGCAGGCACTACCCCTGAGTCACAATCAGTTACCTTTTAACACCGATAAGGACACACAGCCCTTCACTCCCTCCTCTCCAAGAACAACCACATCGGTAGTGAATACAAAGTATGTAACACTCACTGAGGGCTGTAGGTGATCAGCCTAATTGGAGAGGAGGGAGGTCTCAGTCCGCGACGTCCAAACCATCGGTATTTGCAGGTCTGCAATGCGTCCTTGGAGGGACCCCACGTTGGGCGCCATGTGTCAAGGCAGAAATTTAGGTGAAGATAGCTAATGGTATCTTTGTTCAGGATATCAAAGGCCGGTGCCATATTAGCTGTATGTACAGATATTATGAGACTCAATAATCAATGAACACAGAACATGTTCTCTGTTTGAGCTCAGGCTTGCATCTAAACTCGTGTATTCTATTGTTCAAGCATTAAACACATCACTTCAGCCTTGAAACATATTTACAAAACTTGTACATTTGCTCACACATACAGATAAAGAATAATTAGGGGGGAGTGCATATAGGCAGCATTGGGAGAATGGATGAGATCATGTATCATTCTAGATGGTACATTCAATCACCTTGCTGCCAACACCATCTGCCCCGGTACCCCTTACAGCAGCGGCAGTACTCCCATTACCACAACACGCAGGTGGCTTCACAAACTAATTCCCTGTAAATACCCTCTTTCACGGATCTGTGTCCACCAAGCCGGGTCCGGGCCCCTCGAACCATCACAATTCCGGATCTGAGCAGCCCAACCTACACCGGGGCGGTACACATGCAGTAATAATATTTCTAGTCAGTCATAGAACTCAGTATATTGTATGAAATTAGGACTGATATTTTTTCTAGTTTTAATAAATTTACACACAAACAGCTGGCAAATCTGTTTGATTGATCCCTATGGACCTACTCTAATTAAAGGGGCATCATCATGTTATGAAATTGTTATAGTTAATTAGACAACATAGAGCTTTTATCTTACATAGTGCACAGCTTGTTGCAATTGAGATCCACCACCAGAGCCTGGACAGTATGTGTAGTAGTTATATTGCAAGCTGGCGTTAACTCCCAAGATCCAAGTCACTTCTCTCCAAATCATTGATTCCTTTAAAGCAGTAAGCTGCTCACCTCTCCCTCCATGTCAGCTCCTGACCAGCTGCTAATATCATTCCTTCAAAAACGCCAACCCACCGCCACTGGCATTTTCCAAAGCCATGTACAGACCTGTTAGTTCTATATGCAAATATAGTGCTAACAGTGTATGATTCAGAAGAAGCACTGACAAACCTGAGTGTGTCACAATATCATAAACTGAGCAATAGGATAAAGCTAGTGAACAAGAACTGTTACTCAAAGAAAACCTGTCCCCCAGAAACATGGAAGTAAAGAGACTGAGGGTTGTTTCCTACTCAAAACACAACTTTACTATAACACTTTAACAGTTGGAAGGAAGGAGACTAGGCTGATTTCCTTTTTTTATACTCTGACTTGTTGGTTGTTCAGTAGTGGCATACACTTCTGAAATAACATATGTGGGCAGCATATATTTATTTGACTTTAAGCACCTCTGAGGACACAGTGAATATCATACTGATCATACTGGTGCAGAAATTCATTGGCTATTATGAAATATAATTGTATCATGGGTTAGGACATTGTATAACTGACTGTTAAGTGCTAGAGTAGAAATATAGATGGAAGAATAAATCAATTTTCTTTTCAATCTAATTACTCTGTCTTATTGCCTTTCCTACTGTTTTAGTCTGATAGGAATGAGACAGGGCATTTTATATGGCTTATTAATTAAAAGATTTTTTTTTTACATTTGCCCAGGCTGTGACATATGTTACTCTATTTTGGCCTTATTATTTCATTCTGTAGATGTTCTTTCATCATCTTAGCTCTTTGAGTTAACTGTTGACAGACACTTATCTGGCAACAATGCAAATACTGGTATGGGTAGGTTCCTCTTTGGTGCAGGATGTGATCTCATGTCATCTCTAGAGCTGATCGAACTGGCCAAAAACCAGGACCGGCGGATCACCGGTGGATTAAAAAAAAAGTCTGATCCGCTCCAGAATCCAGTGCCATACAAGTCAATGGGGACCAGAATCCGGAGATTAAAAACATTGGTGGAAGGGATAGGGGGGTAGGAGCATGCATGGTATACTCACCCAGGCTGTGTCATGGCGGCAAACTCCTTCCGGGTCTCACTTTTACCTTCCGGGCCAACAATTCAATATTCGTTGTTTTGCCTGCCCACCAGCGCGTGTAATTGGTTTCAGTTAGACGCGCTCCCACCCTGAGTGTCAGCGTGTCAGCTGACTGCAACCAATCACAGGTCCGTCTGACTGCAAGCCCTCCAGGTCTGGCGTAATCTACACGAAGTCCCACGCCGCATCCAGCTCTGCTACATTTGAATATCACAGAGAGCCCATAGAGGACGACCACTCGCTGTGAGCTCCAGAGAATGAATGAGCTGCGCAATGAGCGCTGATGTCACTCAGGTCATTTGCGGCCACAGCTGGAGGTTCCCACGGTCCTTCATCCTGTGATCGCAGGTAAACTGACCTCATGTGGAGGTAACTGAGTTCAGAAACCTGCATCTCTTAGCAGAAAATCGCAGTTTTTTTGGCCAAGAGATGCAGATTTGGTGCTGAAATTTTCACACCATATTCCTGCATCTAATCTATACCTACTGGCCAACAAACGCATTCTTTTGGGCATTTTTTTTTGCAGCGTTTTTTTTTGTCGCTGTTTTTGCCACGATTTTTGCCGCATTTTTTTGCCAGGCGGTGCATATTTGGTGCTGAATTTGTCTGCACCAGATTTAAGCACCAAATTTCCACCTCCTGGCAGAAAAAAAGCCCCAGCCCTGAGCTTATCTTGGCTGTGTATCAAAAGAAGAGGAACCACATGCGGCTTTTCTTTTGTTAAATGATTAAAAAATAAAAACGATGTGCGGTCCCCCCAACTTTTGATACCCAGCCAAGATAAAGCTGGCTGGGAGCTGGTATTCTCAGCCTGCAGCCGCGCGGACCCCAATTTTTACAGTCCGGATCCGCTCAGCTTTAATCATCTCCCCTTTCTTTTAGGGGGAAAGAGAATTCTGCGCACGCCAAATGTTAACGATAAGGCTACAAATCACAAATATTCTATTTGTAATAGAAAACTCCCATCTTCCCCTAAAAAACCTTTTTGCCAGCGATACATAGGAAAGAATACTTAAGAGAAGCAACCCTCCCTGGAAGAAATAAAAGGAACGGTGCATCAAGAGAATCAATGTTCCCAAATTTAATTTTGGATGAGTGAGAGTTCCCAGAGTAACATCTAAGTGTCCCAGGAGAGCTGAAGAATAGATTTCCGTTAGATGAGGACATAGCTAACGGAAGTCTGTGGAGACATCTGTGCCTTCACTGAAAATAAATGTCATCTCCACCTGTAAAAAAAGGGGCATGTGCCATTGGTTACAGCAACTGGAAGATCATATCAGTGGTGGCACCCCTTGAGAAGACCTGCTGGCCTTATTGCCTCTCCTTCAGAAGACAATGGGATTCCTAGCAGATGCATCAGCAGAATTGATCAGGATAGCACCAAATTCTTCAGTCTTATCAAATACCACAAGAAGAGCTCTTTGGTTGAAGGTTTGGAATGAAGATATTGTGTCCTAGTCAAAACTTTGCTCTTTCCCATTCAGGGGTGAATATGTGTTTTGTCGAGCTCTAGATATTCTGTTAGAAAAAGCTTCTGATAAGAAGTCATGGGCTCTTGGCCTTAAATTAATATCTTCAAAAGAAGATCTTTTTTTCCATCACAGGCGCAGACTCTACAGTACAAAGGCAAAGAAAAAGCTGGGTGCTAGAGTTATCCCAAAGGGGAGAGGGGAAGAAATATTTTCAAGATAAACAATGACGCAAAACAGGTAGCAGGCAAAATTTCAAGATTTCTTCCACAGTGTCAAAATATATCTTCTAATGAGAGGATAATAATCAAATCTGTGGGGGCGTGGCATGAGACCCATGTAAGGCAGACGTGCTGTAAGAGAGCTCCTGCGACGGATCCTGAAATTATCCTGCAAACCAGCTGAATTTACAGTTCTATAGATTGTGGTGGACGGCACTGACTCCCAGGACATCAAGGAGATCATTTGAGACCTGCTGCCACCATGACCCGCACTAAGAAAGGGGAAAAAGATTCTCAGGACCGCGACCCTGCAGTCCACAAGATGGCGCCAGCGTCAGAAACTCCCGCCCGCGGCAGGGCACAAGAGGCAGCCAGCAAGCTGGAGCGTTTTGCAAGGAACGTCCCAGAGACAGTGCTTACCTCTGGAGATCTCACCGCTGACAGAGGCACGCAGGCTGTGGAGCTGGAAAGGAGCCAGGAGGGCGGGAAAGCAGTGAGTAACCCGATAAATGCTGATTCAGCAGCACAGCACCTGCGTGCAGAGACGCACATGGAGGAGTGTGGGGGAGGGGGAGACATGGAGCAGGCAAATCCTGTTCTTCCTGAACCTACACTGGGAGATGTCCTGGCGGCAGTTAATCTGTGTAATAACACGCTGGCTACCATGAGCACACAGATGGGGACAGTCACCTCAGGTATAGCCTGCATTAAAAGCGAGCTACAAGGGGTGACTGCCAGGGTGGGGGAATTGGAGACCCGCATGAGTACAGCAGAGGACAAGCTGCCACCAATGACACGGGAACTGGGAAAAGCCACACAGAATATTGCAGCATTAATAAACAAAGTGGACGATCTCGAAAACCGCTCCCGCAGGAGCAATTTACGGCTGGTGGGGGTACCGGAGAAGGTGGAAGGTATTGATCCCCCCATGTTTTTTGAAAAGTGGCTGATGGACACTATTGGAAAAGAGGTACTCTCCCCCTTTTTTACCATTGAAAGAGCACACAGGGTACCTACTCGTCCACTGCCGCCGGGAGCTCCCCCACGACCCATTTTGTTGAAACTCCTACACTTTAAGGACCGGGACGCCATCCTTCGTAAAACCAGAGATCTTAAAAATCTTACAATTAATGGGAATAAAATCTCGATCTTCCCAGATTTCTCTATGGAGGTGCAGCGCAAAAGAGCACAATTTTCTGATGTTAAAAAGCGTCTACAGAGTCTACAAGTGTCATATTCAATGATGTACCCTGCGAAGCTGCGCGTTGCTGAGAATGGAAAGACTCATTTTTTTTACACAGTAGGCGCTGCTGTATCCTGGTTAGATATTAATGAGAGATCCATAATGAGAGGGAACACTTGAATGACCACCTTATCCCATCATATATCACCTTTGTGCGGGACGCTGGAGTTAATATATCATAGTTATTTTGGATCCTTGGCGGGAAGCAACTAATCTCGAACCAGTATCTTCTGACGGGATGTGTGATATGCCTTCCTCTGCCTATATCGATCCCGGGCGGTTGTTTAGCCCCAGTCCTCTCCATTTGAGAGGAATGTATATGTTACTCTTGTGTTGGGAGGATGCACTACTGCATACGGTTGTGTGGTGTTGCTTTTTCCTCCATTTCTTATTTTCCTATTTCTTGTCCCAATGTTATTCGTCTTTCATGTATTGTACTATGTACTTTGGCTATGTCGCCCTATTCAGTAACGGCACACAATTACAGGACCCACCTCTCTGCCTCGGTGGACGGCAGTGTCTCCTTGGTCTCCTTTCTAATCCACAATTATGACGTCATTGGTAAATGTGGTGGCATGGAATGTCAGGGGAATGGGAGATGCAAATAAGCGATGTGCTGTTTTTACCCAGTTACAACAATTAGGTCCGGCCGTTCTGTGCCTGTCTGAGACCCATATAGTGAAAGATAATGTTCACCTGCTGCGACGAAAGTGGATTGCGCACGGATATCACTCCACATATTCAACTCATGCAAGAGGTGTGAGTGTGTTGGTGCACAAATCCATCCCATTTACCTGCACTAAATCAGTGATTGATCCAGGGAGGCGCTTTATATGTATACTTTGTACAATATATAATATACAAATCATATTAGTGGCAGTATATATCCCCCCTCCCTACTCAGCAGAGCCAATGAAAAAGATACTCACTGCTCTTGACTCTTTTCCTACAGCGCCAATCCTTATAGTGGGGGATTTCAATACTTATCTACACCCCTGGATAAGCTACACACGGGCAATATTTTGCAGAATGCTTCTCCGACCTCCTTTGCTAGAATGCTGAATGAGATAGGAATGGTAGATCTATGGCGCATGAAATACCCTGCAGTTAGACAATTCTCCTGTTACTCTAGCACACATCACACTATGTATCGGATAGATCTGGCCGTCGGCAACTCGCTTATGATCCCATACATACAATCAGTGGCATATTTACCCAGAAGTGTATCTGATCACTCACGATTACACGTTACACTCCTGAGAGGGGACCCTCTTATTTCACCTAGACCCATGTGGAGACTTAACCCTTTTTGGGTCCAGCTCATAGGGGAATCTTTACATACGGACATTTTGGAATTTTTTAACTTGAATGACGGTTCTATGTCACCTCAGATCGTATGGGATTCCATGAAGGCCTTCGTAAGAGGCCTGTATATCAGGGAAATTAGCACCCGAAAAAAACAAAATAGACAACATACTCAATACTTAACTGGAGAACTGACTGTGGCAGAAGCTGCGGTGATATTGAAACCGATAGAAACAAATAAACAGCACCTAGAAAGGGCACAAGTGTCATTGAGGGAACATCTTATGTCTATGGCAGCAAAAAAACACTTTTTCTCCAAGCAAAAATTTTTTGTAGAGGGGGAGGGAGTGGGACACCTACTGGCCACAATCATTAGGTCTCAGGATAGCTCTTCCTATATTACTAGGCTGGTCACAGACACGGGAGATGTAGTAGAAGATAGTGAGGGTATAGTCGCAGAAATGCGCTCATATTACTCTCGGCTGTATACCTCGGATTGTGACTTCACGACAGATGAGATTACACAATATTTAGACGCACTTCCCCTTCCAAGATTAACTGATGAAGAACGAGACCTATTAGATGGGGACGTTCTACTGGAGGAATTGGAGACAGCACTTAGTCAAACACAAAATGAAAAAGCCCCGGGTGTAGATGGTTTGCCAGGAGAGTTTTTCAAAACTTATGGCATTTTGCTACTGCCTAAATTGCTAACAGTGTTTGAGGAGGCGGAGAGGCAAAAGGCTCTGCCATCTTCAATGAAAGAAGCACTAATAGTTTTAATTTTAAAACCGGGGAAAAACCCTGAAACACCAGAATCATACCGCCCGATTTCCCTCCTATCAACAGATGTTAAATTACTGGCGAAGGTGCTCGCTAACAGGATGTCCCGAGTTGTCTCATCTGTCGTGAATGAAGATCAAACTGGTTTTATTCCGAGTAGAGCCACAGCATTGAATCTTAGAAGACTGTACTTGGGTTTGCAACTTAGCTCTGAGAGACCAGGGGAGAGAGCAGTATTGTCACTCGATACCACTAAGGCGTTTGACAGCCTAGAATGGAGATTTTTGCGGGCAGTTCTTGAAAGAATGGGATTTGGAGCAAAATTCATAAATTGGGTGAAACTGCTGTATGACTCCCCGGTGGCAAGGGTTAGGGTGAATGGGCGGGTCTCCAGTACTTTCCCTCTGAAAAGGGGTACAAGACAGGGGTGCCCGCTCTCCCCCCTGCTATTTGCAACTGCAATAGAGCCATTGGCGGTTACGATACGGATGTCAAGGGAGGTTGAGGGATTTCGATGTGGGGCTGTGGAACAGAAGGTGTCTTTATATGCCGATGATTTGCTTTTATACTTGGATAGGGTGCGCTTCTCAATTATACCAGCGATGTAGATCATCCGGGAATTTGGACGGAGATCCGGTTTAAAGATTAATTGGTCGAAGTCAGCCTTGATGCCGGTAGATCCTCTCCCGACAGATTTTAATGATCTTCAGATACCAGTCCCTGTAGTTCGACAATTTAAGTATTTGGGGGTACTAGTTAGCCCGAATCCAAATGAATACCGGACCCTAAACCTGGACCCCTTACTGGCGCAATTTAGACTGAAGATAAATACCTGGTGCAGACTTCCCCTATCAAACATTGGTAGAACAAACTTAATCAAAAAGGTACTGATGCCACAGTTGTTGTATTTGATACATAATTCCCCAATATGGATAACTAAGGAATTCTTTACCAAGATAGACACCCTGTTTCGTGAGCTCATATGGAGAAAAAAGCATTCCAGAATCCATCTAGAGGTGCTGCAGAGAGGAAAGGAGGAAGGGGGGTTGGCAGTTCCGAATCCATATTTATATTATATCGCTTCCCAATTGCAGCACTTCAGAGGGTGGGTGAAGGGACGGGGCATACGATGTAAGTGGTGAGCTGATAAAGGAAGGTTTGAACTGGAAGTACTCGATGAGCCGGTTGGAGGTGAGGCGGTGGCATGGGAATAAAGTGAGGCATCCAACGCTAGCTATGATTTTTAAGGTGTGGGATAGAGGCAAATCTCTCTTGAAGGTTGAAGGGCCCACGGGGTATTGGCCGCTATGGCGGAATCCGGAATTGCAAGAAGTACAGAGGTTGGTTGGCTTTAAGGGATGGGAAGACAAAGGGGTCTGCTTGGTGTCCCATGTTATGCAGTACAATGTTCTTAAAAGTTTTGAACAATTGCGGACGGAGTTTTGTCTTCCACATTCCTTTTTCTATCAATATCTGCAGTTGCGACACGCACTGGAGAAGCAGGGAAGGTTGGGCCCCGTGAAGGTGACACACAACTCCACGCTAGATACCTTAGCTATATCTGAATCCTCTAGAGGCCTCATATCCGACCTATATAAAAGACTGTTGTCCTCCCATTTGAATGGATTTCCGTTGGCGGTCAAGGCTAAGTGGGAAAAAGACCTAGGTCCCATAACAGATGACCAGTGGTCAGATATATTGGAACAAATTCCCAAAATGGCAGTCTCAGAGAGTCAGAGGCTTTCTCAGCTGTTTCTTATTCATAGGGTATACAGAACACCTAGGTTCCTGTTCAAGATTGGACTTAGGCCAAATGCGCAGTGTGTTAGATGTGGACAAGAGGGGGCTCACTTGTTGCATGTAATGTGGGAATGTGGACACATAGGCGAATTCTGGACGCAAACCTTGGGACTCATAGAACAGGTGTAAGATTCATCCCTCACCCCGTACTTGTTTGGTGAACCTGTGGGAGGATGGAGTGGATCCGGATTCCCCAGTGGCCCTGGGTATATCTCGCATCCTATACCAAGCGAGGAAGTTACTAGCGTATCACTGGCTTGATCCCTTGCTTCCAACCATAGTAGAGCTAAAAAATAAATTGAATAATTTACTTTGACTGGAGAGGGGAGTATATCTGAAGAGGAGGGCAGTGGGCAAATTCTATAAGATCTGGCGGCCCTGGATGGATGTTCCTGGTCTTCCCTCCAATCTGTTAATACAAGATGGCATACTGGATAATTTGTTGTTATGTTTGCAGTAGGGGGGCACCACTAAGGTACTGGGGGCTTGGAAATTCCATATGGTATCAGAACCTCTGGGGGGTACTGAGAGAAACGGCAGAAATAATTTGATATACTGGGAAGGGAGGGAGGGTTAGATGTGACTGAATGGAAAATGTTATGGAGTGACATGGTCGGAGAAGGAGTGTTGAACGGGACAAAAATGGTAGGAAAAACAACTTTTATCCTTAATAACTCTTTGTTTATTTAAAGAAGTTATGAAGTTTAACTGGTTAGTTTATAGAAAATCAAAATACTATCATAAATGTGTATGAGGAGTAATTATATAGCTCTGCATAATATGATGATGTTTAACTTACTATGAAAATGTGTATTTGTTATGCAATGATTATTTCTCTGTTTTGTACCAATGTTTAATAAAAACGATCTGATTTAAAAAATAATCAAATCTGTCGGAAAAGGGTCAAAGATCGAGTTTTCCTCCTACCCATCTCAAAAACTGGAAATAACATCCCTGCCATCTCTAAGATTACAGAAGATCCTAATCTTAGGACTCCTAGATCTACAGCCATCAGTAGTGATATCCTCAGTTACAGAGTTTTGAACAAAGCAAGGGTCATTATTATCTTCTATTTCTGATTTAAAAAAAAACACCAGTGGAGCCTACAGAATTATCATCAATTTAATAAGCTTAAATAGTCATATCACCTACAAAAGGTCCAAAATGAAATCTATAAGATTCATGGACCCGCTAATAGTCATAATCTTCATAATGGCAACCAACAACCTACTGGATGCCTATTATCACGGGCCCATACATTTAGCATATCAGAAATTCATAAAATTTGTGGTCACACAAGGGCAGGAAGTTCCTAATTTTCAATTCAATGTTCTTCATTTTGGGATTTCTTCAGCTCCTCAAATTCTCACAAAAATCAAGGGAGAGGTGGTAGTGTTAATCAGAAAGCAAGACATTTGCATTAACCCTTATCAGGGCAATATTTTAATTAACGCTCCTTCTGTTCCTGAGCTCAGAGACCATCCCCAGTCAACACTTCAGATTCTAAGCTCCATGGGTTGGTTAGTAAGTCAATGAAAATCAGACTTGACTTCTTCCACCAAAAATGTCTTCTTATGGATTCTCCTAAATTCCCGAGAACAGACCTTTTCTCTTCCACTACCCAAGCAATTACGGTTAAGAGCCAGAGTTTATACTCTAAGCTAAAAGATGGTCTCTATAAGATTTGTGATGTCTGTACTGGCATTAATGACATCATCCAGCCAGTTCCTTGGGCTCAGGCCCATACAAGAGTTCTCCGGAATTTCATCCTTTCATGCGGGGACAGGTCTCCAGGTTCCCGCAGCAGAAGGATCCACTTACCTTATCAGGTAAAGGAGTCACTTTGCTGGTGGCTCACCTCAGAAAATGTGGCAAAAGGAACATTTTGAATTCAGCATCCCCTATCATCAGTAACATTAGATGCCAGCAAGAGGAGTTGGAAAGCTGTTATTGCTCAGGTCACCTTCCAAAGTGTCTGGCCAAAGGACATGGTTGCAATCTCCACACTTCAGAGAGTTAAGGCCCCTTTACACACTGAGACTTTCTAGCGATCCCACCAGCGATCCCAACCTGACCTGGTTAGCTGTCAAACAGGCAGACCTGGCCAACGACGCAACAGCGATCCGGACCTGCAGAACGACCTAGCTAGTCATTGGGGATGTTGTCAGACCTAAAACACACATCCGTGAAAACCGTGAAAACCACCGTGAAAACTGTCGGCAGACAGCAGACAGAGTAGCGTGATGAGAATGAACTCGGGTGAACTTCACCCAACTTCATTGTCATGCCGCGGCTCTGTCTGTGTGCCGTATACTGATTAGCGGTCACCTGTGAAGGATTCACCGGTGACCGCTAATCCCCCGAGTGACTGAAGTGTCGCCCCCTCTCTCATACTCACCGATCCCCAATCACCGGCGCTGCACGGCGTTCACACTGCTCCGGCGGCTTTTTCTAATTTGAAAAAGCCGTCCGCTCATTAAACAATCTCGTATTCCCTGCTTTCCCCACCCACCGGCGCCTATGATTGGTTGCAGTGAGACACGCCCCCACGCTGAGTGACAGGTGTCTCACTGCACCCAATCACAGCAGCCGGTGGGCGTGTCACTATGGAGTATAGAAATAAATAAATAAATAATTAAAAAAAACGGCGTGCGGTTCCCCCCAAATTTAATACCAGCCAGATAAAGCCATACGGCTGAAGGCTGGTATTCTCAGGATGGGGAGCTCCACGTTATGGGGAGCCCCCCAGCCTAACAATATCAGTCAGCAGCCGCCCAGAATGGCTGCATACATTAGATGCGACTGTTCTGGGACAGTACCCGGCTCTTCCCGATTTGCCCTGGTGCGTTGGCAAATTGGGGTAATAAGTAGTTATTGGCAGTCCATAGCTGCCAATAAGTCCTAGATTAATCATGTCAGGCGTCTCCCCGAGATACCTTCCATGATTAATCTGTAAGTTACAGTAAATAAACACACACAACTGAAAAATTCTTTATTAGAAATAAAAAACACAAACACATTCCCTGGTTCACCACTTTAATCAGCCCCAAAAAGCCCTCCATGGCCGGTGGAATCCAGGATGGTCCAGCGTCGCTTCCAGCTCTGCTGCATGAAGGTGACCGGAGCAGCAGAAGAAACCGCCGCTCCTGTCACCTCCACGCAGCAAATGAAGAGAGCCGCGTGATCGGCTGAGCTGTCACTGAGGTTACCTGGATCCAGCGGTGGATGCAGCGGTGGCCGCGAGTAACCTCAGTGACAGCTCAGCTGATCGCGATACTAACCTCAGTTGCTGCGTGGAGCTGACCGGAGCAGCGGTGAGTAGCGCGATCAGCTGAGCTGTCACTGAGGTTACCCGCGGCCACCGCTGCATCCACCGCTGGATCCAGGTAACCTCAGTGACAGCTCAGCCGATCACGCGGCTCTCTTCATTTGCTGCGTGGAGGTGACAGGAGCGGCGGTTTCTTCTGCTGCTCCGGTCCGGTTGATGCTTCCTGCAATTTTGATTCCTTCTTTTTTGGAAAGTCCAGCCTTCCTGAAAAAAGCTTCTACTTATAAATTGTAGAGAAATGGAGACAGGATGCAGCTTTATCTGACATATTGCTCTACTTTGAACCATGCCATATCACCATGTTTCATTCAGACTGTTGCTTCTCGGTCATTGTAAAAGTTCCTAATGAGGGTGATCAGATGGTTCAGCACCTCTTTAGGGTCTTTTTTGTTAGCCATGGCGTCTTTTCTGCCTCTTTTTTATTGCATTTCTGCCTTTTTCAGTAAGAATATTCTTTATCTGTGTTCATAATTCCTCAGGCTTTCTTTCATTTGTATCTAGTGATATATATCGTTTGTGCAGACGGTTCCAAAAAACTTCAGCTATGTTGGCAAATCAAAGATGGAAACAATCTGTTTTGTAGTCCATTTGCGCAACTTGACTCTAATCTTTGCTGTCAAAAGTTCCTGATCAGATGCACAGTCAGCTCCTGTCCTTGTTTTCACGATCATGATCAACAACCTCCATCTTTGATGGACACATACAGTACAGACCAAAAGTTTGGACACACCTTCTCATTTAAAGAGTTTTCTTTATTTTCATGACTCTGAAAATTGTAGATTCACATTGAAGGCATCAAAACTATGAATTAACACATGTGGAATGAAATACTTAACAAAAAAGTGTGAATCAACTGAAAATATGTTTTATATTCTAGGTTCTTCAAAGTAGCCACCTTTTGCTTTGATTACTGCTTTGCACACTCTTGGCATTCTCTTGATGAGCTTCAAGAGGTAGTCACCGGAAATGGTCTTCCAACAGTCATGAAGGAGTTCCCAGAGATGCTTAGCACTTGTTGGCATTTTTGCCTTCACTCTGCGGTCCAGCTCACCCCAAACCATCTCGATTGGGTTCAGGTCTGGTGACTGTGGAGGCCAGGTCATCTGGCGTAGCACCCCATCACTCTCCTTCTTAGTCAAATAGCCCTTACACAGCGTGGAGGTGTGTTTGGGGTCATTGGCCTGTTGAAAAATAAATGATGGTCCAACTAAACGCAAACCGGATGGAATAGCATGCCACTGCAAGAAGCTGTGGTAGCCATGCTGGTTCAGTATGCCTTCAATTTTGAATAAATCCCCAACAATGTCACCAGCAAAGCACCCCCACACCATCATACCTCCTCCTCCATGCTTCTCGGTGGGAACCAGGCATGAAGAGTCCATCCGTTCACCTTTTCTGCGTCGCACAAAGACACGGTGGTTGGATCCAAAGATCTCAAATTTAGACTCATCAGACCAAAGCACAGATTTCCACTGGTCTAATGTCCATTCCTTGTGTTCTTTAGCTCAAACAAGTCTTTTCTGCTTGTTGCCTGTCCTTAGCAGTGGCTTCCTAGCTGCTACTTTACCATGAAGGCCTGCTGCACAAAGTCTCCTCTTAACAGTTGTTCTAGAGATGTGTCTGCTGCTAGCACTCTGTGTGGCATTGATCTGGTCTCTAATCTGAGCTGCTATTAACCTCCAATTTCTGAGGCTGGTGACTCGGATAAACTTATCCTCCGCAGCAGAGGTGACTCTTGGTCTCCCTTTCCTGGGGCGGTCCTCATGTGCGCCAGTTTCTTTGTAGCGTTTGATGGTTTTTACTACTGGACTTGGGGACACTTTCAAAGTTTTCCCAAATTTTCAGACTGACTGACCTTCATTTCTTAAAGTAATGATGGCCACTCGTTTTTCTTTACTTAGCTGCTTTTTTCTTGCTATAATACAAATTCTAACAGTCTATTCAGTTGGATTATCAGCTGTGTATCCACAAGACTTCTGCACAACACAACTGATGGTCCCAACCCCATTTAGAAGGCAAGAAATCCCACTTATTAAACCTGACAGGGCGCACCTGTGAAGTGAAAACCATTTCCGATGACTACCTCTTCAAGTTCATCAAGAGAATGCCAAGAGTGTGCAATGCAGTAATCAAAGCAAAAGGTGGCTACTTTGAAGAACCTAGAATATAAGACATATTTTCAGTTGATTCACACTTTTTTGTTAAGTATTTCATTCCACATATGTTAATTTATAGTTTTTATGCCGTCAATGTGAATCTACAATTTTCAGTCATGAAAATAAAGAAGACTCTTTGAATGAGAAGGTGTGTCTAAACTTTTGATCTGTACTGTATGTTGTCAATCTGATTCTTATAGGCTTCATTTAGTTATGTCCATGTGTAGATTCTCTGTTTGTGATTTTTTTTATGAAGGTGTTTATTATTGACTGTTGATTTCCTGTATAAAAATCAATGAATCTTCCTCCAGCCTAATTTTGTTCACCAAATTCAAAGTTTCCAATAGCAGTTCCATATTTGCGATTGCCTACTTTGGCCTTCAAGTCTCCCATCATATTGAGTAAGACTTGTGTTGGTGACTTGTCGATTTCGTATTGAACTTGCTGGTAGACTAGTTGAACATCCTCCTCCTCATCATCTGTTGTTGGTGAATAGACTTGTATAACTGTGACATGGGTTGGCACTACTTGTAATCATTTCAAGATGACTTTATCACTGATTACACTGTACTTCTCAACAGTGCCAGAAAATTTTCATTTGAGAATGAAAGTGACACTGTTTCTCCTTTGGTTTTCGTTGCCAAAATAGGAGACCCGTTGTTCATTTGACTGGAAATGTCCAAACTGAGTCCATTTTAGCTTGCTAATTCTGATTAAGTCAAGTCCTTTTCTGTCTATTTCAGCTTTAGGCCTCCAACACACATCCGTTAAAACCACGCACGTGTAATACGGGCCGTTTTTCAGGTCCGTGATCCATTTTTTTGTCCGTTTTTATGGTCCGTGTGGCCTTTGTATGACCGGCGTATGCTAGCCGTGTGTGCATGTGTAATGCCCGTGTGTGCGTGTGATGTTTAACTGACGTGTGAATGTTTTTTTCCGGGTGAAATGTTCCGTGTTTAATGTAAAATGTCGTGTTTGATTACCCGCTGACAGCAGACAGAGTTGCGCGCTGAGAATGAACTCGGGTGAAGTTTACCGGACTTCATTGTCATACCGCGGCTCTGTCTGGGTGTCGCGTACTGATTATCGGTCACCCGTGAAGGACTCACTGGTGATTGCTAATCCCCTGAGTGACTGAATTGAGCAGTGCGATTAGTGCTGCCGTCACTCAGGTTACCCGCAGCCAGCTTGAGTCCACCCCCCGATACCGCAACTCACCTGTGACTTCATCGCTGTCACTCGGGCGACTTGCAGTCACCGGTGGAGAATCCAGCAGTGGCCGCGAGTTACCTCAGTGACAGCACAGATGATCGCGATACTCACCTCAGTTGCTGTGTGGATCTGGCATCAGCGGCGGTGTTCTTCTGCACTATTGTCACCTTCATGTAGCACAGCTGGAAGCGATGCGGGACCTCTGTGGATTACGCCGGACATGGATGAGTATTTGGGGCATAATAAATTGGGGAACGAGGGTTTTTTTTAGTGTTTATTATTTCAAATAAAGGATTTTTCATTGTGTGTGTTTATTTACTGACACATACAGATTAATCATGGAAGGTATCTCCGGGAGACGCCTGCCATGCTTAATCTAGGACTTATTGGCAGCTATGGGCTGCCATTAACTCCTTATTACCCCAATTGCCAACGCACCAGGGCAAATCGGGAAGAGCCGGGTAGAGTTCCAGAACCGTCGCATCGAATAGATGCGGCATTTTTGGGTGGCTGCTGGCTGATATTGTTAGGCTGGGGGGCTCCCCATAACGTGGAGCTCCCCATCCTGAGAATACCAGCCTTCAACCGTGAGGCTTTACCCTGGCTGGTATCAAAATGGGGGTGGACCGCACGTCGTTTTTTTTTTTATTATTTATTTATTTTTTTACTGCACACCGGCTGCTGTGTTTGGTTGCAGTGAGACAGCTGTCACTCAGCGTGTGGGCGTGTCTAACTGCAACCAATCATAGGCGCCGGTGGGTGTGGAAAGCAGAGAATACGAGATTGATTAATGAGCGGCCGGCTTTTTCAAAATAGTAAAAGCCGCCGGAGCAGTGTGAACGCCGTGCAGCGCCGCGACGGTGATCGGGGATCGGTAAGTATGAGAGAGGGGGGAGACTGACCAACAGACAGAGAGAGGGACAGACAAGACAGAGAGAGGGGCTGACCGACAGAGAGAGACCAACCTACGGACTGAAGGAGATTGACCGACATAAACAGAAAAAGAAAGAATAGCAGACATCACTACACAAAAGCACAAAACGTACACGGAGATGCATCCGTGTCACGTACTTGTGTGCACCAACCCATTGACTTTCATGGTGTCCGTGTGTGCGTGTTCCGTGCAGGAAATGGACATGCTGCCGTGCAAAACGGAAACACAAACGGATCACGGACACAGACACACGGACATGATGAAAAACGCAAGTTTGACCACAAACATAGATTAACATTGGTGCACGTTTGTCCGGTTCTCCAGTATATATGGAAACGAAAAAAACACGCACATTTTCAACGGATGTGTGTCGGAGCCGTTAATGATGTCGAGTTTGCCTTGGTTCATAGTTCGTACATTCTAAATTTCATACTTTATGATTTTTTTTTATCTTCTCTTTGGACCAAGTAATATCAGTACAAATGCATCCTTGTGGTTTTGATCATGGCGCATCATCGGCTCTTCCCCAGTAACCTTTTGAGTGTATTTTGACCAAGGAGTGCATCAAGGACATGTCCATTAAGGAGGAAGACCAGATTACCCCCCGACACTGCACCCATAACACCGGAGATGCTGGACTCAAAGCCTTTGCAGAGAGTTATACCGGAATCTTGCTCAGGAGCTGCATCTGAAGAGAAACCTGCTCCTGATACCATGGACATCCTAATACCAATTTGCTGGTGCTGTAAGGAAGCTGGATATTTGGCCAGAGGATGTCTCATGATGAGTTTTCAGAGCCAGGGGGCTGGGACCAGCCCTCTGGCACGACCACCAGCCAAGCAAGAATAACTGTTTTTCTATGGAAATATTGATGTTTGTTTTACTTGTTGTACTTGATTTTCTTTCTAACCGGTATCCGTTTTGAAATGTTTGATAGTGCCTCTCATAAAGGGAAAATTTGTTGATATATTTATTGCATACTAAAAAAATTGCGGTGTGCTACCTTTATTTGGTTGCAGCTCGGGAGCGCTGCCATTTGCTGTGTGGGAATGTGGCGCCCCTGAGGCTTCAGTTGCCACATGGTACTGCATCTCCTTTAAGATGTAGTACTCATCCTAAGTAAGGAAAGGTTAATCGCTGGTGTTTCTTACATTCACAAACCACAAACAGTTAGGTGCTTTCCCACCCGGGGTTGGCCTGGAGTAGATAGGGGGGTGGCCATCACGAAGTATGGGACTTTCCCAGTCACTAGGACAACCACCTGGAGGCGGGCACCACATGGGGAAAAGGAAGAAGCATTTCCACACATAGTTAGCCCGGGCACAGCTTGGGGTGAGGCAGGTGAGGCACACACTAGGACCTCGGTTCAATCTTCTTTAACCTCACACTTCTGGGAGTACCATAGGACCCACGGCTTGGAGCAGGCAGCTCAGCCCGGCTTCTCCACAGCTACATGGGAATCCAGCGTCTGCGGAGAGTGCAGGAAACACCCATGGCCCGTTCCATATTCCACACACCGGGATTGGAGGGACCCCCACCAGAGAGAACTCACAATTGGAAAACCGGCGGTGACCTCGAATTGTTTGGGATAGGTTGGGGCCCATCACGGTGATGACCGGCATCTTCCAGGTGAAACCAGGACTGTGAGTAAATAGACCTTGAACCCGCAGAGACTGTGTCCGCCTTTCCTTGCCAGTGCCGGCATTCCTTTGCTTTGGCACCTGCCATTACCACTGCTCTCATCATCCTCCCCGGGGCCCGCTCCACCTGTGAGGAGACGAAACATCTTAGCTGCTTCTACCATCAGCCCCGGAGGACAGCGACAGCAGCGGCGGCTAATTCTCTGGCCACGTACAGCAGGTGGCGTCACGATACAATCCTCTACCATCATCACAATCATGTAAATCATTAATAAAACTCTCTGTGGCAGCATGAGCAGCCCCCCCCTTCTTTTTGTGCTGTATGGTTATTTAATTCCTTAGTGTTAACTATTGGAGGCATGCATACCGGTGTTGTCCTTTAGAAAACACTAATATTAGACCTGGGGAGGGGCTGTTTAAATTTTTTGTTTCCTTTCCCTAATTAAGAAAGTAAGATGATGAGGCAACCTCCTGTGTGCTATTGTGAAGGGTCTTAGAAACTAAATGACCGGTAAGTCTAATTTTATTTTTCTAAGCAAAACAAGCCAACTTTTCCAAACGCTCATGATATGGGAGGCCTTCCATTCTTTGCAGTAGTCTAGTTACCCATCTTTGAACTTTGACTCTCTCTTCTGAATTTCCTTTTTAAAATTTGGAGGTTAAATATTCCAGATGTAGTCTTACAAGTGATTTATAGAAAAGTAATAATACATTGGGACCACAGTATTTTATTTTTCTTTTTATACTTCCTAAAATCTTGTTTGGTTTTGCAGCTGCTGCCTGAGGTTGAGTACCACTGCTCAACTTACTTGTAACCAGAATACCTATGTCCTTCTCTTGTTCTGTAGTCCTGAACATATGTCCATTCAAAGAATATGTAGCAATGGCATTTCTCCAACCACGATGCATTACTCTACATTTAGCAACATTCAACCTCATCTGCCATGTGTTTACCCAAGCAGACATCTTATCCTGTTCATTTTGTAATATGTTATGAGTAAGCTACGTTGTTAATATCCTACATGGTTTTATGTAATCAGCAAGACTGACACTTTACTCTTAATCCCATCCACAAAGTCATTAATAAAAAAGACATATTAAAGAATTGGTCTTAAGACTCCTTACTCAAATCCTTGAGGTCCCACTGTGGATTATATCCCATTTAAAGAACGTAAAGACTTAACGCTTTTTACAACAACTCTTTGTTTCCTGTCCCTTAACCAGTTTTTTACCCTGCTGCATATGCAGTAGTTTCCCTGTTACTGTTGCTGTGGCACTGGAGACTATGTTCTGATTTCTTGCTACTGCACATGTGCGAGCACTGGAGACTATGTTCGGATTTCTTGCTTCTGCACATGTGCAAGCGCTGGAGACTAAGTCCTATCTTGGAGCCATTGCACATGTGCGGGTGACATCATCGCTGACACGAGGTCACATGTCTCTGACACCTTCTAAGCTGATTGGCCGCTGGTCATGTGCTTGTGACACGTGGTCACATGTCTCTGAGACCTTCTATGCCGATTGGTCGCTGGTCATGTGTTTGTGACGCTTTGCTCGGTGATAGGCCAGCGTGACGTCATTGCTGTCATTCTGGCAGCGGATTGGCTCTGGTGTCCTCCATCTTGGATGAGGCACAGAGTCTATATAAGACCCTGACGCATGCCGCCCGGCGCTCAGTCCTCTTGGTTCATGCATGAGAGTAGACGCTCTGTGCACGTCCCTCTAGGCATCTCTCTGTCTATGCTAGGTGAGCGCTACCGGCAGGGTAGCGTTCTTGTACCTTACAGCTTTGGCTGCGGTCCGTATCCTTACATCTTAGTGGAGCGGACATAGGCAGGTGCCTGAGGCACATGGTCTGGCTGGGCCTTGTGATTCTACTCGTAGGTGGACGTTACCGCTAGGGTAACGTTCCTTATACTGCATCTGGCAGTTGTTCGTATCCTCACACACTAGGGGAGCGAACATAGGTAGGAGCTTTGTGAGGCTTGTGCTGCTGTCTGTCTCTTTTGCACCACTAGTGGAGCGGACCTAGGCAGGTGCCATATCTAGTGGTTCGTGTCCTCGCACACTAGTGGATCGAACGCAGGTAGGAGCTTTGTGCGGCTTATGCTGCTGTCCGTCTCCTGGCACCACTAGAGGAACGGACCTAGGTAGGTGCCATTTCACACTCACTGCTTTTGTCTCTGTGATCATTAACAGAGACCATACCACACACCCTCCGAGTAAGGGAGGAGTTGCTTTATTTCCTAACTATATGCCTCTGTGAGTTTAACAGAGGTATTGCACTCTGCACTTGTGCTACTACTATTTACAGCGGCACACTTATATACTCTTCCTCACTCATCAACCTATCCCTTTTATGTTAATGCTAAATACGGTAGTCGCTGTGACTTTAACAGTACACGCCGTGATTGGCTCTAGTGTCACTGAGACGTATCAGTCTCAGTATTGCTTCCGTAGTACAAGATACCCCTTATCCTCTGCCATAGTCTGCAGCAGAGACTTTGCACGGTGGACCCTGACTGTCTGATATCCCTTTTTTTTTATAATCAGACAGCCCCCGTAACATTAGGACTGAGCCAAGGGTCTGGCAGTTATGGCAGAATATCAGCAGTTACACCGTTACATACAAGTACTTGAGTCGCGGTTCAAGAGTATAGAGGATAAACCTCAGACCATGGTGACATCTGCACATGATCCTCGACTTGCTCTGCCAAACAGATATTCTGGCGATGCCAGATCATGTCGTGGTTTCATTAGTCAGTGTCAGATACACCTAGAGGTCAACTCTCACTTCTATACGGAGAGGTCCAGAGTAGGCTTTATCATCTCCTTGCTTCAGGACAAAGCCTTAGAATGGGCGACTCCCCTATGGGAGCGCTCTGATGTGGTTACTCTG
Source organism: Anomaloglossus baeobatrachus (assembly GCF_048569485.1). Taxonomy (NCBI): domain Eukaryota; kingdom Metazoa; phylum Chordata; class Amphibia; order Anura; family Aromobatidae; genus Anomaloglossus; species Anomaloglossus baeobatrachus. Next base: position 363,533,516 of record NC_134357.1, read on the forward strand.
AGACATAAAGACTTTCTTGATGCTCTTAAAGCGGTATTCATGGGTCCGCAGGTTACCCATGATGCGGCCCTGAGACTGTTAGATCTATATCAGGGTTCGTTATCCACTAGTTCTTATGCCATTGCTTTTAGAACTCTGGTGGCAGAACTAGATTGGCCAGAGAAGGTGTTGATTCCTATCTTCCGGAGAGGGTTGGCAGGCTATGTCAAGGATGCCCTTGCTACTCGTGAGGTCCCTGCTTCTCTGGAGGACTTGATCACAGTAGCAACGAGGATCGACGTACGCCATAGGGAACGTAGACTCGAGGTCTCTTCCTCACGCCCTAAGCATCGGGCTATTCCAGTTGTTGAGGGTCCCCCACCATCTTCCTCAGCATCTGAAACATCTCCCACTCCTATGGAGTTAGGTCATATGTCCTCCAGACTACGCAAGTCTGATCCTCCTATATGTTACGTATATCGTCAGGCTGGGCACTATGCCAACAAGTGTCCTAGCCGTCAGGGAAACTCCCAGGCCTAGTAACCATTAGAGGGGGGTTACTAGAGACGTCTTCTGCACCCTCTAAGTGTAGTATCCCAGGTCAGCTCTCATTCTCTGAGAATACATGGCCTATTATGGCTTTTGTGGATTCCGGAGCTGACGGGACTTTTGTGTCCTCAGGATTTGTAAAGAGGCACAATATTCCCTCTATCATGTTAGAGGCGCCTATTCCTGTCCGTGTTGTTAATGGGACTATGTTGTCTGACTCCATTACATTGAGGACAGTTCCCTTGCGCCTTTCCCTGTCTCAGGGTCACATAGAGGAGATTTCTTTTCTTGTTTTGCCTGAGGGTATAGACGACGTTCTTCTGGGTCTCCCATGGCTTCGGACTCATGCTCCTCTAATTTACTGGGAGTCCGACAGCATTATTAGTTGGGGTTCGAAATGTCAGTCCCGATGTCTTCCTTTACCACCTAAGGTCGTTGCGGTTGCATCAACTGATCTCTCTCCCATACCTACACCCTATTTGGATTTCGCTGACGTGTTCTCCAAACAGGGTGCTGAGGTTCTTCCACCCCATAGGCTGTATGACTGCACCATAGACCTTATCCCAGGTTCGGTTCCACCTAAGGGCACGGTTTACCCCCTGTCAATACCTGAGTTGGAGGCCATGTCGACCTATTTAAGAGAGAGTTTAGAGAAGGGGTTCATTCGTAAGTCTGTCTCTCCCGCGGGAGCTGGGTTTTTCTTTGTTCGGAAGAAAGAGGGTGATTTGCGTCCCTGCATAGATTACAGGGGTCTCAGCGCAATCACAATAAAGAACAAATACCCATTACCTTTAATTTCGGAGCTCTTTGACAGACTGAGGGGAGCTCAGGTTTTTACGAAGTTGGATCTGCGGGGTGCGTATAACTTGGTACGAATTCGAGAGGGTGACGAATGGAAGACCGATTTTAACACCCGAGACGGTCACTATGAATACCTCGTCTTGCCTTTTGGTTTATGTAATGCACCTGCAGTATTTCAGGACTTCGTAAATGATGTGTTCAGGGATTTACTGTTATCCTCCGTCGTGGTGTATCTGGACGACATCCTGATTTTTTCTCCTGATCTGGAGACTCGTCGTCAGGATGTAGTTCGTGTCCTTTCCCATTTAAGGGAGCACTCATTGTTTGCTAAACTCGAAAAGTGTGTATTCGAGCAGTCATCGTTGCCTTTTTTGGGTTACATTATCTCACAAGAGAGTCTGGCTATGGATCCTGCGAAGCTCTCTGCTGTCCTGGAATGGCCCGAACCTCATTCCTTGAAGGCGGTGCAACGCTTCTTAGGATTGATAAATTATTACCAGCAGTTCATACCCCATTTCTCCACTTTGGTGGCCCCTTTGATGGCCTTGACTAAGAAAGGTGCTAATCCAAAAGTCTGGTCTACTGAGACATCCCAGGCTTTTTAGGCAGTAAAAAAGACACTTTTCAACTGCTCCCGTTCTTCAAAGACCCGATGAGAATAAGCCCTTCCTCTTGGAGGTTGATGCCTCTTCAATGGGTGCTGGTGCGGTCTTGTATCAAAAGAACGGTGTAGGTAGAAAAAGGCCGTGTTTGTTCTTTGCTAAAACCTTTTCACCGGCAGAGAGAAACTATACCATTGGGGATAGGGAACTGCTCGCCCTGAGATTAGCCTTGGAGGAGTGGCGTCACTTGCTAGAAGGAGCGAAACATCCTTTCCAGGTCTATAGAGACCATAAGAATCTGACATACTTACAAACCACTGAGCGTCTGAATCCTCGCCAAGCCCGCTGGTCCTTGTTTTTCTCCCGCTTTCACTTCTCCATCAATTATCTGTCTGGGAGTAAGAATAACAAGACAGATGCCCTGTCTCGCTCTATGGTTTCTACCCAGGAGGAGATTGACGAACCTCGTCTTATCCTTCCCTCCAGCGTTTTTCATACACTCTCCCCTGTGACGTTAGACCAAATCCCACCGGGCAAGACCTTTATTCCACCTGATCGACAGAATGATATACTGTCGTGGGCCCACACCTCAAAGGTGGGTGGGCATTTTGGTATTAGACGGACACGAGAGTTACTCGAGAGGTGGTATTGGTGGCCACACTTAACCAGCCACGTCAAGAGATATGTCGGTTCCTGCTACTCGTGTGCTCGCAACTGTCCATTACGGCAGAGACCGGCTGGGCTCTTGCATCCTTTACCAGTGCCAGATAGACCATGGGAGGTGGTAGGCATGGACTTTGTGGGTGATCTTCCGTGTTCATGTGACGCCCTGGGCAAGCCAGGGGTCACAGGTCACAACACCACCACACCCTACACCCCAGTTAGGAACAACTAGGCTAACCAAAAATCCTTGTTGCCTTCCTCCAGGGGCTGATGTCCACACCAGGGGGTGGGCCAGGCGGTTGGCTCCGCCCACCGAGGAGTACACAGCCCTGGAGGCGGGAGAACCAGGCAGAACAGAGTCGAGTGAAGGAAGTGAAGTGGTAGAGGAGCTAAGGAGAAAAGCTGAAGTGGTAGAGAAGTGAGAGCAGTAAAGCCTGAAGTTGGTCCGGGTGTGTGCCCCGGACTGTGACAGCAAGGTCAGGAGACGGCGGTGATAGTCCGCAGGGGTGACTGCTTGGAGGTTGCTGGAAGGACCGCGGACGGGTGGTGGCCCGGCGGTTTGGAGCGGTATACGAAGAGCAGTCAGCACCAGGGCAGGGGCCTTTCAGATCCCGGCAAGGCTAGGAGTCGCCGTGAATTTGCCAAATCCGTCAGTGAAGGGGACCTCTGGATCTCCCAACAACCAAGTCCCGATTGAAGGCAACAGTCCAACCGTAACAGAGAGACACCGCCACCGCCAGGGCACCAGTTTCTCAGGGCCAGCGCCTGCGGGCAAAGTAGGGCTCCTCCGGCCCATAACCAAGTCGGGGAGCGGGTTACCGGTGGGAACCCATCGCAACCATCATCATCTTAGGTGCAGGAAAAGGGACCGTCACCGTCAACTACTGGGGAAAAGCAAGTGCAGCCGTCCGTGGGAACCGTCTTTCCAGCCGTGTGTTTTACCGAGAACTGTGTCTCTGTCTCAAGCTGAGTGAGTACCACAGTGCCGCAAGGCACAACGCTGCCCCCGCGTCCCTGCACCCCACCAAGCCCTGCACTGGCCCCGCCATCCCTCATCACCCACCTTATCACTGGGCCCCGGGACCACCACCCCCTACCCATGGAGGGGAGAACTAACAACTTTGCTGCTCCCTGTCACCGCTCCCGGGATCCCCATACAGAGCAGTGGTGGTGTCCATACAATCACCACAGCCGTGGGTGCCGTCACGGACAATAAACTATCCCAAAAACCAATCCCCTTTCACTCACGGGCGAGGAGCGCCGCTCGAGTCCCCGGGATCCGGCCCATCGCTCGAGCCACCGAGCAGCAGCAGCAGGCCGCAGCAGCCGCAGCGGCAGCCGGACCCGAGCAGTGGGAGAGCGCGGCGTCCCCTCCTCCGCCCGTGACAACTTGGTGTCACGAACAGGATCTTACCGCTCTGCCGTTGGGTAGAGGTGCGCCTTGTGACCGCCGGAGGTATCTGGCTGAAAAATTTCAGAAGTCGCCATCTTTGGCGCGAAAAGTTCCCGCTCGAGCGTCTTCCCGAGTAGCAGAGGCGCGAAGGCCAAAACCCCGCCCCAATAAAGGAGGGGCCGGAAAGAGGCTAAGGGAGACGGAATGGCGGCGAGCTGCATGTGAGCGCGGCTATAGAAGCAGGGACGCCAGGACCCTGCGGCCATTGACTGGTTCCTGGAAGGGGCCGCTGCTAAAGATGCTGAGTCCGACCAACAACACCGTGGTCCCCGCGCTTGGCCCCGCAGCGTGGGTGGAAGTCCGGACCATCCAGCTAAGCAGCCATCTGCAGGTCAAGCTGCAGCTCCTCATGGAGGAGTGGGAGGCCGACATGGCAGAAGTGGTGGCGGCCATACGGAGACACGAGGTGGAGAGAGTCTTGGAAGGGAGGGTAAGTGACCCACGCCCCTGTACCCCTAGTGGGTCGGTCATCGCGGCTGAGGGACTCGGTCCATACCTGCTCGCCCTGCTACCTCCCCCGCTACCCGTGTTGGCTGCTGCTGCCCCGCCACTAGGCCCGCTACCACCACCATCGGTAGCGGTACCCTGCCAATCAACCCCGGCGGACCGACCTGCGGCAGAAGCTCGTGACCGCCCTGATCCGCTTCCATGGAAGAAGCTGAAGGCTGAGGCCGTCAGCAAAGATGCACCGGAGGCACGGCGGGGATGCAGCTGCCAGGAGGCAGAGCAGGCCATGTCACAGTGGGGTCCCTCATTACTGAAGGTGCCGGTCGTAGCCGACACGGAGGTTTGGGATCGGACTCAAGAGTCGATGCAAGCAGCTAAGGACCATATGAAGACGCCCGGCTCCTGTCTTTTCTCCAGGGGACTTTGTGTGGCTCTCTGCAAAACACGTGAAATTTAGAGTGAGCTCTGTCAAATTTGCTCCTCGCTTCCTTGGTCCTTATGAGGTTCTTCGACAGGTAAATCCTGTAGTCTACCAATTGAAGTTACCCGTCCATCTTAGGATCCATGACAAATTCCATGTTTCACTGTTAAAGCCGGCTATTTTTCCTCACGCTCATGAAGTGTACTCTCCTGCCTCTGATTCCTCTCGCTCTAGCTATGAGGTACGAGCCATAGTTGGTTCTAAGATGGTTCAAGGGCGCAGGTTCTTCTTGATAGATTGGGAGGGCTACTGCCCGGAAAATCGCTCTTGGGAGCCTGAGGAGGCTGTCCATGCTCCCGACTTAGTTGCCGATTACCTGCGTTGCCGGGAGGGGGGCCCTTGAGGGGGAGGTACTGTACGGTTGCTGTGGCACTGGAGACTATGTTCGGATTTCTTGCTACTGCACATGTGCGAGCACTGGAGACTATGTTCGGATTTCTTGCTATTGCACATGTGCAAGCACTGGAGACTAAGTCCTATCTTGGAGCCATTGCACATGTGCGGGTGACATTATCGCTGACACGAGGTCACATGTCTCTGACACCTTCTAAGCTGATTGGCCGCTGGTCATGTGCTTGTGACACGTGGTCACATGTCTCTGACACCTTCTATGCCGATTGGTCGCTGGTCATGTGTTTGTGATGCTTTGCTCGGTGATAGGCCAGCGTGACGTCATTGCTGTCGTTCTGGCAGCGGATTGGCTCTAGTGTCCTCCATCTTGGATGAGGCACAGAGTCTATATAAGACCCTCACGCATGCCGCTCGGCGCTCAGTCCTCTTGGTTCATGCATGAGAGTAGACGCTATGTGCACATCCCTCTAGGCATCTCTCTGTCTATGCTAGGTGAGCGCTACCGGCAGGGTAGCGTTCTTGTACCTTACAGCTTCGGCTGCGGTCCGTATCTTTTACATCTTAGTGGAACGAACATAGGCAGGTGCCTGAGGCACATGGTCTGGCTGGGCCTTGTGATTCTACTCGTAGGTGGACGTTACCGCTAGGGTAACGCTCCTTATACTGCGTCTGGCAGTTGTTCGTATTCTCGCACACTAGGGGAGCGAACATAGATAGGAGCTTTGTGCGGCTTGTGCTGCTGTCCGTCTCTTTTGCACCACTAGTGGAGCGGACCTAGGCAGGTGCCATATCTAGTGGCTCGTGTCCTCGCACACTAGTGGAGCGAACGCAGGTAGGAGCTTTGTGCGGCTTACGCTGCTGTCCGTCTCCTGGCACCACTAGAGGAACGGACCTAGGTAGGTGCCATTTCACACTCACTGCTTTTGTCTCTGTGATCATTAACAGAGACCATAACACACACCCTCCGAGTAAGGGAGGAATTGCTTTATTTCCTAACTATATGCCTCTGTGAGTTTAACAGAGGTATTGCACTCTGCACTTGTGCTACTACTATTTACAGCGGCACACTTATATACTCTTCCTCACTCATTAACCTATCCCTTTTACGTTAATGCTAAATGCGGTAGTCGCTGTGACTTTAACAGTACACGCCGTGATTGGCTCTAGTGTCACTGAGACGTATCAGTGTCAGTACTGCTTCCGTAGTACAAGATACCCCTTATCCTCTGCCATAGTCTGCAGCAGAGACTTTGCACGGTGGACCCTGACTGTCTGATATCCCTTTTGTTCTTATAATCAGACAGCCCCCGTAACATTCCCCTAGTCCTTGCTCAGCTTTAGTATAAGGCTATTATGTGGTACAGTATGAAATGCCTTGGCAAAATCCAGATAAATCACATCAGCCACATTACCCATATCCAGATTTTGCACTTATCTCCTCCTAAAAAACCCAACTTGTTGATTAGACATGACTTATCTTTAATGAAACCTTGCTGGTTATCAGTTATTATATTATTTTCTGCAATAAATTTTGGTATGTCATCATTTTAAACATTTTGCACTTCAATTATGTTAAACTTACCAAACACTAATTGTTGGATCCACCTTCTTACTTTTCTTAAATATTGATACTACATCAGCTACTACAATCTTGTGGCACTTACCCTTACACAAGAGAGAATAAGAATATGTGCGCACTCTTAAGGGGGCTTTACATGCAGCGACATCGCTAGCGATGTTGCTCATGAATGCACCTGCCCCTGTCGTTTGTGCATCATGGGCAAATTGCTGCCCATGGCGCACAATATCGCTAGTACCCGTCACATATACTTACCTTCCTAGCGACGTCGCTGTGGGCGGCGAACAGCCTCTTTTCTAAGGGGCTTGGTTCGTGCGGCATCACAGCAACGTCACACGGCAGGTGTCCAATAGAAGCGGAGGGGCGCAGAGCAGCCACATGAAAGTCGCGCCCACCTCGTTGCCGGAGAATGCAAGTACGGTGTTGTTCGTCGTTCCTTAGGCAGCACACATAGCTACGTGTGACGAACAACCTGCGTCCTAAACGAGCAACGGCATTTGGGAAATGGACGACGTGTCAACAATTTGGTAAGTATTTTGCATCGTTAGCAGTCGCTCGTACGTGTCACACGCAACAACGTTGCTAACGGGGCCAGATGTGCGTCACAAATTCCGTGACCCCAATGACATCTCATTAGCGATGTCGTTGCATGTAACGGGGCCTTTAGTATTTGGAGCAAACATTTTTGTGTTTTTTGGCAGGAAAAGCGCAGTTGCAAAAACACGCATTTTCAAAGTGTTTTGGATGAATTTTTCCAACTCAGTTTTGGTGCACATTTTTTTTCCACTCTTGTATGGGTGAAAACTGCAGCAAAAACACTGTAAGATTTGACATGCTGCAGATTTAAGTACCAACTGTGTGCATTAGACTTCAAGATACTCAGTGACTTTGCCGGTATTAGTATTCCTTTCAGATTGAAAATCACATTGAAAAACGCAACAGGTGCACACAGAGGATTAAATACAGAGGTCTGTCGATTACTGAGCTCAACTCCCTCAATATCCATGGATGAATGCCAGGTACATTGTCAATATTTAATTTGCTAAGACACATCTGTATTTTTACTTGGGTTAGTTTAGTTACTTTGGGTGGTAATTGGTAAACATTGATTTCTGCCTTTCTTCAGTGTCAGTTTTTTCCATCAGAGTTTCATCAGTATATTTGTATGAACAAAATGGAAGTTTCTCTTATCAACTAGTTAGTGAAAAATGGATAGCACTCGCATGACATCTAAATGCTGTCCAATTCTTTCATTGACCCACAAACTAACAATGGTGAATATGATCCATGATTTGGATCAAAATTGGACATGTCTCTGTGATTTAGTGTGGACCACTCAAAAATACCAGGACATGTGAACAATACAAAAAACACAGAACTCATAAATGAAAAACAAACATCTGAATGAGCCCTAACATGACTGGTAGAATAGTCAGATTTTTCACAACCCAAAAGCCCAGATAAGAACAATGGAACTTCACCAAGCGGAGATGCAGAAGGCACTTAAAAGAGCCATGAATCATTTTGACTTATCACTACTAGATGATGTTAATGATGTTCTTTAGATCAACCTGAACTAGGTCCTAAGGAACTCCAAGGTACAGTTGTAAGAAAATGTCCCCAGAATTTTGACAGCCCCCTTCCTCAAGGGGGCATCAAAACTAATGGAGCTGCATGGATGAGCAGTGAGATATTCTGATCATTTTGAATGATCACTTAGATGCTTCAATGGTGTTGAATGTCATAACGTCATATCTTAAAAATGTCCTAATGCATATATAAAAGTTTGCAAAAAAAAGATGGAATTTCATTTTCTTTAAAATCCTTTATCCTTTGTCAAAATGAATAATCCTCCGAATGTTGTAACGAATATGATTCTATCAATCTTCCGTAATGTTGCAGTAAAATCAATTGCTATTTGACTTCTTACCTTAATATTGCTGACTTCCTTCAACTGCAATAAAACATCCATCTGCTTTTATTTTCATGGGCAATTAGTATGTCACCTTTTCAGATTTCTGCACTTTTTCACTCATGCCAATAGATAAAATTAAATGAAAGCGCTTTCTTTATGACATTGAAATGATGAAGAAATGTAAAATATGGCTTCAATTTCTCTCTTGTCCTTTTTTTGTATTGATAATTGTATATTAGATTTTTTTTTCTCTTTCGTCAAGTAACTTTCACTGCGTCCGGCCATTAAAAGCAACTTAAAAGTTTACTTGAATATGCTAGAAAAGTAGAGAGGCTAATGCTAAGTAATGGCAGTATGTGGTTTCCATTAGATCAGAATGATTTTAATATGTCCATTGAGAGATGTTGCAGATAATTTATTAGTGATGTGCCCCCCACTTTTCTCTACAGCAGATGTGTCATTGAGAATTATTTGTTCTAAATGCAAATGTATAACTCAGGAAATATTGAAAGGATATTTGAAATTGGAAATGACTTGAAATTTTTGGGAAACTCCCCCATTAAAATGGTTATCTCATAAGGGTAACCTGGCATATCAAACGGTTGTCACTGCGGGACATGCTCTAAAAGTCAGCGTGGAAATTTTCTCTTTAAAGGGAATCTGTCAGCAGGTTTTTGCTATGTAACCTGAGGACAGCATAAGGTTGTTTCAATACAATTAGTGTTTTAGCTGAGTTTGCGTTTATTACTTCCCAGACTAGGTACCATGAGAGACCTGGTCCCACCACACCCATGACTGATAAGCAGCTCATTGTCAATATACAATGTACACAAAAAACTGTGGAGTGGGTGGAGTTAAATGTTTGAGCACTGCTACGTTTTACATCTGATTGTGTTTTAACTACTGCACACAGTACAATAAATAATACATTGCTGGAATCAGAGTCTCTTTTCCTATATTATTAGGCAGCAAAAACCTGCTGACAGATTTCCTTTATGAGAGGTTCAAATTCTAGTGGACTCTGTACTTTATGCATAAATCCCAACTGTCCCGGATTTGGCAGGACTTTTCTGATTTGAAGGCTCAGTCCTCCAGTCCCGGCAGTCATGGCTTTTTCCCCGACTTCCTCTTATCTCTCCTCACCAGTTCCGTAGCTCCTCCTCTCCAGGTGACAGTGTCGGCACATCATTGTATATAAATTGAATAAACAGTTATTTTCTCTTGTTTCCCCAAGACTCAAGCTTGCAAACATCTTGACTGTAATTAGCAGCTCTACCAATATGCCACATCACAGACTAGGTGTGTGTACACTACTCACAAATTGGCTTTCGGGTGTAATTTATGTAAAACATAAAAAATGCACTCTACAGTGATATTTTATCATGAAAGTAGAGCATTTAAGTAAAAGCATGCAATGGTGACTTCCTCATGCCAAACAAATTATTGACACAAAAGCCAACAACAATGGTGAGTATACCTGTCAAAAAATGACAATTTCTCAATATCTTGTAGTCTTGAGTATCAATTACAGCTTGACAACAATGTCTCATGCTGTTCACAAGTTGAGTAATTGTCTGCTGAGACATGGCATCCCAATCTTCTTGAAAAACATCTCTCAGGTCATTTAGGTGCTGGGTTAGAGTTTTGCACCTCTGCATAGCAACTCAGCTAATCCCATAAGTTTTATATGGGATTAAGATATGGGAAAGTGCAGGCCACTCCATCTGAGGTACTCCAGTCTCCAGCAGCTGTACCCTAAAGATGCGACTTCAATGAGTTGGAGCATTGTCGTCCATGAAGATGAAACCAGGCCTGTGTTGTTCATGCAGATGCACAATGACTAGCTTAATAATGGTAATCAAGTGGTAGGGGCTTTTGACTGTACTGTTCCCAAAGTGTATGACGGTTCTATATTGACTAGACAGACCTGCACACACTGTAACTTCACCACCATCAAAGATTTGCCTGGTGACAACAGTTGCTGATGCATAGCACTCTCCTCCTTGATGTCTCTAAGATTGTTGATGACCATAATTTCTGCTCAGCGTGAATTGACTTTCATGAGTGAACAGCACTGAGGTGCACTTGCCTTTCGTCCAGCAGGACAATGACACTTGTACCTGGTGGTGTGGTCAGGTACCATTGCCAGTCATGTAGCATGCAGACCACACTGATATAAATATTTTTGACTTGTCTGACATGACACTTGGGTACCACTAACCTCATTTAAATGTGCCTGGATTTGTTTGGATTTCATCATCCTGTTCCGTAGGGCATTGTTCACAATGAAGCGGTCATTAGTGTAGAATGTGGCTATAGGAAATCCACTCCTATACCTTTCTGTGACTCTTCCAGTCTCTATATATCTCTGTTGCAACCTGCTGATGATACTCTGAGACACTCTAATCTCTGTGACCACTTCTATCTGAGAGCATCCTGCTTGAAACCCCGCAGTGGTGAGGTATTGTTGATCAATTGTTAGGTGTCATCTTGGTCTCATGTTGTCAAAATGTGAACAGCATGATGAGGAGGACGGATTACATACTAATTCTAACTGTACCCTGAAATTTATTGAGCGATTCATAGATCAAACATTCCCAGTGTTGTGAATTTTACCATTAAGCTCCTGGCTAGAGAACAGCAAGTAGTGCAAAAAGTATAGAAACATTGAACAGTTGGACTTATGCATTCACAAGTTTAGTGAAGGTCCCATTAAGATCATCCGACAATCTTAGAGTACATTTAAGGATCATCATTGTAACTGCAATAATATTCTGGGCGAAATACTTAATGGAAGAGGGAATAATTATCTGAGGTTCCAAACCAAACTTGTTTAATGAGAAGATTATGATGACATTCTTTGATCTTGTCCTTGCTAGGAATTTTTTTATTGGGTACATAGTTATATTTACACCTTCAGGGGACTTTGATGGGGTCCCCTTTATCGCTAAGTTTTTCTATCATTTTTATGTACTACAAAAAAGAAACCCTGACCAGTACCTCCAAAGAAGTCTGAATAGGTGCTAGCTGTTTGTGTATCATTTTCATGTGGTTATTTGAAATGTAAACTGTAATACATTTATCCAATGAAAAATGTTAACTTAAATATTGAATAACTTTAAGTTATTTGAATAGCTGACATGATCTGCTACAATTTTTCTTTGAGGACAAAATCGATTGTATTCATTATCTTGACGTTAAATTTATAAGTTGTTGAAATTATGTTTTCTCTATTATACAGGGTGGGCTATTTATATGGATACACCAAAATAAAATGGAAATGGTTGGTGATATCAACTTCCTGTGTGTGGCTTATTAGTATGTGGGAGGGGGGGGAAACTTTTCAAGATGGGTGGTGACCATGGCGGCCATTTTGAAGTATTTTATTATATTTTCCAATTATTATATTATTTTTTCCAATGGAACCAATGGAAAGAGGGTCATATAACACATCAAACCTATTGGGAATTTCACAAGAATAACAATAGTGAGCTTGAATTAACGTAACTTTATTCGTTAATTAGTTATTTAGAATTTTATGACCACTTATATAATGTATTCAAAGTGCTGCCCATTGTATTGGATTGTCAATGCAACCCTCTCTCCCACTCTTGACACACTGATAGCAACACCGCAGAAGAAATGCTAGCACAGGCTTCCAGTATCCATTGCTTCAGATGCTGCACACCTTGTATCTTCACAGCATAGACAATTGCTTTCAGATAACGTCAAAGATAAAAGTCTAAGGAGGTCAGATCAGGAGACCTTGGTGGCCATTCTACTGGCCCACGATGACCAATTCCCTTTACAGGACACTGTTCATATAGGAATGCTTGGACCTGACTTCCATAATGTGATGGTGACCCTCTTCCCATTGGAAAAAATAGAGTTGGATCCAAAATGGCCGACTTCAAAATGGCCACCATGGTCAACATCCATCTTGAAAAGTTTGCCTTCCATATACTAATGAGCCACAAACAGGAAGTTGATATCACCAACCATTCCCATTTTATTTTGGTGTATCCATATGAATGGCCCACCCTGTATATTGAAATTCTATGGCTAGAAAAAAATTGAGACATGATCATTTCTATGCTTCAGAATCTTTTAAGAGTATCCCAAGAACTTAATTCATGAGGTTAAGTCAGTTTGTGGCAATGATGTTGAATACCAGGAGATTATGGAGAAAATGGTGATCAAATGAATCTCTCGTTTCCCTATATCTCATGTCAGTATTATTCTTCCACTATAAAAGGAAGGATGTAATAATGTAAATGGGAACCAAATTGTGTAAAACGTTTTACATGCAATAGTCAATGTCTATGTTGCCAGTCTAAGGGAAGGAAATTTTCTTAAGATCTCTACAGCCAGATAGTTTTATGTGACTACTATCCCCAGTACTGTCATTATTTTTGTTGTCCTGGTTCCATGATAGAAGAGAACAATGCAAATAACAATACAGGTGTGAACAGAGCCTTGAATTGAATTTAATATCAGATTTCTTACTTGTATAAAGAGTAGAATTTGCATCACAGTCCAATGCTATTTTCGTATAGCAGATATGCGGGTATATAATTTTGTAGAAAACACTACATTATGAAGTATAAACTCTTCTGCTAGACACCATTGGAAGGAATAAAACATTATGTTCTGTATCCTCTCCTCAGGGATGATCTGGTTTCTGTTACTTTGATGCAAAAAGCAGACAATCATATGAAGATGAAGTTGCCAAAAGTTGAGCTTTTTCTTCTGTATCCATCCTGTCAAAATTAACTCTTTCATGACTCAATTATTCAAAGTGTCTAAAAAGCACGGATGTAAAAGAAACCTAAATATTATATTTTCCTGGTTTATGCAATATGACTGCGTATTGTGGCCTCAACAACAGTACTGGCAGGCAGGGCTGTATTTTGCCTTCGTGCTGCCCTAGGCACTTTAAGTGGTCGCACCCCTTAGTGACAACGTAAAACTGAGTTTTCGCACACGACATCTGTTTAAGGCAGATCTACTTTGTAAAACACTTGAAAAAGTATCAATGAGAAATGAAGGTCACTACCACCTCCCCCCCCAATGGGGATCACCACAGGCACATCAAAACATAGCATGAGTATAAAATATTCCCACCGTCCCCACTTATATACTGTGACTGTCACACTGCCCCTAATAAACTACACACTGCCCTCCCTTATAAATTATATCCACCACACCTTCCTCAATTATGAAATATGATCTGCACATTGACCTCACATCATGCTGCCCCCTCCTCACAATGTCCCATGCATGCTGCCCCCTCCTCACAGTGTCCCATGCATGCTGCCCCCTCCTCACAATGTCCCATGCATGCTGCCCCCTCCTCACAATGTCCCATGCATGCTGCCCCCTCCTCACAGTGTCCCATGCATGCTGCCCCCTCCTCACAGTGTCCCATGCATGCTGCCCCCTCCTCACAATGTCCCATGCATGCTGCCCCCTCCTCACAGTGTCCCATGCATGCTGCCCCCTCCTCACAATGTCCCATGCTTGCTGCCCCCTCCTCACAGTGTCCCATGCATGCTTCCCCCTCCTCACAATGTTCCATGCATGCTGCCCCCTCCTCACAATGTCCCATGCTTGCTGCCCCCTCCTCACAATGTCCCATGCATGCTGCCCCCTCCTCACAGTGTCCCATGCTTGCTGCCCCCTCCTCACAATGTCCCATGCACGCTGCCCCCTCCTCACAATGTCCCATACATACTGCCCCCTCCTCACAATGTGCCATGCATGCTTCCCACTCCTCACAATGTCCCATGCATGCTGCCCCCTCCTCACAATGTCCCATGCATGCTGCCCCCTCCTCACAATGTCCCATGCATGCTTCCCCCTCCTCACAATGTCCCATGCATGCTTCCCCCTCCTCAGTGTCCCATGCATGCTTCCCCCTCCTCACAATGTCCCATGCATGCTTCCCCCTCCTCACAATGTCCCATGCATGCTTCCCCCTCCTCAGTGTCCCATGCATGATTCCCCCTCCTCACAATGTCCCATGCATGCTTCCCCCTCCTCAGTGTCCCATGCATGCTTCCCCCTCCTCACAATGTCCCATGCATGCTGCCCCCTCCTCACAATGTCCCATGCATGCTTCCCACTCCTCACAATGTCCCATGCATGCTTCCCCCTCCTCAGTGTCCCATGCATGCTGCCCCCTCCTCACAATGTCCCATGCATGCTGCCCCCTCCTCACAATGTCCCATGCATGCTGCCCCCTCCTCACAATGTCCCATGCATGCTGCCCCCTCCTCACAATGTCCCATGCATGCTGCCCCCTCCTCACAATGTCTCATGCATGCTGCCCCCTCCTCACAATGTTCCATGCATGTTGCCCCCTCCTCACAATGTCCCATGCATGCTGCCCCCTCCTCACAATGTCCCATGCATGCTGCCCCCTCCTCACAGTGTCCCATGCATGCTGCCCCCTCCTCACAGTGTCCCATGCATGCTGCCCCCTCCTCACAATGTCCCATGCATGCTGCTTCCTCCTCAGAATGTCCCATGCATGCTGCCCCCTCCTCACCATGTCCCATGCATGTTGCCCCCTCCTCACAATGTCCCATGCATGCTGCCCCCTCCTCACAATGTCCCATGCATGCTGCCCCCTCCTGACAGTGTCCCATGCATGCTTCCCCCTCCTGACAGTGTCCCATGCATGCTGCCTCCTCCTGACAGTATCCCATGCATGCTGCCCCCTCCTCACAGTGTCCCATGCATGGTGCCCCCTCCTCACAGTGTCCCATGCATGCTGCCCCCTCCTGACAGTGTCCCATGCATGCTGCCCCCTCCTGACAGTGTCCCATGCATGCTGCCCCCTCCTGACAGTGTCCCATGCATGCTGCCCCCTCCTGACAGTGTCCGATGCATGCTGCCCCTCCTCACAATGTCCCATGCATGCTGCCCCCTCCTCACAATGTCCCGTGCATGCTGCCCCCTCCTCACAGTGTCCCGTGCATGCTGCCCCTCTCCATGAGCTCCTAATGCTGCCTTCCTCTTTTCCATAATGACATCTCCATGCTGCCCCACTCATCATACTAAGACCACCACACTAGCGCTTATGCTGAGACACACACACACACACACACACACACACACACACACTACTCCACTCTTGATATTGACTCCCCTACATTGTTCCACTCCATACTGAGCCCACACATGCTGCCCCTTCTCCATAATGAGCTCCCAATGCTGCCCCCCTCTTATTCTGAGTCCTTACACTCCCCCCCATCGATATTGTCATTGCTCTATCCCTTAACCCTTGTCATCTGTCTCTAGCATTGGCCCTTCTCTTCCATTCCCCCAGCAGCAGCCTCTCTCCCCCCGCCTCCAGCAGCAGCCTCTCCCCCAGCATCAGCCTCTCTCCCCCCAGCCGCACCCCAGAATCAGCCTCTCTCCCCCCAGCCTCCCTCAGCATCAGCCTCCCTGCTCCCAGCTTACCCCAGCATCAGCCTCTCTCCTCCCATCCTCCCCCAGCATGAGCCTTCTCCAGCATCAGCCTCTCTCCTCCCAGCCTCCCCCAGCATGAGCCTCCTCCAGCATCAGCCTCCCTCCTCCCAGCCTCCCCCAGCATCAGCCTCCCTCCTCCCAGCATCAGCCTCCCTCCTCCTAGCCTCCCCCAGCATCAGCCTCCCTCCTCCCAGCATCAGCCTCCCTCCTCCTAGCCTCCCCCAGCATCAGCCTCCCTCCTCCCAGCATCAGCCTCCCTCCTCCCTCAGCTTCCCTCCTCCAAGCCTCACCCTCCCCCTCCCAGCCTCCCCCAGCATCAGCCTCCCTCAGCATCAGCCTCCCTCCTCCCAGCCTCCCCCAGCATCAGCCTCCCCCAGCATCAGCCTCCCTCCTCCCAGCCTCCCCCAGCATCAGCCTCCCTCCTCCCAGCCTCCCTCAGCATCAGCCTCCCTCCTCCCAACCTCCCCCAGCATCAGCCTCCCTCCTCCCAGCCTCCCCCAGCATCAGCCTCCCTCCTCCTAGCCTCCCCCAGCATTAGCCTCCCTCCTCCCAGCCTCCCCCAGCATTAGCCTCCCTCCTCCCAGCCTCCACCAGCATCAGCCTCCCTCCTCCAACTCTCCCTCAGCATCAGCTTCCCTCCTCCAACCCTCCCCCTCCCAGCCTCCCCCAGCATCAGCCTCCCCCAGAATCAGTCTCTCTCCTCCCAGCCTCCCCCAGCATCTGCCTCTCTCCTCCCCAGCCTCAGCCTCTCTCTCTCTCCCCAGCCTCCCCCCCAGCCTCAGCCTCTCTCTCCCCCCAGCCTCAGCCTCTCTCTCCCCCCAGCCTCCCCCCAGCCTCAGCCTCTCTCTCCCCCGTCAGCCTCCCCCCCAGCCTCCCCCAGCATCAGCCTCTCTCCTCTCAGCCTCCCTCCTCCGAGCCTCCCCCAGCATCAGCCTCCCTCCTCCCAGCCTCCCTCAGCATCAGCCTCCCTCCTCCCAACCTCCCCCAGCATCAGCCTCCCTCCTCCCAGCCTCCCCCAGCATCAGCCTCCCTCCTCCTAGCCTCCCCCAGCATTAGCCTCCCTCCTCCCAGCCTCCCCCAGCATTAGCCTCCCTCCTCCCAGCCTCCACCAGCATCAGCCTCCCTCCTCCAACTCTCCCTCAGCATCAGCTTCCCTCCTCCAACCCTCCCCCTCCCAGCCTCCCCCAGCATCAGCCTCCCCCAGAATCAGTCTCTCTCCTCCTAGCCTCCCCCAGCATCAGCCTCCCTCCTCCCAGCATCAGCCTCCCTCCTCCCTCAGCTTCCCTCCTCCAAGCCTCACCCTCCCCCTCCCAGCCTCCCCCAGCATCAGCCTCCCTCAGCATCAGCCTCCCTCCTCCCAGCCTCCCCCAGCATCAGCCTCCCCCAGCATCAGCCTCCCTCCTCCCAGCCTCCCCCAGCATCAGCCTCCCTCCTCCCAGCCTCCCCCAGCATCAGCCTCCCCCAGCATCAGCCTCCCTCCTCCCAGCCTCCCCCAGCATCAGCCTCCCTCCTCCCAGCCTCCCTCAGCATCAGCCTCCCTCCTCCCAACCTCCCCCAGCATCAGCCTCCCTCCTCCCAGCCTCCCCCAGCATCAGCCTCCCTCCTCCAACTCTCCCTCAGCATCAGCTTCCCTCCTCCAACCCTCCCCCTCCCAGCCTCCCCCAGCATCAGCCTCCCCCAGAATCAGTCTCTCTCCTCCCAGCCTCCCCCAGCATCTGCCTCTCTCCTCCCCAGCCTCAGCCTCTCTCTCTCTCCCCAGCCTCCCCCCCAGCCTCAGCCTCTCTCTCCCCCCAGCCTCAGCCTCTCTCTCCCCCCAGCCTCCCCCCAGCCTCAGCCTCTCTCTCCCCCGTCAGCCTCCCCCCCAGCCTCCCCCAGCATCAGCCTCTCTCCTCTCAGCCTCTCCCCCCAGCCTCCCCCCCAGCTTCAGCCTCTCTCTCCCCCCAGCCTCAGCCTCTCTCCCCCCAGCCTCTCTCTCCCCCCAGCCTCCCCCCCAGCCTTAGCCTCTCTCTCCCATCAGCCTCCCCCCCCCGCCTCAGCCTCTCTCCCCCCAGCCTCAGCCTCTCTCTCCCCCCAGCCTCTCTCTCCCCCCAGCCTCAGCCTCTCTCTCCCTCCAGCCTCAGCATCTTTCCCCCCAGCCTCCCTCTCCCCCAGCCTCAGCCTCTCTCCCCCCAGACTCAGCCTCTCTTCCCAGCCTCCCCCCAGCCTCAGCCTCTCTCTCTTCCCAGCCTCCCCCCAGCCTAAGCCTCTCTCTCTTCCCAGCCTCAGCCTCTCTCTCTCTTCCCAGCCTCCCCCCAGCCTCAGCCTCTTTCTCTGCCCAGCCTCTCTCTCTTCCCAGCCTCCCCCAGCCTCAGCCTCTTTCCCCCCAGCCTCCCCTTGCATGATTATAGTGGACAAAAAGAGGCATCGCAATGATCATCAACTAACCTGTAAGGAGCCCATACATTCTAGGCTCTGCCTCTGCCTTACCTGCTCCGGTGCCCGCCGCCCTGCTCTGGCTGGCTCCTCTTCTGGCTGACTCCAGCTTCAGACGCGTCCTCCTCCGCGGCGTGTGTCGTCTGCAGCATTGGACGCTGCAGCACGGGGCAGTCAGCTGATTGTCGCGCCCGCGCGCCTCTGACCCCGGAAGTGCAGGCGATGGAACTTCCGGGGTTAATCAGCTCACCATGCCTGGCGGCCGCCATGTATTTAGACAGAAGTGCGCCTCCCCTCCCTCTCAAACCCCCCCCCCGAACACAGCCGAGTGTAACGGAGGGAGGGACAGGGGGCGGGGATGGAAAAAAAAAAAAAAAATGGATATAATTTTTTTTTTTATTTGCTGCCAGAAAGTGCCGCCCCCCGCAACGTGCCGCCCTAGGCACGGGACCACGGGTGCCTAGTGGCAAATACGGCCCTGCTGGCAGGTAGAGATGAGCGAACCTGTTCAACAAAGGTTTGCAAATGTCAAATTCAGCACAACTGTTCACATTTACACTATTGCAGAAACCATTCACTTCCAGCCCCATCATAGTCATGTCCACCATTGGCATTGTCACGAACTGGGGTATGGGGGCTCCTTGTTTGCCTTCTGGAGCAGTTCCTCCCCGTACCCGAAGTTGCTCGGTCTGGTCTTCTGAGCCGCGGATGCTGACCAGGACTTTTTGGCATTCTGACACTAAGTGTCAAAAAGAGCCTACTGAGCATGTGCGGGATTCCTATGGGTGTTTTGCCACTATCTGAGCATGTCAGTAATGTGGCAAGTTCCTATTGGCCACAGTGACATCATTGCTGATGTGGTACGTTCCCGTTGGCCACCGTGACATCATCAGTGAGGGGCACGTCCCCACTGGCTGCCGTGACATCATCAGTGATGTGGCACGTTCTTACTGGCCACCGTGACATCATCAGTGATGTGTAGGGCTCCCATTGGCCAAAAGGGCTGGTTTCACGTGGTTCCTTCATCTTGTGGGTGGTACAGAGGTGATAAATAGCCCTGACGCCCACATGGAGGTGCGCACTCATCTGTGTGCATACTGCTGTACACATCTTAGATAGGGTTAGGCGGCGAAGTCCTACTGGACTTATTGAGGGTCAGGAGGCAGGTTAGGGTGAGGCGTTGCGGTCATATCTGTTGACCGAGTTAGGGTCAGTAGCTGGCAAAGCTAGGCTCCAGTGATATCGGGCTTGGGCGGCTTTGGGACCGGTGGCTAAATTGCTGTACCATATAGCAAGCCGATATTGGAGCAGTACCCTGTACACTCACCACTGTATATACCCTGAGCCCTGCTAGCAGGATGCGGCTAGTGTTCTGCTTGTCCGCTCCTATACATACCGTGTATGCTACATATATATTACCTCCTTTGAAGGAACAGAAGTGTAATGCGCCATATAGACTCTGTGAGTTAAGAGTTATGTTTATTTACTATAATATTATTTCCTTATCTGATTCTGTCATTTAATAGAGTTCAGTATACATACTGCAGGATCGTGTGGCTTAGAACACAGTTACTGCATACACAGGTCTTCTGTGACGGGACAAAGTCTCTTTACATCTGTTGGTACCTCTGTGTGACCTGTAACATAGAGTACCTTAGTTACCGGGTTACTGTTGGGTTACAGTAGGGCCTTGTGCCACCAGATGCAGTTCTGCCATTGTGAAGCCCCTCACCTGTAGCGGTTGCCTCAAGGACTTCAGGGACTTCTCTCCACCTCTGGGGATGCCACAGGGTCTTCACGTGTTGGGAATCTTCTGGCAACAGGTATGTCAGGTTCACTTTCATAGGAGTCGTGACGCCACTCTCGGTTTTGCGGTCAGGGTGATAGGGGACCGCCACTGCAGTTTAACGAGCATCTGGGGCTGATGGCACTTGCAGTTAGATGGTGTGGCCTCCCGAGAGTGAGGCTGACCCCAGGGGATCAGTTGTATGTGTGTGGAACCACAGGTTGCAGAATAACTCAGTCGCAGTCCAGAAATGTCTTTCAATTGTTTACTCTATTTTGGATGGTAGAGTGAGGCAACCCGGGCGATACTGAGATGAACCAGAGAGAACCAGGTATCCTTCAGGATGGTATAGAGGTGACTGTAAGCTTGCCTTCCTAGCACTTCTTGTTTTGGATAACCCCCGACTTGAAGTATATGGGATTCATCCAGGGAAGTCGCAACTGCCTTTTCTCCCCTTTCTGGCCCGTTTGCTGGCAGCGTTGACCAAGTAAAGATGGCTTCTCGCCCTATTTCACTTATGCACCCCCTCGTTGCTGCTGATGCTGCAGACTCTGTATTGGTTGGTGAGACACCTGGAGTGTCCTCACCGGCAGGTTTTAGCAGACCACTAAATGGATGCCTGGCTCTAGGGACCTGTCCCCGTGCCTGCCTGGTCTACCAGGAGTCCCCATACTCAACCACCTCGCTTCTTCCTGAGGTGCCTTTTAGGCTGACTGTGTGGCAACCGAACTGCCCCGCAAACAGCCACTACACCTGCAGGGTCTGACTAGCGTGTCTGCGTGTCCGCTCTCCGCTTCAGACTCGGCTTATGTGTCCTCCTCCACTGCTTCTCTCTGACTCACTACCACTGCATCACTAGCTTCCAGCTTTTCCACCCACCACAAGTGAGGATAAGGAGGCCACACCCCCTCCTGGGTCTGCCCAGGGGTCCCCTCTATGTGTGTGTGAGACCTGGTCACTATGTGTCTGTGCATACACACCCCACTCCAGCCTTCAGGATTACCTGTTTGCACTCACCCAGCATGGGTGCAGTACTCAGTGGTGCCT
Organism: Anomaloglossus baeobatrachus; assembly: GCF_048569485.1. Taxonomy (NCBI): domain Eukaryota; kingdom Metazoa; phylum Chordata; class Amphibia; order Anura; family Aromobatidae; genus Anomaloglossus; species Anomaloglossus baeobatrachus. The sequence goes on from NC_134357.1 coordinate 363,555,057, forward strand.
GACTAGGTCAGGGGAACCACACCATCACTGCACGGTGGACCCTGACCACTGGTAATAGTATATATTCATCTATTCCTATACCAAGAGGTCCCCCCGTAACAATACGAGTGCGCCACGGGTCTGGCCTGAATGTCTGAAATTTAACAATTGCACCAGTACATACAGCAGTTGGAAACCAGACTTAAAAGTGTGGAACAAGGAGTTTCCAATGTGGATATTGCAGATGTAGAGGGTTGCACAAGCTCGACCCAAGTTGTCTCTCCCAAATAAATTTACAGGAGAGAGCAGAACTTGTCGTGGCTTAGTAAACCAATGTCACCTCCATTTGGTTCTGCTGGAAAAAGATTACCCTACCGAAAAAGCCAATGTAGGGTTTATACTATCCTTCTTAGAGGGAAGAGCTCTTGAATGGGCTACTTCATTATGGGAGAGGGATGATGAGGTGGTGGTATGGCAGCTTCTTTTCTCTAGGCATTAAAGACCGTTTTCATGGGCCCCCAAGTTACACACGATTATGCTATACAACTCTGGAGCTCACCCAGGGTTCCTCGAGTACCAATTTGTATGCTATTCAGTTCAGAACCCTGGCACCTGAATTAGATTGGCCCAACAGAGTTCTGGTGCCCATATTCTGGAAAGGGTTAGCTGGGTTTATTAAAGACGCCATTTGTACAAGGGATGTTTCCAGCCCCCTTGAGGCTCTTATCACCATTGCCACCAGAATTGATGTCAGGCACTCTGAACGAATGCTGGAGGTCTCCCAATCGCGCCCTAAAGTGCGGTTGGATCCCTCATTCTCCACTGCCATTACCCCTCAGCTGTCCGAGTCTACCAGTACTCATATGGAGAGAGCTTGGACTGGTCCTAAGGGTCGTTGACAGACGCATCTACCTATATGTTTTATCTGCCGACAACCAGGGCACTATGCCAACAGGTGTACTTCCCGTCAGGAAAAACGTTTCCAAATAGTGACCCTTAAGGGAGGTAACTAGATGCATCCAGTTCTACCTCTAAATTGACCCTTGAGGGTTTCCTCTCCTTTGACACCTCTAAAATAGGCGTGGAGGCATGTGTGGACTCAGGAGCAGATTGGAATTTAATATCATCTCATTTTGCTCGCCAACATGTCATACCACTACTACGACTCACCAAACCTGTTCCTATATGCATGGTGAATGGGTCGGTATTGCCTGAAGTGGTCACCCATAGAACCGTTCTGCTTACGTTTTGCATACCCCAAAATCACCAGGAGGTTATTTCCTTTCTGGTGCTACCAGAAGGGGTGGACGCTGTTCTGTTAGGCTTACTGTGGCTTAGACTTCATTCACCACATATTGATTGGGTTTTAGGGAGAGTTATCTCCTGGGGTTCTGGGTGTCAAGAGAGTTGCCATGCCCTTACTGTAGAAGCTGTTGCTTCTAATACCTCTTCTCTACTCTCTGTTTTGCCGTCTCCGTACCATCAGTTTGCGGATCTCTTCTCCAAAAAGGGATCTGAGTCCCTACCCCCTTATCATCCATATGATTGTGCCATAGATCTGATACCTGGGACAGAACCACCTCGGGGTAGAGTGTATCCTCTTTCCATCCCAGAGACGGAAGCCATGTCAACTTATATCAAAGAGAGTCTAGAGTTTTGTTTTAGGACGACCTCTCCGTGGCAAACGATTTTTGCCGCTTTTGCGATCGTTTTAGGTCGCACATAAGTGTCACACACTGCAATATCGTTAATGACGCCGGATGTGCGTCACTAATGACGTGACCCCGACAATAATTCATTAACGATATCGTAGCGTGTAAAGCCCGCTTAAGGCTTGATGACAACTGGCAAATCACAGCTGTAATTAACCCCATATATTACCCAGGTTGCAATCGCACTAGGGCAATCGGGATGAGCCGGTAAAGCCTGGAATTGACGCATTTAATGGAAGTGACAATTCTGGGTGTCTGTGGGCTTGTATTTTTAGGCTGGGGAGGCCCAATTACCGTGGGCCTCCCCAGCCTGAGAACACTAGCCCTCAGCTGTCGGTTTTATCTTGGCTGTGTTTCAAAATTAGAGGGGGGACACAATTTTTTTAAAATTATTTTAATTTATCCACAGTTATTATATACCTCAGTACAAAAACACAGTACCACAAGTAACCAAGGGCATATATAGAAATTGTGTGGCCCAATAGAAGAAATTCTAATTGCCCCCTCAAAAAAAAAAATATATTCGGCTTAGTCATCGAGAGCATAGCACACAACTTTGAAGGCCTTATAAAGTAATTTTCCTCCTGTAATTGCATTCCTAATGTATGATGCCATCAAAAGTGCCTCACAAATACTGTATGATATCCCCACAGTGAATTCCTTCACAGTATCCTCCATCAACACAGTATGATGACCCTACTGTACCCATTTTCAACTACTCCGTCAAAGTATGGTGACTCCAACACAGTATGACCCCTAACTGCAACCACCACAAAGCCCTCCATGCATTATAAAGGACCTACATAATGGGGTCACATACAGTATAATGGCATCTACACCATCCAACACTGTATAATGATTCCGATTAGCCCCATTAGCCCTCCAAACAGTATAATGGCCGCCACACCTCTTCACACTGTATAATGGCCCTTACTAGACATCCAAACACTATAATCGCCCCCCACACAGCCTACACAGCATGATGGACCCAACACAAACCCTCACACTGTATAATTGCTTGCATACAGTATAATGGCGGTCAAATAGCCCTCCACAAAGTATAAAGGCTACCACATAGCCCTCGAAATAGTATAATGGCTTCCACGTAGCCCTCCAAATATTACAATGACCTCCACATTGTCCTCCAAATAGTTTTAATGGCCTCCACAAAGCCCTTCAAATATTATAATGGACTCACATAGCCTTCCATCAGTTTAATAGGTCCCACGTAGTCCTCCATATAGTAAAATGCATACCACAGACTTCCATATAAATGGGCCCCACATAGTACTCAATATAGTATAATGCACTCCAGCAAAGTCCTGTATATAGTAAAATGGACCCACTATAGGCATCCATATCATATAATGCCCCTTATAGTTCACCATATAGTATAATGCCCCCATAGTCCTCCACATCATATGTTGCTCCACCATGGTCCTCCATGTATAAAAATGCCTCCCTATAGTCCTCCATATAATATAATGCATCCCCATAGTCCTCTGTGTATTATAATGCACCCCATAGCCTTCCCTGTATTATAATGCACCATTTATAGTGTTCCATGTATTATAATCCACTTCCATAGCCCTCCATGTATTATAATGCACCCCGTAGTTATACAAATTGTGTAATGTATTTACCATACCCCTCCATATATTATAGTGTACCCCATAGTCCTCCATGTATTATAGTGCCTCATAGTCCTCCATATAGTATAATGCACCCTCCATAGTCCTCTATAGATTAGAATGCACCCCCACAGCCCTCCATGTAGTATAATGCACTTCCATAGTCTTCCATTTATTATAATGCACCCTGTTAGCCCTCATGTATTATAACGTATTCCATAGTATTTCGTATTTTATTTCAAATAAAGTATTTTTTCGGTGTCTTTATTTTGTTTCTCTTACAGTTAGTAATTGGGGGGTCTCGGAGATGCTTCCCATTACTAATCTTGGGCTTAGTGACAGCTGTGAGCTGTCATTAACCTCTTATATTACCCAGATTGCCTCTGCACCAGGGCAATCGGTATGAGTCTAGTAAAGTGCTGAGATTGATGCATCTAATGTATGCAACAATGCTGGGCTGCTCCAGGCTGCTAATTTTAGGCTGGGGTGCCAAATAACCATGCTTCTTCCCAGCCTGAGAGTACCAGCCCACAGCTGTCGGCTTTTTCACTGGGTATCAATATACAAAGGGCCACATCCCATTTTTTATTTAATTTATTTATTTTTATACTTCACTCGGGCAGACAGACAGCTACTGTGAGGGCAAACATTCAGAGATGCCAGTATGCCAGTAGTCTGGCTGCAGCCAATCACAGATGCTCTCAGAGTCCATTGGTGGGGGAAGCTGTGAATATGCATGAGAGATAATGAGTGGAACTAGTAGTAGTGTTTCAGCCGCACTGAGACTAATAAATATGTCCTGATTTATTCATTTGCTTTTTTTGTTTACAGTAATCTCCCTGGCCAATAACAGCCATGCCTACACTTGAGATGGCTGTGATAGGGTCAGAACTGGATGGCTTCTGCAATAGTGTAAATGTGAACAGTTACCAAATAAAGCCGAACTTTGATCATTTTTTGAGAAAAGTATTTGTTAATCCTATTCCGAACAGAAGGAGCCAAGGCTTGTGCCTAATTTGAGATTGGCAAACCTGTTTTCGAACATGTTCGCTCATCTCTATTTATAAGTACATGGTTGTTTGAGTTGATGTTGAAGAACTTGACCGGCCCTGGCCTCAATCCCATCCAACACCTTTGAAATGGACTAAAATGGAGATTAGGAGACAGGGCCTCTAATCTAACATCAGTATTTGACAATGCTCTCTTATATGAATAGGAAAAAATTTCCACAGGCACCCTTCAAAAACTTGTAGAAAACTTTGCCAGAAAAGTAGAAACTGTTATGGCTGCAAAGAGGAACTGGATCCATATTAATTTCTATTGATTAAGAATGGCATGTCATGAAATCTCCTTTAGGTGCAATGTGTAGTTGTTCCACTACTTTTGTCCATGTTGTGTAAGTTACTATTTACCTATTGAAGGCCATGGACATGCATTGGATCCCTTCTCTTAAGCGGGCTTTACACGCTGCGACATCGCTAATGCGGAGTCGTTGGGGTCACGGATTTTGTGACGCACATCCGGCCGCATTAGCGATGCCGTTGCGTGTGACACCGATAAGCGATTTTGCATCGTTGCAAAACCGTGCAAAATCGCTAATCGGCAACACGGGGGTCCATTCTCAATTATCGTTACTTCAGCAGTAACGAAGTTGTTCCTCGTTCCTGCGGCAGCACACATCGCTGCGTGTGACGCCGCAGGAGCGAGGAAGCTCTCCTTACCTGCCTCCCGGCCGCTATGAGGAAGGAAGGAGGTGGGCGGGATATTACGTCCCGCTCATCTCCGCCCCTCCGCTGCTATTGGGCGGCGGTTCAGTGACGTTTCAGTGACGTCGCTGTGACGCCGCACGGACCGCCCCCTTAGAAAGGAGGCGGTTCGCCGGTCACAGCGACGTCACCGGGCAGGTAAGTATGTGTGACGGCTCTGGGCGATGTTGTGCGGCACGGGCAGCGATATGCCCGTGTCGCGCAACAGATGGGGGCGGGTACCCACACTAGCGATATCGGGACTGATATCGCAGTGTGTAAAGTAGCCTATACTCTTTTATACAATACATACTTGTGTATGATACTGGGGTTTTCATACGTTTAAGTTGTTTTCTGGTGGATTCAGCTAAGTAAATATACTAGGGATGGCTATCATGCACATATGTTGCAAGGTAGCTGTACATGTATTCCTATTTCCCCAGGTTTGATGAACTGTCACACTATGATATGATCTCATAAGCTGGATCTAGGCCTAGTTTATATAAATAAGAGGATACCGCAATGTCATGTAAACATGGTGACTTCACTTCCGGAGCCGTGGTTAAGCAGAGGCGGATAGTTGCAGGCTTTTTAGGGTTGCTTCCAGAATGAAATACTAGATGTTTGATTTTGAGTAAACTGTAATAACCCAGTCCAGTCTAAAGCTGGCTCGACTGCACTAAATACAGTCAAGTTTAAAACCAGATGCAGAATTGAATATATATAGATATGCTGTAAAAGAAACAAAGGCAGAGAGAGGCTGGAAATATACTCAGCCTATACACTATTATGAGCAATCACCTATCCTTAATATTCCAGACCTCCACCTTTATAGACTGTGACTGGGTTCTACAAGGGGTAACTGTCTACAATTAAAAATATCACAGGGTGAACTGTGGGTGAGGGGTTGTTCATGGCACAATACATTTTATTCCCTTGTCCAAATGTGTGCATGCATGTATGTTCATGAACATTGTAGAAAAAGTTCTACATTGATTATTGTATTGCATTATTAGTCATATGAGGAGAAAGTGGAAAAGAAGTGAGTTGTATTACAAAGGCAGAGCCTGGCACATTTGAATTGGGATTCTTAAGAAAGTTGGTGCAGACATCGCTACCATCGGCTTATCTGAAAGGATTTTTTTTTTTAAATCAAACTTTTATGAAACAGATTTCAGTCATTACAAATCATACCATCAAGAAATACAGAATTGTAGCATGGAATAAAATATAAACATAGCATGCCATTTCACTCCCATCCCTACTAAACCTTCCACCCCCCTATACTCTAACTTAAACTTCATCCGGTAAGTGAGTCACAAAAAACAAGCTTTGCATCTAACAATCTTTCTCCACGTATACATTAAAAATATCCTCTTTGGTAATATGGTTACTATAAAACCAGACAGTTAGAGATCACATCATTAACTAACTCGTCAGAGACTATAGAAGGAATATCTTATCCAATCACCCCGTTGACCATACTTCCCTGCTGTGCCAACACACTAGGGGGAAATGGAGGGGAGGCTACAATTGATGTCATTGTCCTGCTATCTGCCTGAAAGGTTTTTTATCTCAAATCTCCAAAATGGGTCTCCAAATTGCCTTTAATCTGTATTTCCAGGGTTCTGGGAGAAAGAGGCCTATGCCTGTCACTCATGCTTCTCTTGATTTTGAAAATGAAAATGCCATGCCACATCCTGTGTGTAAGTCAATGCAATCAGGCAGTGCTTAAAATAATATGCATTGGAGAATACAGTCACAAAGCTGCAGGGTTGTGGACCACTAGTCAGCCCAATTTTAAACAATGGCTAAAAATATCCTCTTTGGTAACATGGTTAATTTAAAAGTTGACAGTTAAGAGATCACATCATTAGCCAACTTATCGGAGACTATGGAAGAACATCTTATCCAATCACTCCATTGTTTACCAAACTTTGATATAAATCCACTTTTAATATATATTTTTTTCCATCAAAATTGTATTGTTTAGGGTTTTACTTATCTCATCTATCTCAGGTGGATTTCCTGCCAGCTAGTGTTTTGCTATAGTTTACTTTGATCTGATATAATGTTTTAAAAACCGCAAGCTGTAACAGGGGAAGATTCGGCCTCCTGACCCACCAAACCGAGAACACAGAGTTTCAGGCTTAGATGTAGAATAATGTTAAACACCTTCTGTACCAGTTTACCCACATCGCCCCTTATCAGTGTTAGATGTGAACATGACCAAAACATATGGATTAGGTCCGTATCTTCCTCAACAAACCTCGGACAATTGTCATCTGTTTTAAATTTAATTGTAAAAAGTGCCTTTGGGGTTCAGAAGACCCTATGAATAGGAAACAGTTGGGACCTTCTTTAAGCTGTGTTGACTGATAGAGATTTTATAGATTCTAGAATATTTTCCCATTCTTCAATTGTAATAGGGCAACTTTCCCACCCTAGCTTCATATTATCCATAGTGTCCCCAATATATCTAGCAGCAAGGAATTTTACATTAAGGAAATAATCCTTTTCAACGCATCTGCCTGAAATACACTCTTCAGAATTCCACTATGTGAGACAAATAGATCAAGGATATTCCCCTGTATTTTACTGGTGTGTTTTAACTGCAGGTATTTGAAAAAGGAAGAATTCTGGAAATCAAAGTCCTGCTTCAGCTAGTCAAAAGAACTAAATTGCCCATTTAAAAACAGCTGATGAACATGCCTCAAACCCATCCTCCTTCATCCCCCAAACCTTTCCAGATATCTAAGTTAACTCAATCTGGAACACTCCTTTATACCCAATAAGTTTTTTCAAGTTCACCATGTTTTATGTATCAGTGTCAGGGTGGGAAGGCCAGTCGCATGGTTCTTAAATTGATTAAATTCAAGGTGGCTCACCAGGTATCCTTTTTCCAAAAGATGTTTAAGGACTTGTTCCCCTATCTGCTCCTTTTCCTTTGCCCATCATCTGAGATGCTGGATCTGAGAAGCCAAAAAATAGCATCACGTATGGGGCAATGGCAATGTGACACCCCTGGATTAGTCAGGTCGTCACAGGGTACTGCACACTCTTTATTCTTAATGCAGGACACAACCTCTCATGGTTCTGGGTTCCCAACCAATAGTACTGCCTCAATCAGCATCCAAAATCCCAACCACACCTCACACCACACCCTGCCAGACACACCAGTGGGTTGATGAGCTGGAATAGGGCCATCCACCTAGGGGTCAGGCAGATTGGTGGGAGGGGGGGAAGTCAGTGAGGGAGGAAGTGGAGAGCAGAGCAAAGCTGACAGGCAGAAGAGTAGTAGCTCCCAAAGAGTGAGGAGCTGGGAGTTGGAGCTCCCAGGGAGTGACAGGTTGGGTCGCAGACGGTGATCTGGGCCGGAGAAGTCGGTCACAGGGTATTGAGGCTGAGTGCCTGGACCCGGTCTTGGAGGGTGGGAGGCATCTGAATCTAAAATCCAGTCTGGGACCGAAAGCACAGCGGGGTACTTGACCCTAGGTTGGGGAGTAGCTTCAAGCAACCCGGAAATTAACTTGCGGAGGATAGTGACTTTATGGACGGACTGTCCCCACGAAGCTCAGAGATCAGGGGCACTAGCGCAACGAGGGGGATAGGGCTTTCCAACCCAAGCAGCCCACTGAAATCCAAGCATGAACTCTTGAGAGCAAAGCTCCTCTACCAATAGTAGAAAGCGGGGCCCGGACAGCTTTATGCCGACGGGCCAACTGAACACTTCTAAATTTGTGCACGGAGGCAGGCTCCAGACCATCAGGCAGTACTGTAGGGGACGGATACCCGGACGGGCTCCCCTCAAGAGGGCAGCGACACCCAGAGACTTACAGTAGTTTACCTTGTTGTCAGAGCCTGTTCTTCATCACCAACGCTGTCTGAGTGAGTACATGATCATCCCCTGCCACCACCTAGCCCTGCGCTCTTCTGCACACCACCATCCAGAGTCCCAGGGTCTCCCCTACCCGTGGAGGGAAATGTCGCGGGTGGGGAGGGCGCTGCTGCGCTCGCTAACACTCGGGTCCGGCGTTGCTGCGACGGCTGCTCGGTGGCTCGAGCGGTGGGCCGGATCCGCGGACTCGAGCGGCGCTCCTCGCCCGTGAGTGAAAGGAAGTAGTTTGGTTTGGGGATTTGGTCCGTGACGCCACCCACGAGTTGTGGTGAGGTTGGGCACCACCACTGCTGGAGACTGGGATCCCGGGAGCAATGGTAGGGTGCAGCTAGGATGTCGTCCCCTCCGTGGGTAGGGGTTGGTGGTCCCGGGGCCCGGTGAGATGACGGGGAGGCAGGGTCGGGAAGGTAAAGGGTCGCTTGGACTGCGCAGCGCGGTGCCGGACAGCACGGTTGTACTTACTCAGCCACAAATGTATGCAAAGTCTCTGGTAAACCAAACGGCTGGATGGACGGGTCGCGCAGCCGGCTGCTGTAGCTTCTCCCGGACGGTTGGTGGTGGCTGCCTTTCCCTGCACCTGTGTGTATGTTCGGTCCCGATGGATTCCACCGGTAACCCGCTCCCCAGCGTGTATATATGCCGGAGGAGCCCTTTTGCCTGCAGGCTCTGGCCCTTGGAACTCTAGCTGTGGCGGTAGCTGTATTTCCTTTTGCTGGTTGGACGGTTGCCTTCAATCGGGTCTTGGCTGTTAGGAAACCCCTGGGGTTCCGGTCACTGACGGACTTGACCTCTAATGGCAGCTCCAAGCCTGGTCGGGGTCCACAGGCCCTGCCTGAGTGTGCTGGCTTCACTTTGTTCCCCGGTTCGGTATCGGCGGGCCACTGCCTGTGCCCGGTCCTACGGTTCCGCGTTGATCTGCCTCTCCTGCAGACGGCCACCACCGTCTGCCAACCTTGCTCTTAGTGCCCGGGCCACACACCCAGATACAGTCAGATTGCTTCTCCACTACCACTTCACTCCTCTCTCCTTCACTTCCCTAACTGATCTGTCCTCCCTTTCCCGCCTCCAGGACTGTGAACTCCTCAGTGGGTGGGGCCAACCGCCTGGCTCCACCCCACCTGGTGTGGACATCAGTCCCTGGAGGGAGGCAACAAGGATTTTGTGTCTGGCTGATGTGCCTGTCTCGTGGTGGGGGTGTGTGTTGCAGTACCTGTAACGACCTGGCTAGTCCAGGGCGCCACAGAAACGTCATCTGGCTGCCCCACTCCATCTCCCCCGGGTACTCCCAACACCGGCAATACTCCCCTTACCGCACACCACGGGTGGCGTCACAAACTATTATCCCCTGTAAATAGCCCCCTTTACATTTGAGTTGCTGCAAGCCCCCAGGTCCGGAGACCCTCGAGCCACAGCAAACCCGGATCCAAGAGGTTCGACCGCTGCAGGGGCAACAAACCAGCCCACCCTGATCCTTTGGCAGCTGCAGCTTTTCTAATTTAATTCTTGGAATCACCCTTTTCAAGACTAAAAATATTGTGCTTCTATCTGAACCAGTGTTTGGGAATGCAATCCGGGGAGTTATGCACTATATATGATATAGCAGGCATGAGATGTGGCGCCCTGGACAAGCCAGGACGTCACAGGTACTGCAACAACAAACCCTACACCCCGGTTAGGAACATCAAGGTCAGACACAAACCCTTGTTGCCTTCCTCCAGGGGCTGATGTCCATACCAGGTGGGGCGGAGCCAGGTGGTAGGCAGAAAAAGGAAGGCAGAACAGTTTGGAGTTGAGTCAGGGAAGTGGTAGTAGAGGAACTGACTGGCCGTGTCCGGGTACGTGGCCCGGGTACAGAAACAGCAAGGTTGGCAGACGGTGGTGACTGTCTGCAGGAGAGGCCGATTGACGCACAACCGCAAGGACCGGGGACGGGCGGTGGCCCGCCGGTACCGGATCGGGGAGCGAAGAGAATCCAGCACCATCCGGCAGGGCCTACGGACCCTGACCAGGCTAGGAGTCACCGTAAAACCGGTCAAATCCGTCAGCGACGGGAACCTCCGGGGTTTCCCAGCAGTAAAGACCCGACTGAAGGCAACTGTCCAAACCGTGAGGGAGAGAAAGCTACCGCCAGAGCTAGAGCTCCCAGGGCCAGAGCCTCCCCTACCCACGGAGGGGAGGAAAACATCCCAGCTGCTCCCTGTCACCGCTCCCGGGATCCCCGTACAGAGCAGCGGTGGTGCCCCAACCTCACCACACTCCGTGGGTGGCGTCACAAACCGACATCCCAAGCACCAACAGACCACCCCTTTCACTCACGGGCGAGGAGCGCCGCTCGAGTCCCCGGATCCTGCCCACCGCTCGAGCCACCGAGCAGCAGCAGCACCGGACCCGAGCGTGGTGAGCGCAGCGCCCTCCCCGCCCGCGACAGAGACACAAGGAAAATAATTGAATCTATCTTTATATCCCACATCATCTGTCAGGGGAAAGTCAGCAGGCCTCATACACATTAAATGGTCAGCCAATACAGCTAAAATTACTGGATCTGGGTGACTTTAATCTGATATGTATGGGGTCCTTTGGTCTCCTGAATGTCAGATTCCCAGCTACTGACATGTAGTTTGTTGGCCATCTCTGGCCTATACAATCTGCTTGCCAGTTTCTGATTGTAAGAAGGTTAATTGATATGAAGTGATGGCGATTCATTCAAATCAATAGGACCATTAACAAAATTTCTCACTACATATTTCTTTTTACAGAGAAGATATCAGAGTGCATAAAACCTTTCATACGTTGCCTAATTTATTTAATTACCTACGGACAAGTTGAATAGCAGGTCAGGTCTGTGTCCTATGCAAATGTCAGGGAGCCGTCAGTCATCTTTGGCTTTGCTCATGTTACTATAGTACAAGTTGTACACTTAGTAAATGTATAGCTACCGTACATCCTACATCAATGCCAGACTACTCCATTAACAAAACCTTTCAAGCCTGTCTGTGCAGCTGCAGCCTAAAGAAAGCTTTATGCATGACCTAACTTTACTTCCAGCAGACACCTGCTAATGTAATATTAGCTGAAGCCGACTCTTCCGGCCTGGAAAGGATGGATATTTTATTAGAAATGTTTGGATTTGGAAGTAGAACTGGTACACTTAAAAAGCATCTAATATACCAAGGAGCAAATAGAAAGGATAGAACCCAAAAAAACCTAAAGGCCGTGTTAATGTTTGCTGATTGTGTGCCAGGCAGCTTAATGTTTTTTCCAGTGTAGCAATCATTTGGTTTATTACTGCATAGTGCTTTACAGATGGACTAGCAAAATGTAATTGTAACTTGAACGCAGCTTGGTAAACAAAAAATATTAAAATTCCGGTTGTGCTGTTGAGAGCCGGCACTTCAGGTTCATTTCCATAGCTCAACTGACCTAAGATTGGCTGTATTTTGTGAGAATCTATGAAGATACGTATTTAGAAAAAAGGATAACAAATGGAAAAAATCCTTGGTTGAGATAGAGAAGCGCTGTATCAGCTTGGGCTCCTCAGAGCTAGTGTTATGCCCTGTTACTAAACTCTCCCCTCTCCAATCCATTCTGAATTCCGCAGCCAGGATCATTTTCCTCTGCAACCGCTTCACTGATACCTCTGCTCTGTGCCAGTCATTGCACTGGTTGCCTATCCATTACAGAATCCAATATAAACTTATCACTCTCACTTACAAAGCTCTCCACGGTGCCGCACCACCCTACATCTCCTCCCTCATCTCTGTCTATCACCCCACCCGTGCCCTCCGCTCTGCTAATGACTTAAGACTGACATCCTCAACAATTCGAACCTCCCACTCCCGTCTTCACGATTTCTCACGAGCTGCGTCTATGCTCTGGAACACACTACCAAGAGAAATCCGATTAATTCCCAACATCCACACCTTCAAGCGGGCCCTAAAAACGCATTTCTTTAGACTAGCCTATCAACTCACTGCCCTGATTTACTCTAGTCCCTTTCTGCCCTTCAAAAAAATTTACTTCCAGTTCCCGTCCCCTGTACCTGAATAAATTCTCACCAACGGGTTCATGCAGCTGCTTTTGAATACCCTATTAAGTCGATGGCTGGACCATATTAGACAAGCTTTTCTCTCCCCCATTCACCTTTTGTGTCTCCCTTATTTCCTCATAGACTGTAAGATTACAAGCAGGGCCCTCACTCCTCCTGGTATCTTAATTTTGTTATTTTGTATTGTCTCATATTGTCTGTACATGTCCCCTTTTACTTGTAAAGCGCTGCGTAATATGTTGGCGCTATAGAAATAAAACTTATTATTATTATTATTATTATTATGCAGAGACGTCCTTTTCATCAGCACTAATTGCCATGGAGTCCCATGGACTAGGAGTTTACTTACAGCAATGCTGTGAGCAGTGATTGTAGATGTTTCAGGTGTGCCTCCTTGACTGAAAGTTGGCAGCTTCTTCGAGAAGTAAAGTTCATTTTTTCCCAGTAGCTGTCCTTTCACAAAGGGGGCTAGACAGGGTTACAATAGTATTAACCTGTAGATTTCCCTGCTTCTGCAGGTTATTATCGTTTGAGGACATGACAGGTTCCCTTTAAGACTGTGCCACCTCCCTGAAGACTATGGCCCTGATTTAAGAAAACTGGTGTTTTTCAACCCGTTCTTGATGAGCATGTGGGGTGTAATTTGAGGTGTCTGATTCATTACGGGGCAGGGCACATGCCTATGAGGCATGAAGTGATGTGTAACTCCATGTGCACCTCAACACAAATCTTACTCTAGTCAGAGACAGGAGTAAGATTTGTGGGATTGGGAACGTTACTGTTTATCATGAATTTGTCAAGCAGGGGTCACCATCCATCCATCCCTTCCCAGGTCTGCCAACTTTATTGATGCTGGACACAAATGGCATGACTACACCAAAAGTTAAATCATATTTGCTCAACCCTGAATTCTGGTGCAAAAGCATTGATTAACCTAGGTCTAATGCGGGCGTCACACGAGACGATCTATCGTGCGATGCATCGTCGGGGTCACGGTTTTCGTGACGCACATCCGGCATCGTTTGCGACGTCGTTTCGTGTGACACCTCCGAGCGACGCTGAATCGGTCATAAATCATGAGTCGTTTACACGTCGCTTATTTTTAAAAAATCGTTTATTTTTCATGGCGCCGGTTGTTCATCGTACCCGGGGTAGCACACATCGCTCCGTGTGACACCCCGGGAACGATGAACACAGCTTACCTGCGTCCCACGGCACCCGCCGGCTATGCAGAAGGAAGGAGGTGGGCGGGATGTTTATATCCTGCTCATCTCCGCCCCTCCGCTTCTATTGGCCGGTGGCTGTGTGACATCGCTGTGACGCCGAACGTCCCTCCCCCTTCAGGAAGAGGATGTTCGCCGCCCACAGTGAGGTCGTTCAGCAGGTAAGTACATGTGACGGCGGTTTAACGACTTTGTGCGACACGGGCAGCGATTTGCCCATGACACACAAACGACGGGGGCGGGTACGATCGCACATGCGATCTCACGATAGATCGCATCGTGTGACGCCCGCATTTGGTTTCTTCTGAGTCAAATCATTGTCTTTCTGTCCAGAACTTGCAGTCTGGTCAGGAGTAGTGTTGGGGTTTTTCACAATCTAATCTACCTGTAACAGGAACTATGATCAATGCATTATTCAGAACATAAATACATCACCAGAATTATCATCAGTACAGGAAGAAAGCATCAAAATCAATATCAGTATATCATTGCAGCACCAGAATGACAATCAGTACATGAATACTTGGGGTTCAATTGGCGTGCACTCGGTCCAAGGAGTGGTGTTGCAAGAAATAGGATATTTCATCCCTCATAGTCTGATTAAGAAGATCATCAAACTCTCAAGTTGTGGTTTGCAATAATGCTTATGTTATGAACCGGCGCCGCCATAGCCGCAAGCAGCCTGCTGCGGTTCCTGTTGCACCCAGGTGTCTGCTGCCATTCTTGTCCTTGCCTCGGTTCGTCCAGTTGGCTGCTCCTTCCACCATGCCTAAGTGTGGAGAGGTGGCTAGTGCGCATGTGCGCGCCGATTTACCCCAGCCAGAGTCTAAGCCCGGTGTTTTGCCTAGTGAGAATGCTCAGCCTGATTGTGTCATTTCTGAGACTAAGTCCTCACTTCAGGCTACTGAGCATGCTCCCACAATTAATCCTAACAGCCTGTTTGCACAGGTACTTAGACTTCGTGCTGTGTCTAAGTTCTGGGATGTGCTTATTGAGCATGCTCAGGCAGATAGTCTGATTTCTGAGTCTGTTGTTCAGGCTACTGAGCATGCTCAGGCACTTAGTGCACCAGAGGCTAGGTCCGGTAAGGACCTCACTGAGCATGTCCATGAGATGGCAGGCCCTGTTAGGGCACAGTGTGTCAGGTGTCCTGATGACGTGGCCACTCCGGACTGGCTCGTAGAGGCCCGCCCCTATGATCTGGCACCTCACCATTGGTCGTCAGACAATGACTGGTGAAGTGTTTGGGGCATGGCTGCCATGAGGTCATCATTGACGTGGCGGTTCCAGATAGGTGGTGACGTCACTGATGACATGGCACTCTATTGGACCTTGGTGGTTCCAACCTGGGTTTGGGGCGGATTTAGGTTACAAAAGGGGCTGGAGACAACATGGAGGTGCACAGTCTTCACTCATATTCACTTAGAGTTCATGGTGGCATAAGCTTTGTTGGAAGCGGTAGGTAGGGCTAGGCGAACGGTGCCTGTCACGCCAAGATTCGTGGCTCAGCACATGAGGGTCAGGCGCCGTGCTTCCTTGCTACTGGTCCTGTTGTACTATAGCAGTCCAGTGGTGTTAACTGGGCTGCAGCTGCTGTGTCACCTGTCCAGTTGTGCCTCCTACACGCACGGACGGCATACCCCAGGACCCCTGTGGAGTTAACAGGGTGTTCCAGGATTGGATGTGTGAACCTATTATCCTCCTTGGCTTCCCAGTCAACGCTACTGGTGTGATCCTTTGGCCTGGCGTGTCCTCTACACATGTGGCCATTCGAGTAGTGACCAGAAATGCTAATTGAAGGACCGCTTGACATGTCGTGTCTGATACACGTGGCCGACAGGGCGCTGTCGCAGCGGTCTTCTTGGTCAGCGCTACCTGATCACCATCCGGCCTGACGTGTTCCCTGCACACGTGGTCGAGGTTGCGCCAATTCCACCGAAACGCTAACTTGGTTGTCATCCGGTCTGACGTGTCACTACACACGTGACCGGTTCCTTGGGGTATCTCAGAGCCATCCAGTTCTATAGTGTCCGCCTAACCCACAGGGTGCCAGCAGCTCCATTACCATCTGGAGCACGGTGGACCCCGACTGGTGATTGGGATATATACCCCCTGGTCCTAGTCTGCCGATTCCCCCGTAACAGTAAAACTGTGCCAGGGTCTGGCTGGCATGGCGGAGATGGACCAGCTACGTCAATTCATACTGCAGCTTGAGGCCAGAGTGAGGTCTCTGGAGCAGTCTGCTCTTGCTGCTGATATGGATGATGTGGTGGCTCAAGCGGCTGCAATGGTGTCGGCCACCAAGCCCACTCCAACCCTCCCTCACCTCTCGCTGCCCAACAAGTTTTCAGGGGACAGCAAGGCATGTAGGGGATTCGTGAACCAGTGCTCAGTCCATCTAGAGCTGTTGGCTGCACGGTTCCCTACAGAGAGGTCGAAGGTGGGGTTTATCATCTCCTTGCTCTCTGATAGAGCACTGGAGTGGGCTACACCATTGTGGGGGAGGAATGACCCCGTAGTTCAGGACTCTGAGGAGTTTTTGAAGTCTTTGAGGCAAGTATTCTTGGGGCCTCAGGTCACTCACGACTCGGCCCTACAGCTACTGACTTTGGAGCAGGGGCGTACCTCCTCGAGTCAATATGCTGTGAGTTTCAGGACACTTGCTGCAGAACTGGGGTGGTCAGAGAGGACTCTCATTCCAATGTTCTGGAGGGGATTAGCCTCGCACGTGAAGGACGCGTTAGCTACCAACTACCCTTGAGGGCCTCATGACTCTGGCTACCCGCATTGACCTACGGACCTCCGAACGTCAGCTGGAGCGCAGGTCAGAGAGTCGTTCAGCCACTGTGGTGGTCTCTCCTACTGCACCACCCTTAGAGGACGTCTCTGTCCCTATGGACATCTCTAGGGTTGGTGCTGCTAGGTCATCAAGTCGCAAGGGCATTTCCTGTTTCGCTTGTGGGCAGTATGGTCATTATGCCAACCGTTGCCCAAAGCGTCAGGGTAAGCGACCGCGATTTGTGACCATAGCTGGAGGTAGACTGGACTCGGCATCATCCATTAGGGTGACGTTTCCTGTGTCCATTTCCTTTAAGGGGTCAACATGGTCCACAAGGGAAAGTGTGGACACAGGTGCTGGGAATAATTTCATCTCCTCCTCTTTGCCCGGCGACATGCCATCCCGCTGGTGCAAATGCCAAGGCCAGTGAGCGTCTGTGTGGTGGATGGGTCCTTGTTGCCCAAGGTAATTCACCAGCGGACAGTGCCCATTACCCTTGCCATGTCAGCTGGGCATAGGGAGACCATTTCATTTCTGGTTCTCCCTAAGGGTGCAGATGATATTCTGCTGGGTATTGCTTGGTTGAAGCGGCATTCCCCACATATTGACTGATCGTCTGGGGTGATTACGCGGTGGAGTGAGTCTTGTAGCTCCCACTGCATGTCTCCATCTTCTGCCCGTCGCTTAGTGGTATCTTTGGCAACTATAGACCATTCGAGTGGGAGGGCCGCTAGAGGGGGGTACTGTTACGAACCGGCGCCCCCATAGCCGCAAGCAGCCTGCTGCGGTTCCTGTTGCACCCAGGTGTCGGCTGCCGTTCTTGGCCATGCCTCGGGTCATCCAGTTGGCTGCTCCTTCCACCATGCCTAAGTGTGGAGAGGTGGCTAGTGCGCATGTGCACGCCGATTTACCCCAGCCAGAGTCTAAGCCCGGTGTTTTACCTAGTGAGCATGCTCAGCCTGATTGTGTCATTTCTGAGACTAAGTCCTCAGTTCAGGCTACTGAGCATGCTCCCACAATTAATCCTAACAGCCTGTTTGCACAGGTACTTGGACTTCATGCTGTGTCTAAGTTCTGGGATGTGCCTACTGAGCATGCTCAGGCAGATAGTCTGATTTCTGAGTCTGTTGTTCAGGCTACTGAGCATGCTCAGGCACTTAGTGCATCAGAGACTAGGTCCGGTAAGGACCTCACTGAGCATGTCCGTGAGGTGGCAGGCCCTGATAGGGCACAGTGTGTCAGGTGTCCCGATGACGTGGCCACTCCGGACTGGCTCACAGAGGCCCGCCCCTATGATCTGGCACCTCATCATTGGTCGTCAGACGATGACTGGTGAAGTGTTTGGGGCGTGGCTGCCATGAGGTCATCATTGACATGGCGGTTCCGGATAGGCCGCTGGTGATGTCGCTGATGATATGGCACTCTATTGGACCTTTGTGGTTCCAACCTGGGTTTGGGGTGGATTTAGGTTATAAAAGGGGCTGGAGACAACATGGAGGTGCGCAGTCTTCACTCATATTCACTTAGAGTTCATGGTGGCATAAGCTTTGTTGGAAGCGGTAGGTAGGGCTAGGCGAACGGTGCCTGTCACGCCAAGATTCGTGGCTCAGCACATGAGGGTCAGGCGCCGTGCTTCCTTGCTACCGGTCCTGTTGTGCTACAGCAGTCCAGTGGCATTAACTGGGCTGCGGCTGCTGCGTCACCTGTCCAGTTGTGTCTCCTACGCACACGGACAGCATACCTGCTGCATCTCCTGTCCGGTTGTGCCTCCTACGCACACAGACAGCATACCGGCTGCGTCACCTGTCTGGTTGTGCCTCCTATGCGCACGGACAGCATACCCCAGGACCCCTGTGGAGTTAACAGGTTGTTCCAGGATTGAGTGTGTGAACCTATTATCCTCCTTGGCTTCCCAGTCAACGCTACTGGTGTGATCCCTTGGCCTGACGTGTCCTCTACAAACGTGGCCATTCGAGTAGTGACCAGAAACGCTAATTGAAGGACCGCTCGGCCTGTCGTGTCTGACACACGTGGCCGACAGGGCGCTGTCGCAGCGGTCTTCTCGGTCAACGCTACCTGATCACCATCCGGCCTGACGTGTTCCCTGCACACGTGGTCGGGGTTGTGCCAATTCCACTGAAACGCTAACTGGGTTGTCGTCCGGTCTGACGTGTCACTACACACGTGACCGGTTTCCTGGGTTATCTCAAAGCCATCCAGTTCTATAGTCTCCGCCTAACCCACAGGGTGCCAGCAGGTCCATTACTATCTGGAGCACGGTGGGCCCCGACTGGCGATTGGGATATATACCCCCTGGTCCTAATCTGCCAGTTCCCCCGTGACAGCTAATTTTTACTTTTGATGGACACACAGAAAGTGGTGCTGGGAAATGCAACAAAAGAGACAACGTTTCGACCCTTGTGGATCTTGTTCATGCTATCACTTAAGGATTGTGTGTACTTTGGCACTCCTATACCTGTATCCAGCTGTAGTGACTTTAGAATAAGCCACTTATAGATCTAGGACAATCCGGCACAGCAGCGCCTATGTCAGGCAAGAGTCATCTAGCATTCAAAATAACCTTGAAGATGGTGGATTCTGGTGCTCCAGTCCGGCTGTCAGAGTGATGAGGGCAGACTACACATAATCCTTAAGCGACAGCGTGAACAAGACCCACAAAGGTTAAAACGTTGTCTTCTCTGTCGCATTTCCCAGCACCACTTTCTGTATTTCCAGCATAAGTAAACATAAAAACTAGCACTATTGCAAACCCCAACTTGAGAGTAATGAATTAATCACCAGAACCACCATTTGTACATCACTATAACACCCCAACTATCAACAGTCCAGGAAAACCACCACAGAGTCATGATCAGTACATGAATGCAGCACCAGAACTAACATCAATAAAGGTATACATCATTAGAACCAAGATCAGTATATACCGTGTCTCCCCGAAACAAAGACCTTCCCCGAAAATAAGAACAAGCAGGATTTTTCAGGAAGGCTTAAATATAAATTATCCCCCGAAAATAAAACCTATCCGCGGTCAATAATGAAGTGTCCATGCAGCAGTAAAAAAG
This sequence comes from Anomaloglossus baeobatrachus, assembly GCF_048569485.1. NCBI lineage: Eukaryota > Metazoa > Chordata > Amphibia > Anura > Aromobatidae > Anomaloglossus > Anomaloglossus baeobatrachus. Next base: position 363,575,152 of record NC_134357.1, read on the forward strand.
TTAAAGAATCCTGCAGGACACTTCATTATAGACAGCGGATACCCCCAGAAGAGAGAAGGCAGAAGAAAGAAGACCCCACAGTCATACTCACCCGTCGCCGACCGGGAGCAGGTGAGCGCATCAAGAACCTGCGGCGGAACACATACACACGCAAATCAGATAACATACACACACATGAGAACATGTGCACACAGACACTACAGATCTCATACACACACTCACCACATCCAGTGATATCGCTTGCTTCTCGGAGCGTGTAAGGACTTGCGACGCTGTGCAGTGGCTCTTACAGGACCTGCGGGAGGATGACATGGCCGGAAGCACATGGTATCTCCGGATGTTGTGAGTGTGTGCGCGCGATTGTACAGGTATGTGGGATATCGTGAGTACAGTATGCGATTGGATGTGTGACTGTATGCTGCCTGTGCATACAAATCAGAGTAAAAAGGGGGTTAATGCCGCGCATCAGCCAAAATGAAGATGTAGCACGTTGATGATATAAATGTATTATTTTATTCCATCGGTCTACGCGTTTCGAGGATATACCTCTTCTTCAGGACCAGTGCATCAACATAGTTGATGCACTGGTCCTGAAGAAGAGGTATATCCTCGAAACGCGTAGACGGATGGAATAAAAGAATGTGTGATGTGTGAGTGTGTGTGTACATGTGTGTATGCTATCTGATTTGTTAGTGTCTGTGTATATGAGTGTATGGTATCTGATGTGTGAGTGTGTGTGTATATGTGTGCATGCTATCTGATGTGTGTGCATCTGTCTATATGAGTGTATGCTATCTGATGTGTGAGTGTGTGTGTATATGTGTGTATGCTATCTGATGTGTGTGTATCTGTCTATATGAGTGTATGCTATATGATGTGTGTGTGTATATATGTGTATGCTATTTGATGTGTGAGTGTGTGTGTATATGAGTGTATGCTCTCTGATGTGTGAGTGTGTGTGTACATGTGTGTATGCTATCTGATTTGTTAGTGTCTGTGTATATGAGTGTATGCTATCTGATGTGTGAGTGTGTGTATGTATATGTGTGCATGCTATCTGATGTGTGTGCATCTGTCTATATGAGTGTATGCTATCTGATGTGTGAGTATGTGTATGTATATGTGTGCATGCTATCTGATGTGTAACTGTGTGTATGTATGTATGCTATCTGATGTGTGAGTGTGTATGTATATGAGTATGCTATCTGATGTGTGAGTGTGTGTGTGTGTGTGTGTGTATATACGTGTGTATATGTATGTATGCTATCTCGTGTGTGTTTGTGTGTATGTGTGTGTGTATATGTGCATATGCTATTTATGTGTGAGTGTGTGTCTATATGAGTGTATGCTATCTGATGTGTGAGTGTGTGTTCTGATGTATGTTTGTTGGCCAGACACAGGGGAGGGCGATGTGCTGGGAGATCTAAAAAGTTGAATTGAAAACTAAAAAGTACCCGTTTACCTCTACCTCAGAATGATGTTTCAGCAATAGACGTCTTTATTAGTGATGAGCGAGTACTAAAAAGCTCGGGTGCTCGAGGCTCGGGCCGAGCATCCCAAGATACTCGTGTACTCGGCCCAAGCACCGAGCCCAATGTTATCCTATGGGAGACCCGAGTATTTTTATGAAATGACCCCCGGCAGCATGTAGAAACCCTAAAAATGTCACAAAAGTCTCAGAAGAGTGCTCAAATGACATGGCATCAGCATGGGGAAGACCCCTTGAAGCATTTATCACTCAAAAGTCACAGCTGTGAACAATTTTGTCCGCGTTTTACGCCATTTTTACGGACTCACCAGAAAACCTTCCAAAATGACACCAAAATGAATTTTCATGGCGGAAATGTTAAGGGCACATACCCAATAGTGAGATAGAGCTGGTTTATGTTACTTTTTGAGATTAATACATGAACGATTTTACGTAAAACATTGTGTGGCACTCCGATGTCCAAAACGCACGTTTTGTGCTTTTTACTAGCGATGTCGGTCATTTTTTTTTTCATTCTATCTCCCGTCGGTCGGTCTCGCTCTGTCAGTCTCTCTCTGTCTTGTCTGTCCCCCTCTCACAGTCTGTCGGTCATTCTCCCCCCTCTCTCTAAACCGTTCCCCGATCACTGCCGCGGCGCTGCACGGCTGTTCACTAAACTCTAAACACTAAACACTAAACTAAGCGGCTTTTCCTCTTTTGAAAAAGCCGGCCGCTCATTAAACAATCTCGTATTCCCTACTTTCCTGCTTTTCGGCGCCTATGATTGGTTGCAGTGAGACACGCCCCCACGCTGAGTGACAGGTGTCTCACTGCACCCAAACACAGCAGCCAGTGTGTGTGTTTATACTGTGCAGTGAAAAAAATAATTAAATAATTAAAAAAAACGGCGTGCGGTCCCCCCAATTTTAATACCAGCCAGATAAAGCCATACGGCTGAAGGCTGGTATTCTCAGGATGGGGAGCTCCACGTTATGGGGAGCCCCCCAGCCTAACAATATCAGTCAGCAGCCGCCCAGAATTGCCGCATACATTAGATGCGACAGTTCTGGGACAGTATCCGGCTCTTCCCGATTTACCCTAGTGCGTTGGCAAATCGGGGTAATAAGGAGTTAATAGCAGCCCATAGCTGCCAATAAGTCCTAGATTAATCATGTCAGGCGTCTCCCCGAGATTCCTTCCATGATTAATCTGTAAATTACAGTTAAAAAACACACACACCCGAAAAATCCTTTATTAGAAATAAAAAACACTAACAAAGTCCCTCATCACCAATTTATTAACTCCGACAAACCCTCCATGTCCGGCGTAATCCACGGACCTCCAGCGTCGCGTCCAGCTGTGCTGCATGAAGGTGACAGGAGCTGCAGAATACACCGCCGCTCCGGTCAGCTTCACACAGCAACTGAGGTGAGTATAGCGATCAGCTGAGCTGTCACTGAGGTTACCTGGATGCAGCGGTGGCCGCGGGTAACCTCAGTGACAGCTCAGCTGATCGCGCTACTCACCGCCGCTCTGGTCAGCTCCATGCAGCAACTGAGGTGAGTATAGCGATCAGCTGCTGTCACTGAGGTTACCCGCGGCCACCGCTAGATCCAGCGGTGGCCGTGAGTTACCTGACTGACAGCAGCTGATCGCGCTACTCACCTCAGTTGCTGTGTGAAGCTGACAGAAGCGGCGGTGTATTCTGCAGCTCCTGTCACCTGAATGTAGCAGAGCTGGACGCGACGCTGGAGGACTGTGCATTACGCCGCACATGGAGGGTTTGTCGGGGTTAATAAATTGGTGATGAGGGACTTTGTTATGGTTTTTTATTTCTAATAAAGGATTTTTTCAGGTGTGTGTGTTTTTTAACTGTAATTTACAGATTAATCATGGAAGGTTTCTCGGGGAGACGCCTGACATGATTAATCTAGGATTTAGTGGCAGCTATGGGCTGCCATTAACTCCTTATTACCCCGATTTGCCAACGCACTAGGGTAAATCGGGAAGAGCCGGGTAGAGTCCCAGAACTGTCGCATCTAATGTATGCGGCAATTCTGGGCGGCTGCTGCTGACTGATATTGTTAGGCTGGGGGGCTCCCCATAACGTGGAGCTCCCCATCCTGAGAATACCAGCCTTCAGCCGTATGGCTTTATCTGGCTGGTATTAAAATTAGGGGGACCGCACGCCATTTTTTTAAATTATTTATTTATTTATTTTACTGCACAGTATAGACACGCCCACCGGCTGCTGTGATTGGGTGCAGTGAGACACCTGTCACTCAGCGTGGGGGCGTGTCTCACTGCAACCAATCATAGGCGCCTGTGGGCGTGGAAAGCAGGGAATATGAGATGGCTGTGTACAGAGCACAGCGCGCCCGCCGGTATAAAGGCTCGGTCACGCTGTGCAGGCCGGCCAATCACTGCAATTCCACAACTAACAGGGCTGTGGCATTGCAGTGGTCTGCCAGCCAATCCCTGCATGAGGGCTGGCTCTCAAAAGAGCGCCAACATGCAGGGATGAAGACCACGAGTACAGCACGAGTATCGCGAGATTACTCGGTCCCCGCCGAGTAGCCCGAGTACAGTGATACTCGTGCGAGTACCGAGTAGTAGCAAGCATACTCGCTCATCACTAGTCTTTATACAACTTGTTTGTGAGGACATTGAAAATCTGGGTCCAAAAAGACAATATGCTGAGTTCAACACTACTCAGGAAGAAATGAAGGCTCTTAATGAGCTGCAACATGACCACGACATTGTCATAAAACCTTTTGATTAGGGTGGCAATATCGTGGTCATGGACTGGACTACGTATGTCGCGGGCGGGGAGGGCGCTGCGCTCACCACGCTCGGGTCCAGCGCTGCTACTGCTCGGTGGCTTGAGCGGTGGGCCGGATCCGGGGACTCGAGCGGCGCTCCTCGCCCGTGAGTGAAAGGGGTGGTTTGGTTTGGGGATTTGGTTCGTGACGCCACCCACGGTTTGTGGTGATGTTGGGGCACCACCGCTGCTGGTGACGGGGATCCCGGGAGCGATGGCAGGGAGCAGCTGGGATGTTGTTTCCCCCTCCGTGGGTAGCGGTTGGTTGTCCTGGGGCCTGGTGAGGTGAGGCGGGGAGGCGCGGTTGGTGAGGTACAGGGTCGCGGGGGCAGCGCGGTTCCGGATGGCACGGTGGTACTCACTCAGCCAAGAATGGATGCAGAGTCTCTGGTAAAACAAACGGCTGGATGGACGGGTCCCGCAGCCGGCTGCTGTGGTTTCTCCCGGACGGTTGGTGGTGGCTGCCTTTCCCTGCACCTTTTGTATAACTTCGGTCCCGATGGCTTACCACTGGTAACCCGCTCCCCAGCGTGGATATATGCCGGAGGAGCCCTTTTGCCCACAGGCTCTTGCCCTGGGAACTCTAGCTGTGGCGGTAGCTGTATTTCCCTTTCGCTGTTTGGACAGTTGCCTTCAATCGGGTCTTGGCTGTTTGGAAACCCCTGGGGTTCCGGTTACTAATGGATTTGACCTGTTTAACGGCGACTCCAAGCCTGGTTGGGGTCCACAGGCCCTGCCGGTTTGTGCTGGCTTCACTTCGCTCCTCGGTTTGGTACCGGCGGGCCACCGCCCATCCCCGGTCCTATGGTTCCGCGTTGATCCGCCTCTCCTGCAGACGGCCACCACCGTCTGCCAACCTTGCTCTTGGTGCTCGGGCCACGTACCCGGACACAGTCAGTCTGCTCCTCTACTCCTACTTTACTCCTCACTCTTTGACCTACCTTCCTCAACTGCCTTCCTTTCCCACCTCCAGGACTGTGAACTCCTCAGTGGGTGGGGCCAACCATCTGGCTCCACCCCACCTGGTGTGGACATCAGCCCCTGGAGGGAGGCAACAAGGATTTGGTGTCTGGCTGATGTGCCTATCTCGGGGTGTGGGGTGTGTTGTTGCAGTACCTGTGATTACCTGGCTAGTCCAGGGCGCCACATTCCCCCTTGGTTAAATGCAGACCGTCTGCGGGCTGCCCGTCCATCACCGGTTTTATTTTTATTTTTAACTGAAAGAGGTAGAAAACATGTAAAAACATTCAACAAGCATTTTTTATGGATCTTCCCTTAACGGGAGGCACAGTACTTTTAACGTTACTAACGGTAGTCACTTTTTATTAAAACAGATGGCTTCCGCTCTCCCACCCAAACAACCTGGCCCTGATGCTGCACCTAAGAAGTGGACAGCACCCCTTGACCCCAGTCCAGATTCAGGCGGCCCGAGCGGGAACGGGTACGGTGTTTCGCACCCTACGGTCACTTCAGGGGACCCCACATCCATGGGGGACCCCTGACCCCCGAAGGATCGCCACCGGTTACGGTAGTGGCGGGCCTGGGCCATCTCTTTCCTCCAGGCCCATCCTCCAAATCAGCCTTTCCGGAGGTGGTAACGGAATCATGCCAACATATTTACATTTCCACTAGTTTGTGGTTGCCCTGCTAGTTCTCAGGCATGTCCATAAGTAGTTCCTTATGCAACGGTACAAAGGGTCCCTACGGGGACTACTTGCCGGCAACGGCAGGATCAATCACAGTCGACAATCAGGTAACATCTTCGGTTGATTACAGTCATTCAGCTAACAGGTAACGGTACTGGTGGTCCCAACGGGGACAACCATGCAACGGAGGAACCGCTGCCATCACTGCTTGCTTTCATACTCTTCACCTGGCCCCGGGTGGAAAAACACGGGTACCAGCCCCTCCAGCGCATGGCAGGCGCGACAGGGAAGGGCCGCCCGATATCCATTATTTCCGCTTCGTGGGATGTAAGTGGCCTCCATTTCATACAAGGCGATGGCTCTTTCCTCCTCCGGGACAGGCTCTGTGTCAGGCCCGGAGTCACTATCATCCGTTCCTGCGCCAGGCGGGTTGCCGCCAGCTGTCGCAGTCTCCAGGCTCGCCACTCTTTTGGCTGCCGCTGCAGGGGGCGCAAGCCAGACGGACCAGCAGCGGCAGGGCACGCGGGCAGGGAAGACGGAGGCAGTATGGGGGCCAGGGGCAGACCGGGTCCCTCAGCCGCAACGGCCGATCCCTCAGGGACATAGGGGCGTGGGTCACTCACCAGCTCCTCCATCATGGCCTCCATCCCGTACACCCGGGCGACCGCAGCTAACTCCTCCACCTCCGTGGTCCACTGCTCCATCAGAAGGAATATCTGATTCCGGTAGCGCTGACAGATCCCCGCCGTTCGGGCCCTGATCCATGCCGCTGTTCCGGGCACCGGCTCCGTGATCTCTGCATGGCTGGACGGGGCGGACATGTTAGTAGCGGTTAAAAATAAGGAATAACGTTTGGAACTCCATTCTATGTCTGAACTGGGTGCAAAAACCTAAAAAAAATCACTATATGGAGATAAGGTATGCACGCCAGTGACTATGCAAGGGGAATAGATGTAATAGCAGAAACTGCTGTGTGAATACGGACATGAAAAATTCAATAGCTATATGTAAGAATGAATTGTGAAAAATGGAACCTGCATTACTGCCATGAATATATGAATAAAGAGAAATTTAGCTACTGAATTGATCAATGCAATAGAGCCCCAAAATTACGCCAAAGTATTTCTCTACGTTGGGGTCCCTAGCTTGTGTGTGTCCTCTCATGCAGTTAAAAAACTTACCGTGTATGGGAAGCTGAGACCCAGGCTATATATACGTATCATGTGGATTGGCAATAGGTGTGAGTGGGGTGGGTTCTTAAACGAAAAACTACTAACAAATAAGGAATAACGTTTGGAACTCCATTCTGCGTGACTGGACGGGGCGGACATGTTGGTAGCGGTATCTTCCAGGAACAAAAGTATGGCCGCAGAGTCCTGGCGTCCCTGCTTTTATAGCCGCGGCTCAGATGCGGCCGGACGCCATCCGTACCCCTTTGTTCTTTTCTCAGCACCTCCTCTTCAGGGGCGGAGCTTCGGCTTTCATGCCTCCACTGCTCGAAAAGACGCTCGAGCGGGAAAATCTTCGCGCCCAAGATGGCGGCTTCTGAAATTTTTCGGCCGGACACCGCCGGCGGGACACAAGGCGCACTTCTACCAGCCGGTAGAATGGTAAGATCCTGTTCGTGATGCCAAGTTGTTGCGGGTGGGGCGGGCGCTGTGCTCACCATGCTCGGGTCCGGCGCTGCTGCTGCTCGGTGGCTCGAGCGGTGGGCCGGATCCGGGGACTCGAGCGGCGCTCCTCGCCCGTGAGGGAAAGGGGTGGTTTGGGGATTTGGTCCGTGACGCCACCCACGGTTTGTAATGAGGTTGGGGCACCACCGCTGCTGGTGACGGGGATCCCGGGAGCGATGGCAGGGAGCAGCTGGGATGTTGTTTCCCCCTCCGTGGGTAGGGGTTGGTTGTCCCGGGGACTGGTGAGGTGAGGCGGGGAGGCACGGTTGGTGAGGTGCAGGGTCGCAGGGGCAGCACGGTGCTGGATGGCACGGTGGTACTCACTCAGCCAAGAACGAATGCAGAGTCTCTGGTAAAACAAACGGCTGGACGGACGGGTCCCGCAGCCGGATGCTGTGGTTTCTCCCGGACGGTTGGTGGTGGCTGCCTTTCCCTGCACCTTTTCTGTAACTTCAGTCCAGATGGCTTCCCACCGGTAACCCGCTCCCCAGCATGGATATATGCCGGAGGAGCCCTTTTGCCCACAGGCTCTGGTCCTGGGAACTCTAGCTGTGGCGGTAGCTGTATTTCCCTTTTGCTGTATGGATGGTTGCCTTCAATCGGGTCTTGGCTGTTTGGAAACCCCTGGGGTTCCAGTCACTAACGGATTTGACCTGTTTAACGGCGACTCCAAGCCTGGTCGGGGTCCGCAGGCCCTGCCGGTTTGTGCTGGCTTCACTTCGCTCCCCGGTTCGGTACCAGCGGGCCACCGCCCGTCCCCGTTCCTATGGTTCCGCGTTAATCCGCCTCTCCTGCAGACGGCCACCACCATCTGCCAATCTTGCTCTTGGTGCCCGGGCCACGTACCCGGACACGGTCAGTCTGCTCCTCTACTACGACTTTACTCCTCACTCTTTGACCTCCCTTCCTTTCCCGCCTCCAGGACTGTGAACTCCTCAGTAGGTGGAGCCAACCACCTGGCTCCACCCCACCTGGTGTGGACATCAGCCCCTGGAGGGAGGCAACAAGGATTTGGTGTCTGGCTGATGTGCCTATCTCGAGGTGTGGGTGTGTTGTTGCAGTACCTGTGACGACCTGGCTAGTCCAGGGCGCCACACGTACAGAGATATGTATAGTTTACTATGTGATAAGACTGGGTATGCCAGATTGAGCTCTAAACCTATTAAACTTTTTTTGGGGCATTTAAAAGAAATCCTCATGGATGGCCTCAATAATAACCACATAAATAAAAGCGAATATGATTTTATGTTACCTATGCATCCAGTAACAGCTACATTTTATTGTCTTTTCAAGATTCATAAGGGTCTCACCCCTCTGAAGGGGATGCCCATTGTTTCTGGGGTAGACTGCCTGTGCTAGAATGTTGGCATTTATCTTGATCGGTTGTTAACCCCATTTGTGAACTCACATCTTTCACTCGTGATTAGAGATGAGCAAACCGGTCGCGGTTCGGCTCGAGGTCGGTTCGCCGAACGGGGGTCCCGTTCGAGTTCGGCTAGTCGAACGTTCGACGAACCAAACTCGAACCTATAGGCTATAATGGGAGGCAATCACAAACACATAAAAATGCATGATAAATGTACACAAACAGTTAATAAACATTGCCATAACACTTACCGGTCCCCGCGATCCCTCCTGCACTCTGTTTCCTGCCGCTATTCCATCCGATGATCGCTGAATCCTCGCGGTGACCGGCACTGCCATCAGAGAAGCAGGACCTATCGTGACGTCAAAATAGCCATGTGACCAGTCACGTGGCTATTATCTCATTGGCTACAGACTGGTCACATGACTATGACACGTCATGTAGGACCTGCGAGTGCATCTCTCCGGTACACGGTGCACATTTGTGTATCGCCGTGTACCGGCGATATGCTCTAGCACACGGTCGACTCCCCGTTCCGTTAGGGACCAGCTGACACAGACGGTCATTAACGGAGATCACCGTTGCCATAGCAACGCAGTTAGCGGTGATGTCACCGCTAACCGCTGCTCCGGCAGAACCGTTGCTATGGTAACGCGTCTGTCAGCGTTACCGCTGTTACCGCTAGCAGCACTGATCACTCACGGAGTGAAGGCTGCACGCTGCTTCCCGATTGTAGTGAGGATTGTAGTGAGGATGAGGTGCCCCAGCCCATCAAGTAATGGGCTGGTGCACCTCATCCTCACTACAATCATCACTACTACTACACTAGTGAGGATTGTAGTGAGGATGAGGTGCCCCAGCCCATCAAGTAATGGGCTGGGGCACCTCATCCTCACTATAATCCTCACTACAATCCTGAAGTGCAGTTTCTTCAAATTCATTTAAAGGCACTTGGAACGCTGAAATTGCTGCTTATAATTTAAGCCTCTATTAAAAACCTCTTATCAGCGCTGGTTTATTGGGGATTTATTGGGCTGACAGGGGGTAATAAAGATGGAGTCTCTAATGTGTCTGTGTATTTATTTCTATTAAAGTATTTTTTTCTCTGTGTGGTGTCTTTTTTTTAACCCTTTATTGGAGATTCTTAATGGCCGGGTCAAACGTGCCTGACATTAAGAATCTCTGGCTTAATACTGGCTAGTAAAACAAAGCCAGTATTAACTCATGATTACCCAACAAGCCACCCGGCTCCAGGGCTGTTGGAAGAGTTGGATACAGCGCCAGATGATGGCGCTTCTATGAGAGCGCCATTTTCTGGGACGGCTGTGGACTGAAATTCGCAGCAGAGGCGCCCAGAAACCTCGGGCTAACCTGTGCTGCGGATTCCAATCCCCAGCTGCCTAGTTGTACCTGACTGGACACAAAAATGGGGCGAAGCCCATGTAATTTGTTTTTTAATTATTTCATGAAATAAGAGAAATAATTAAAAAAAAGGGCTTCCCTATATTTTTGGTTCCCAGCCGGGTACAAATAGGCAACTGGGGGTTGGAGGCAGCCCGTGGCTGCATGCTGTACCTGGCTAGCATACAAAAATATGGCGAAGCCCACGTCATTTTTTTGGTGGGCAAAAAACTTCTGCATACAGTCCTGGATGGAGTATGCTGAGCCTTGTAGTTCTGCAGCTGCTGTCTGCTTTTCTCCATATAGACACACAGCAGCTGCAGAACTACAAGGCTCAGCATACTCAGCATACTCCATCCAGGACTGTATGCAGAAGTTTTTTGCTGAAAAAATTATGTGGGCTTCGCCATATTTTTGTATGCTAGCCAGGTACAGCAGGCAGGTACGGCTGCCCCCAACCCCCAGTTGCCTATTTGTACCTGGCTGGGAACCAAAAATAAAGGGAAGCCCTTTTTTTATTATTTCATGAATTTCATGAAATAATTAGAAAACAAATGACGTAGGCTTCGCTCCATTTTTGTGTCCAGCCAGGTACATCTAGGCAGCTGGGGATTGGAATACGCAGCACAGGTTGGCCTGAGCTTTCTGGGCTCCACTGCTGCGAATTGCAGTTTGCAGCTGCCTCAGAAAATGGCACTTTCATAGAAGCGCCATCTTCTGGCGTTGTATCCAACTCTTCCAGCACCTGCCTGCTATACCTGGCTAGCATACAAAAATATGGCGAAGCTCACGTCCTTTTTTTGTAGTTTTTTGGCCAAAAAATTAAAAAATGCTTCCCTGGATTTTCCATTGCCAGTAAAGGTAACACCAAGCAGTGGGGGTTAGCAGCCAGTAGCTGCTTGGATTACCCTTAGCTAGCAATACAAAAAATGCAGCGGGAGCCCATATATATTTTTTTTAATTATTTATTTAAATAACTAAAAACAAAATGGGCTTCCCTATATTTTGATTGCTGGACATCACAGTGCTGTAAAAATAAATCTTTGAAAAAAATGACATAGCACTCCGCGGTATTTTTGATTCTCAGCGCAGATAAAGCAGACAGCTATGGGTTGCCACCCGCATCTGCCTGTCGTTACCTTGGTTGGCAATTAAAATACAGGGAAGCCCATTAATTTTTTCTATTTAAAAAATAGTTAAAAAAAAATGACGTTGGGTCCCTCCATTTTTGATAGCCAGCTAGGGTAAAGCAGACGTCTGTAGCCTGAAAACCACAGCTGGCAGCTTTACCATGGTTGGGGATCCAATGTGGAGGTCCCCCAGGCTCTTTTTTTATAATTATTTTATAAATATTAATAATTACACAAAAAAAGTAGGGTCCCCTCCAAATTGGATCACCAGCCAAGGTAAAGCGGACAGCTGTGGTCTGGTATTCTCAGGGTGGGAAGGTCCATAGTTATTGGGCCTTCACAGCCTAAAAATAGCAGGCCGCAGGCACCCCAGACGTGGCGCATCCACTAGATGCGCCAATCCTGGCGCTTCACCCCAGCTCATCCCGTGCCCTGGTGCAGTGGCAAACGGGGTAATAAATCGGGTTGATACTAGCTGTAAAGTCACCTGAGATCAAGCCCAGCAGTTTGTGATGTCATGGCGTCTATTAGATACCCAACATCATAAACTGTCAGTACTAACAAAAACAAAAAATCGACAAAAGAAATTTATTTGAAAAAACAGTCCCCAAAACATTTCCTCTTTCACCAATTTACTGTAAGAAAAAAAATAAAGGGGTCCCACGACGACTCTGGACCGTCTAGAGTATGGGGGGAGACACTCAGGGAACGTATCCCCCACTTTCTAGGAGTGCGGACCCTTCATGTGAGGAGTGTGGGTGCAATGAATCTGCACTCACTCTCCCCGGGTCCACAGCAGCAGAGTCCATGTCGTAATGGTTGCTACCAAAGCTGCAATGCCCTGCTCATGAGGTAAGGGCATGCCTAATCAGGAGAACTACTGTAGAGGAAGCTCTGCTCACTGGTATATAGGTGCTCAGAGGTAATAATAGATAAAATTAGTGAGAAACCTCGGCACTCTAAATCTCCCAGACTAAAGCTGGGTTCACACTAAACGACAGCGACAACGACGTCGCTGTTACGTCACCATTTTCGGTGACGTAACAGCGACCTTGTAAGTCGCTGTTATGATCGCTGCTTAGCTGTCAAACACAGCAGAAGCAGCGATCATAACGTCGCTGTGCTACATGTTCAGGGAGCAGGGAACCGCGCTTAGCGCTGGCTCCTTGCTCTCCTAGGTACAGTACACATCGGGTTAATTAACCCGATGTGTGCTGCAGCTACATGTCACAGTTCAGAGAGCAGGGAGCCGCGCGCACTGCTTAACGCTGGCTCCTTGCTCTCCTTGCTACAGTATACATCGGGTTAATTACCCAATGCGTACTGCAGCCACATGTGCACAGTGCAGGAGCCGGCACTGGCAGCAAGAGCGGAGGCTGGTAACCAGCGTAAACATCGGGTAACCAGGGAAAGGTCTTCCCTTGGTTACCCGATGTTTACGCTGGTTACAGCTTACCGCAGCTGCCAGTGCCGGCTCCCGCTCGCTTCATTTCGTCGCTCTCTCGCTGTCACACACAGCGATGTGTGTGTCACAGCGGGAGAGTGACGACCAAAAAATGAAGCTGGACATTCAGCAACGACCGGCGACCTCACAGCAGGGGCCAGGTCGTTGCTGGATGTCACACACAGCGACAGCGACGGGACGTCGCTGCAACGTCACAGAAAATGGTGACGTAGCAGCGACGTCGTTGTCGTTGTCGCTGTGTGTGACACCAGCTTTAGTCAGTAAGTCACAATGGATAGTAATGCAAAATCACTCTTTATTGGTCCGTATTAAGAAAACAATTTTTTTCATAAGCATATATGTTTTTGTCCAAAACAAGTTACAAATGACGTTTCGGCCTGAGCCTTCGTCAGATTTGACTTATCTGCATGTAATCATGAAAAATGACAATAATCAGTATCACATAAGAGTGAGAGAACAATAACAAAAACTCGAACAATGTAGAGGTACAATTGGGATGCAGCAAAAAAATTGCAACACAGCAAGAAATGAAACACGTGATACAAATGTCATAACACAGTACAAGGACAATATAGTAATGACAAATATGGGGTCAGAGTAGGCTTAAGGCTACTTTACACACTGCGATATCGGTCCCGATATCGCTAGTGTGCGTACCCGCCCCCATCTGTTGCGCGACACGGGCATATCGCTGCCCGTGCCGCACAACATCGCCCAGAGCCGTCACACATACTTACCTGTCCGGCGACGTCGCTGTGACCGGCGAACCGCCTCCTTTCTAAGGGGGCGGTCCGTGCGGCGTCACAGCGACGTCACTGAACCGCCGCCCAATCGCAGCGGAGGGGCGGAGATGAGCGGGACGTAACATCCCGCCCACCTCCTTCCTTCCGCATAGCGGCCGGGAGGCAGGTAGGGAGACGTTCCTCGCTCCTGCGGCGTCACACGCAGCGATGTGTGATGCCGCAGGAACGAGGAACAACCTCGTTACTGCTGAAGTAACGATAATTGGGAATGGACCCCCGTGTCGCCGATTAGCGATTTTTCACTGTTTTGCAACGATGCAAAATCGCTAATCGATGTCACACGCAACGGCATCGCTAATGCGGCCGGATGTGCGTCACAAATTCCGTGACCCCGACGACTCCGCATTAGCGATGTCGTAGCGTGTAAAGCCCGCTTTAGACAGCTCTGGTACGAAAGAGATGTCAATCATAAAGTAACATGTGCAGTAGGTGTAGAGCTACACTATGCATGGCAGAGCTAATGGGTAGACCGACCATAGAAAAAGAACGGAGAAAAAGTGGAGAAAAAGTGGAGAAAAAATGGAGAAAAAGTGGAGAAAAAGTGGAGAAAAAGTGGAGACAAAGTGGAGAAAAAGTGGAGAAAAAGTGGAGAAAAAGTAGAGAAAAAATGGAGAAAAAGTGGAGAAAAAGTGGAGAAAAAATGTAGAAAAAGTGGAGAAAAAATGTAGAAAAAGTGGAGAAAAAGTGGAGAAAAAATGTAGAAAAAGTGGAGAGAAAGTGGAGAAAAAGTGGAGAAGAAGTGGAGAAGTGGAGAAGAAGTGGAGAAGTGTTTGTTCATGCCAGATGGGAGATAAATAATTTTTTACCGGCGCTGTCATTTGCTGTAACGTGATCATCGGTGTACGGTGTATACCTGTGATCACATGAGCGGGGACCGGAAAAACCGTCCTGAATCATGATCTCCAGGGTCTCAGCTAGCCCTGAAACCCCGGAGATTTTCTGACGCTGGGGGGCGTTATTCACTTATTTCTGCCTGCTGTTTATAAACGGCAGATCAGAATAAGGCTACATTAACACGACCGATCCATTTTTGTGGTCTGCAAAAAACAGTCCGTTTTTTTTCACGGGTGCATCCGTGTGGCATCCGTTTCCGTTCCGTAGACGGTCCGTATGTCATCTGTTTGTCATCCGTGTGCCTTCCGTTTTTTTTGTGTACTGCAAAAAAACTGAATGAGGATAAATGCATAAATTTACCCAGGATCCATAGCTTCATCCTACATGAGGCGGTCACATGTTCACTCCAGTGCCATTTTCTACTGCTTTTCACAGCGTAGAGCGCTCTGGTGATTTTCTTGTGCTTGTGCACTTCATATCAGTCTTTTCTGTCATTATAATGGCAGAAAGACACATAATGTCCCACTCTCCTGCATTTTGTAATTTTGCACCCTTTGGTGCCTTTCATGTGGCACTAAGGGGTGCTTAGCTTTGTATTTAGCCAAAAAAATGAAAAAAAAAAAAATGACGTAGGGTTCCCCCTATTTTTGTAGCCAGCTAGGGTAAAGCAGACGGCTGCAGCCTGCAGACCACAGCTGGCAACCTCACCTTGGCTGGTAATCCAAAACTGAGGGCACCCCACGCTGTTATTTTAAATTAAATAAATAATAAAAAAAAAAAAACACGTAGGGGTCCCCCCAAAATTGGATCACCAGCCAAGGTAAAGCAGACAGCTGGGGTCTGATATTCTCAGACTAAGGAGGTCCATGGTTATTGGACTCTCCCCAGCCTAAAAATAGCAGGCCGCAGCCGCCCCAGAAGTGGCGCATCCATTAGATGCGCCAATCCTGGTGCTTCGCCCCAGCTCATCCCGTGCCCTGGTGTGGTGGCAAACGGGGTGATATATGGGGTTAATACCAGATGTGTAATGTCACCTGGCATCAAGCTCTGGGGTTGGTGAGGTCAGACGTCTATCAGATACCCGACATCACCAACCCAGTCAGTAATAAAAAAAAATAGATGACAAACACATTTTTATTTGAAAAAACACTCCCCAAAACATTCCCTCTTTAACCAATTCATTAGAAAGAAAAACAAATCCAGGTCTGGTGTAATCCAAGGGGTTGCCATGACGATCCACACTGTCCCAGTCAATGAAGAGCAGGATGTTCCCCATTGGCTGGGAGAGCAGTGCAGTGACCTGAGCTAACATCAATGGGTCAGCCCAGGTCACTGCAGGGGATGACAAGTGCTGCTGTCACCGAGGTACATTACCTGCGCTGATCTCCAGCACACTGACAGCCCCTGTCACTGAGTTCAATGACCGGCGCCTTCACACCAAGTATCGCAAGAGGCCCGTGACGTCACCGCTAGTCAGTCTCGGGTCGGAAGCGAGAGAAGGTGATGTGACAAGCGGCGGCCATGGAGGACAGTGACAGCGCTGAGGTCGGGATGGCGGGACTTCATCACTGCAGGTAAGCCGAGCGGGACCATGTGTGTGTGTGTGTGTGTGGGTGTGTGTGTGTGTATGTGTACATGCCGCGGGCAGGAGGGGGCGGAGCAAGCTGAGCGGGGAAGTGTGGGCTTCCTGCACGTAACTAGGATAAACATCGGGTTACTAACCAAAGCGCTTTGGTTGGATACCCGATGTTTATCTTGGTTACCAGCTTCTGGCAGGCTGCCAGCGATGGCTCCTGCACACTGTAGCTGTAATAAGCCCTGCTTTTTGCTGCTAGAACCGTTCTCGAACGTATCTAGAACTATCGAGCTTTTGCAAAAAGCTCGAGTTCTAGTTCGATCTCGAACAGCCCCCAAAATCACTCGAGCCTAGAACTGGAGAACCTCGAACTGCGAACCGCGCTCAACTCTACTCGTGATACTACAGATTTGTTGAGGAAGTTGGATGATGTTGCTCTTGAACCAGACTCCATCTTATGTAGTATCAACGTTGAAGCTCTCGAGTCGTCGATAATACACTCGGTGAGGTTACGCGCAGTTGATTACTTTCTGAAAACGTGTGGGTGCCAGTTTCATAGACACAACAAGTTTCTCCTCCAGATTTTGGAATTTTGCCTCACGAAAAACTACTTTGTTTGATGGACACATCTACCACCAGCTCAGGGGTACTGAAATGGGGATCCCTTGTGCTCCCTCATATGCTAATTTACTCCTGGGCTGGTGGGAGGAGACATGTGTTTTTGGTGATGAGAACCCCCCAGGCATTGAAAATATTGTTTTCTTGGTCAAGATGTATAGACGATATAGACGATATCTTTGTCATATGGAGAGGGAATTCACACATCTTTGATATGTTTGTAGCACATCTTAACAACAACAACATTGGTCTCTCATTTACTAGCGAGATTAACGCTACCCAACTTCTTTTTTTAGATGTGTTAATCTCTAAAGATGACTCAGGTGTTCTCTCTACAAGAACGTACAGAAAACCGACGGCCACCAACTCATTACTCCATTGGGAGAGCAACCATCCACTTCCACAAAAACGTGGTATCCCAAAAGGACAATATCTAAGACTATGGCGCAATTGCTCCACAGATCTTGAATTCCGGGAGCAAACTGCGGATCTGAGAAAACGTTTTAGGGAAAGGTGGTATTCGGACAAAGTCCTAAAAAAGGCGTATCAGGAAGCGAGTGTGAAGGATAGAACGAGTTTGCTGATTTCTTCCTCTCCAGAAATTGATGATGAAAAAATCAGATTCATCACTACTTATGGTAATGGATCACATGCTCTTTCATCTTTTCTGAAAAAAAAACACTGGCTAATCCTCCAAATGGACTCAGACATTCGTGACCTGGTGGGCAAGCAACCACAATGCTCGTACCAACGTAATAGATCGTTACAAGACAGGCTAGTTCACAGCCATTTTAACCCTCCTAAAAGACTACATGGCTAGCACATGGAATAGTGGGTTCTTTTAAATGTAGTGGGTGTGTGGCTTGTCCTGTGATAAAAACTGGTAAAACTTTTCACACCATGGGTAGGATTTACTCAATCAGGTCATTTATCAACTGCTGCACTTTTGGTGTAATCTATAAGGCCACTTGCTCCTGCTCTATTGAGTATGTAGGGAAAACGAAGCGAGAGTTAAGACGCAGGGTTGGAAAACATTTAAGTGACATCGCCAAAAAACGAGACACTGCATTATGCAAACATAATAAACAATCACATGGAGGCGATACCAAAGGTCTAACATTCATGGGCATTGATTCCATCACTCAACCCATCCGGGGTGGTGATTGGGATAAAAGTCTCCTAAAGCGTGAGACCTTTTGCATATGTACGCTGAAAACCCAGGCCCCTTTGGGATTAAATGAAACCCTTACTTTTTGGTGCTTCCTTTGAGAGGGACAGAATAGGGGTAGACAGGGTGAGCCGTCGCCGAGCGGGGGCACCATGACATTATGGGTAGGGTGCCAACCTGCACAGTTAGGTAGGGCCAGATAATAGGAGATAGGGACAGCCAGACAGGTGTCTTGGACCCCCTATAGTGGCGTATCATGTTGAGTCACACTTGTGAGGATTGGCCAGCTATATGCATTAGTCTTATCACACCTTTGTCCTTAATGTTATTCATCTTGTACGTTCTCTCTGCATTTTCATCTTTACTAATGTCCTATGTTGGGAATTTTGCCAAAAACATCTTTTTGTTTTTCTGTTCCTTTTTTCTTTGGAATAGTGGTTTTGACGATTTATCCGTTTTTCTATCAGCTTAGGTAAGTGACAGGGTAACTAATAATCTCCCCTATGTAAATAAATGCATATAAATATATTTGTGCTGAATTTGGCTTAGAGCCTGCACTTGTTTGCAGCCTCTAATATCACAAGCTTTTGCATAAATGTTCCCTTTTGCACTATATGACCACAATAACCTATATTGATCATGATACACTGTGGTCACATGATCTTATAATTGATCAAATTGGTCATAATCTATGGTTGCGCTACTAAATAGCTTCCTTATGATTGTGTGGTCGCGGTGTCAACATCGCAATCACACTTTGCTGTGTGCATATATTTTTCACGTTTAATCCTGCTGGGGCGGAGCTCTGGTCGGCGGTCACATGACTCAGTCTGTCTTGCCAGTGACATTTTGGCCCAGCATGCATGTCGCGGGCGGGGAGGAGGGTGTCAGCACACCGCGCTCACCCCTTCTGCTCGGGTCCGGCAGCTGCTCCTGGTGGCTCGAGCTGTGGGCCGGATCCCGGGGTTTCTCGAGCGACACTCCTCGCCCATGAGTGAAAGGGGGTGTTTGTTGGGTGTGGGGATTGTTATAGTTCGTGACGCCACCCACGGTTGTGGTGATTGCACCACCGCTGCTCAGTATGGGGGTCCCGGGGATGGTGATGCGGAGCAGCCAGGTGTTGTGTTGCCCCTCCGTGGGTAGGGGTTGGTGATCCCGGGGCCCGGTGATGAGATGTAGAGTGTAGGGCCTGGAGGGCGCAGGGACGCGGGGGCAGCGCTGTGCCTTGCGGCACTATGGTACTCACTCAGCCTGACACACGGACACAGTTTGTACGGTAAACCAACGGCTGGTAGGACGGTCCCACAGACGGCTGCACCTGCACTCCCGGTAGGTGACGGTGATGTCCCTCTTCCTTGCACCTGTGTTGACTGATGGTAGCGATGGATTCCCTCCGGTTACCCGCTCCCCGGCTGCAATCTGGGCCGGAGGAGCTCTACACTTTGCCCGCAGGCGCTGGCCCTGAGAAACTTGTGCCGTGGCGGTGGCGGTGTCTCTCCAATACGGGTTGGGCTGTTGCCTTCAATCGGGACTTGGTTATTGGGGGATCTGCGTCCCCGTCACTGACGGATTTGGCAAATCTGGCGACTCCTAGCCTTGCCGGGGTCCGAGAGGCCCCTGCCCTGGTGCTGACTGTCCTTCGGAACACTGCTCCAGACCACCGGGCACACAGCCAACGGGGTCCTTCCAGGAACTTCCAAACGGTCCCCCTCCAGACAGTCACCGCCGTTGCTGACCTTGCTGTTCTGGCCCTCACAAAGCTGGACCCTTCAGGCTGTCTTTCTCTTCTGTTACTTTACTTGCTTTTCTCCTTTACTACTTTCCTTCCTTCACTTTCACTTAGTTGTTTACTTTAGCCCTGTCTAGACTACTCCTCCACTCCTTCCACTTCCTCCTCCCTGACTAGACTCCTCACTCCAGCTCTCCCTGAGCTCTTCTGCCTGGTTTCTTCCTGCCTCCAGTGTTGTGAGCTCCTCGGTGGGCGGAGCCAACCGCCTGGCCCACCCCCTGGTGTGCATCATCAACCTCTGGAGGAAGGCAACAAGGATTTGTGGTTAGCTGTGATGTGCCTACCTGGAGTGTGGGGTGTGGTGGTGTTGTGACCTGTGTCCCCTGGCTTGCCCAGGGCGACACATTCCCCCTTAGCAAAATGCAGACCGTCCGCGGGCTGCCGTCCTACACCGGTTTTATTTTTCTGTAAAAAGGGGATAACAGGGTTAAGCAAAACATAAATAACATTTTTAATCAAAACTCTTCCCAAGACGGGAGGCACATTTACTTTTAACGTTGCAACAGTATACGGTCACGGTTTCCGCTCTCTCCCACCCAAGCAACCTGGCCCTGATGCTGCCCCTAAAACCAAGGCAGCACCCCTTGACCCACAGTCCAGCACAAGTCACCCGAGCGGGATCTGTCCTTCCCCTCCAGAGGGTGGCCACCGGTTCCTTTGGTGGCTGGGCCCTAGCCTGCTCTGCTCAGGGCCCTCCCTCCAACCTGCCTCTCCGGAGGCGGCATAGCGGAAACGGTAACGGTACCCAACATATTTACAAGCCACTTAACGTTTGTGGTGCCCTGCAAGTTCACGGGCTTGTCCATGGATAGTTCCCATGCAAAACTTAAACGGTCCCCACGGGGACAACGGTGCCGGCTCCTGCCGGTTGCAAATCAACACACAAATCAGGTGACAAACTCGGTATAATCATTTTCTTCTTATCATTTCAAACTTTCTAAACTTTTTCAAACAAACAGCAACTTCAGTGATGGTCCCAACAGGGACGGTGCAACGGGCATCCGCTGCCCTACTCCGGTCCTTTTGCTGCTCCATCCGAGGGAGGGGATGCAGAGCTCACCTTGCCCTCCGGGCTGTCCTTCAACTTTACATCCAGGGCAAACCACCCCCTCTCTCCGCAGTGCCGGGTGTAACGCACCATGTCCCCCGGTATAAGATTGCGGCCAGGATGCTCCTCGGGCAGATGGGCATTCACGTCCCGCCGGGCCACAAACACCTCGGCCTCCAGGCCCGGTTCGTATATGAATCCGTAGCCCCGGCGGATATCAAATCGCCTCACCTGCCCCTCGTAGAACGGGCCCCGGACACGGAAGGTCGCTTGCCGCAGGTTTTCTTTTTCCCGAATGGCTCGGGCCACCAGCTCGGCTTTCCTTCTCTCCCTCTCCGTGATCTCCAGGCCCAGCTTTGTCGGCTCCCTGTCCCAGTATGGCGCTGCTACCTGCTCCGGCGCACGGGTTGAGCCCCGCGGGACATCCAGCACGTTACCCACTGTCAGGAAGGTGGGTAGCGTATCCCGCGGTGTCATGGCCTTGGGCGCTGCCTTGCAGCAACAACCCGGCGCCACCTCAGCCGAGGTGTGGGGGATGGGCACAGGGGCTTTCCGCAGCCGGGCCTTCGGCTCGGAGCGGGTCGTCGGCTCCGGCTCGGGAAACTGCTCGGGGACTGTCTCTGGCACAATCTTCGGGGCCTTCCAAGGTAATGCCTCCGGTTTGCTACGGGCTCCGGCTACAGGTCGGTCCGCTGGGGCGGACGGGCTGGGTACTGCTACCGGTTGCGGTGGTAGCAGGCCTAGTGGCGGGGTCACGGCCTCCGGGACGGGTGGCGAGGGAGGCAACGGGGGGAGAGGGCTTGGACCGGGCCCCACAGCCGCGATGACCGGCCCTGCAAGGGCATCGGGACGTGGGTCACTCACCCTCCCTTTCCCCGCCACCTCCTCGCGTCTCCGCACAGTGGCTACAACGTCCGCCATGTCGGCCTCCCACTCCACCATGAGGAGCTGCATCTTGACCTGCAGCCGTTGATAGAGCTGCGCGGTCCGGATCTCCACCCACGCCGCGGTTCCAGGCACGGGGGGTACGGTGTCGCGGGACAGCATCCACATGGTGTCTTCACTGGTTGCTTCCAGGAACGGTATTTTCGCAAGGTCCTGGCGTCCCTGCTTTTATAGCCGCAGCTACATGCGTTCAGCCGCCATCGCGTCCCCCTTAGCTCTTTCCGGCCCCTCCTCTCCCGGGGCGGAGTTTTGGCCTTCGCGCTTCTACTGCTCGAGAAGACGCTCGAGCGGGAACTTTTCGCGCCAAAGATGGCGGCTTCTGAAATTTTTCTGCCGGATGCCTCCGGTGGTAACAAGGCGCACCTCTACCTGACGGCAGAGCGGTAAGATCCTGTTCGTGACGCCAAGTTGTCGCGGGCGGGGAGGAGGGTGTCAGCACACCGTGCTCACCCCTTCTGCTCGGGTCCGGCAGCTGCTCCTGGTGGCTCGAGCTGTGGGCCGGATCCCGGGGTTTCTCGAGCGACACTCCTCGCCCGTGAGTGAAAGGGGGTGTTTGTTGGGTGTGGGGATTGTTATAGTTCGTGACGCCACCCACGGTTGTGGTGATTGCACCACCGCTGCTCAGTATGGGGGTCCCGGGGATGGTGATGCGGAGCAGCCAGGTGTTGTGTTGCCCCTCCGTGGGTAGGGGTTGGTGATCCCGGGGCCCGGTGATGAGATGTAGAGTGTAGGGCCTGGAGGGCGCAGGGACGCGGGGGCAGCGCTGTGCCTTGCGGCACTATGGTACTCACTCAGCCTGACACACGGACACAGTTTGTACGGTAAACCAACGGCTGGTAGGACGGTCCCACAGACGGCTGCACCTGCACTCCCGGTAGGTGACGGTGATGTCCCTCTTCCTTGCACCTGTGTTGACTGATGGTAGCGGTGGATTCCCTCCGGTTACCCGCTCCCCGGCTGCAATCTGGGCCGGAGGAGCTCTACACTTTGCCCGCAGGCGCTGGCCCTGAGAAACTTGTGCCGTGGCGGTGGCGGTGTCTCTCCAATACGGGTTGGGCTGTTGCCTTCAATCGGGACTTGGTTGTTGGGGGATCTGCGTCCCCGTCACTGACGGATTTGGCAAATCTGGCGACTCCTAGCCTTGCCGGGGTCCGAGAGGCCCCTGCCCTGGTGCTGACTGTCCTTCGGAACACTGCTCCAGACCACCGGGCACACAGCCAACGGGGTCCTTCCAGGAACTTCCAAACGGTCCCCCTCCAGACAGTCACCGCCGTTGCTGACCTTGCTGTTCTGGCCCTTACAAAGCTGGACCCTTCAGGCTGGCTTTCTCTTCTGTTACTTTACTTGCTTTCCTCCTTTACTACTTTCCTTCCTTCACTTTCACTTAGTTGTTTACTTTAGCCCTGTCTAGACTACTCCTCCACTCCTTCCACTTCCTCCTCCCTGACTAGACTCCTCACTCCAGCTCTCCCTGAGCTCTTCTGCCTGGTTTCTTCCTGCCTCCAGTGTTGTGAGCTCCTCGGTGGGCGGAGCCAACCACCTGGCCCACCCCCTGGTGTGCATCATCAACCTCTGGAGGAAGGCAACAAGGATTTGTGGTTAGCTGTGATGTGCCTACCTGGAGTGTGGGGTGTGGTGGTGTTGTGACCTGTGTCCCCTGGCTTGCCCAGGGCGACACATGCACTCTTACTGGAAGCCACTGCGATCTATGTGACCGGTATTCATGTGTGGGTCACATATCGCGGGATTTCCGGATCAAGTACCGTTGACCGGAAATAAAAGTGGCGGCCAGCCTATGAGCACATGTGGACTCTACAGGAAGCACGGACCCTGGTCTAGCGTGACAGGCTTTTTATGCACAGGGAACCTATAAGCCTTATGCTCCCAAGACAAGGTAATGTCACATACTTTGTTTTATGGCGATTATTCTGGGGAATTGTATTAGTTTTCTCTGTCTTTGGTACCACTTTGTTTGGTCATTATATCTCGTATACTGCAGCCTCCAAAAAAAAATCCCGATGAATCATAATTGAGGAAACGCGTCGGGAAGGGAAGGAGAGCGCTGAGCATTTTGGATGTTTCCTTCGGTTGTTTGTGGTATTGTGGAATCTTCTCACATTCTATGCCCCATCCATAAGGCAATATCCATTTTTAGATTCTGACAGTGAGGACGGGTTACAATACAACACCCCACTCCTGCCGGATGTTTTGTTTACAATTTGAGGTAAAACAGATTTGTGATAAACAGACTATATTATTATTAATTATTATAGCGCCATTTATTCCATGGCACTTTACAAGTGAAAGAGGGTATACGTACAACAATCATTAACAGTACAAAACAGACTGGTATAGGAGGAGAGAGGACCTTGCCCGCGAGGGCTCACAGTCTACAATATGATATTTATATGTCAATAACCAACAGTGTAATCACCCAGAAAAAAACCCTGACTCTAATTGAATTGGAGAAGGTCAGATAAGCCCATAATCTCCTTGATAAAATACCCAAATTGTTTTTTGTTCATTTATTGAGTGGTATATGTGTCATGGGTGTAAATGAGGACCTCGAGTCTTTTTTAATCTTATTTAAATAAAAGTTATTTTTTATTACGATTTGCTTAACATAATAATCATCATAGTATCATAGTATCATAGTTTTTAAGGTTGAACGGAGACTCTAAGGGCGGCTTTGCACACTACGACATCACAGGTGCGATGTCGGTGGGGTCAAATCGAAAGTGACGCACATCCGGCGTCACTTGCGATGTCGTAGTGTGTAAATCCTAGATGATACGATGAACGAGCGCAAAAGCGTCGTTATCGTATCATCGTTGCAGCCTCCGACATTTCCATAATGCCGGTGCAGCGACAGGTGCGATGTTGTTCCTCGCTCCTGCAGCAGCACACATCGCTGTGTATGAAGCCGCAGGAGCGAGGAACTTCACCTTACCTGCCGCCGGCTGCAATGAGAAGGACGGAGGTGGGCGGGATGTTTACATCCTGCTCATCTCCGCCCCTCCACTTCAATTGGCCGCCTGCCGTGTGACGTCGCTGTGACGCCGCACGACCCGCCCCCTTAGGAAGGAGGCGGGTCGCCGGCCAGAGGGACGTCGCATGGCAGGTATGTGCGTGTGAAACTGCCGTAGCGATAATAATCGCTACGGCAGCTTTAACTAGATATTGCACGTGCGACGGGGGCGGGACTATCGCTGCAGCATCGGTAACACATTGTTACCGATGTCGCAGCGTGCAAAGCCCGCCTAAGTCCATCTAGTTCAACTCGTAGCCTAACATGTTGATCCAGAGGAAGGCAAAAAAACCCCCAATGTGGCAAACAAGTTCCAATGGGGAAAAAATTTCCTTCCTGACTCCACATCCGGCAATCAGACTAGTTCCCTGGATCAATACCCTGTCATAAAATCTAATATACATAACTGGTAATATTACATTTTTCAGGAAAGGCGTCCAGGCTCTGCTTAAATGTTAGTAGTGAATCACTCATTACAACATCATGCGGCAGAGAGTTCCATAGTCTCACTGCTCGTACAGTAAAGAATCCTCGTCTGTGATTATGATTAAACCTTCTTTCCTCAAGACATAGCGGATGCCCCCGTGTTCCAGTCGCAGGCCTAGGTGTAAAAAGATCTTTGGAAAGGTCTCTGTACTGTCCCCTCATATATTTATACATTGTGATTAGATCCCCCCTAAGCCTTCGTTTTTCCAAACTAAATAACCCCAAGTTTAATAACCTGTCTTGGTATTGCAGCCCACCCATTCCTCTAATAATCTTGGTCGCTCTTCTCTGCACCCTTTCCAGTTCAGCTATGTCCTTCTTATATATCGGTGACCAGAATTGTACACAGTATTCTAAGTGCGGTCGCACTAGTGACTTGTACAGAGGTAGAACTATATTTTTTACCTCTTTTAATACATCCCATTATTTTATTAGCCCTGGCAGCAGCTGCCTGACACTGTCCACTAAAGTGAAGTTTACCATCCACCCATACACCCAAGTCTTTTTCTGTGTCTGTTTTACCCAGTGTTCTACAATTAAGTACATAATCATAAATGTTATTTCCTCTACCCAAGTGCATGACCTTACATTTATCTACATTAAACTTCAATTGCCACTTCTCAGCCCAATCCTCCAATTTACATAAATCTCCTTGTAAAATAAAATTATCCTCCTCTGTATTGATTACCCTGCAGAGTTTAGTATCATCTGCAAATATTGAAATTCTACTCCGCATGCCCCCAACAAGGTCATTTATAAATATGTTGAAAAGAAGCGGGCCCAATACTGACCCCTGTGGTACCCCACTATGAACTGAGACCCAGTCCGAGTACGTACCATTAATAACCACCCTTTGTTTCTTATCACTGAACCAGTTTTTAACCCAGTTACACATATTTTCCCCTATCCCCATTATTCTCATTTTATGTACCAACCTTTTGTGTGGCACCGTATCAAAAGCTTTTGAAAAGTCCATATACACAACATCCACTGCATTTCCCTGGTCCAGGCTTGAACTTACCTCTTCATAGAAGCTGATCAAATTAGTTTGACAGGATCGATCCCTCATAAACCCATGTTGATAGTTTGTCATAAGGTTATTTTTCTTGAGATACTCCAGTATAGCATCTCTCAAGAAACCCTCAAGGATTTTACCAACCGTAGAGGTTAAACTTACCGGCCTATAATTTCCCGGCTCAGTTTTTGTCCCCTTTTTGAATATTGGCACCACATTTGCTATGCGCCAGTCCTGCGGTACCGACCCTGTTATTAAGGAATCTGAGAAGATTAAAAATAATGGTCTATCTATCACAGAACTCAATTCCTGTAGTACTCTGGGGTGTATGCCATCCAGGCCCGGAGATTTGTCAACCTTAGTGATTTCGAGGCGGCGGCGTACTTCCTGCTGGGTTAAGCAGGTAATATTCAAGGGTGAATTTATGGTATCACTGGTCATGTCATCTGCCATGGCATTTTCTTGTATAAAAACCGTAGAAAAAAAGTCATTCAGCAGGTTGGCTTTACCCTCATCTCCTTCCACCATTTCACCAAGACTATTTTTAAGGGGGCCAACACTATCGCTTTTCAGTTTTTTACTGTTTATGTAGTTAAAGAATATTTTAGGATTATTTTTACTTTCTCTCGCAATGAGTCTCTCTGTCTCAAACTTAGCTAACTTAATTTGCTTTTTACATATTTTATTTAATTTTCTATAATTATATAATGCCTCATCACTACCTACCCTCTTTAATTCTTTTAAGGCTTTCTGTTTTTCTTTTATTGCTTCCCTTACAGCTCTATTTAGCCATAGGGGTTTCCTCCTATTTCTAGCATGTTTGTTCCCATAGGGTATATTTTCTGCACAAGCCCTATTCAGGATGCTCATAAAAGTCTCCCATTTGCTTTGTGTACTTTTATTACTTAGTACATCATTCCAGTTTATTGCACTAAGATCATCTCTCAACTGTTTAAAATTTGCTTTCCTGAAGTTTAGTGTCCTTGTAGCCCCTCTACTAGACATCTTACTAAAGAATACATGAAAACTTATTATTTTGTGATCACTATTCCCCAAGTAACCCCCAACTTGTATATTTGATATGCG
Organism: Anomaloglossus baeobatrachus; assembly: GCF_048569485.1. NCBI lineage: Eukaryota > Metazoa > Chordata > Amphibia > Anura > Aromobatidae > Anomaloglossus > Anomaloglossus baeobatrachus. The sequence goes on from NC_134357.1 coordinate 363,602,518, forward strand.
GTCTGGCCTATTGGTTAGTACAAGGTCTAGTAGTGCTCCCCCTCTTGTGGGGTCCTGTACCATTTGTGAAAGGTAATTATCTTTCATTGTTATCAAAAATCTATTTCCTTTGCTGGAACTGCAAGTTTCTGTTCCCCAATTTATATCAGGATAGTTAAAGTCCCCCATAATAATTACCTCTCCGAGACTCGCTGCTTTATCAATTTGCTTTATGAGGAGATTCTCTACCTCTTCCATAATATTCGGCGTCTAATAACACACCCCTATCAGTATTTTATTATTCATTCTCCCCCCCCCCTTATCTCCACCCATAGGGACTCTACATTCTCAGTACCCTCACATATGTTGTCACGCAGGATGGGTTTTAAGGATGATTTTACATATAGACACACACCTCCCCCTCGCTTATTTGTACGGTCATTCCTGAATAGGCTATAACCCTGTAAATTAACAGCTCAGTCATAGCTCTCATCCAGCCATGTCTCTGATATCCCCACTATATCATAATTTTCTTCCAACAATATTAATTCTAATTCCTCCACCTTATTTGTGAGGCTTCGGGCATTAGTGTACATGCACGTTACGTATGACTCTGTACCTGTATTCCTGCTTACTGTATTAACTGTCCTAACCCTTCCCCCCGTACCACCCCCAATTTCATTAATTGTGCCCTGGTCACTATCTGCACTACATTCCTCTTCTATAAAGTGAATACCCTCGCCCCCCATTCCTAGTTTAAACACTCCTCCAACCTTCTAGCCATTTTCTGCCCCAGCAGAGCTGCACCTTCCCCATTAAGATGCAGCCCATCCCTAGCATAGAATCTGTAGCCAACTGAAAAGTCGGCCCAATTCTCCAGGAACCCAAAACCCTCTTTCCTACACCAATTCCTGAGCCACCTGTTAACCTCCCTGATCTCTCTTTGCCTCTCTGGTGTGGCTCGTGGCACAGGAAGTATTTCCGAAAATACCACCATTGAGGTCCATGCTTTAAGCTTACAACCTAATTCCCTGAAATCATCTTTAAGGACCTTCCACCTACCTCTAACTTTGTCATTCTGGCGTTCAGAGGTCATGCCTTGCTGCAGCAATGCTACCCCTGTAATGACATTCCCCTCATCTGCCAAGTTTGCAAACCTATTGGGGTGTGTCAGTTCAGGACTAGCCTTCCTAGCACTTTTCCCTTTACCCCCCTTTCTAACTGTCACCCAGCTACCTACCTCACCGTCCTGCCACTCCCTACTACGATCCTCCCCCCACATCTGACCCAGCAAGCTGCTGCTCAGTGAGCAGCACACTCCTTTCCATATTGCTAATGCATCTCAGAGTTGCCAGCTGCTCATTTAGATCCAGTATCTGGGCTTCCAAATGTGCAACTTGCGCACATCTCGAACAACAGTATGCACCCTCGAACGGATTTTCAAGGACTGCATACATGAGACAAGATGTACACTGGATCGCATTAGCAATAGTGGAGCACATTTTCTAATGGGGATAGCACTAATCAAATGTTAAGTAAATAAACAACTAAATACAAACAATTCTACTCACACTTACTTTTGCTCACACTTTGCTCACTCACGCTCACAATGAAGAAGACAGGCTAAAATTCGCGCGCCTAGCGGCGCGCGGTTTTCAAAAGTCTTCCTTCCGGCTGTAACGGCCAAAACCCGGTTCTCCTTGAGCTCGCGGTGACTCTTCACTTATCCCAGAAGGCACTGGGAATATGCAAATTATCCTCACAAGACTCCTTCCCTGGCTTTCAGAAGTCTTCCTTCCGGCTGTAACGGCCAAAACCCGGTTCTCCTTGAGCTCGCGGTGACTCTTCACTTATCCCAGAAGGCACTGGGAATATGCAAATTATCCTCGCAAGACTCCTTCCCTGGCAATAAGAGATCTGGGAGCTATACAGATGACCAGGGCTAGTAAGTATGATGATCCTGGGAAGGGGGGGGGTCTGCTTTTTGTGAGGGGTAAACTTACCCCAAACTATGTCTCCTCGAGAATAAGACACCCCCTGAAAATAAGACCTAGTGCTTTTTTCGAGGCAAAAAAAATATAGGACAGTGTCTTATTTTCGGGGAAACAGGGAAAATTCAGCACCGTAGTAACTTAACTTTAAGGCCTTTATTTCTGAGAAGATCAGTGGAGGACTGAGTCTTGAGATTCAAACCAGTTGCTCTCAGAAGTGCCCATCTCAGGAGTCAGGTCAGTGTGACCAAAAGGACGGACAGAGGCGTGTACCTTCGTCAGGGGGCGACACACCAAAATGCGCATCGGGCGCATTACCACCACAGTGACTCTTCCTTAGGTAATGTCTTGTGTGCTGGCTTTTTGCTTCCATCTTGCACCACTCTATAATATTCTCTATGTATGCGGCCCTATTGATGACACTTCGGTGCCGTTTGTGCTGCACTTCGATTATCTGAATCTTTGCATGGGCATGTAGTGACAGATGCCTGGTCCGTTTTTTGATCGCACTGACCTGCTGGAGCACTAATTAGACATCTGCTGTAATTTTACAGTGGATAAATTATTTGATGGTTTCATCTCCATTATTATATATATATATAGATATGTCTCATATGTGTTCCACTATGTATCATGTCGGTCTGTGTAACGGACATGGGCATATGGTTTGATATTCCTCATGGTTGATCCTCCTGCCCAAGGAGTAATTAATAATCTATGATATAGGTGTGTTTGTGCTGCACTCTGATTATCTGAATCCTTTTCATGGGCATGTAGTGATATGAAGTGATATGTGCCTCTGTCCGTCCTTTTGGTCACACTGACCTGTTGGAGCATTGGTCTGATATTTATTTTTCCAGTGGATAAATTATGTGACAGTTCCATTTCCACTGTTATATATATGGATATTTTTCTATGGGTGCTCCATCATGTGCTGTGTTGATCTGTGTGGCGGGCATGGGCACATGTCATAATATTTCTCTTGTTTGATTCTTCTGCCAATGAAGTAATGGATAATTTATGATATAGGTGTGGTTGTGCTGATTCGTGTTATAGGCACAGGCACATGTTCTAATATTGTTCATGTTTGAATCGTTTGCCTTTTAGGTAATGGACAATGTATGATATGAGTGTGTCTGTGGTGTTAACCGTATGTTGCTGATGTGGTATTGACATATCCTTATTCTGTATTTATAGACACTTCTTAAACACAGGAGTTTTCGGATGTTTCACACAGTAATATTTGTATAACCTCTACATCTTTATTGCACTGTTTTGCCAGCTATTATATGTACATTTGTGTATATATATATATATATATATATATATATATATTTCTACCTCGCAACTGTGGTGATGTAATCCGCTTTTTTGCCTCAACCCTCCCACCTTTTTGCAATAATTAATAATAAAAATACCTCTTGAACCAATTGATCGCCTTCCTCTTTTTGTTTGTTTTGTCTATTCTTAGCGATTTGGTCCATGTATTGTAGTCCTCTTATGCATTTATGGTATATATATACATATATAGATATATCTTTATGAATATGCTGATGTTTATGCCGTTATTTATTCAGGGACCAGACAGCTAGTGGGAGTTGAAACAATCACAGACGTCAGCCAGGGTGGGCGGGGTAAGCCGGACTGTAGCCAATTACAGACACAGTTATAGAAAGTGGGCAGTGGAAGCAGTGTATATTCATGAACTTTAAAGGGAACCAATCACCAGGATTTTCATATATAATCTAAAGCCAGTGCTATACTGGCACTATCAGGCTGATTCTATACATACCTGTAGTGGTCAGCTCGGATGTACAGGTTTTGAAATCCAAAAAATTAAATTTTATAAAATGAGTTGCTTGTTGAGTGACATTTGCACTGGAGCAGATCATATATTCATAGTTATCCCCTCCCTCTGTTAGAATAAGCATAAGTGTTATACGAACGATTCACCTTGTCTGTGGAAGGATTTGTGTGAGGTCATACCCATGTGACCAGAAAGGCGGGACCTCAGCCAACAAAGGTGGATACCAGGTCACATGGGTATGACCTCACCACAGGTCCTTCCACAGACAAAGTGAATAGTTTGTATAATACTTATGCTTATTCTAACAGAGGGAGGCGATAATTATGAATATATGATCTGCTCCAGTGCAACTGTCACTCAAGAAGCTGCTCATTTTATAAAGTTTACTTTTTTGGATTTCAAAACCTAAACGTCTGAGCTGACCACTACAGGAATGTATAGAATCAGCCTGATAGTGCCAGTATAGTACTGCCTTTAGGTTATACATGAAAATCCTGGTAATTTTTTCTGTGAATGGAATCCTGTGAAATAACAATCCGTTGCATCCGTTGACAGCTAAAAAACGACGGATTCTTCGTTCCATCGCAATGACTGACCTGACGGATTTGAAATTACTGAAGTGTGAAAGTAGCCTTAAATAGCAGGTTAATTGCGTTTTGGGACATGACAAATTTCCTTTAAGTGTGCCCCTTTGCTGCCTCCCTTCCATACTGGGCCCTGTCTTCAAACTGCTCCCTCACACTGTCCCCCTTATGACCTGATCATGCTGCTGACTTCGTTCCAAACCTGGAAGAAATGGCAGTCAGAGCTTCAATTGTACTTGTCCCTGAAAGAAGGAATAAAATCGAGTTCAGGGAGATACAAGTTTGGGCTGAAAATGGTCAAATTCTACTCTCGATGAACGGCAAAATGCCGCTGCCTGGGTGACACCTCAGACTGCTGCTCTGGGTGGCCCGATGGCACCCCCAGCTGCTGTATCAGACCCAAATATCCCATCTGCCCCCCCAGCTATGATCCTGGGTTAGCAATGTTGCCTTGCAGCACTCGGGTTTGGGATTCAAATCCCACCAAAACAACTGCAAGAATTTTGTATGCTCCCCCCATGTTTATGTGGGGTTCCTCCAGGGTCTCTGGTTTCTTCCCACACTCCAAACACATGGTGATAGCGAATTTAGGGACATTGGGGACAGTAATGTGGCTATCGATATCGATCGCAGTATTTAGGAGGCTGGAAGAGGGAGTGCAACGACATTGCAAGGACCACAGCATGCTATGGAAACCCAAGATAATCGTGACGACCTCCGGGTCACCCATCTACAATAAGCGTTTTGGGCCAAGCTAGGAGCCTGGTCCAAAATGCTTCTGTCAGTGCAGCAATGCTGGTGCATTGCAATACATTATGTCAGCGAAAGTAATGAAAGTTAGAAAAAAAAAATTGTAAAAATATTTTTTTCAAAACAAATCAGAGAATAAAGAACAAAAAATGAAAAAAAAGATACCAACAAATATGTATCTATATGTAAAAAAAAAGTACACATATTTGGCATTGCCGCATCAAGAACAACCTGATCTATAAAACTGTTACAGTACTTAACCTATTCAGTGAACACCGTAAAAAAACAAAACAAAACAAAACAAAACCTATGTTATTTCATTATACAGCTGACAAATAAGTGGAATAAAATGCAATAAAATGGCTATAGCTGAAAACGTCATCCTGTCACGCAATAAACAAGCCACCCCATAGCACCATCAGCGAAAAAAACTATTGCTCTCAGAATACAGCAATGCAAAAACATTTTTTTACTATAACATTGTTTTTATAGTGTAAAAGCAGCAAAACATTAAAAAAACTATTTAAATGTATTATCGCTGTAATCATACTGATCTGAAGAATTAAGCTGTCATCACTTTTATGACAGCGTAAAAAAAAAGAAACACTTCCTTTATTGCTGTTTCTTCTTGATTCTGCCACACACAAAGTGGAGTAGAAAGCAATTAAAAAATATTAGGTGGCCCAAATGGTACCAATAAAAACTCCAACTCATCCTGCAAAAAATAAACCCTCACTGAACTCTGTAGGCAAAAAAATAAAAAAAATGATGGCCTTCAAAATACGACCATGCAAAAAACCTTTGCTTTATAAAAAAGCATTTTTTAAAGTAATTGTGGCCAAACCTAAGACAAACTATATGAATCTGGTATATTTGTAACTGTGCTGACCTGACAAGTAAAGCTGCCTAATTACTTTTATAGCCAGGTGAATGGTGTAAAAATTAGTAATACAGCCAGTTCTTCAATTGTTGTTGATTTGTTTATTCTGCCTCCCAAAGATCGCAGTATGGCCCGTCTCATATTTATCCTGCACTCAGCGCTTACACCGGGCATTACATGTAAATCTCTGATAAACGTGATTCAGACAAAATTCATCTTTTTACACAACTTTTCAGATATGTACAGAGGTGCAGTCAGCAACAGTTTTCTGTACCTTTGACAAGATGGACACTGCTGAATAGAAGCCAAAAAAAGAGACCGGGCTAACTGTGCTACCTTATTATAGTAAATGCATTCATCAGGAGGTTCACCTGAATATTTTGGTGATGTAGATGGAAACACTGATGTAAGTGTTCAACCTAGAGCACAGGATAAATGTGAACTGATCCATAATGTTCTGCACCCCAATTTGCCACCAAAAAGCATTTGACTCGCCCACCCCAGGGCTATGGGACACCCGGTGCCGGGCCGGACTAGTCCGGGGATCGTCAGTGGTGGCTGGGCCCGACTCCGTACCCTGGGGGGGTCAATTAATATGGCTGGTGACTTGGGGGTGATTAAAGTTTGTATTATTCGTGACGCCACCTGTGGCTTGTGGCTATTAAGCCGCCGCTGCTGTATGGGGCCTCCAAGGCTGGTGGAATGGCAGCTTGGATGGTCCTGCTCCCCACAGGTGGAGCGGTGCCCCGGGGTAACAGTTGGTGCTTGTAAGTGTCGATGTAGTTGCGGTGCAATGCAGGGCCGACAGGGCGGTGAAAGGACTGGACACAAACAACAGTCTCTTTACCTTCTCCTCTTTTACTGTGCAAACGGTTAGTCCTGGGAGACCGTTACAGGTGGTAGAGGGCTCCGGCCGGCCTGGAAGTAACTGAGGTATCTTTTTGGTCAGCTGAGTATGAGTCCTACTCCCTGTTCTTTCTTTGCTTTCATAGGACCCTGCACTCTGAGTTAGCAATGGCCCTCTTGCTGCTGGGACCGGTGGTACGTCCCTCTCCCTGTGTGGTAGGCTTGCCAGGCCCTCTCTGATGCTTCTCTGCTGGAGTCCACACCGGGCCCTGGTGATGCAGCTGTACCTTCAGGTTGCTTTGGGGGGCCAGGAGACCTGCAGTCCTCCTGCCCTTCGGATTCGGTTACCAGGTAGGATTTTAGGCCCTGGTGGCCACAGACTCCGATGTCTAGTTCTCTTCTGCACCTCTCTGCCAATCCTGCTTCACTGGGCCAAGCTATTCCAGCTCCAGGCCCCAGTCCACAGGACAGCACTACTCAGCGTCTTCACTGTCTGAACTCTCCTCACAGACTGAACACTAACTCCTCCCTCAGGTCAGGCTTGAGGAATGCTCCCTGGAACTCCAGGTTCAGAGCTCCCTCTGCTGGCCTGAGGGAGAAACTGCGTTGGATGTTCGTACCCACTGGCCAATGATTTCCCCAAATACCTCCAGGCTGAGCATTAACCCTTTGGAGGGGCAATGCTGTTGTGGCGACCAGGTCCTGGGGCGCCACACATTCAACTCAACCCACAAAAAACAAGTGCCACTTAGGTCCATCGTCTGTTAATGCAAATATAAAGGGCTGCAATGTTACTGAAAAAAAAGTCCTAAAACTTTTGCTTTATTTTACGGTTAAAAGAATGTAATATTTGGAAGGAGCCGAGTAAAGTTCTTGGATAGTGGCATCTAATTCATGTGACAATCCTGGTCACCCGCAGGCTGCTGTGTTTAGGCTGAGTGGGCCCAGTAAACCATTGCCCTCCCAGCCTGAAATACTAGCCCACAGCTGTCTGCTTTATCTAGCCGAGTATCAAAATTGGAGGGGGGACAGCACGCCATTTTTAAAAATTATTTAAATATTTTTATTTAAAATGCTGCATGCAGTTCTTCCTATTTTGATACACAGCCAAGATAAGCGCATGGCTGGTGGCTGCAGCCTACAGCTGTGTGCTTTATCTGTCCTTTTATCAATAGACGGGGCGACCCTGTGCCATTTTATTTATTTTATACCATATTTTATTTTTTTTATACCACGATATAGACTTGCAGACATGGTCTGTGATTCTAACCAATCATAGATGCTGTCTGGGGGCGAGGTCTGACTGCAGCCAATCAGAGACACCGGTGGGTGGGGAAAGCTGTTAATATAGATGAAGGATAATCAATGGCATGGAAGTACAGCCACGGGAGCAGTTACAGCTGTGGGGGGACTCAGTAAGTATGTCATGCTTTAACCCTTTTGCTTCCTTTTTTTACAGTGATTTCCCTGGCCATGCCATTACTTGACATAGCTGTGATTGGGCCAGGAGTAGGTTTTCTGCAAATGAACACTTACCAAACATTGCCGAATCAGCCGAGGCAGAATAATCAATTCATTGTTAGTGATGAGCGAGTACTAAAAAGCTCGGGTGCTCGAAGCTCGGGCTGAGCCTCCCAAGATACTCGTGTACTCGGCCCGAGCACCGAGCCCAATGTTATCCTATGGGAGACCCGAGTATTTTTGTGAAATGACCCCCCGGCAGCATGTAGAAACCCTAAAAATGTCACAAAAGTCTCAGAAGAGTGCTCAAATGACATGGCAACAGCATGGGGAAGACCCCTTGAAGCATTTATCACTCAAAAGTCACAGATGTGAACAATTTTGTCCGAGTTTTACGCCATTTTTACGGACTCACCAGAAAACCTTCCAAAATGACACCAAAATGAATTTTCATGGCGGAAATGTTAAGGGCACATACCCAATAGTGAGATAGAGCTGGTGTATGTTACTTTTTGAGATTAATACATGAAAGATTTTACATGAAAACATTGTGTGGCACTCCGATGTCCAAAACGCACGTTTTGTGCTTTTTACTAGCGATGTCGGTCATTTTTTTTTTTTATTCTATCTCCCTCAGTCCGTCGGTCTGTCTCTCTCTGTCTTGTCTGTCCCCCTCTCACAGTCTGTCGGTCAGTTCCCCCCCCTCTCTCTTACTTACCGTTCCCCGATCACTGCCGCGGCGCTGCACAGCTGTTCAAACTCCGGTGGCTTTTCCTCTTTTGAAAAAGCCGGCCGCTCATTAAACAATCTCCTATTCCCTGCTTTCCTGCTTTTCGGCGCCTATGATTGGTTGCAGTGAGACACGCTCCCACACTGAGTGACAGCTGTCTCACTGCAACCAATCACAGCAGCCGGTGTGTGTATACTGTGCAGTGAAATAAATAATTAAATAATTAAAAAAACCGGCGTGCGGTCCCCCCAATTTTAATACCAGCCAGATAAAGCCATACGGCTGAAGGCTGGTATTCTCAGGATGGGGAGCTCCACGTTATGGGGAGCCCCCCACCCTAACAATATCAGTCAGCAGCCGCCCAGAATTGCCGCATACATTAGATGCGACAGTTCTGGGGCTGTACCCGGCTCTTCCCGATTTACCCTGGTGCGTTGGCAAATCGGGGTAATAAGGAGTTAATGGCAGCCCATAGCTGCCACTAAATCCTAGATTAATCATGTCAGGTGTCTCCCCGAGATTCCTTCCATGATTAATCTGTAAATTACAGTTAAAATACACACACACCCGAAAAATCCTTTATTAGAAATAAAAAACACTAACAAAGTCCCTCATTACCAATTTATTAACCCCGACAAACCCTCCATGTCCGGCGTACTCCACAGTCCTCCAGCGTCGCGTCCAGCTCTGCTGCATGGAAGTGACAGGAGCTGCAGAATACACCGCCGCTCCGGTCACCTCCACGCAGCTAATGAGATGAGTAGCGCGATCAGCTGCTGTCACTGAGGTTACCCGCCGTCACTGGATCCAGTGACAGTGGGTAACCTCAGTGACAGCTCAGCTGATCGCACGGCTGTCTTCATTAGCTGCGTGGAGGTGACCGGAGCGGCGGTGTCTTCTGCAGCTCCTGTCACTTCCATGTAGCAGAGCTGGACGCGACGCCGGAGTCCGTGGAGTACGCCGGACATGGAGGGTTTGTCGGGGTTAATAAATTGGTAATGAGGGACTTTGTTAGTGTTTTTTATTTCTAATAAAGGATTTTTCGGGTGTATGTGTTTTTTAACTGTAATTTACAGATTAATCATGGAAGGAATCTCGGGGAGACGCCTGACATGATTAATCTAGGATTTAGTGGCAGCTATGGGCTGCCATTAACTCCTTATTACCCCGATTTGCCAACGCACTAGGGTAAATCGGGAAGAGCCGGGTACAGCCCCAGAACTGTCGCATATAATGTATGCGGCAATTCTGGGCAGCTGCTGACTGATATTGTTAGGGTAAGGGGCTCCCCATAACGTGGAGCTCCCCATCCTGAGAATACCAGCCTTCAGCTGTATGGCTTTATCTGGCTGGTATTAAAATTGGGGGGACCGCACGCCGTTTTTTTTAATTATTTATTTATTTATTTTACTGCACAGTATAGACCCGCCCACTGGCTGCTGTGATTGGGTGCAGTGTGACACCTGTCACTCAGCGTGGGGGCGTGTCTCACTGCAACCAATCATAGGCGCCTGTGGGCATGGAAAGCAGGGAATATGAGATGGCTGTGTACAGAGCACAGCGCGCCGGCCGGTATAAAGGCTCGGTCACGCTGTGCAGGCCGGCCAATCACTGCAATTCCACAACTAACAGGGCTGTGGCATTGCAGTGGTCTGCCAGCCAATCCCTGCATGAGGGCTGGCTCTCAAAAGAGCGCCAACATGCAGGGATGAAGACCACGAGTAAAGCACGAGTATTGCAAAATTACTCGGTACCCGCCGAGCAGCCCGAGTACAGTGATACTCGTGCGAGTACCGAGTAGTAACAAGCATACTCGCTCATCACTATTCATTGTATGTTGTGGAGGGAAGCTCATTATTTTTTTTTCTTTTTGCTGATTCTACCCTTTGCAAACTGAAACCCTAGGCTCCAGAACTATGGCTTTGGTTCCTAGTGGCAAATACAGCACTTGAAATAAATTGTAATGATACAGTGACATTCCTTTTCATCTTGAATCTTGCAGCGCTGGGGTCCTGGGTTCAAATCCCACCAAGAACAACATCTGCGAGGAGTTTGCATATTCTCCCCGTGTTTTTGTGGATTTCGTCCCATACTCCAAACACTTACTGAAGGGGAATTTAGATTGTGAGCCCCAATGGGTGCAGGTACTGAGGTATGTAAACCGCTGCGGAATATGTTGGTGCTATATAAAAAAAATTGAAAAAAAAAAGATCTCATAAACTGGTACTTTACCCTGAGATAGCGTTGAAATATAATGTGAATTTTTGCTGTATGTCACACTGCACTGTGCTCTAATCAGCGTGTTCTCATACTATTCAGAGCAGAGAAAAGTCTGAGAGGCCTGAAGAGCAAAATAAAATATATAGTAATAAAGTAAAACTATGGACCCCGCATCAATGCACATATGTTGCATTCAAGGTCACTGAACATTATCTCTCTGCTATGATTAGTAAGATTTCGTAATATTTTGCAAGATCATGCTCTTCAAGAAAGAAAAGTAACCCTCTGAGTAATGGAGTGATACAGCACCACTAGACATGCTGGGAACGTCCAGTCTGGCTGTATACAAAGTTTGCAATATGAATACCGAATATGCACACTTCACTTGCTGTGCCATAATATAACAATTTTATTTCTATAGCGCCGACATATTCTGTAGCACTTTACAATTAAGTGGGACATGTACAGACAATTAAGATAATAAAGAATAACATTGTTCAACAGTTACAGGAGGAGTCAGGGTCCTGCTCGCAGGCTTACAATCTACAGTGCCTACAAGTAGTATTCAACCCCCTGCAGATTTAGCAGGTTTACACATTTGGAATTAACTTGGCATTGTGACATTTGGACTGTAGATCAGCCTGGAAGTGTGAAATGCACTGCAGCAAAAAAGAATGTTATTTCTTTTTTTTTTTTTTTTTTTTTAAATTGTGAAAAGTTTATTCCGAGTGTCATTTATTATTCAACCCCTCAAACCACAAGAATTCTGTTTGGTTCCCCTAAAGTATTAAGAAGTATTTCAGGCACAAAGAACAATGAGCTTCACATGTTTGGATTAATTATCTCTTTTTCCAGCCTTTTCTGACTAATTAAGACCCTCCCCAAACTTGTGAACAGCACTCATACTTGGTCAACATGGGAAAGACAAAAAAGCATTCCAAGGCCATCAGAGACAAGATCGTGGAGGGTCACAAGGCTGGCAAGGGGTACAAAACCCTTTCCAAGGAGTTGGGCCTACCTGTCTCCACTGTTGGGAGCATCATCCGGAAGTGGAAGGCTTATGGAACTACTGTTAGCCTTCCACGGCCTGGACAGCCTTTGAAAGTTTCCACCCGTGCCGAGGCCAGGCTTGTCCGAAGAGTCAAGGCTAACCCAAGGACAACAAGGAAGGAGCTCCGGGAAGATCTCATGGCAGTGGGGACATTGGTTTCAGTCAATACCATTAGTAACGTACTCCACCGCAATGGTCTCCGTTCCAGACGAGCCCATAAGGTACCTTTACTTTCAAAGCGTCATGTCAAGGCTCGTCTACAGTTAGCTCATGATCACTTGGAGGACTCTGAGACAGACTGGTTCAAGGTTCTCTGGTCTGATGAGACCAAGATCGAGATCTTTGGTGCCAACCACACACGTGACGTTTGGAGACTGGATGGCACTGCATACGACCCCAAGAATACCATCCCTACAGTCAAGCATGGTGGTGGCAGCATCATGCTGTGGGGCTGTTTCTCAGCCAAGGGGCCTGGCCATCTGGTCCGCATCCATGGGAAGATGGATAGCACGGCCTACCTGGAGATTTTGGCCAAGAACCTCCGCTCCTCCATCAAAGATCTTAAGATGGGTCGTCATTTCATCTTCCAACAAGACAACGACCCAAAGCACACAGCCAAGAAAACCAAGGCCTGGTTCAAGAGGGAAAAAATCAAGGTGTTGCAGTGGCCTAGTCAGTCTCCTGACCTTAACCCAATTGAAAACTTGTGGAAGGAGCTCAAGATTAAAGTCCACATGAGACACACAAAGAACCTAGATAACTTGGGGAAGATCTGCATGGAGGAGTGGGCCAAGATAACTCCAGAGACCTGTGCCGGCCTGATCAGGTCTTATGAAAGACGATTATTAGCTGTAATTGCAAACAAGGGTTATTCCACAAAATATTAAACCTAGGGGTTGAATAATAATTGACCCACACTTTTATGTTGAAAATTTATTAAAATTTAACTGAGCAACATAACTTGTTGGTTTGTAAGATTTATGCATCTGTTAATAAATCCTGCTCTTGTTTGAAGTTTGCAGGATCTAACTTATTTGCATCTTATCAAACCTGCTAAATCTGCAGGGGGTTGAATACTACTTGTAGGCACTGTATATGAAAGTAGGAGACACAATAGGTGGAACGTGCTTCTTATGTATGGACCGGCCATCATTATACTAAACAGGGGTTTTCATATAAAGTGGCATGAATCGTGTTATCAGCCAGTATCTAAGTGCAGTTACCAAGCGCTATTAGGTGCATGGAGGATGTGGAGAAATTAATTGGAGGAACCGGATTCTGAAGAAAAATGAGAAAGCGTTAAATTAGTGAAGTGATAGACCGGTCTAATCAGATGTGGTTTTAGAGCATGTTTAAAAAGCCGAGACTAGGTATTAATTGGATTGTGTGGGGTAGTGCATTCCAGAAAACTGGTGCAGTATGAGAGAAGTCTTGGAGACGGAAGTGGGAGGTTTGGATTAATGAAAATACCTTTACCTAAAGATTTTGATAATTCTATTTTTAACTAGATTTATTCTTTTTATCTTTGATAACATAAAAAAACACAGGTGATTTCTTGTAATCGGTATTGTTTAGTCACTAAATGTTTAATGGACTAACCAGTATACATTTTTTAAGCCACAGGTTTGCAGGGGTTCAAAATAATAAGCAAAAGTTTCCAAAACAAGCAAAAAGCAGACTGGCACAGTCAGGGCATAGGGAGACTTTGTGTAATGGACTCATCCCTCAGCTAATGGAACTCCGTTGTGCTCTTTTATGATGGAAAGTCAGTTCTCTACTGTTCCTGAATAAATGGAGGTTTATCTGGAAGCCTATAATCTCAAAAAATGTACTGATCAAAACCCCTTTAAATATATTTATTGCAGACAGCACCATACGCATTCCAATCACATTTATTATTTGGTGCAGTTTTAATTTTTCAAATAGTGTCAGCCTGAACGGTGGCGTGTTATACTTCACATGACCACTAGATGTCAGACTTCTATACCAAATGCTGACACTCAAACTAGCTAAGCACAGATCTTAAAATCTGCTTATACAGTATGAACTTCACCAATTTCTACATATTTTGACAAATATTAACCTAAAGGTAGATTTTTCACTCTTTTTGTGCCTGACAGATTACACTTTCTCACTGAACCATATAAAAATTATGTTTTTCCATAAAATACTGTTTTTGATAAGAGAAGTCATAGTTGCAGTGTTAGGAGATTAAAGTTAGTGTCGTAATTCACTGAAATATAAAGAACGCATATAAGAAGCATAAGGGGTGGACCCTGGCAGAGAAGGCCCCTTCAGCCATTCCTTAAGGTGGCTTTACACGCTACGACGTCGCTAAAGCGATGTCGTTGGGGTCAAGGATTTTGTGATGCTCATCCGGCCGCTTTAGCGATGTCGTTGTGTGTGACACCTATTAGCGATTTTGAATCGTTGCAAAAACGTTCAAAATCGCTAATCGGTGACATGTCCCCCTATTCCCAATTATTGTTGCTGCTGCAGGTACGATGTTGTTTGCCGTTCCTGCGGCAGCACACATCGCTACGTGTGACACCGCAGGAACGAGGAACCTCACCTTACCTGCATCCACCGGCAATAAGGAAGGAAGGAGGTGGGCGTGATGTTTGTCCCGCTCATCTCCGCCCCTCTGCTTTGATTGGGCGGCCGCTTAGTGACGTCGCAGTGACGTTGCGGTGATGCCGAACGCACCTCCCTCTTGAGGGAGGGATTGTTCGGCAGTCACAGCGACGTCGCAGAGCAGGTATGTGCGTGTGACGCTGCAGTAGCGATAATATTCGCTACGGCAGCGATCACCACATATCGTTACAACGACGGGGGCGGGTGCTATCACGCTAGCAATTGCTAGCGATGTCGTAGCGTGTAAAGCCTGCCTTATGGGTGTAAATGCACACTCACACATGCATATGTACCAAGATAACATGAGCCAACAGTGTGGTTCTGCAGCAAAAAAGACCAACAAAATTCTAGTATGTATCAAGGCAAGCATTGAATCTAGATCAAGAGAGGTAATTATTCCCCTATACTCTGCCCTGGTCAGACCCCACCTGTAATACTGTGTACAGTTCTGGGCCCCCGAATTCAAGAAAGACATCGATATATTTGAGCAATTCCAGAGAAGAGCAACCAAGATGGTAGAAGGTCTGCAAACCATGTCATATGAAGACGTTGGGATGTTATGTCTGCAAAAGAGAAGGCTGAGAGGAGACTTAACGGTGGTCTACAAATATCTGAAAGGTAGTTACAGTGCAGAGGGAACTACCCTGGTCAGACCCCACCTGTAATACTGTGTACAGTTCTGGGCCCCCGAATTCAAGAAAGACATCGATATATTTGAGCAATTCCAGAGAAGAGCAACCAAGATGGTAGAAGGTCTGCAAACCATGTCATATGAAGACGTTGGGATGTTATGTCTGCAAAAGAGAAGGCTGAGAGGAGACTTAACGGTGGTCTACAAATATCTGAAAGGTAGTTACAGTGCAGAGGGAACTACACTATTCTCATTAGCACAAGGAAGTACAAAAAGCAATGGGATGAAACTTAAAGGAAGGAGATTCAGATTAGACATTTGGAAAAGCTTTCTGACTGTGAGGGCTGTCAAAGGGTGGAACAGGCTACAACGGGAGGTGGTGAGCTCTCCATCAATGGAAATGTTCAAGCGGAAACTGGATAAACTTACAGCTGGGATGATTTAGGAAAGCCTGCACTTGCAGGGTGTTGGGCTCGATGGCTCTTGAGGTCCCTTCCAACTCTACCATTCTAGGATTCTATATACATACATAAAAATAAATGCATATACATTACCAGAATTGTATTGGTTTGGGCGGGGGCAAGTAGGCATCCCTAAGAAGATGCCCAGCTGTAGTACAGCACTTGTAGCTATATCGGTGTGACACAGCACACTCCAATGTCTTTTGCCCTCCAACATGTTGTTTATTATGGTATCCAAACAGTTACATTTTGATCTCATCTGACCAGACGGTATTCTCCAAGTATTTCATAGGCTTTTTGTTCAGCAATGGGGTCTTGCATAAGGAGCGACTTACTGGAACCTTAAGTAGTTTAGAAAATCATCATTAACCAATGCCATCAGTATGTTTTACCACACTAAGGTTGCAAAGGTCTTGAGACAGCTCACTGGTTATGACGTCTCACTGGTCATCATGAGATGTTTCTCGTATGGCACCTTGGTAGTGAGATACTTTTTTACAGGCCATCAGTTGAACCAGATATTATGTTTCCCTAAGTGGCAGGAGTGCTATCTAATCACTGAGAGATTTCAGCTGGTGCCATGACTTTCCATGGCTTTTTGCTCCTCTTTCTTCATGTGTTCAACACTTTTTCAATGTGTCATTTCTCATTATTACACATCACTAAATTTGTGGACCTCTGTGGTTTAATTTCTCTGCCACCTGTGTGGATTGGATGGGTTGTAACCAACATCTAATGAGAAATTCATGTTAATAGCACCTTTAGAAAAATATTTACTTAGAAAATTAGTGATACATATTAGTAATACATATTTCACCAGCTGTATGTTAGCATTTGGGGCCCAACTTTGAATTTTCTCCCAGAGCCACATTTTGTTTAAAATCAACACTGTACATTCCCTAAGCATTTACATGTTAGATGTATATAACATTACAACTATCTATCTACAGTGGCATGAAAAGGTTTTGGCACCCCTGGTCAAAATTACTGTTATTGTCAACAGTTAATCAAGTTGATGATAAAAGGATCTCTAAAAAGCATAAGTTAAAGATGACACATTTCATTTGTTTTTTAGGCAAAAAAAGTTTTCAGCTTTTACATTTTAGAAATTACAAAAAGGAAAATGGGCCGATGCAAAAATTTGGAC
This sequence comes from Anomaloglossus baeobatrachus, assembly GCF_048569485.1. NCBI lineage: Eukaryota > Metazoa > Chordata > Amphibia > Anura > Aromobatidae > Anomaloglossus > Anomaloglossus baeobatrachus. The sequence goes on from NC_134357.1 coordinate 363,619,690, forward strand.
ACCTTAATTAGCCTGTTAGTGTTATGGTTGTTCACTGTCATCCTTAGGAAGGGTCAAAAGATGGAAATTTCACAGCTTTATAAAAACCCAGCCTCCTCTAACCATGTGCCAAAAAGAAGCCATGGGTTCTTCTAAGCAGCTGCCTAGCACTCTGAAAATAAAAATGATGGAGGCCTACAAAGCAGGAGAAGGCTATAAGAAAATAGCAAAGCGTTTTCAAGTTGCACATTCCTCAGTTTGAAATGTAATTAAGAAATGGTAGCTAAAAGGAGCAGAGAAGATCAAGATAAGGTTTGGAAAACAAGCAAAATTTCTATGAGAGCTGCTTGTAGGATTGTTAGAGAGGCAAATCAGCACCTCACATGACTGCAATAGACCTTCAGAAAGATTTAGTAGACTTTGGAGTTGTGGTACATAGTTCTACTATTCTGAGACACCTGCACAAATATGGCCTTCATGGAAAAGTCATCAGAAGAAAATCTCTCCTGCATCCGCACCATAAAATTCAGCATCAGAAGTATGCAAAAGAATATCTAAACAAGCCTGATGCAGTTTAGAATCAAGTCCTGTAGATTGATGTAGATTGATGAAATTAAAATAGAACTCTTTGGCCACAATGATTAAAGGTATGTGTGGAGAAAAAAGGGCACAGAATTTCAGGAAAATAACATATTGCCAACCATTAAGCATGGGGGTGGATCAATTACACTTTGGATTTTTTTGCAGCCAATGGCATGGGGAACATTTCGCAGGTAGAGGGAAGAATAGATTCAATGACATTTCAACAAATTCTTGATGCAAACATAACACCATCTATAACAAGCTGAAGTTGAAAAGAGGATGGCTTCTACAAATGGATTGCGATCCTAAACAAACGTAAAAATTATCCACAATAGACTACCTCAAAAGACGAAAACTGAAGCTTTTACAATGACCCTCACAGTCCCCCTGATCTGAACATCATTGATCTGTGGATAGACCTCAAAAAATTAGTGCATGCAAGATGAGCCAGGAATCTCACAGAACTGGAAGACATCTCCAAAGAAGAATGGAGGAAATCCCTCAAACAAGAATTGGAAGACCCTTGGCTAGTTACAAAAAGTGTTTGTAAGCTGTGATACTTGCCACAGAGGGTGCTACTAGGTACTAACCATGCAGGGTGCCCAAACTTATGCATCTGCCAATTTTCCTTTTTTATTGATTTAAAAAATTAAACTATGACAAAGGAAATGTGTCATCCCTAACTTTATGCCTTTTAGAGATCATTTCATCTTCAGCTTAACTGTTCACAATAACAGTAATTTTGACCAGGGGTGTCCAAACTTTGCATGCCACAGTATCTATCTATCTATGTATCTATCTATTTTTACTTTGCTGAATTACTAAGGCCCCTAACTGTGGTGTATATCCTGAGATTCAATTAAGACACAATGGCCAACTGGTGGCACTGCTATATTTTTCTTTAAATCAATCAAACGTGATTATTTTTTTTAATATGTTCACCTTTACAGAAATAATCAGCAGCGTTCTAATGACCTTAACATCACTGTCCCCTCTGGGGCTCACGATCTGAATTCTCTCCATATGTCTTTGGAGTTTAATCCCACTTCCAAATCAAGTAATGTGAGGTTCTAATCTGATGAATTGAATACATACTAGTATTGCATATTATTTACACCCATCTCTTATTTATAATTATAAAATTGGAAATTTATAGTAGCAATTGTAAATTACATGTAGTAGGTATACAGCAGGGATTTTCCTCTTGGCTATGGAAAGGCATCCAGCCATGGTAAGGAAAGCAAAAGAAATACAGTAAAACTCCTGAGAACTTCAATCTGTAGCTTGTCAAAAGCTGAGGTTGTAGTAATTAAACCACAAGTGCACTGGATCTTCTGGGGACTTGGACAATTCAGCTTCCTACCACAGGATGTCCTCACAGGAGCTGAGCTGAGATGGATCCTGATGTAATATTTACCCAAAGGGCCAGTAGAAGTGCAGTCCTGCAAAATCACTTTAATGTAAACAGACTGCTAAATAGCTCTTATACTGACACCACGTACAGCTATTACTGCTGCTTTCAAGAGCACGTCTGTGATCAACCAGTCCTCAGACTGACACCGCGGTTTAGGATGGAACTGACTTAATGGTGGAATCAGTAAAAATACACTGAGTTATATTTTTGTTGTTATACAAAAATAGAAAGAAACAAATACTTTTTCTTGGCACACAAGTTTTTCTTGTAAGTTTGTTTGATTAGCACACACTGGACCACTGAACTAACAGGAGATACCCTGCAAGCAACCAACCGCAAAAGTGGCAGCCAGGGAGAAGATGGCAGACATGGTGAGATGAGGCTGGGGAACATCACAAATAGCAGAATGAAGTAAAAGTACAATTCTACTTTAGTACTTAAAAAGGGATGTCCCCTTCACATCAACAATGCTGCCGACAACTGAGCTCCGTGGCTCTGCCACTGTAGATGGCACATGTCACTGAGATCACTGGTTGGTTACCCTAGCAGACAGTGCTGTAGACAACTCAGCTGCTCCACCAATGTAGATGGGATGAGTCGCTCACAGCCGCTCAACTGACTGATTCGTTGCTGTCGGTCAGAGCAGCCATTCAGTGAGCTCAGTGGCTCAAGCCATCTACATTATTGGAGCTGCTGAGTTGTCTACAGCACTGTCTGTCATGCAAGCCAAGCACTGCAGAAGGCAACAGACACTAGAGGAGCAGCCACCAAGGCTCAGGACTGGACCTGAAGAAACTAAATCAGAAAAACAAGCTCAATATGGTCTTAACTGGTAAAAACAGGGGCAAGGACGAGAGTATTATCTCCTCACCTGAGTTGGTTATTTATGACACAACCATTAATGGATGTGTAACAGGCTACTGCAGCTCCGCGGATGATAAACACCAAAGTAGGAGACAATGAGAAAAATGTGGTTCCTCTGCGCTGACTCAAATGGATGAAAAGGATTCCAAACTGCTTGTGTCATGGGTGTGTCACAGGTGACAGATAGTCATGTGGTGTCTGGGAATAGAAGATCACATTGTTTGGCTGCGCAATCTGCTCCCTCACCTTCTATCATTCCTGCTTGATGTATTTAGTATCCAATATTTGCCTCGCTTTGTTTCCTTATCTTTTCCTTTAGGATCCTGCATAGTTTCTCACTCTTTGAGCTGCTTTTCATCAACCTTTGTGTCTATATATACCCTCATTTCCCCATACTCATTGCTGATGAAAAGTCCTCTACCCTTAACAAGTCTTCAGTGCAAGCAGTTGGCTCACATTCTTCTGGTGTAACCTGGCTGTTGTTTGCAGTTCCTCTTCTATAGGCATCTGCAGATAAGTTGTTGTTTCCTTCCCTTGTTTGTTATCCCTGTGTGTCCTTTAGCACTCTGGGCGGTTGAAGGTCGAAGAGCTGATCCCACCCACTCTCTACCTAGGGCCCAGATACAGGGTTAAGCTAGGGCCAGGTATCCTGCTCAGCACATAGAAGCGGAACCTATCTAGGGGGGGAGGGAACCCAAGGCCCAGCGGTAGGTTTGGTCAGGGGTCACCATCTCCCCCTTCCCTAGACAAAGGGTTTCCCTTCCCTTTTGCTGTATGCTGGGTACTTCCCTGTATCTAGCGTGACAGCTTGGGGGTAGAATTATGGTTTATTAGTCTGTGTGCGATCAACATTGCTACATACTGTATAAAGGCACAGTACATAAGTAGACGTCCCAAAAGATAGCGCCAAACCAAGTCACATGGAGTGTCAGAGTTTATTGAAGAACAAAGTATTACCATAATCAATATATTTACGCCATAGTGAGCAATATGATAACATGAGTGTTAGTGGATAAATAGAGAAGACAAAGGAAAAAAATATTAAAATACTAGGTGCTGAAAAAAAAAGATTTTTTTAATATAATAAAATTATTTTCAATTAAAATCCAAAGTAATTGTATTATATTAAGAAAAAAAAAGCGTCATCTGTTCAGAAACCCAACAGAAAGTGTTTAAATTCTGTACAGCGCCACCACCAGGGAAATTAAGTATAACACAACTGGATTTTCTAAACCAGACAAATCCCTTAAAGATCAAGTAACAGATTAATGGCGAGCCCACACCCCCGCTGCTAGAAGCCTGAAACTTGCCAATAAGTTATTTCCCCCACTACAAGCTTAGTATGTTAACTTTTAGATTTGGGTGAAGTGAAATTTTGCCTCGTTTGCTTATACTCCTGCAGAAGACTAATATACAGTTATTATTTTTAGTGACAGTGAGCAAATTTGTGCTTTATACTAACAAATTCCTTAAAATGTTGTCGATGTAAGGGTTAAAACCAAATAATGAGTTACTTCTCTAGATTTGGAAACCTTGTATGCAAACTGAAAATTTGTGTAATTCAAAGATCTAAGCTACTAATTCAGTAATTTTCCAGGAGCGGCACAACCTGTCATAAAAACTCAGTTGGTGGTTGAGTATTTTAAGAGCATCCTCTGGTCGTTTTTGCAGCTATTTCTCTATTTATTGGGTTGTGAACAATGTTCCTTCAGAGGCACAGTAAGGCCCCCATGTAAACATCATACCTGAGCCCTTCATCTACAGCCAAAAAATTCACATGCTGAGTCTAACATAATTTCATAATTGTAAAAAAACATTACTAGGTCTATTTATAACACTAGAAAGACCAATAGCCTCTGCAATGCTGGGGGTCAATCAAGATCCCTACATAAATCCTCCAGTAGTTCTAGTTCCTGCCTATGTGCTCCTGGTCTGACTAATAGTAACGGTGTAAGCTTTATATTTCTGATACAGAATTACATAGAGCTGGAAGATCATTATGTAGATCTGATAAAGTCTTAGCTACTTAGATCTTGGGCTGGATAAGGTCTTGAATGGGGCCCGATGAAGTCTTTGGTGCTGAAGTTGGGGGTCTAATAAATTCTTGAGTACTAACGTTGGTTTCTGGAATTAGGGCATGATAGAGTCTTGAGCGCTGGAGTTGGAGCCTGATAGGATCTTGAAGGCTGAAATTGAGATTTTATGAAGTCTTGGCTGTTAAGTTCTGGTGTCTCAAATTCTTAGCTATTGAGGAGAAAGGCTTAATGAGGTCTTGCTTATGTGTCCTGAAATGGCAAACCTGTGTTCGCTACTCTGATCCATAAGAACCACATTTATAAGGATGGAAGGCATTAGGTTAAATGGTCTACATATTAAGGGAAATGACTTGTGACTTAATATTTTATGTCATTTATCCCTGTAGTAATTTCTGAAAAGGAGAGTATGGACAAATATTACAAAAAATGACCCATACATAATTTATTACAATTTGTATACAACAAGAATAACACAGCTTCACTACATTTACCAAAGAAATAAAAAATGAGTTGTGACAGCAGGAACCACATGGTTGTGAGTTGTCCTGTGATTTTATTTTTCAGTCAAAACTGTAAACTTGATCCCTGACCTTCTAGATGTTTCTCCTTCTATGCATTTCCCAGGAATTGTTTAAATTCTCCTTACTGTAACAGACCTTTCAGATCTCATGGGGAGAACATTCCTTAACTCCACCACCCTTTCCGTGAAAGAATACTCATCCTTTTTGCAGATCCTCCCACCATTCAGCTCTATTGTGTGACCTCCTGCCCCTCTTTCCCTCCAACACCTCTGCACATAGTTTTTAGAACTGGATGTTGGATTTATCACTGTGGACGTCTTTGGTTCTATTGGATGCCATTTATAATGTATGCATATGTTGTCTTATGGCCAACAAAAATTGAAGGTTGAATAAACCAAGGCAGAACAGCATCCTACATATAGTGTTAAATTATTTTATTCTATGAGTGTTCATTTTGGGATTTTTTTCCAGATAGATGAGCCTTTTTATTAAGCACCAGTTTTTTTATCTTTTTACCAAGGTAGCATTTCTCAAGTGTCTTTCGGCTGCTCTGTATTATAACCTGGGAGCACAGCCCCCTTGATAAAAACCATAGATATTTGCACTTAATAAAAATAAAATTTTCATGAAGTATTAAGTGTAATTTGCTGTATATGGAACTGCTAATAGAGCGTTATATATAGCATATAAGAGGGTAATGGATGTGAAAGTATTTGTATCATGAAGACAACTCCCATCCATATGCCTTCTCATTTCGGAAATACCTCTATGAGCCACTATATAAAAGAGGCTCCCATTATGGTAGCCTTAATTGTATGACAAGGAGAGTTCCTATTTATTGCTCCAGTATCATACTGCAACTAAAATACCTGACTAGCAGTAGCAGCAGCTTTGCCTCGTAAGATCAGCTGTTTCTCAGTCATGCCAGAAAGTAGACCTGGGACAAGAAAGTTTCCAGGGTATATATTTTGAAGTGATTGACTCTTAAAAGGAATCTGTCAGCAGGTCTTGCTATATAATCTGAGGATAGTAAGATGTCAGGTTTAAAACACTGTATACAGCACTGTCAGGACTACAGTGCATATAAGCCCTGGTCCAACCACACCCCCTCCTCTGATAAGAAGCTCACTGTCAATAGACAATGTACACAGAGATCAGCGTTGGTGGCGGGGTTAACTTTCTGAGCTCTGCTAAATGCTACTTGTAAGAACTCTTTGCCACAAGCGCTGCACTCAGTAAACTAAGGGATACATTATTGGAATCAGGGCCTGTTTTTCATACATTATTCTGCTAAGGTAGTAAAAACCTTGTGACAGATGCCCTTAAAGGGGTTGTGATTAGAGATGACCCATGGATATTTGGGTTTTCTGAATTTTCATGGACTTGAAACAAATTTCAATTGGTGACCTGAACTTTACCTGAACTTGACCCCGGACAACGAACCGCATACAAGTTAATAGGGACGAGAAGGTCTGTGCTGTAAAATGGTTGTAGTAAGGACTAGGCAGCTGCAATAGGAAACAAAATAGGAAAACAGCAGGACAGTTATACATACCATGTTTCCCAAAGATAACACTACAGTCAGACTCTTTTCTGGGCCTTCTCAGTAAACATGAATGAATATTCACTGCTTCCCCTGCCCAACCTCTGTGCCAGCATCTGTACTTGGTTCCAGACTGCTTTATCTTGTCTGGTTATCAAAAATAGATGGGATCCCTTTACTTTTTTTTTTAATTATTTATTTAAATAAATAATGTAAAAAAAAGGCATGAGGTCCCCTTTATTTTTGAAAACCAGCCAATGTAAAGTGTACAACTGGGTTTGGTATTATCAGGGTGGGAAGAGCCATGGGGTTGCAGTCCATAGCCATCTGTTTTACTAGCCTTTTAATAAAAAATAGGGCGGGAGCCCAAGCCTTTTTTTATTATTGTTTTCACAGTGGTATGCCAGCCAATCACATACAGTTAGGTCCAGAAATATTTGGACAGTGACACAATTTTCGCGAGTTGGGCTCTGCATGCCATCACATTGGATTTGAAATGAAACCTCTACAGCAGAATTCAAGTGCAGATTGTAACGTTTAATTTGAAGGTTTGAACAAAAATATCTGATAGAAATTGTAGGAATTGTACACATTTCTTTACAAACACTCCACATTTTAGGAGGTCAAAAGTAGTTGGACAAATAAACCAAACCCAAACAAAATATTTTTATTTTCAATATTTTGTTGCGAATCCTTTGGAGGCAATCACTGCCTTAAGTCTGGAACCCATGGACATCACCAAACGCTGGCTTTCCTCCTTCTTAATGCTTTGCCAGGCCTTTACAGCCGCAGCCTTCAGGTCTTGCTTGTTTGTGGGTCTTTCCGTCTTAAGTCTGGATTTGAGCAAGTGAAATGCATGCTCAATTGGGTTAAGATCTGGTGATTGACTTGGCCATTGCAGAATGTTCCACTTTTTTGCACTCATGAACTCCTGGGTAGCTTTGGCTGTATGCTTGGGGTCATTGTCCATCTGTACTATGAAGCGCCGTCCGATCAACTTTGCGGCATTTGGCTGAATCTGGGCTGAAAGTATATCCCGGTACACTTCAGAATTCATCCGGCTACTCTTGTCTGCTGTTATGTCATCAATAAACACAAGTGACCCAGTGCCATTGAAAGCCATGCATGCCCATGCCATCACGTTGCCTCCACCATGTTTTACAGAGGATGTGGTGTGCCTTGGATCATGTGCCATTCCCTTTCTTCTCCAAACTTTTTTCTTCCCATCATTCTAGTACAGGTTGATCTTTGTCTCATCTGTCCATAGAATACTTTTCCAGAACTGAGCTGGCTTCATGAGGTGTTTTTCAGCAAATTTAACTCTGGCCTGTCTATTTTTGGAATTGATGAATGGTTTGCATCTAGATGTGAACCCTTTGTATTTACTTTCATGGAGTCTTCTCTTTACTGTTGACTTAGAGACAGATACACCTACTTCACTGAGAGTGTTCTGGACTTCAGTTGATGTTGTGAACGGGTTCTTCTTCACCAAAGAAAGTATGCGGCGATCATCCACCACTGTTGTCATCCGTGGACGCCCAGGCCTTTTTGAGTTCCCAAGCTCACCAGTCAATTCCTTTTTTCTCAGAATGTACCCGACTGTTGATTTTGCTACTCCAAGCATGTCTGCTATCTCTCTGATGGATTTTTTCTTTTTTTTCAGCCTCAGGATGTTCTGCTTCACCTCAATTGAGAGTTCCTTAGACCGCATGTTGTCTGGTCACAGCAACAGCTTCCAAATGCAAAACCACACACCTGTAATCAACCCCAGACCTTTTAACTACTTCATTGATTACAGGTTAACGCGGGAGACGCATTCAGAGTTAATTGCAGCCCTTAGAGTCCCTTGTCCAATTACTTTTGGTCCCTTCAAAAAGAGGAGGCTATGCATTACAGAGCTATGATTCCTAAACCCTTTCTCCGATTTGGATGTGAAAACTCTCATATTGCAGCTGGGAGTGTGCACTTTCAGCCCATATTATATATATAATTGTATTTCTGAGCATGTTTTTGTAAACAGCTAAAATAACAAAACTTGTGTCACTGTCCAAATATTTATGGCCCTGACTGTACGTGCCAATATCTGACATGGCTGTGATTGGGTCTGAAGTGCCCACATCGGAAAAGATTCCTGATTGGCTGCTCTGCAACCTTTCAACAAGATTTATTTGGATGGCAAACCCGAACAGGAACCGGACGTACAGGTAAGAGTCTGTGTTTGGGTCATGATTGCCTGGTTAGTGTTCGCTCATCCCTAGTCGTAATTTAAATTTTTATTTCATAATACAGGCTGGATACATACCTAAATATTGTAGATCTCTTAGATTTGATGAAGATGCCAGAATGACTGTATAATAAAATTTATGAAATTTTAACCTCAATCTCTGCTGATCTAAACTGATTGACTACTCCTCTTAGATAAATACAATTGAACTAAGAAGCTCTTCAACTAGACTCATAAAATGCTCTTGCTTATATTGCAATTATACAATCTCAAGCACACCATACTCATCAGGTCTAAAGGCCCCTTTACACACTGCAGCATCGCTAGCGATATCGCTGTAACGTCACTGGTTTGCAAGAGCGACCTCCCCAGCGACATTGCAGTGTGTGAAACGCATCAGCGACCTGGCCCCCGCTGTGAGGTCGCTGATCGCTACAAATCTTTCAGGACCATTTTTTGGTCCTTTGTTTTTCGCTTCGCAGCATGCATAGGTGTGTTTGACACCGCTACAACGACATCGTTAGCGACTTCCCGTAGGCGTGCTATAGCGTTCCCTACCAGCGAGGCCGTTCTGCAGGTCCGGGATCGCTGGAAAGTCTCTAAACGCTGCTGCATCATTGCCCAGATCTGCCTGTTTGACAGCTCACCAGCGACTGTTTAGAGACTTTCCAGCGATCCCGGCCAGGTCTCAGTGTATAAAGGGGCCTTAAGAGAGCTATTTAATAATGTAGGCAGTTTGTATTGTAAAAACTGAAGGCCCAACTTCATCTGTACAGAACATATGCATATTAACATAATTTTATAAAATGTAATTTTGTTGATATTATTAAATACACAATTAAATAAACAGGAATAAAGAAGATTTATCCAATTTTAAATTCGCCTTTTCTCATGGATTTTACATTGAAATTCGATGCACAAGGAAGAGTGTCCCTTATTATACACTGAGGTTTCTTCAGATCCCAGAACATAATAAATGTAAGATGGTAAAAATAAAAATAAAACTCTTACTGCTCACCTTTCCGACTCCTTCTTATCCCCATCACACGTTTGGTCCTCATCACATTTTCTGATCACCACAATGAGCACTCAAAACCCTGGGTCTCTTCGGCTCGAATGAAGTCTGGGAAGGTCCTACACACGTGAGTGAAAGGTCACAATGCCATGATGATGATGTTGATGATGATGAAGGTGAGTATAAAGATTTTTTTTAACTATTTTTTATCCTTTTGATAACACTTTACAGTTCAAAAAATGGCAGCCAGTGCAGAGGGAAATTTAAAAAAAAAATCTACAGTTTGACAAATTCAGATTTTTGTAAAATTCGAGTAGAATCAATTCCACCCAAACTTATTAACTTATTTACTCATCCCTACACATGACATCGATAAAGTACAATATATTATTTGAGAAACATTCTATAAGCCATAGACACTAGAGGCAAGTAGTTGGCTCCAAATTGGGTTGCTTTTGATGTATTCTTGGGACTTTTTCTTCTGATCTGAAAAAAAAAAAACAACCATGAGTTACTTCTTAACTCAAATGTATTCTTCATTTGTTTTTAATCTTTGGTTGTGTATATACTGTAAATATATATATATATATATATATATATATATATATATATATATATATATATACATACAGTGGGTATGGAAAGTGTTTAGACCCCTTTACATTTTTCACTCTTTGCTTCATTGCAGCCATTTGGTGAATTCAAAAAGGTTCATTTTTTCCTCATTAATGTACACTCTGTACCCCATCTTGACAGAAAAAAACCCAGAAATGTTGACATTTTTTCACATTTATTAAACAAGAAAAACTGAAATATCACATGGCCATAAGTATTCAGACCCTTTGCACAGTATTGAGTAGAAACACCCTTTTGAGCTAGTACAGCCATGAGTCTCCTTGGGAATGATGCAACAAGTTTTTCACACCTGGATTTGGGGATCCTCTGCCATTATTCCTTGCAGATCCTCTCCAGTCCGTCAGGTTGGATGGTGAACGTTGGTGGAAAGCCATTTTCAAGTCTCTCCAGAGATGCTCAATTGGGGTTAGGTCAGTGCTCTGGCTGGGCCAGTCAAGAATGGTCACAGAGTTGTTCTGAAGTCACTCCTTTGTTATTTTAGCTGTGTGCTTAGAGTCATTGTCTTGTTGGAAGGTGAACCTTTGGACATGTCTGAGGTCCAGAGCACTCTGGAAGAGGTTTTCTTCCAGGATATCTCTGTACATGGCCACATTCATCTTTCCTTCAATTGCAACCAGTCGTCCTGTTCCTGCAGCTGAAAAACACCCCCATAGCATGATGCTGCCACCACCTCCACCTTGTTTCACTGTTGGGATTGGGCAGGTGATGAGCAGTGCCTGGTTTTCTCCACATATACCGCTTAGAATTAACACCAAAAAAACTTCTATCTTCATCTCATCAGACCAGAGAGTCTTATTTCTCACAGTCTGGGAATCCATGTGTTTTTTTTTTTTGCAAACTCTATGCGGACTTTCATATGTCTTGCACTGAGAAGAGGCTCTGTCAGGCCACTCTGCCATAAAGGCCCGACTCGTGGAGGGCTGCAGTGATAGTTGACTTTGTAGAACTTTCTCCCATCTCCCTACTGCATCTCTGGAGCTTAGCCACAGTGATCTTGTGGTTCTTCTGTACCTCTCTCACCAAGGCTCCTCTCCCACGATTGCTCAGTTTGGCAGGATGGCCAGGTCTAGGAAGTGTTCTGGTGGTTCCAAACTTCTTCCATTTATGAATTATGGAGGCCACTGTGCTTTTAGAACCCTTGAGTACTGCAAAAAGTCTTTTGCAACCTTGGCCAGATCTGTGTCTTGCCACAATTCTGTCTCTGAGCTCCTTGGGCAGTTCCTTTGACCTCATGATTCTCATTTGGTCTGACATACACTGTGAGGTCTTATATACACAGGTGTGTGCCTTTCCAAATCAAGTCCTATCAGTTTAATTAAACACAGCTGGTCTCCAATGAAGGAGCAGAACCATCTCAAGGAGGATCACAAGGAAATGGACAGCATGTGACTTAAATATGAGTGTCTGAGCAAAGGGTCTGAATACTTATGACAATGTGATATTTCAGTTTTTATTGTTTAATAAATTTGCAAATATTTCTACATTTCTGTTTTTTTTCCTGTCAAGATGGGGTGCAGAGTGTACATTAATGAGAAAAAATGAACTTTTTTGAATTTACCAAATGGCTGCAATGAAACAAAGAGTGAAAATTTTAAAGGTGTCTGAATACTTCTTTCTCTACCCACTGTGTATATATATATATATATATATATATATATATATATATATATTCTTTCTCTCTGCATTTGCATCAGTCTATATGTCTCAATCTCTGTATCTGTCTGTCTCTCTCTCTGTCTCTTTGCCCGGCTGTTTCTTTGCCCGGCTGTCTCTTTGCGCGGCTGCCTCTTTCCCGGGCTGTCTCTTTCCTGGGCTGTCTCTTTCCCGGGCTATCTCTTTCCCGGGCTGTCTCTTTTCCAGGGCTGTCTCTTTTCCAGGGCTGTCTCTTTTCAGGGCTGTCTCTTTGCCCGGCTGTCTCTTTGCCCGGCTGTCTCTTTGCCCGGCTGTCTCTTTGCCCGGCTGTCTCTTTGCAGGGATGTCTCTTTGCAGGGATGTCTCTTTGCAGGGCTGTCTCTTTGGGCATCTGTCTCTTTGCCCGGCTGTCTCTTTGCCCGGCCTGTTTCTTTGCCCGGTCTGTCTCTTTGCCTGGTCTGTCTCTTTGCCCGTCTGTCTCTTTGCCCGTCTGTCTCTTTCCAGGACTGTGTCTTTCCAGGACTGTCTCTTTCTGCGGCTGTCTCTTTGCCCAGTCTGTCTCTCTGTCTGTCTGTCTTTTTCTGTCTCTCTCTATCCGTCTATCCTATCTTATACTAACAGTTTATTTTGTTCCTATAGCAACCATTGACAGTTGCTATTTATAGCCTATAGCTCCCAGCTCCATTCAGCTTAATGGCTGTAGGATTTTGTAGCGTAACTGGAAAGCACGGGGTTAAATTTTCCCGCTCAAACATAGTCTATGACGTTTCCTGAGTCACATGGAGTGTCTGTGCAAAATTTCGTGATTGTAAATGTGACGGTGCGGATTCCTTTAGCGGACATACACACATACACACACACAAACACAAATACACACATACATACACTGAGCTTTATATATTAGATATATATATATATATATATATATATATATATATATATATATATATATATACATATATATATTTATACATATGTACTGCATATATAAAAGACATACTCATCTCTACCTTTACACTCTATAACATACCATTGAGATAGACATTCAATTTATTGAAAGATATGTTGATTGTATTACGATCTTGACTGACCTACTCTCGTTTGTCTGACCTCATACACCATAAATAGAAAAGACTATTAAAGAAGTTGTCCAGTTACCAAAACTGTTTTTTTTTTTTTCTGATAAATCTTGCTAATATGTGCCCCTCAACACATCTATTATGTTTTTTCAGCAAAATTACCTTTCATTGTGCACTAGCAGCACATGCTCATTGCTGGCTCCAGCTCTGATGGGGTTAATCTCTCCTCTGACTTCCTGTGTTCAGTTCCTACAAGTCCCAGAATTCTTTGTGGCTCTAGGGCGGTGTCTAGCTTATCTAACACACCCACTGTGTCTAATACACCCACTCTGCTCCCACCCAAACCCTCCTCCCTGCCTCTTCCCAGTGGATGTGCACTGAGATCAATTACACAGAGACAGCAGCAGCTCTACACAGCCAGGGGAAGAAAGTGTGTGTGCGCGTATATACAGTGTATGTGTATATACAGTGTGTGTGTATGTGTGTGTGTGTGTATATGTGGCGCCCTAGGACCTGGTCGCCACAACGGCATTGCCCTCCTGAGGGTTAATGCTGAGCCTGGAGGTAATGGGGAAATCTACTGGCCAGTAAGTTAACATCCACCGCAGTTTCTCCCTCAGGCCAGTAGGGGGAGCTCTGAACCTGAAGTTTCAGGGAGCTTCCTTAAGCCTGACCTGGGGGAGGAGTTAGTTAGTCTGTAGGGAGCAGCAGAAGTGAACAGACACAGAGTGAGCTGTCCTGTGAATCTGGGGCCTAGAGCTGGAGCAGTTTGGCCCAGAGAAGCAGGAGTAGCTGAGAGGCAGCAGAGAGACTCGGACATCGGAGTCTGTGGTTGCCAGGGTATAAAATCCGTCCCTGGTAGCCGAATCCGAAGGGCAGGGGAGCTGCAAGCCCCTGGCCCAGACACATCCAAGGTACAGCTGCAGCATCAGGGCCCGGTGTGGACCCCAGCGGGGAAGCACCAGAGAGTGGCCTGCGCAGCCACCTACAGAGGGAAGGGACGTGCCATTGGTCCCAGCAGCGAAGAGGGCCATTGCTGGATTCAGAGAAGCAGGGTCCTATCATCACCAAGAAAGGTACAGGAGTAGGCCTCATACTCAGCTGGCCAGAAAGATCACCCCAAGTACTTCCAGGCCGACCGGATCCCCATCACCACCTGTAACGGTCTCCCAGGACTGGACTGTTCCCAGAGTAAAAGAGGAAAAGGTAAAGAGACTGTTGTTTGTGCCTGGTTCTTTCCTCGCCTGTCGGCCCTGCACCGTGTTAGTCACACAGCACCATAGACTTTCACAAGCACCAACTGTGCCCCGGGCATTGCTCCACCTGTGGGGAGCAGTACTACCATAGCTGCTATATCATCATCCCGGAGGCCTCACACAGCAGCGGCGGCTTAATAGCCGCATGCCACAGGTGGCGTCACGAACGCAACCATTAACAAGCAAGCCACATATTCAACTGACACCCACCAGGGCCACGGAGCCGGGCCCAGCCACCACTGACTACCACCGGACTAGTCCGGCCCGGCACCGGGTGTCCCATAGCCCTGGGGTGGGCGAGTCAATTTTGGCGTCACGAACAGGATTTCGTGCCCGGTCCCACCGGGTACTGTGCGCCTGCCGGAATTGTGCTTAAAAGACTGTGTACTGGCTGCAGACCACCGCCGCCATTAGCCTCGCCGAGCGCAGGAAGAAGGGGGGCGTGCCTGACAAAGAGCGCGAAGGGAGCGCGCCATCAGAGCAGAGCGCTGTTAACCCCGCGCGACCCGGAAGAAAATTTGAAAAGTGAACGGAGCCTGGTAAGGTTCACTAAGGGGGAGGAAGATGTCCGACTCAGAGGGAGGGCAGGTGGCTGCCATAGCCCGAGACGCCGCAGCACCAGCAGAAGCAATCCCAGTCGCCGTCGCCCCGGCCCCCACTGTAGCGCCGGTAATGCCGATCACCATGCCATACATACCGGGAGCAGAATGGCTGCCGCAATACTCCGGGGAGTCCCATACCTTGAGTGACTTCAGAGAAAGCCTGCACAGCTTATTCCGGGTGTATCCGCTGACTGAGAGCCAGAAGGTGGGCATATTAATGGGGCAGCTAGCCGGCGCAGCCCAGCGTGAAGTGAAGTCATGGCCTGATACAGATAAAGGGACAGCAGCCCAGATACTGGCCAAGCTAAAGAGTACGTTTGACACTCGCACCGCAGCAGAGATAAAGATGAGATTCTTTGGGTGCAAGCAGCGGGCCACAGACAGCATAAGGGACTATGCCCTAAACCTGCAAGAGGCCCTGAAAGCAGTTAAACAGGTGGACCCAGAGAGTGTACGTGAAGAAGACAAACTCCTAACTGAGCAGTTCATAGAGGGGCTCCTGTCAGATGCCCACAGGACCCAGCTGCGTATCCTGGTCCTGCAGAACCCTGCTCTGGACTTTGCCAAGTTTAAGGACCAGGCCATCAGGGTACTGAGAGAATCTACGCCGAATGACCTAGTACCCCTCCGGCCTCCTGCTATCACGTACCCCGGGGTGGTGCCTGCAACACGAGCCACTGCAGGGGCTGAGGCGCAGTCCCTGGATAAGGATCCCACTGCGGAGCTCAGACAACAGGTCCAGGAGCTGACCAAGACTGTGGCTGCCCTTGCCAAGACCGTGCAGTCTCTACAAATGACCCCCTCGCCTACGAAAATCGAGTTGGCCTCCAGCCCAGAGGACGTCCCATGGATGCGACAGAGAAGGATTCCGCCGACCCGAGGCAGAGACACAGACCGGTACGATTCAACAGGACAACCGATCTGCCGCAACTGCAACCAGGCGGGCCACATTGCACGACGCTGTCCTTTAAATGGGCCGAGCCTGGGGCCAGGAGCCGACCCCCAGGTGTAAGGAAGCCCGGCTCAACCCCCAGCCGCAGCAAGTATGTGGGAGGACGACCGGTCCTTCCTATTGTGCTGGATGGGATCCCTTTGAATGCCCTCCTGGATACGGGGTCCCAGGTAACAACCATCCCCCACAAACTGTACAAAAGATATTGGGCCGATTCAGACATTGACCATGGCCCAGATGATGATTTAACAATTGTGGCCAGTAATGGTCAGCCCTTACCTCAGATTGGGTACAAAGAAGTAACCATTAAAGTGGGGCGGGTAGAATTGCCATGTCAGGGGATGATAATTGTAGATATTGATCGCAAAGAATCTGACCCACTGCTAACTCTTGGTACAAATGTGATAGAAAATTGTATTGCCGAAGTGATAATTTTGTTACAACAGGCGTCTGAAACTGCCAGCTCCGGGCAGCAGCGTGTCCTACAGAGGGAGATCAGAGCCCTGATGAGGAGGCAGCAGGTAGAGCTGGCCGGAGGAGAAATTGGCAGTGTGAGGGTAAGTGACCCCCTCCCCATTGTAATACCCCCAAGAAGTGAAATGTTGATATGGTGTCGGGCAGCAATAGGCCTCAAGGGTCAGGATTACCATGCCTTGGTAGAACCAATGTATTCAGACAGTAGGCCTGGAGTCCTGATAGCCAGAGGGGTAGCGGACGTCCGCAAGGGGAGAGTGCCCGTCCGTGTCCTGAATTGTGGGGAGGAGGAGGCCAAATTGCCCCGGTATGCCACTGTGGCAAAATTGTACACTGTCAGCAACAATACCATTAAAGCAGTGGAACCCTTGATCCCGTCCGACCAGGCGGAAGACAATGGCTCCAAGGGGCAGCCGGAAGACTGGTGCCAAAAATTACATGTGGGCACCGACTCCACCCCCTCACACCAAAAGCATGGGGTTTACCGGGTGGTACAGGAGTACGAGCGGGTCTTCAGCAAACACCCCCTAGATTTTGGGCAGGTGAAAGGGGTTCAACATCAAATCCCCACGGGTGATCATCATCCCATTAAAGAAAGATACCGCCCTGTACCCCCCGCACAGTATCAGTGTGCCAAGGAAATGTTACGGGAAATGAAGGCGGCTGGGGTTATCAGAGATAGTTGTAGTCCCTGGGCAGCTCCACTAGTGCTCGTAAAGAAAAAAGATGGTACAATGAGAATGTGTGTAGATTACAGGCAAATTAACCGCATTACACATAAAGATGCCTATCCACTACCCAGAATAGAGGAGTCACTAACAGCCTTAAAGTCAGCTAACTATTTCTCCACCTTGGATCTCACCAGTGGGTATTGGCAGGTTCCCGTGGCAGAGGCGGACAAGGAGAAGACTGCATTCACGACACCAATGGGTCTCTGTGAGTTCAATTGTATGCCATTCGGGCTCTGCAACGCCCCAGGGACATTCCAAAGGTTGATGGAGTGCTGCTTGGGCCACCACAACTTCGAAACCGTGCTACTGTACCTGGATGACGTAATAGTCTACTCCAAGACTTATGAGGACCACCTGAAGCACTTAGCAGAAGTGTTTGAGTCCTTGTCGAAATATGGCCTGAAGATCAAGCCGTCCAAATGTCACCTCTTGAAGCCAAAGGTACAGTACCTGGGTCATGTGGTCAGCGCAGAAGGCGTGGCACCTGATCCGGAGAAAGTCACGGTAATTAAGGACTGGCCAAGACCCACCACGGTGAAGGAGGTGCGGCAGTTCCTTGGACTGGTGGGCTACTACCGAAGGTTCATTGATGGGTTCACCAAGATAGCAGCGCCCCTTCAAGATCTCCTGGTGGGCCAGCCGAAGCAGGCTAAGAAGCAGAGCCCTCCATTTGAATGGGGCAGCCAACTGGAAACATCCTTTGTCCGGCTGAAAGGGGCTCTCACGGGAGAAGAAATTCTGGCCTACCCTGACTACAGCCAACAGTTTATACTGTACACAGACGCCAGCAACGTGGGACTGGGAGCAGTTCTGTCCCAGGTACAGGGAGGCAGAGAGAGGGTAATAGCGTACGCCAGTAGGAAGCTTCGGCCCACGGAAAGGAATCCAGAAAACTACAGTTCCTTCAAGCTGGAGTTCCTCGCTATTGTGTGGGCAGTGACTGAACGCTTCAAGCACTATCTGGCATCGGCCAAGTTTACCATCTTCACGGACAACAATCCGTTGACACACCTGGCAACAGCCAAGTTAGGTGCGATGGAACAGCGATGGATGGCCCGGCTGTCTAACTTTGACTTTACCATCAAGTATCGGGCTGGCAAGAAGAATAACAATGCTGATGCACTGTCCAGAATGCCTCACTTACCCGAGTCTGGAGAAGACCTGGATGAACTCGAAGAGATAGAGTTACCGGCTTTCCATCACCAGGGTGTTTCACAGTGTGAGCATGCTGTGGGAGTGAAGCGCTTAAACCAGCACGAGGTCTCGGTCAATCCATTACTCCACCATAATTGGGAAGAAACACAGAATGGTGACCCGGCCGTGCGATTGGTCAAAGAGAAGCTAGCGCAAGCTGAGACCCATCTTGGCCCAGACGCTCCAGAGGAAGCCCAGCAGCTGTGGAAGGAGAGGGGACGACTGTTCACCTACCAGGGCAAGCTCTGCAAGAGATATGTCAACTATCGAACAAATGAACTTGTCTGGCAGATAGTGGTTCCGCAGAGGGATGCTCCAATGGTCCTAGCAGCGTATCATGATAACGCAGGGCACTTCGGGTGGAAGAAGTTGGAGGCCTTACTCCGTGATCGGTTCTACTGGGTGCACATGAGAAAGATGATCGAGAAATGGTGCCGAGACTGTGGCCCGTGTAACTTGAGGCGGAAGGATGATGCCAGCCAAAGGTCTCCCCTACAGCCAATTGTCACGAAGCAGCCCCTGGAGTTGGTGGCCCTGGACCACGTGAAGTTAACACCAAGCCGGTCAGGCTATGTGTACGCCCTCACCATTGTGGACCATTACTCTCGTTTCCTGGTAGTAGTGCCTGTGAAGGACCAGACAGCCAGGACGGCAGCTAGAGCGTTCCAGGCATCCTTTTGTCGACCGCACGGCTATCCGGAAAGGGTACTGACGGATCAGGGTCCTGCATTCGAGGCTGAAGTGTTCCAAGAGTTCTGTAACATGTACGGTTGTAAGAAAATTCGAACCACACCGTACCACCCCCAGACCAATGGACTGTGCGAGAAAATGAACCATGTGGTTATTGATATGCTGAAGACCCTACCGCTGGAAGAGAGGAACCAATGGCCAGAAAAGTTGCCAGATCTGGTAGACTTGTACAACCACATCCCAGTGAATTCGACCAACTGCAGCCCCGCTTACCTGATGCGAGCCAGACCAGGCAAGTTGCCTGTAGACTTTGAGATGGGGACTGTGTCGCCTGAGGCGGTTCAAGAAATAGAGGATTGGGATGCAGAACGGCAGCAGCGGTACCGTAAGGTCCAGGAGTGCGTGGAAAGGAGCCTGTCTCAAGCAAGAACGAGACAAGAACAGCATTACAATCAAACAGCCCCAGCAACTCCCTTAGCACCTGGAGAACAAGTCCTCAAGAAGAAGCGGAAGACGCATAAGTTGGATGATCAGTGGGAAAACGAGCCCTACACCATTATCCCCTCCAACTTTGACAATAGTAAGGTATGCCTCATAAGCAAAGATGAAGGCAAGACCTGTCAAGCAATTTCCCGAGACCGCCTGAAAGCGTGCCCTGAACGGTGCCGAATCCAAAGAGAAATGGAAGGAGTACAAGGAAGTCCCCAAAGTCAAGAGAAAGAAGGGGAGATGATTCAAACCATCCTTGGGAAGTTCCCCAAAACTTGGACCCGAATCAACAATGCCATAGTGGTACCAGTTTTGGCGTTTCCGCAGTTGGTCGAGCCAGAAACAGAAAAGGTTCCGGATCCACCTAAAAAATCGTCCGCTCCAGCACGAGATGACACGCCAGCAGTGGAACAGGAGGATCAACCCCCTGTCAGTGGTGAACCTGTCATACCCTTGGCGACTCCTAGACCACAAAGGCAACCATCACGCTTACCTATTGGGGTTAGGCCCACCTGTAGTGCTGAGATAGAAGACGCACCACGTAGTCAGGGGCAAACACCAGAGCTACGTAGGTCCCAGCGCAGCACTCGGGGACAACCCCCTCTAAGGTATAGGGAGTCTACTGTATAAAGTAAAGAGTACTTATTAGAGTGTAAATAGTTATGCAAAATGTCTGTCATGTTGTGCACAAAATGTTTTCTTTTTCTTTGATTGCGAAAATGGACAATTGGGCCACTGGACTATGGGTGGCCAACACCTAAATTGTTCATAGTTAGCACCAGTGTGCTCAAACACCCCTGAAGAAAAACCCGTCCGGCGTGCATAGAGTGGGGTCATCAATGCTCTGACGCACGCCCAGAGCCTACGTTGGGGGTTTGATCGCGGCGGGTCCCCCATGGAGCAGTGTAATGGACACCCGGCAGGGAGCCACACTGGACTCTTATAGAAATGTTTAAGATTGTAACGTTAAAGAGAATGTGCCTCCCATATTGGGATGAAATGTATGACATGTTATGTTTTGTTTCTACAGTCCGGGAGTACTGAATTTAACTAAGGGGGAGTGTGGCGCCCTAGGACCTGGTCGCCACAACGGCATTGCCCTCCTGAGGGTTAATGCTGAGCCTGGAGGTAATGGGGAAATCTACTGGCCAGTAAGTTAACATCCACCGCAGTTTCTCCCTCAGGCCAGTAGGGGGAGCTCTGAACCTGAAGTTTCAGGGAGCTTCCTTAAGCCTGACCTGGGGGAGGAGTTAGTTAGTCTGTAGGGAGCAGCAGAAGTGAACAGACACAGAGTGAGCTGTCCTGTGAATCTGGGGCCTAGAGCTGGAGCAGTTTGGCCCAGAGAAGCAGGAGTAGCTGAGAGGCAGCAGAGAGACTCGGACATCGGAGTCTGTGGTTGCCAGGGTATAAAATCCGTCCCTGGTAGCCGAATCCGAAGGGCAGGGGAGCTGCAAGCCCCTGGCCCAGACACATCCAAGGTACAGCTGCAGCATCAGGGCCTGGTGTGGACCCCAGCGGGGAAGCACCAGAGAGTGGCCTGCGCAGCCACCTACAGAGGGAAGGGACGTGCCATTGGTCCCAGCAGCGAAGAGGGCCATTGCTGGATTCAGAGAAGCAGGGTCCTATCATCACCAAGAAAGGTACAGGAGTAGGCCTCATACTCAGCTGGCCAGAAAGATCACCCCAAGTACTTCCAGGCCGACCGGATCCCCATCACCACCTGTAACGGTCTCCCAGGACTGGACTGTTCCCAGAGTAAAAGAGGAAAAGGTAAAGAGACTGTTGTTTGTGCCTGGTTCTTTCCTCGCCTGTCGGCCCTGCACCGTGTTAGTCACACAGCACCATAGACTTTCACAAGCACCAACTGTGCCCCGGGCATTGCTCCACCTGTGGGGAGCAGTACTACCATAGCTGCTATATCATCATCCCGGAGGCCTCACACAGCAGCGGCGGCTTAATAGCCGCATGCCACAGGTGGCGTCACGAACGCAACCATTAACAAGCAAGCCACATATTCAACTGACACCCACCAGGGCCACGGAGCCGGGCCCAGCCACCACTGACTACCACCGGACTAGTCCGGCCCGGCACCGGGTGTCCCATAGCCCTGGGGTGGGCGAGTCATATATACAGTGTGTGTGTATATACAGTGTGTGTGTATATATACAGTGTGTGCGCGTATATACAGTGTATGTGTGTATATATACAGTGTGTGAGTGAGTGTGTATGTGTATGTCATACTCACCTGTCTGCAGGGTCCGGGTGCCATGCCCGCTCCCAGCCCCTGTCTCGGTCCCGTCGCTCTGGCTGTGTGCAGTCTCCCCGGGGCATGCACGAAGCTTGCAGGACCTGGCCGTGGATCACCTGATGCAGTCACCTGACGCATCAGCTGATCGTAGTCTCGCCGGCTTTTTCGCGGCCGGCCGGCTATCAGCTGATCCTGCCGTCAGGGGACTTCAGCTGATTACCGGCAGCTGCTGCAGTGATGGGCCAGGATCAGACTCCGCTCCGGAAGCTGCCGGTAATCAGCACAGACGTGAGTATTTATTTATTTTTTTTTTTTTTTTTTTGCACTGATGCATCTGCTGATTGTATAATCGGCTTTTATACAATCAGCTGATGTGTGATGTGATTCCGGCTCTTGATCCTGACACATCATCTGATCGCTCTGCCTTCCAGCAAACCGATCAGATGA
This sequence comes from Anomaloglossus baeobatrachus, assembly GCF_048569485.1. Classification (NCBI taxonomy): domain Eukaryota; kingdom Metazoa; phylum Chordata; class Amphibia; order Anura; family Aromobatidae; genus Anomaloglossus; species Anomaloglossus baeobatrachus. Next base: position 363,642,298 of record NC_134357.1, read on the forward strand.
TATTGGATCCGGATTGGACGGCGCGGGACCCTAACCCAGGATTACTGCGGAGGGGGGTTTATTTCAATAAAGATGGAGTCACTAATTGTGTTGTGTTTTATTTCTAATAAAAATATTTTTCTGTGTGTTGTGTTTTTTTTTTATCTTTATCATTACTAGAAATTAATGGTGGCCATGTCTAATATTGGCGTGACACCATGAATTTCGGGCTTAGGGCTAGCTGATAATATACAGCTAGCCCTAACTCCATTATTACCCGGCTAGCCACCCGGCATCAGGGCAGCTGGAAGAGTTGGATACAGCGCCAGAAGATGGCGCTTCTATGAAAGCGCCATTTTCTGGGGTGGCTGCGGACTGCAATTCGCAGTGGGGGTGCCCAGAAAGCTTGGGCACCCTTCACTGTGGATTCCAATCCCCAGCTGCCTAGTTGTACCCGGCTGGACACCAAAATTAGGCGAAGCTTACGTCATTTTTTTTTTAAATTATTTCATGAAATTCATGAAATAAAAAAAAAAAGGGCTTCTCTATATTTTTGGTTCCCAGCCAGGTACAACTAGGCAGCTGGGGGTTGGGGGCAGCCCGTAGCTGCCTGCTGTACCCGGCTAGCATACAAAAATATGGCGAAGCCCACGTCATTTTTTTTTTCTTTTTGGGTAAAAAAACTGCATACAGTCCTGGATGGAGGATGCTGAGCCTTGTAGTTCTGCAGCTGCTGTCTGCTCTCCTGCATACAATGAACATTTTGAAGAAGGAAATGACATCAGACCTTTTTTATTTTTTTCATCAACAATCTTTCATGGCATTGTGCACTGATTAAAAACGCAGTGAGCAAAAACGCAGCAAAAAAAGCACCAAATCGCGGCAAAAACGTGACATGCAGCACCGCAGGTGACAGAGCAGAGCAAGTTGGTGACATGCTCTGCTCTGACACAGTGTGCTGCATGTCACTGTATCCACTCTGGGACTTGTTGTGCAGGTGACCGGATGATACATGTCACTAACTGCCCCACTCTGTGATTTCTGCTGCATTGTACTGTATACACTCTCACCTGCACAACAAGTCCCATAGTGGAGACAGTTAGTGACATGTAGCATCCGGTCACCTGCACTACAAGTGCCAGAGTGGAGAAAGATAGTGACATGCAGCACACTATGTGTCAGAGCAGAGCATGTCACTGTCTCCACTCCGCTGACCTCACAGCCCGTACATGCTGCGATGGATGTAGGGGGACACAGAACAAGTAATCGGCCGACACTGGAGTCATCTGATTACTTGGGATGAATTGAGCAGTAAAATGCTCTGGTGCTCGATGGGCGAAGCCCATGCCGATTTTTTTTAAAAAAAATTCATTAAAAATAAAAAAACAAAAAAATCACATTGTTTGTGGGCTCCCGCTGCATTTTCTGTTGCTAAGGGTAACCAAAGCAGCTACTGGCTGCTAGCCCCCGCTGCTTGGTGTTACTTTCACTGGCAATAGAAATGCAGGGAAGCATTTTTTTTTTTATAAAGGTTTTTCCCTGAAAACGTTTTTAAGAAAATGACGTGGGCTTCGCCATATTTTTGTATGCTAGCCAGGTACAGCAGGCAGCTACGGGCTGCCCCCAACCCCCAGCTGCCTAGTTGTACCCGGCTGGGAACCAAAAATATAGAGAAGCCCTTTTTTTTTTTTTTTTATTTCATGAATTTCATGAAATAATTAAAAAAAAAAATGACATGGGCTTCGCCGAATTTTTGAGTCCAGCCAGGTACAACTAGGCAGCTGGGGATTGGAATCCGCAGTGAAGGGTGCCCAAACTTTCTGGGCCCCCCCGCTGAGAATTGCAGTCCACAGCCGCCCCAGAAAATGGCGCTTTCATAGAAGCGCCATCTTCTGGCGCTGTATCCAACTCTTCCAGTGGCCCTGGTGGCAGGTGGCACGCTGGGTAATAAGGGGTTAATACCAGCTATGTTTTACCCGCTGGTATAAAGCCCGAGATTCTTAATGTCAGGCCAAGGTTGACCTGGCCATTAAGAATCTCCAATAAAGGGTTTAAAAAAAAAGGACCACACAGAGAAAAATACTTTATTAGAAATAAATACACAGACACAGTAGGGACTCCATGTTTATTACTCCCTCTCACCCCTCCACGATGGAGAGATTTCTGTACTGACCATGCCAGGAGAGAGCGAGGGAAAAGAGAGAGAGCGAGGGGGGGGAGGAAAAGAGAGCGCAGGGGGAGGAAAAGAGAGCGCAGGGGGGAGGAAAAGAGAGCGCAGGGGGGAGGAAAAGAGAGCGCAGGGGGGAGGAAAAGAGAGCGCGGGGGGAGGAAAAGAGAGCGCGGGGGGAGGAAAAGAGAGCGCAGGCGGGAGGAAAAGAGAGCGCAGGGGGGAGGAAAAGAGAGCGCAGGGGGGAGGAAAAGAGAGCGCAGGGGGGAGGAAGAGAGAGCGCAGGGGGGAGGAAGAGAGAGCGCAGGGGGGAGGAAGAGAGAGCGCAGGGGGGAGGAAGAGAGAGCGCAGGGGGGAGGAAAAGAGAGCGCGGGGGGGGAGGAAAAGAGAGCGCGGGGGGAGGAAAAGAGAGCGCGGGGGGGAGGAAAAGAGAGCGTGGGGGGGAGGAAAAGAGAGCGCGGGGGGAGTAAAAGAGAGCGCAGGGGGGAGGAAAAGAGAGCGCAGGGGGGAGGAAAAGAGCGCAGGGGGGAGGAAAAGAGCGCAGGCGGGAGGAAAAGAGAGCGCAGGGGGGAGGAAAAGAGAGCGAGGGGGAAGGAAAAGAAAGCGAGGGGGGGAGGAAAAGAGAGCGAGGGGGGAGGAAAAGAGAGCGAGGGGGAGGAAAAGAGAGCGAGGGGGGAGGAAAAGAGAGCGAGGGGGGAGGAAAAGAGAGCGAGGGGGGAGGAAAAGAGAGCGAGGGGGAAGGAAAAGAGCGCAGGGGGGAGGAAAAGAGAGCGCAGGGGGGAGGAAAAGAGAGCGCAGGGGGGAGGAAAAGAGAGCGCAGGGGGGAGGAAAAGAGTGCGAGGGGGGAAGAGAGAGGGGAGAGGAGAGAGGGATAAGAGGGGGCAGAGAAGAGGGGGAAGAGGGGAGGGGAGAAGAGAGTAGGGAAAGAACAGGGGGGGGCAGAGGTGCTCTGTCACCAACTGTCTCCACTCTGTGACTTGTGGTGCAGGTGACAGAGTGCAGACAGTTGGTCCCATGCAGCAGGACAGATGGCAGAGCACAGCGGTGACATGCCTGTCAGTGTCTTGCTGCTGGGAGGAGCAGATGATCACACTGCCCGACACCGGCCGCTCTCCTGACATCGCAGCAGAGCGGGCGGGTGGACAGTGTGATCACATACTTACGTGCAGGGGGGAATTCAGCTGAAGAACCCCCCCCCCCTGTACTGCACACTGCGCCCCGTGCCTCTCCATCTGCAGCACGCTTCCGGCTCCACACTGACTTCCTCCGGATCCTCCCCTGGATGCTGAGCTGTGACGTGCGGTAGTCACCGCCCACAGCCCTGTCACTCAATCTGAGTGGCGCCGGCATCTTGTGATGTACCCGTCTTGTTTGAGAGCCCGGAAATGCCGGGACGTCAGAGGATGCCGGCAGCCACAGCTCCAGGGGGTCATGTGACAGGCACTGAGCGTGCAGGATAGCGCCGCTCAGTGCCAGAACTGGAAACAGAAGCCAATGGAGAAGACGCCTAGAAAGGTAAGTAGAGCTCATACAGAAAATAAAAAAAATGGGTGAACCACCCCTTTAATACTAGAGTCACATATGTAAGTATGGAAAGGCATTGGTAACTGACAAAATATGTTTCACCCACTTCATATATATACTAGAGTCTAAGGGAACAACCATAAAATTAATATTAATGTCGGAACTACTACTGAACATCTATAATCTCTCATAGCCATTGCTTTCACATCTGGAGAAAGACCTAAACAGGTTATGAATCCGGTGCTGAATATGACGTCTTATATATGATTACCTAACGTTTCTATAGTTCTCTATAACACAACTGCAAAATATAATTTATAAATAAAACCAAGTAGGATTATGGCCTGAAGCTAGTCCCTACTGACATCCTAAACAGCCAGTGTGCTGGTACTTAATTTGAAGCTTCCTCCCACGGGTACAACTACTATCATACTTGTCTGTCATCAGCTCAGAGGGGGCATCCTCTCCCTCAGCAATCAGACCAGCAGGAGGTAGCTGCCTTCCTTCCTCCTGGATCCTTTCTCAGCTGCTTATTCGCGACAACAAGTTTATACCAAGGCAGTGCCAAAAATACTGCATGCTCAAAGATGTCCATTGGCATTGTGCACTTCCACTTAGAATTAGTAAGAAATAAGGTTGTAGTTTTGAATGGGCATAAGTTAGCCATGGTAATGTAAAGGAAAGTCAGCTCAGTGCTTACTGTAACTTTCTTATTGTGCATGGCTATACTGAAGGGCTATGTTAGACAAGAGCAATAAAGGTATAGGACGGCTGAGATCCATACCTTTAATGTGCCACCTGAAGTTTTCAGGCTAATAGAAACTTACTTACAAATACTGAAGGACTCGCCAAGTCCCCTGTGTAGTTGCGTGGATAAAATAGCAAGTAATTCTTTTCACTTTGACTAAACTTCAAAATCTTTATTGTATACCACCTGGAATAACATCATTTATAGTATACTTACCTTTCCAATAGTTTTCTTCTCATGCCAATGCTTCCCGCTGTTCCTGGTGTTCCTTATATACACCATGTACTTGATGATGTGATGTCTACACATCACTGTAATGGCCAATTGCCTGGAGATGACATAATCTTATCTTGGATGGTGGACAGAAATTCACCAAATAACAATATTGCATTTCTAAGTGGTTTGGACTGATGAGCATACATGCCTTTCACAAGCATTGCATTTTTTGTGTCTTCACCTCAATAGAGTAGAACACTTATATCTAGACATGAAGTACCAAATTCACCATTTCAGAAAACCTTGTAAGGTGCGTGGCCCGTTGAGTTCCTTGTGTCTGAAAGTAGAAAGTCTGAATGGTAAGTAGATAAAATCCAAATGGATGAATGGAGAAAGACTCCAAAATAATTGGCTGATGCTCCTGGCACAAAAATTATAGATGCTGCCAAATATCATGGGGTCAATGTAAAATATATATTTGTATAGTGAGGTTTTTCTGCCCATAATGTTTCATTTAAATAATGCAGATGAGATTAGTAACATCAATTCTTAAAGGGGTATTCCATTCTACGAAAATGATCATCTATCCCCCAGATTATGATAATTATTTCATTGGTGTTGGTCCTACTTCTAGGTCACCATCACAGATTGGAACAATGAGGAATGCTTCATTTTGACTTGGCCCTGAGACTGTGACCAACAGGAGTTAGCTGGAGCAGACAGTTGCATGTGGGTCCCTCTTCCGCCACTCAATTTATTGCCTGTGGAGTGATGATGACGTTCAAGCACAGCGTCTTGCCATCTTCATTGGTGCCACAGAGTTTGAAGAGGGCAGTAGAGCAGTTGCTCGACTAGACACTTCATCCAGCACCATCTGCCTGTGATTTTGTTTTGGATTTTGATTTACTAGAATTTCGATGTAATAGTTTTGTAATATCAATGAATAATAAGAGCAAATCAGGGCTGGATTGGTGTTTTAAATATACGTCCCCTGCCACTGTTTTCATCTGTTTTCAGCATCTCTCCTGTTGGTCCCAATTTTTGACCTGCTGGCAGAGCCAATGTTTCATGGAGGGCACCGGAGGTCACAACTGAATACATCTCTATGGGAGCCTCATTCTGGCTTTCATAAACTTGCATTGAGAGTAGAGTTGAGCGCGGTTCGTGGTTCGTGGTTCTCCAGTTCTAGGCTCGAGTGATTTTGGGGCCTGTTCTAGATCGAACTAGAACTCGAGCTTTTTGCAAAAGCTCGATAGTTCTAGAAACGTTCGAGAACGGTTCTAGCAGCAAAAAAACAGCAAAATCCTAGCTTGGTTTCTGCTGTAATAGTGTAAGTCACTCTGTGAATCACACTATTATGACATTTCAGTGTATAGTGTGCGTGAACAGCGCCTTCAGATCACTGCTGTTTGTATAATGGCGATCGCCATTTTTTTTTTTTTTCTTGTCTTCCTTCCCTAAGCGCACGCGTCTTGTGGGGCGGGCAAGCATGTCAGCCAATCCCAGACACACACACAGCTAAGTGGACTTTGAGCCAGAGAAGCAACGGCATGTGTGATAGGATGTCCATGTCACATGTCCCTGCATTATAAAACCGGACATTTTCTTCCAGGACGCCATTATCTGCCTTCTGCGTCTTTGATATCAGACATCACTGTCGCAGCTCCGTCCTCCTGAGTCCTATAGCCGATACAGCTGTATGCGCTGCATACACAGCGTTAGACAGCTTAGGGAGAGCACTTTATAGCAGTCCTTTTAAGGACTCAAACCGGCAGGGTCAGAGTTAAGGTGACAGGTCCTGAAAACAGAGCCAGCGTCTGTGCAGCCAAGGTCAGGGTCAGGGATTTCCTCCCTGCATTTCACCATTAGGAGGGAATAGAAAGGCAGGCTTCCATTCCTCTACCCAGAGCACCACAATCCTGCCACTGTACCCTCTTGTCCTCTGCACACTCCAACTAATTATAACTAAGCCATTATACTAGCAAACACTCAGTGTACCTAGTGGCATCCTATACGTGGCTATTGGACTTTGCTATAGTCCCACTAGTGCCAAGACATTTGCAGAGCGCATCTGCCTGCGTTGCACACTCCAACTAATTATAACTAAGCCATTATACTAGCAAACACTCAGTGTACCTAGTGGCATCCTATACGTGGCTATTGGACTTTGCTATAGTCCCACTAGTGCCAAGACATTTGCAGAGTGCATCTGCCTGCGTTGCACACTCCAACTAATTATAACTAAGCCATTATACTAGCAAACACTCAGTGTACCTAGTGGCATCCTATACGTGGCTATTGGACTTTGCTATAGTCCCACTAGTGCCAAGACATTTGCAGAGCGCATCTGCCTGCGTTGCACACTCCAACTCATTATAACTAAGCCATTATACTAGCAAAAACTCAGTGTACCTAGTGGCATCCTATACGTGGCTATTGGACTTTGCTATAGTCCCACTAGTGCCAAGACATTTGCAGAGCGCATCTGCCTGCGTTGCACACTCCAACTCATTATAACTAAGCCATTATACTAGCAAACACTCAGTGTACCTAGTGGCATCCTATACGTGGCTATTGGACTTTGCTATAGTCCCACTAGTGCCAAGACATTTGCAGAGCGCATCTGCCTGCGTTGCACACTCCAACTCATTATAACTAAGCCACTATACTAGCAAACACTCAGTGTACCTAGTGGCATCCTATACGTGGCTATTGGACTTTGCTATAGTCCCACTAGTGCCAAGACATTTGCAGAGCGCATCTGCCTGCGTTGCACACTCCAACTAATTATAACTAAGCCATTATACTAGCAAACACTCAGTGTACCTAGTGGCATCTTATACGTGGCTATTGGACTTTGCTATAGTCCCACTAGTGCCAAGACATTTGCAGAGCGCATCTGCCTGCGTTGCACACTCCAATTAATTATAACTAAGCCATTATACTAGCAAACACTCAGTGTACCTAGTGGCATCCTATACGTGGCTATTGGACTTTGCTATAGTCCCACTAGTGCCAAGACATTTGCAGAGCGCATCTGCCTGCGTTGCACACTCCAACTCATTATAACTAAGCCATTATACTAGCAAAAACTCAGTGTACCTAGTGGCATCCTATACGTGGCTATTGGACTTTGCTATAGTCCCACTAGTGCCAAGACATTTGCAGAGCGCATCTGCCTGCGTTGCACACTCCAACTCATTATAACTAAGCCATTATACTAGCAAACACTCAGTGTACCTAGTGGCATCCTATACGTGGCTATTGGACTTTGCTATAGTCCCACTAGTGCCAAGACATTTGCAGAGCGCATCTGCCTGCGTTGCACACTCCAACTCATTATAACTAAGCCACTATACTAGCAAACACTCAGTGTACCTAGTGGCATCCTATACGTGGCTATTGGACTTTGCTATAGTCCCACTAGTGCCAAGACATTTGCAGAGCGCATCTGCCTGCGTTGCACACTCCAACTAATTATAACTAAGCCATTATACTAGCAAACACTCAGTGTACCTAGTGGCATCTTATACGTGGCTATTGGACTTTGCTATAGTCCCACTAGTGCCAAGACATTTGCAGAGCGCATCTGCCTGCGTTGCACACTCCAATTAATTATAACTAAGCCATTATACTAGCAAACACTCAGTGTACCTAGTGGCATCCTATACGTGGCTATTGGACTTTGCTATAGTCCCACTAGTGCCAAGACATTTGCAGAGCGCATCTGCCGGCGTTGCACACTCCAACTAATTATAACTAAGCCATTATACTAGCAAACACTCAGTGTACCTAGTGGCATCCTATACGTGGCTATTGGACTTTGCTATAGTCCCACTAGTGCCAAGACATTTGCAGAGCGCATCTGCCTGCGTTGCACACTCCAACTAATTATAACTAAGCCATTATACTAGCAAACACTCAGTGTACCTAGTGGCATCCTATACGTGGCTATTGGACTTTGCTATAGTCCCACTAGTGCCAAGACATTTGCAGAGCGCATCTGCCTGCGTTGCACACTCCAACTCATTATAACTAAGCCATTATACTAGCAAACACTCAGTGTACCTAGTGGCATCCTATACGTGGCTATTGGACTTTGCTATAGTCCCACTAGTGCCAAGACATTTGCAGAGCGCATCTGCCTGCGTTGCACACTCCAACTCATTATAACTAAGCCATTATACTAGCAAACACTCAGTGTACCTAGTGGCATCCTATACGTGGCTATTGGACTTTGCTATAGTCCCACTAGTGCCAAGACATTTGCAGAGCGCATCTGCCTGCGTTGCACACTCCAACTCATTATAACTAAGCCATTATACTAGCAAACACTCAGCGTACCTAGTGGCATCCTATACGTGGCTATTGGACTTTGCTATAGTCCCACTAGTGCCAAGACATTTGCAGAGCGCATCTGCCTGCGTTGCACACTCCAACTCATTATAACTAAGCCATTATACTAGCAAACACTCAGTGTACCTAGTGGCATCCTATACGTGGCTATTGGACTTTGCTATAGTCCCACTAGTGCCAAGACATTTGAAGAGCGCATCTGCCTGCGTTGCACACTCCAACTAATTATAACTAAGCCATTATACTAGCAAACACTCAGTGTACCTAGTGGCATCCTATACGTGGCTATTGGACTTTGCTATAGTCCCACTAGTGCCAAGACATTTGCAGAGCGCATCTGCCTGCGTTGCACACTCCAACTCATTATAACTAAGCCATTATACTAGCAAACACTCAGTGTACCTAGTGACATCCTATACGTGGCTATTGGACTTTGCTATAGTCCCACTAGTGCCAAGACATTTGCAGAGCGCATCTGCCTGCGTTGCACACTCCAACTCATTATAACTAAGCCATTATACTAGCAAACACTCAGTGTACCTAGTGGCATCCTATACGTGGCTATTGGACTTTGCTATAGTCCCACTAGTGCCAAGACATTTGCAGAGCGCATCTGCCTGCGTTGCACACTCCAACTCATTATAACTAAGCCATTATACTAGCAAACACTCAGTGTACCTAGTGGCATCCTATACGTGGCTATTGGACTTTGCTATAGTCCCACTAGTGCCAAGACATTTGCAGAGCGCATCTGCCTGCGTTGCACACTTCAACTAATTATAACTAAGCCATTATACTAGCAAACACTCAGTGTACCTAGTGGCATCCTATACGTGGCTATTGGACTTTGCTATAGTCCCACTAGTGCCAAGACATTTGCAGAGCGCATCTGCCTGCATTGCACACTCCAACTAATTATAACTAAGCCATTATACTAGCAAACACTCAGTGTACCTAGTGGCATCCTATACGTGGATATTGGACTTTGCTATAGTCCCACTAGTGCCAAGACATTTGCAGAGCGCATCTGCCTGCGTTGCACACTCCAACTCATTATAACTAATCCATTATACTAGCAAACACTCAGTGTACCTAGTGGCATCCTATACGTGGCTATTGGACTTTGCTATAGTCCCACTAGTGCCAAGACATTTGCAGAGCGCATCTGCCTGCGTTGCACACTCCAACTCATTATAACTAAGCCATTATACTAGCAAACACTCAGTGTACCTAGTGGCATCCTATACGTGGCTATTGGACTTTGCTATAGTCCCACTAGTGCCAAGACATTTGCAGAGCGCATCTGCCTGCGTTGCACACTCCAACTCATTATAACTAAGCCATTATACTAGCAAACACTCAGTGTACCTAGTGGCATCCTATACGTGGCTATTGGACTTTGCTATAGTCCCACTAGTGCCAAGACATTTGCAGAGCGCATCTGCCTGCGTTGCACACTCCAACTCATTATAACTAAGCCATTATACTAGCAAATACTCAGTGTACCTAGTGGCATCCTATACGTGGCTATTGGACTTTGCTATAGTCCCACTAGTGCCAAGACATTTGCAGAGCGCATCTGCCTGCGTTGCACACTCCAACTAATTATAACTAAGCCATTATACTAGCAAACACTCAGTGTACCTAGTGGCATCCTATACGTGGCTATTGGACTTTGCTATAGTCCCACTAGTGCCAAGACATTTGCAGAGCGCATCTGCCTGCGTTGCACACTCCAACTAATTATAACTAAGCCATTATACTAGCAAACACTCAGTGTACCTAGTGGCATCCTATACGTGGCTATTGGACTTTGCTATAGTCCCACTAGTGCCAAGACATTTGCAGAGCGCATCTGCCTGCGTTGCACACTCCAACTCATTATAACTAAGCCATTATACTAGCAAACACTCAGTGTACCTAGTGGCATCCTATACGTGGCTATTGGACTTTGCTATAGTCCCACTAGTGCCAAGACATTTGCAGAGCGCATCTGCCTGCGTTGCACACTCCAACTCATTATAACTAAGCCATTATACTAGCAAACACTCAGTGTACCTAGTGGCATCCTATACGTGGCTATTGGACTTTGCTATAGTCCCACTAGTGCCAAGACATTTGCAGAGCGCATCTGCCTGCGTTGCACACTCCAACTCATTATAACTAAGCCATTATACTAGCAAACACTCAGTGTACCTAGTGGCATCCTATACGTGGCTATTGGACTTTGCTATAGTCCCACTAGTGCCAAGACATTTGCAGAGCGCATCTGCCTGCGTTGCACACTCCAACTAATTATAACTAAGCCATTATACTAGCAAACACTCAGTGTACCTAGTGGCATCCTATACGTGGCTATTGGACTTTGCTATAGTCCCACTAGTGCCAAGACATTTGCAGAGCGCATCTGCCTGCGTTGCACACTCCAACTAATTATAACTAAGCCATTATACTAGCAAACACTCAGTGTACCTAGTGGCATCCTATACGTGGCTATTGGACTTTGCTATAGTCCCACTAGTGCCAAGACATTTGCAGAGCGCATCTGCCTGCGTTGCACACTCCAACTAATTATAACTAAGTTGCATTGTCAGGGATATTTATTCTTTATTATTCTGCTGTTAATAAAGCTAGACCACCACTGCAATCTTCACCACCTCTCAATTTTTACTACCACATTTTCAGTCCACAATCTTGTCGCAATCAACATGAGTGGCAAAATGACAGATGCTGGTGGAAAGGGGAAGAGGCGTGGTGGAAAAGGCAAAAAAGGTTTTGTCTGTGGGGAAGGTGGCAAAGCTCCATTATCATCTGCTGAAGATAGACCATCTACCAGCAAAAGTAAGATGTCTACTACTTACCGTGGACAATCCGATGTGCTCCCTTTTTTACGGACACGAACAACAGGAAGAAAGGTAGATGATGGGCAAAAAAGGAAAATGCTTGAATGGATCTCAAGTGGTCCAACAAGTGCCCTCTCAGCCACTTCAAGTACCGCATCCAAAAAACACCAGTCCTCTGAGTTGACATCCCAATCACACTTGATTTCTCCCAGCTCTGAAGTCTCCATCAGCCCTGCACAGTATGTTGGAACTGAGATGGCTGAGTCTGCAGAGCTGTTCAGTCACACTATAGCCTGGGAATCAGAGGTCTGCTCCCAAGCTACAGTGAGTACAGAACAGGAAATGGTCTGCAGTGATGCCCATAACCTTTGTGACTCTGATTCAGGCCGTGAGGACCAAGTTTCTGAGCATAATGTTGACCCTTTGTCACAAACTGTAACACCTGTGGTTATAGACAATGAGGAACATACTGATGAAGATGAGACGCAGATACCCGATTGGGATGACAACTTAAATATTCGGTCAGGGCAAGAAGAGGCTCGGTCTGAGGGGGAGGGGAGTGCAAACACAACAATTGATGATGAAGTTCTAGATCCCACCTACTGTCAACCCCCAGTCACGCACTCGAGGAGGTCAACAGAGGCGGTGGAGGAGGATGCAACCGACGACGAAGTTACCTTGCGCCTTCCTGGACAGAGTTGGAGCACTGGTAGCACGTCTACAACTGCATCCTCAGCCACCACTCTGCCTATGAGCATTATTCGGGGTGGATCAACAGGTCGCATGGCCTCTAAGCCTTGCCTAGCCTGGTCCTTTTTTGACATAGAAAAAGATCGCCCAAATCATGTGATATGTAAAATTTGTCATGATTCTCTTAGTAGAGGTCAAAACCTCAGCAGTTTGACAACTTCTTCCATGAATCGTCACATGAATAAATATCATAGGTCCCGGTGGGAAGCTCACCGTGCTGCAATGCGGCCTAGCGGAGCGAACCATCCACCGCCCGCCCCTTCCAGTGCATCCGCGCGCTCTTCATCTTCTAGGACTGTGGGGACAGCTGTCACACCTGTTTTTCCATGCAAAACTTCCACCACTGTAACCGCAACAGGCAGTTTGCTTGTAAGGTCGTCAGTTGGTTTGGAAGGGGAAACAAGTGAGTGTGTACAGCTCTCTCAGACATCGATAGCACCAACGTTGGATGAAGGCAACATCATGTCTCCGCCTGCACTTTCCTCACAAACCTGCATTTTTCCAGGGACACCCTACTCAACACCATCTACACACAGCAGCCAGATCTCTGTCCCTCAGATGTGGTCAAATAAAAGGCCACTTCCTCCGACCCATGACAAAGCTAAGAGGTTGACTCTATCCCTCTGTAAGCTGTTGGCTACCGAAATGCTGCCTTTCCGCCTAGTGGACACACAGGATTTTAGAGACCTTATGTCTGTCGCTGTGCCCCAGTACCAGATGCCTAGTCGCCACTACTTCTCTAAGAAAGGTGTGCCCGCGCTACACCAGCATGTCGCACACAACATCACCGCTTCCTTGAGAAACTCTGTGTGTGAACGGGTGCATTTCACCACTGATACTTGGACCAGTAAGCATGGACAGGGATGTTACATGTCGCTGACTGGGCACTGGGTAACTATGGTGATAGATGGTGAAGGGTCTGCTGCACAAGTCTTGCCGTCCCCACGACTTGTGTGTCAATCCTCTGTCTGTCTGTCCAAGTTCCGCCACAGCTTCTGCATCCTCCACCTCATCTGGGTCCTCCACCTCCGCCCCAAGCCTGCCTGGTCAGGCCACCAGCGTTCTCACTGCGCAGAAGGAATCACGCACGCCTCATTACTATGCTGGCAGCAGAGCGCAACGGCATCAGGCGGTCTTTAGCTTGACATGTCTTGGGAATAAGAGTCACACAGCTGAGGAGTTGTGGTCAGCTCTGCGGTCCGAGTTTAATAAATGGTTGTCTCCACTCAACCTGCAGCCTGGTAAGGCCGTGTGCGACAATGCTGCAAACCTGGGTGCGGCACTTCGCCTGGGCAAGGTGACACACGTACCTTGTATGGCTCACGTGTTGAACCTTGTCGTCCAGCAATTTTTAACACACTATCCCGGCCTAGATGGCCTTCTGAACAGGGCACGAAAACTGTCAGCTCACTTCCGGCGTTCAAGCGCCGCAGCAGAGCGACTTGCATCGCTCCAGAAGTCTTTCGGCCTGCCGGTTCATCGCCTGAAATGCGATGTGGCGACACGCTGGAATTCAACTCTCCACATGTTACAGCGACTGTGGCAGCACCGCAGAGCCCTGGTGCAATACGTCATGACGTATAGCCTGGGACAACGAGATGCAGAGGTGGGGCAGATCACCCTGATGGAGTGGTCTCAGATCAAGGACCTATGCACCCTTCTGCACAGTTTCGACATGGCGACGAATATGTTTAGCGCTGACAATGCCATTATCAGCATGACGATTCCAGTCATTTACATGCTGGAGCACACGCTAAACACTATTCGGAGTCAGGGGGTGGGACAACATGAAGGGGAGGAACTACAGGAGGATTCATATGCGCAAGGGACAACAACATCACCAAGGTCCAGACGTTCATCATCACCAACGCAGCAGGCATGGGACCATGTGGGACAGGGATCGACAAGGGCGCATAGTAGCAGGCGAAATGTTGAGCAAGGTGCAGGAGAACATGAAGAAATGGAGGACGAACTGTCCATGGACATGGAAGACTCAGCGGATGAGGGAGACCTTGGTCAAATTTCAGTTGAAAGAGGTTGGGGGGAGATGTCAGAGGAAGAAAGAACGGGTAGCACCTCTATGCCACAAACACAGCGTGGACTTGGTCCGCATGGCTGCGCAAGACACATGAGTGCCTTTTTGTTGCACTACCTCCAACATAACAGTCGTATTGTCAAAATTAGAAGTGATGATGACTACTGGATTGCCACACTATTAGATCCCCGGTACAAGTCCAAATTTTGTGACATAATTCCAGCCATAGAAAGGGACGCACGTATGCAGGAGTATCAGCAGAAGCTGTTACTCGATCTTAGCTCGGCTTTTCCACCAAACAATCGTGCAGGTGCAGGGAGGGAATCTCCCAGTTGTAACTTGACAAACATGGGACGGTCTCGTCATCTTCAACAGTCTACCCGTACCAGTAGGACCGTATATGGTGCCGGTAACAGCAATTTTATGGAATCTTTTCATAATTTTTTAGACCCTCTTTTGCAAGGCCACCAGAGACATCAAGTCTGACACATACTCAACGGCTGGAGAGGATGATACAGGAGTATCTCCAAATGAACATCGATGCCATGACTGTGCAACTGGAGCCTTGCTTCTTTTGGGCTTCAAACCTAGAAAAATGGCCAGAGCTCTCAACTTACGCCTTGGAGATTTTGTCGTGTCCAGCTGCCAGCGTTGTCTCTGAACGTGTATTCAGTGTTGCTGGGTGTGTGCTGACAGATAAGCGCACGCGTCTGTCCAGTGACAATGTGGACAGACTGACGTTCATCAAAATGAACAAGTCATGGATCCAGAAGGAATTTACTACCCCTGTGTCATCCTGGGGAGAGTAAATGCTTGTTGATTTGGAATGTGCTTGATGCAAATCAAAACATCCTGTTTGCAACTAGGGCCCAAGTCCTGCCACTGATGGGGTGGGTGTCTGTGTGGCCCAATTTTTGGAAAAAAGGGAGACTCCGCTTGGAGTAACCCTTGCTTGCTGTGTTTTTAAAAGAAGCCAAGATGAACAGAGCTGGGATCAGGAAAGACTTTGCTACCAACCCCTGTGTCATCCTGGGGACGGATAAGAATGGCGTATTTTTGAATGTGCTTGATGCAAATGTAGCTGTGAAGTGTACAACTAGGGCACAAGTGCTGCCACTGAATGGGTGGGTGTGTGGGGCACAATTTTTGGAAAAAAGGGAGACTCCGCTTGGAGTAACCCTTGCTTGATGTGTTTTTAAAAGAAGCCAAGATGAACAGAGCTGGGATCAGGAAAGACTTTGCTACCTACCCCTGTGTCATCCTGGGGACGGATAAGAATGGCGTATTTTTGAATGTGCTTGATGCAAATGTAGCTGTGAAGTGTACAACTAGGACACAAGTGCTGCCACTGATGGGGTGGGTGTCTGTGTGGCCCAATTTTTGGAAAAAAGGGAGACTCCGCTTGGAGTAACCCTTGCTTGCTGTGTTTTTAAAAGAAGCCAAGATGAACAGAGCTGGGATCAGGAAAGACTTTGCTACCTACCCCGGTGTCATCCTGGTGACGGATAAGAATGGCGTATTTTTGAATGTGCTTGATGCAAATGTAGCTGTGAAGTGTACAACTAGGGCACAAGTGCTGCCACTGAATGGGTGGGTGTGTGGGGCACAATTTTTGGAAAAAAGGGAGGCTCCGCTTGGAGTAACCCTTGCTTGATGTGTTTTTAAAAGAAGCCAAGATGAACAGAGCTGGGATCAGGAAAGACTTTGCTACCTACCCCTGTGTCATCCTGGGGATGGATAAGAATGGCGTATTTTTGAATGTGCTTGATGCAAATGTAGCTGTGAAGTGTACAACTGGGGCACAACTGCTGCCACTGATGGGGTGGGTGTCTGTGTGGCCCAATTTTTGGAAAAAAGGGAGACTCCGCTTGGAGTAACCCTTGCTTGCTGTGTTTTTAAAAGAAGCCAAGATGAACAGAGCTGGGATCAGGAAAGACTTTGCTACCTACCCCGGTGTCATCCTGGGGACGGATAAGAATGGCGTATTTTTGAATGTGCTTGATGCAAATGTAGCTGTGAAGTGTACAACTAGGGCACAAGTGCTGCCACTGAAGGGGTGGGTGTGTGTGGGGCCCAATTTTTGGAAAAAAGGGAGACTCTGCTTGGAGTAACCCTTGCTTGATGTGTTTTTAAAAGAAGCCAAGATGAACAGAGCTGGGATCAGGAAAGACTTTGCTACCTACCCTGGTGTCATCCTGGGGACGGATAAGAATGGCGTATTTTTGAATGTGCTTGATGCAAATGTAGCTGTGAAGTGTACAACTAGGGCACAAGTGCTGCCACTGATGGGGTGGGTGTCTGTGTGGCCCAATTTTTGGAAAAAAGGGAGGCTCCGCTTGGAGTAACCCTTGCTTGATGTGTTTTTAAAAGAAGCCAAGATGAACAGAGCTGGGATCAGGAAAGACTTTGCTACCTACCCCGGTGTCATCCTGGGGACGGATAAGAATGGCGTATTTTTGAATGTGCTTGATGCAAATGTAGCTGTGAAGTGTACAACTAGGGCACAAGTGCTGCCACTGAAGGGGTGGGTGTGTGTGGGGCCCAATTTTTGGAAAAAAGGGAGACTCCGCTTGGAGTAACCCTTGCTTGATGTGTTTTTAAAAGAAGCCAAGATGAACAGAGCTGGGATCAGGAAAGACTTTGCTACCTACCCTGGTGTCATCCTGGGGACGGATAAGAATGGCGTATTTATGAATGTGCTTGATGCAAATGTAGCTGTGAAGTGTACAACTAGGGCACAAGTGCTGCCACTGATGGGGTGGGTGTCTGTGTGGCCCAATTTTTGGAAAAAAGGGAGACTCCGCTTGGAGTAACCCTTGCTTGCTGTGTTTTTAAAAGAAGCCAAGATGAACAGAGCTGGGATCAGGAAAGACTTTGCTACCTACCCCTGTGTCATCCTGGGGACGGATAAGAATGGCGTATTTTTGAATGTGCTTGATGCAAATGTAGCTGTGAAGTGTACAACTAGGGCACAAGTGCTGCCACTGAAGGGGTGGGTGTGTGTGGGGCCCAATTTTTCGAAAAAAGGGAGACTCCGCTTGGAGTAACCCTTGCTTGATGTGTTTTTAAAAGAAGCCAAGATGAACAGAGCTGGGATCAGGAAAGACTTTGCTACCTACCCCTGTGTCATCCTGGGGACGGATAAGAATGGAGTATTTTTGAATGTGCTTGATGCAAATGTAGCTGTAAAGTGTACAACTAGGTCACAAGTGCTGCCACTGAAGGGGTGGGTGTGTGTGGGGCACAATTTTTGGAAAAAAGGGAGACTCCGCTTGGAGTAACCCTTGCTTGATGTGTTTTTAAAAGAAGCCAAGATGAACAGAGCTGGGATCAGGAAAGACTTTGCTACCTACCCCGGTGTCATCCTGGGGACGGATAAGAATGGCGTATTTTTGAATGTGCTTGATGCAAATGTAGCTGTGAAGTGTACAACTAGGGCACAAGTGCTGCCACTGAATGGGTGGGTGTGTGGGGCACAATTTTTGGAAAAAAGGGAGGCTCCGCTTGGAGTAACCCTTGCTTGATGTGTTTTTAAAAGAAGCCAAGATGAACAGAGCTGGGATCAGGAAAGACTTTGCTACCTACCCCGGTGTCATCCTGGGGACGGATAAGAATGGCGTATTTTTGAATGTGCTTGATGCAAATGTAGCTGTGAAGTGTACAACTAGGGCACAAGTGCTGCCACTGAAGGGGTGGGTGTGTGTGGGGCCCAATTTTTGGAAAAAAGGGAGACTCCGCTTGGAGTAACCCTTGCTTGATGTGTTTTTAAAAGAAGCCAAGATGAACAGAGCTGGGATCAGGAAAGACTTTGCTACCTACCCCTGTGTCATCCTGGGGACGGATAAGAATGGCGTATTTTTGAATGTGCTTGATGCAAATGTAGCTGTGAAGTGTACAACTAGGGCACACGTGCTGCCACTGAATGGGTGGGTGTGTGGGGCACAATTTTTGGAAAAAAGGGAGGCTCCTTTTGGAGTAACCGTTGCTTGATGTGTTTTTAAAAGAAGCCAAGATGAACAGAGCTGGGATCAGGAAAGACTTTGCTACCTACCCCGGTGTCATCCTGGGGACGGATAAGAATGGCGTATTTTTGAATGTGCTTGATGCAAATGTAGCTGTGAAGTGTACAACTAGGGCACAAGTGCTGCCACTGAATGGGTGGGTGTGTGGGGCACAATTTTTGGAAAAAAGGGAGGCTCCGCTTGGAGTAACCCTTGCTTGATGTGTTTTTAAAAGAAGCCAAGATGAACAGAGCTGGGATCAGGAAAGACTTTGCTACCTACCCCGGTGTCATCCTGGGGACGGATAAGAATGGCGTATTTTTGAATGTGCTTGATGCAAATGTAGCTGTGAAGTGTACAACTGGGGCACAACTGCTGCCACTGAAGGGGTGGGTGTGTGTGGGGCCCAATTTTTGGAAAAAAGGGAGACTCCGCTTGGAGTAACCCTTGCTTGATGTGTTTTTAAAAGAAGCCAAGATGAACAGAGCTGGGATCAGGAAAGACTTTGCTACCTACCCCTGTGTCATCCTGGGGACGGATAAGAATGGCGTATTTTTGAATGTGCTTGATGCAAATGTAGCTGTGAAGTGTACAACTAGGGCACAAGTGCTGCCACTGAATGGGTGGGTGTGTGGGGCACAATTTTTGGAAAAAAGGGAGACTCCGCTTGGAGTAACCCTTGCTTACATTGTTTTTAAAAGAAGCCAAGATGAACAAGTCATGGGTCAGCAAAGACTTTATCTACCTACCCCGGTGTCATCCTGGGGACGGATAAGAATGGCGTATTTTTGAATGTGCTTGATGCAAATGTAGCTGTGAAGTGTACAACTAGGGCACAAGTGCTGCCACTGATGGGGTGGGTGTCTGTGTGGCCCAATTTTTGGAAAAAAGGGAGACTCCGCTTGGAGTAACCCTTGCTTGCTGTGTTTTTAAAAGAAGCCAAGATGAACAGAGCTGGGATCAGGAAAGACTTTGCTACCTACCCCGGTGTCATCCTGGGGACGGATAAGAATGGCGTATTTTTGAATGTGCTTGATGCAAATGTAGCTGTGAAGTGTACAACTAGGGCACAAGTGCTGCCACTGAAGGGGTGGGTGTGTGTGGGGCCCAATTTTTGGAAAAAAGGGAGACTCCGCTTGGAGTAACCCTTGCTTGATGTGTTTTTAAAAGAAGCCAAGATGAACAGAGCTGGGATCAGGAAAGACTTTGCTACCTACCCCTGTGTCATCCTGGGGACGGATAAGAATGGCGTATTTTTGAATGTGCTTGATGCAAATCTAGCTGTGAATTGTACAACTGGGGCCCAACTGCTGCCACTGAATGGGTGGGTGTGTGTGGGGCCCAATTTTTGGAAAAAAAGGGAGACTACGCTTGGAGTCACCTTGCGGTGTTTTACATGATTTTAGAATGGCGTGCCATGCCTATATCTGTGTGTCCTCCTCTTTTTCCTTGTCCAGCTGTTTTGTTTTCGCATGAGTATATGTCCTTGTCACTTTCCCATGTGTTTGAGTTGTTTGTCACCTTTTGGACACCTTTGAGGGTGTTTTCTAGGTGTTTTACTGTGTTTGTGATTGCCTGCCATTGTTTCCTATGCAGTTCGAGTTCGGTTCGTCGAACGTTCGACGAGCCGAACTCGAACGGGACCTCCGTTCGGCGAACCAACCTCGAGCCGAACCGGGACCGGTTCGCTCATCTCTAATTGAGAGCTTGGGATGTAACTTCTGACCTTCGGCCAGTCATAAGTTAAGGGCACAAGATGGTGAAGCAGGACCGGAGCGATGCCAAAAAACGGCATAAAAAGACACAGGGCAAGTACAAGATAAAGGGATTTAGATTTAAAGCACCACTAAAAGCGTTGAAAAAATATTGTTGGAGTGATGCTTTAAATAAAATATTTGGTCAAAATTATATGGTATGACGGTAAAAGTCATAAGCGTAAAATTCATAATGCTAAATCTTTAGGGGACATTATATCAATATTCTCTCTATTGAATGTGTCAGGATGGGTTACATGTTAAAAGTTCAATATATTTCTCAAGGAAATGGAAAATTGTATTTTTTCCCAAGTTGGAAAAGGGACATTTAGCAGAAACGTCAGAGTCTAGAGACATTGATCCTGCGTGCTCGACATTCCAGTGACCACCTTGTAACTCTTTGAAGATTGGATCACTATCATCCTCTAAAGATTAACTACCAGTTTTTGACATCTTCGCCTATGACATGTCTGGGGCAGCTGGGAAATAATCCTATGAATGCTTCTGTTCTAGGACTGTCTAAGAAATGATATTCTGCAGAGGCAACTTATGTTACTTTACTCTATTTAGGTAGATTTATCACTGCATTGTAAGGAAGCTAATGCTGTTTTTAAGAATCATTCCCCCTTTGCAATTGAAGGCAATTCAGATAGGTCCCTGTATTGTACTGCTATCTACTTAGAAAAGTCAGATTTGATTTTCATTTTCAGGTAAAGATTAGGCTACACTGGGACCTGAAAAAATCCTAATATAAGTACAGTTTACCACCAATAAAGTAAACAATTATTTAAAGGTTTTGCATAAGAAATCCTATAATACACCATACGATACAGTCCATCTTGACTTTTAGGATTGCTACATTCAATAGGTGGCGCTAAAGTTCAAGTCCTCTTCCTCTGTGTATTTGTATGCACTAGTGATGGGCGAGCACTAAAATGCTCAGGTGCTTGGTACTTGAGTCAAGCAATTTGTATGCTCGGGTGCTCATCTCGAGTAACGAGTATAAGGAAGTCAATGGGAAACTCGAGCATTTTTCCCTTCCAGGAGGTGTGAGGGTTATGAAAATCACTGAAATGGACAGAAACACCACTGAAATGGAATGGGGATAGCAAGGAGAGATGCCTGGACCCATCTCTGACTCCCAGGTTGCTACTTAAAACTATGTTGTCAGAATATTACACCTCTTTAACGGATTGACAATAAAACATACAAAACTGAGAAAATAAAATGGATTTTACAGGAATAAAGGGAAAAATATTAGGAAACATTCTTTCCTGAATAATGACTTGTATGTAAGGCAAATTAAAAAATAAAAAAAATGCCTCCTTTACCCCTTATGCTATGTTCACATGTAACGTTTTTGCTACATTTCTGTGTGGCGCCCTTGACCTTGTCAGGCACCACTGAGTACTGCACCCACGCTGGGTGAGTGCAAGCAGGTAATCCTGATGGCTGGAATAGGGTGTGGATACACAGACACTAAAGGGGGCTTTACACGCTGCGATATCACTAATGATTTATCGTCGGGGCCACGTCGTTAGTGACGCACATCCGGCATCCTTAGCAACATCGCAGCGTGTGACACGTACGAGCGATCTTAAACGATCGCAAAACTGGCAAAAATCGTTGGTTTTGGAGAGGTCGCCCTAAAACCAAATATCGTTGCCTGTTTATTAGGGATGTTGTTCCTCATTCCTGCGGCATTACACATCGCTGTGTGTGACACCGCAGGAGTGGCGAGCATCTCCTTACCTCCGTCCACCGGCTATGCGGAAGGAAAGAGGTGGGCGGCATGTTCCAGCCGCTCTTCTCCACCCCTCATCTGCTATTGGACGGCTGCCGTGTGACGTCGCTGTGACGCCGCAAGACCTGCCCCCTTAGAAAGGAGGCAGATCGGCGGCCAGAGTGACGTCGCTGACCAGGTATGTGCGTGTGACGCTGCCGTAGAGATAATGTTTGCTACGGCAGCGATCACACAATATCGCACGTACGACGGGGGCGGGTGCTATCGCGCTCGACATCGCTAGCCGATGCTAGCAATGTCGCAGCGTGGAAAGCCCGCTATAGTGACTAGGTCTCACTCATACCTTGAAGGGGCCCCTGGGCAGACCTAGGAGGGGGCGTGGCCTCCACCTCCATTCATGGGGTGCGGTAGAGAAGCTGGGTGCTATGCTGCAGAGGCAGGCACAGAGGGGAGGCAGTAGTGAGCCAGTCTGAAGTGAGGAAGCGCAGTGTGCAGTCGCAGAAGGAGGACGTGTGCGGTGTCACTAGTCAGACCCTGCACGTATAGTGGCTGTCGGTGGGGGAGTACAGCTACCAAGTAGTCAACCTGAAAGACATCTCAGAAAGAAGCGGGGTGATTGAGTACGGGGACTTTTGGGTAGATCAGGCCCGCACGGGGAAGCAGGTCCCTAGAGCAGAAATCCATTTACTCGGTCTGCTAAACCTGCCGGTGAGGGTGCTGGATGTACCTCACCGACCAACACAAAGTGCGCAGGAAGGCGAGTTGACAATCATCCCTGGACCAGCCTGAAAGGACACCTGGTTCACCCTGGTCTATCTCAGCATCGCCCGGGCTTCTCACAACAACCAGCAAAAAGTGAGTAAAAGCCGTGAAAGACATTCTAGACTGTGTGCAAGTTCTTCTGCAACTTGTGGTTCTACGCACTTACACTTAAGCCCCTGGGGCCAGCCTCACTCTCGGCAGGCCACACCATCTATTTGTACATACCATCAGCCCCAGATGCTAGCTAAACTGCAGTGGCGGTCACCAATCATCTTGACCGTAATTACCGAGAGTGGCGTCACAACCAGTTATAAAGAAAACCTGACTGACCTGTGGCCAGAAGTACCAACAAGGTGGGTCCCCACGGCGTCCCTGCAAGTGGATAGGTGTCCTGGGGAGCGGTGGGCGACACATCTGCACTTTCTCATTACTTTCAATGGTAAATTTAATTTTAATATTTTACTACCTTATCTGGGCTTGTAGTGTGTGTGACATGGTCAATTTTAAGAAGATTCTGTCTCCTACCCTGACACAGCCTATCCACTTAATATAAGGCCTAACAAGAATTCCAATTAGGGTTTGCAATACACTCAGCAAGAGACATAGAGGAGAGACTCTGATTCCTTTTTGCTACAATGTTAGGCCTGCGACACACATCCGTGCCGCCGGTACGTGTTTGCCATTTTTTGCACGTACCGGTGGCACGGAGACACGTTCAGCAATGCTACCCTATTGTAGCAGGCACACACACGTAAAACCACACGAACGTGTGTCCGTGTGCGTTTGTACGTGTGTGCGTTTTTCTACACGCTGACATGTCAGTGTTTTCTCCGGCAGCACGGGTGTCACACGGCCCGCACCCGTACCACACGGGTGTAGTGTGGATGCGGTCCCATGTGACACGTGCCGGAGAAAACACACGTGTCAGAGAAAAAAAAAAAACCTTAACTCACCTTCTCCAGCCCTCCTGTCTCTGGTGGACCCGTAGAAGTCTGACTTACAGACGAAACGGCCGTCGTCCTTTGGAGGGACTCGCATCCAAGCCACCCCCCGCAATTTTATCTGCACCGATGAAAAGAACGTTTGAATAAAAAAGAATTTGTTTGGCATAGCAGCTGTTTGCAGTCGATTATTCATCTCCCTGTTGTTGGATCTCAATGGGATTAAGATCTGGGGAGTTTCCAGGCCATGGATCCAAAATCTCTATGTTTTGTTCCATGAGCCATTTAGTGATCACCTTTGCTTTATGGCAAGGTGCTCCATCATGCTGGAAAAGGCATTGTTGGGCGCCAAACTGCTCTTGGACAGTTGGGAGAAGTTGCTCTTGGAGGACATTCTGGTACCATTCTTTATTCATGGCTGTGTTTTTAGGCAAGACTGTGAGTGAGCCAATTCTATTGGCTGAGAAGCAACCCCACACATGAATCGTTTCAGGATGCTTAACAGTTGGCATGAGACAAGACTGGTGGTAGCGCTCACCTCTTCTTCTCCTAATAAGCTGTTTTCCAGATGTCCCAAACAATCGAAAAGGGGATTCATCTGAGAAAATGACTTTACCCCAGTCCTCAGCAGTCCACTCCCTGTACCTTTTGCAGAATATCAGTCGGTCCCTGATGTTTTTTCTGGAGAGAAGTGGCTTCTTTGCTGCCCTCCTTGAAACCACGCCTTGCTCAAGCATTCTCCGCCTCACAGTGCGTGCAGAAGCACTCACACCAGCCTGCTGCCATTGCTGAGCTAGCTCGGCACTGCTGGTAGTCCGATCCCGCAGCTGAAACAGTTTTAAGATACGGTCCTGGCGTTTGCTGGTCCTTCTTGGGCGCCCTGGAGCCTTTTTGGCAACAATAGAAGCTCTCTCCTTGAAGTTCTTGATAATGCGATAGATTGTTGACTGAGGTGCAATCTTTGTAGCTGTGATACTCTTCCCTGTTAGGCCATTTTTGTGCAGAGCAATGATGGCTGCACGTGTTTCTTTAGAGATAACCATGGTTAACTGAAGAGAAACAATGATACCAAGCACCAGCCTCCTTTTAAAGTGTCCAGTGGTGTCATTCTTACTTAATCATGAGTGATTGACCGCCAGCCCTGTCCTCATCAACACCCACACCTGTGTTAATGGAACAATCACTAAAGCAATGTTAGCTGCTCCTTTTAAGGCAGGAATGCAATGATGTTGAAATGTGTTTTGGGGGTTGAAGTTCATTTTCTTAGCCAATATTGACTTTGCAGTAATTGCTGTTAAGCTGATCACTCTTTATGACATTCTGGAGTATATATGTGACGCCCTGGCACAGCCAGGTTGTCACATAAAGAGTTAATCCTCCTTGGTAATATGATCTCACACCGGTGCAGCCAGACAAGCACAGCCCCAGTGTAAGGGAAAAGCAGAGGAGAGGGGAGGGGCTGGAGCAGAGAGTGTGTGGAGGCAGACAGGACAGAGGTCTGGAGTTTAGCTCCCGGCTGGGAGTGAAGCGTTCTCCAAAAGGGCCGGGGCAGGCCGTAGTGAGGAAGGGGCCAGAACAGGTAGCCGGAGCCGGGCGGTGGCCCCTCGGTACCTGGGTACCCGGATCACTACAGGGGAGTAGATTCCCCGTTCCCGGCTGAGGAGAAAGAGGAAGAGAGAGGAGGAAAAGGCACTTGACTGCAGGTAAGGAAACAACAAGGGCTGCTGCACCATGTGTGGGTCTCTAACACCCCCGTACCGGATGCCGCGGACACCGGCAATTCTTAGTTCACCAGTGACTCCGTGTGACTTTCTTGTGAGTACACCCATGCCCTCGGGCACCGCACTGCAGCACTGCGCCCTGCTCCCTGCTTACCCCATCACCGGGCCCCGGGACAACCAACCCCTACCCACGGAGGGGCAACACAACATCTAGCTGCTCCACTTCACCATCCCCGGGATCCCCGTATTGAGCAGCGGTGGTGAAATCACCACAACCGTGGGTGGCGTCACGAACTATAACAATTCCCCTTACCAAATCCCCTTTTTCTGTGGAGCCTGGGATCACAGACCGGGTCACGCCATCGTGATACCCACAGAAGTGACTCTGTGGCCCGGATCTGAGTACCCCTGGTCCCCGGGCGAAACATTTGGCGTCACGAACAGGATCGAACCCATCCAGTTACCTGGAGGAAGTGCGCCTTATTGTGGACTGTCAGCGGTGATCCGCTGCAAAAATCTTGAAATCCGCCATTTTAGCCGCCATTTTAGGCGCCAAAAACAACAACTTGGCGCCTTCTTCTCCGAGCGGTGGGCGCGAAAAAGAGGCTCCGCCCCCTGAGAACGCGGGCGGAAGTGAAGCTCCGGAGGACCGGAAGCGAAAAGAGAAACTTTAAAAGCTGCTGGAAGGACTGCTCCCGAGTACCAGGGGGGAGCAGAAAGAAGGAACCGCAGCTTATGTGACAAGGACTGTACAGGCAGGGACGCCAGGACTCTGCCAACATTTGGTTCCTGGAGAGGCCGCCGCAGCGATGCATCGACCCGTTACCCCTGTTACTGGTAGCGGAGCCCGCAGCGCCTGTTGGGGAGGACCCAGACCTGGGGTCCCCAGGCCTCACCTTTGTCACCACCATGCCACCGGCCCCGGCAGTCCGCCCGGCCGCGACGGAGATGATGACGGCTCCGGCAGTCCGCCCGGCCGCAACGGCAGCGGAGTACCGGTCCCGTTGACCAATTTGGGGCTGTTCCTGGACTGGGGTCAAGGGGTGCTGCCTGGGTTTTAGGGGCAGCACCAAGGCTAGGTTGTTTGGGTGGGTGACTGAAGGACCCGTTACACAGTTATTATTAAAAGTGTTATTTGTTGTTGCAACGTTGAAGCAATGTGCATCCCGCTGTGGGAAGATTGAAAATGTTTAAAATGTTTTACCCTTTTCCAGTTTAATAAAATGTCGGTGCCTAGCCGGCCCGAGGACGGGCCGTGTTTTACCAGGGGGGTGTGTGACGCCCTGGCACAGCCAGGTTGTCACATAAAGAGTTAATCCTCCTTGGTAATATGATCTCACACTGGTGCAGCCAGACAAGCACAGCCCCAGTGTAAGGGAAAAGCAGAGGAGAGGGGAGGGGCTGGAGCAGAGAGTGTGTGGAGGCAGACAGGACAGAGGTCTGGAGTTTAGCTCCCGGCTGGGAGTGAAGCGTTCTCCAAAAGGGCCGGGGGAGGCCGTAGTGAGGAAGGGGCCAGAACAGGTAGCCGGAGCCGGGCGGTGGCCCCTCGGTACCTGGGTACCCAGATCACTACAGGGGAGTAGATTCCCCGTTCCCGGCTGAGGAGAAAGAGGAAGAGAGAGGAGGAAAAGGCACTTGACTGCAGGGAAGGAAACAACAAGGGCTGCTGCACCGTGTGTGGGACTCTAACACCCCCGTACCGGAGGCCGCGGACACCGGCAATTCTTAGTTCACCAGTGACTCCGTGTGACTTTCTTGTGAGTACACCCGTGCCCTCGGGCACCGCACTGCAGCACTGCGCCCTGCTCCCTGCTTACCCCATCACCGGGCCCCGGGACAACCAACCCCTACCCACGGAGGGGCAACACAACATCTAGCTGCTCCACTTCACCATCCCCGGGATCCCCGTATTGAGCAGCGGTGGTGAAATCACCACAACCGTGGGTGGCGTCACGAACTATAACAATTCCCCTTACCAAATCCCCTTTTTCTGTGGAGCCTGGGATCACAGACCGGGTCACGCCATCGTGATACCCACAGAAGTGACTCTGTGGCCCGGATCTGAGTACCCCTGGTCCCCGGGCGAAACATATACAAATTGCCATTAGAAAAACTTAAGCAGTAGACTTTGTAAAAATTAATATTTGTAGCATTCTCAAAACGTTTGGCCATGACTGTATACCTTTGTTTGAGTGGAAAGATGTGTGTGTGTGTGTGTGTGTGTGTGTGTTTGTGTGTGTGTGTGTGTGTCACACTGTGTTCAGCACAAAACTTACCAGGTGTCATGGTGACTTCTGACTGTTTAAACTGTAGAGTCTAACGCGCCACCTGGTGCTTTTCAGTTGCACAGTCAGACTCGGCCATCGACCAATTTTGTGCTTACTAGTAATCAGTCTAGCAGGAGTTTCTGCTGGCCTCTGTATTGCTGCTAGGGTCACGGGTTACTGGAGGCCTATTACATTTGCCTTTGCTCAGACAAAACACTATTGGCAGGGCAGGCAAGAACCTCCAAGGCATAGATGGACAGTTCATTCCATGTGTCAAGCGAGGATGCCCAATAGTTGTTTGACATAGAGAAATCATGGAAGATGGTGGTACAGTCAGCTAGGTAATCCCTCACCATCTTCATAAACCTTTCCCACCTTATCACAGTACCCCACACATCAGGACCTGGACACTGGGAGGGTTTAATGAAACTCTCTTAGACCTTTAATTATGTTCCTCTGCCTCTGTTGGTCCTGCTGTGGTCCTTCCTCTCTACTCCTTAGTTGTCCTAAGAACTATGACCTTTGCCACCAGCATTTTCAGATGAAAATATTACAAATATGGTCTTTTGGTATTGCACATTTTAGTAGCACTCTCCACCACAGGAGGGAGGAATGGAAAGTTCTCCTTCTCTTTGTAGCGAGGATCGAAAAGGGTGCAAAACCAGTAATCATTGTTGGTCAAAATACGTATAACGCAAGGGTCACAGGAAAGACAGCAGGACATAAAGCAATGGGGGATGGTGAACAGCGGCAGGAGGGCGAATAACGGACGCAATACTGCCCGCCCTCTTAGCCATAAAACAACATTAGCATACCAAAAGGTAAGATTTTATAAAGTGTTTATTTAGGTCTGAAAGGGGGGCCAGTAGCAAGAGGAACCTTTCTAGAATGCAGCCCAGGAGCTGCAGAAGGGGGTTCTTTTAGTTTAATTGCGAAAATTCTGCTGATAGGTTCCCTTTAACGGTAGTCCGTATGACGCTAGTGTGAACCCTGTGGGGTCTCTGGTCCTGTTCCCCAGTTCTCCCGTTGCTACTGAGTCCCGAACTTCAAGGTCAGTGAGGTTCTTGATGGTCCCCTCTCTGTGCAGAATTTAGCAGGTCTGCCTGACCTAGGATTCTGTACCCTGTTGGTGCTGTGGTTCTGGGAGTATTCCACCGTACTCCAACCGACAATCTACCGACTGCACCCTTAGGTCACTGTCACACTCCTGTCAGTGCTCACTTCCTCTCTCTGTCGCCGACTACTACAGACGGACTGTCCACTGTCTGCCCCTCCCACCTGGTCATCTAGTGGACTGGATCGGCTCCACCTCTATGTGGCCATCCATTAGGTCCAACCCTAGTCTGCCACCAGTCTTTGGGGAATTTGAGGAAAAACAGGGATTAACTGGAATGTTTTTGTTCTTACCGGCACTGTTCTTCTGGGTCCTTGGGGGTAGGTCCTGCATCCTGCTTGGGATGCAGTACCTTGTAGTTCCCTGATGGCTTCAGGGGCGCTACATACAGGTACATAGAAATACACTGCAGATATAGATATATACAGATGTATCTCAATCTACCTGTGCAATCAGCTTCAGGGTTCCCTTCCTGCACTACAGGTCTTTCACCAGCACTTTATGCTGTATTGGTAAACCATTTTTCAATATACACTGTACTTTAGGAACCGTTTGGGTGCGATTTTTCTATGGCATTTTTTTGAATGGCTTGCTTTAACCTATAAAGGGTATATCTACACCTCTTATGCACTGCACCTTATATTTATGCCTTTTAATAAGGACAAAGGATATTATTCTGGATCTGTGTATTTCTAGGCAAATAGAAAATTAAAAATTATATAAAAAATAATCTGTGAAGTATATGTACAAGTCAGGGTCACCCATATTCTTTATTATATACTAGAAAGGAAATATGTAATCATAATTCTTGTATATTTTTGCATTTTGCATACTGACATTTGCTGAATCAAAGTCAATTGTAGGCCCTGCGGATATATAGTTGGACTTCCGTGCAATACCTCTTATATAAATACAATTTTTTATTCAGATTTTTATGTCTTTTTTGGTAACTTAATAAAATGATCTCTTTTCACAAGAATATTGCACTCCATTGTGTTTGTGCACTCATTTCTATTGGTTCCTGCGTGAGTTGGAATAGTCCTGACCACAGACTAAATAATGTCAACTCGGGCCTATGCTCACTGATTGGCAGTCGAACATCTCACATTCCTCCTAAGGAATCGGAGGGCAGAGCAGAGTGCAAATTACCTACAGAATGGAAGGTGTGCTGAAGCAGAAAGGGATCCTAGAGTGAGTAAGACAAACAATACTTAAAGGACAAGAGAGATAACTTCGCTGGTCTTTTACTGGCAGAACAAACAGCAATATGGCTGGACCTCGAAATGAGACTATCACCAGCAGGAAATATGAGCAGGAGAAAGGTATTTAAAGCTACACCCGAAAGATGATTGGGCAGGCAAATGAGTAAATGAATACATGTTACCCTAATAGAACTAAAGCAAGGATAACAGAAACTAAACACCTGGAGAAAAGGTGTATCTGCTGTGGTCTGGCGGAAAGTGACTCAAGGGGTCGACTCCAGACGCATGACACAAAGGACGATTGATAGCCTGCATTCTGGTTGTTCATAGACGAATGTGTTGACAATTTTAGGGGATCTTGCTTAAAAAAAAGAAATTCAGCTCACCGTGATCAATCAATCTCAAAGGCTCTCTGGAGCATCAGATGAGGTGCTGCCACGCCAAAAGCAAGTCCATGAATGAAGAAAAGTCCAGCTTCCACAGAGAGTTCCTTATTTTTTGCTATTTTTTTATTTTTATTTTTCTTTGGCACAAATATATAGGCACATAACAGTCAGGAAAGCGTCATGACTGAGGTCAACGACACGCTTCGAGTGATGCAGCACTCTTAATCATGATGTCGGTAACTGTATAAAACTACATATATATATACATATATATATATATATATATATCTATATATATATATATATATATGGTAACATAACAGGTGCACCAGATGCTTCAATTAAACAAAAAAAAAAAAGGTGCACAAAACATCGCTGACGTCAGTCATAACTCTGTCCTGACTGTTATGTGCCTATTTATTTGTGGCAAAGAAAAATAAAAAATAGCAAAAAATAAGGAACTCTCTGTGGAAGCTGGACTTTTCTTCGTTCATGATCTTGCTTAAAACCACAGATCTATCTCTGTCATCAAAGTAAATCTCTTTATGTTGTTTTTGGTCAGTCTCTTCTCTAAGGAAAAATGTGTAATAAAGAAAAAGATAATATGAGCTGAAATTAATTAAATTAAGGTAAGGCATGTAATTTTTGCAATTACTTTTGATCTTCTTTAAGGGGAACCTGTCAGCAGATTTGGGGCTTATAAGCTGCGACCACCATCAGCACTTTATATACAGCATTCTAACATGAGCCCAGGCCACTGTGTAGAGCGTAAAAAGCACTTTATAATACTTATCTAAAATGGTTGCTGCGGTGGAGTTGGGCCATATGGGCGTCTCCTTTCTCCGGTATCGGCGTCGCCTCTTTCGGCCATCTTCGTTCTCCTTCTAAAGCCTTTGTGCGTACGTCATATGTTCTACATCATACACACTCGCTGGTCCCACGTAGGTGCACTACAATAGTTTGATCTGCCTGCGCAGGACCTTAATGCCGGCGAGTGTGGATGACGTAGGACACGTCATGCACCTCAGCGTCAGAAGAAGGACGACAAAGATGGCCAAAAGAGGAGGTGCCGGCACCGGAGAATGAAGACGTCCACCTTACCAGTCTGCACCACACCAACCACTTAGGTAAGTATGATAAAGTGATTTTTACGTTCTACACAGCGGCCTGGGTTCCTATATACAGCATCTTAGAATGCTGTATATAAGAGCCCACTGGTGTTGGCCGCAGCTTATAGGCCACAAAACTGGTGACAGGTTCCCTTTAAGCTAATATCTCTGCCCATTCATCATGATTTAGCCTAATCCAAAACCTGTTGTTGAAAATTAAGTAAATATACAGTAGTAACATTAAAATAACTAGCTGAACTCAACTGCTAAAAATGTTCTTGAAAAAAAAAAAGCTCATTGGAATGAAATTAACCAAATAATAAATTACTGTAATAATTTTGGATATATTTATACAGTAGTGGGATAAGATTTGGCAGGAATATTGAACTGCACCAGACATATGTTAATGAAATTAAGAAAAATATCCCCTCTGGAATTAGTAAAATTGCAGAAAATTTGTTAGAGGAGACACTTTGTTGATAAATACTTTTAGTATATGATAATGAGGTTTGGCAATCATATATCTAGTAGATATCTGCCAGTAACCACATCTTTGATTTGGGTAGCTATATTATTCTTACACAATGGGAAGTCAATCTGATGCTATACAGATGTCCATCTTTGATGTTCAGTTGTATACATGGCTTGGAATCAAGATCCCACAAGTGGATCGATCTTACAGCCAAAGAGTCTGTAAATCATCTTCATCTATCCTTCAGTTATCCTGTCAATTCCTCATTTTTTGAGAAGAAAACCATCTCCTCGATGAGAAGAATCTCAAGGTTAGAACTCAAAATAAAAAAGAAATCATAGACGTGTCATAACATATTACATGAGGATTATCAGCTGCTATAATTTCTAAAGATTCAGACACATGGTAATATTTAAGCTGAAGTCAGTGTTTAGAAGTAGGTATAAATTTGTATCTACTTATTGTGCCACCTAGGCTTTGTTTCAATACAACCTTACTAATGAGCTGTCACATCCATATCCAAGGGTAATACACATTCCTACTGGCAGAGCTGCTGACTGCAGAATTGTCCATTTGGATATTTTGGAGCATAGCTGATGATTGGTGATTGGCGCCACTGGTAATACCGTTGGCAGATATTGATCGTCTCATTGTTTGATGATCTATTATGTAGATATATCAGACATTCAAGTATTATTGTCTGGTAAACTCAAGTTTTCAAGGATTTTCTTACAGTAAAATAATTTCCAAAGTTCACTAACAACAGTATATTTTATTCTGGTTGTTTTGGCAAAGTTGGGGTCTCAAGATGTTCTTGTAGTCTTTTTCAAGAAGAATTTGCATTTATTTTTTGTATATTCTTGAAAATTGCAAGACCAATTATGACCATCAGAAGAAAACACCAAGGACATTTATTCAGACCTTTTATTATTAAAAATCGAGTTTCTGGTCTCAGGTGTTTCAAGTGTATAATCAAATGTCTGGTGAGAACATCACCCCCTCAATTAAAATAGCACTTCTGTCAATTCTACCCGGCTCGGTAAGGCAGCAAAAGAGGAGCTTTCTACGATTTTGCTTGATAGCAGCCCGAGCGGTCATTGCTAGGCACTGGTGAGCCACAGAGGCCCCCACTGTTGGGGAATGGCAGACGGAGCTGTCACATATTTGTCACATGGAGAAACTTTCAGCAATGGTGATGGGAAGTAACGAAAAATTTATTAAGGTCTTGCAACCCTGGGTGTTGTTCAAGGAGTCCTCGGACTTCCAAACCTTGTTTCGGTAACAGCACATACACACACACTCTCCTTACCTTCCCCTCCAACCCTTTGTCCTCTTGGTCTTTTATTTTCCTCTGTCCTTCTCCCCGCCTCTTTTCTTCTGTTTTTATTACTCTTGGAATACTTATTTTTTTTTGTTGTTTGAAGTCTAGTTAGCCATATCTTGAGGAGATTCAGGTTAGGTTGGAAAATATCAAACCGACCCGGAGGCTTCCCTTAAGTAATATGTGGTTTTGCGATATGATATCGAGATAAACCGTTGCGACCGGCATATTCAGTCATCAGGTCGATCATATAAGGAGGATGTGGCTAATGTATTATTCAGTTTTTTATTCATACTCTTTGTTGCTTTCTTTATGTAATCATATTTTGATGAAAAAATTTCAATAAAAACAGATTTATCATAAAAATCGAGTTTCATAGACTATCCAAAGCTGTGATCTGTGATGTCATAACTTTATGCATGTTGAAGGCAGGATGTCACAGTCATCTCCCTGTTTTTGGAGACTAGTGGCAGCTTGAGTACTGGAAACCCTTATCTCTATCTGTGACTTTGCATTTAAATGTTGTTTTGTTTCCTTTGGTACTGAATTAGTTAAATGTCAGTTTGTCTGTTTGCAGCTCTTCTGCAGTCAAGGGCAGGTGCATCTGCTCTCTAGACACCCCCCCTTGTGTTTAAGTAACTAGGTCTTGCAGCAAGGTTTAATGACTATACAAAGCCATTTGTATGAAAGCTGCCTTGGTGGAAAGTGCTGCTGTGGATTCTCCTGAAGTTGTATCCTCTCCATTTTGGTTATTTATCCCGTGTTTGTTTTTCCTAACCTCTTGTCTCTTTAGTGCAGCTGTGGGTCTAGTGTACCTCACCTGCCTCTCACTAGTCAAGGCATCTATAGAGTTTTTGTAGGGACCCAGGGTGCTGCTTGTTGACAGTTGCGGAGACTGTATATGGACTGGCTAAAAGAGTGGCGACAGATACAGGAAAGGTTAGATAGTGCTCACCTACCTTCGCACTAGTTCCAGGGCCCACCATTGTTATTGTGTCCCCGGTGTTCCTCCCTTGTCTGTGGTGTTTTTTCGTTGTGCGGCAAACCTCGGTTAGTCTGAAAGCGCTCGCCACGCGTGTTACGTGACACAGGGTTAGCTAACTGATTTTTGTTTCTCTTGACAGCTCATTAAAAAAATGCTGGCACTTTGGAATATTATAATAAATTAAGACTTTAATTGATATTCAGTCATGAGAAAAACTATATAAGTATACCCTCTTTGAATTATATGTTTTACACCTCAGTTCATAATAATAAAACCATTTGTTCCTTAGAAAATCTTAAAATTAAGTAAATACAACCTAGGATGAACAACAACACATGACAAATTACACCATGTCATTATTTACCAAAAACTTGGCTAAAAATTCAAAATCAGTATGTGAAAAATTAAGGACACCCTTACTGCTAACATAGAAATTAACCCCTTCAGCCCCAGGGCGTTTTCTGTTTTTGCGTTTTGGTTTTTTTTTTCCCCTTCTTCCGAGAGCCGTAACTTTTTATTTTTCTGTCAATCTTGCCATATGAGGGCTTGTTTTTGCGGGACGAGTTGTACTTTTAAATGAAACCATAAGTTTTACCATATAGTGTACTGGAAAACAGCAAAAAAATTCCAAGTGTGGGAAAACTGCAAAAAAAGTGTAATCGCACAATAGTTTTTGGGATATTTTATTCACCGTGTTCAATATATGGTAAAACTGATGTGTCACTGTGATACCTGAGGTCGGTGCGAGTTTGTAGATACCAAACATGTATAGGTTAACATGTATCTAAGGGGTTAAAAAAATTCACAAGTTTGTCCAATAAAAGTGGGGCACGTTTTGCGCCATTTTCCGAAACCCGTAGCGTTATCATTTTTCGGGATCTATGGCTCAGTGATGGCTTATTTTTGTGTCTCAAGCTGACGTTTCTAATTAATCTAAAATGGTACCATTTTTGCGCAGATGCTATGTTTTGATCACCTGTTATTGCATTTTGCGCAAAACTTGCGGCGACCAAAAAACGTAACATTGGCGTTTGGAATTTTTTTGCCGCTACGCCATTTACTAATCAGATTAATTAATTTTACATTTTGATTAGGCAACTCTGAACGCGGCGATACCAAATATGTGTATATTTGTTATTTTTTTAACCCTTTACTTTTCAATGGGGTGAAAGGGGGGTGATTGAACCTTTAGTTTTGTTTTTTTTATTTTTATTTTTTAAAACTATTTTTTTACTTTTTTTTTTATTTTACTAGTCCCTCTAGGGGGCTAGTGAGGTGGGACAGAGCCGACTTTGCTAATGACTGTCTGTGTATAAGCACAATCAAGGCAGGCAAAAAGGGAACATTTTTCTAACTTTTTACAATTTAATGTTAAGTTCTCATAATAAGTATTTGGTGCTTTTTGATGATGCAGATTTTCTGCAGGCTTTCTGCACCATTTAGCTAATTTAGATAATTTGTATTTTTTCATTCCGATTTTTAGTGCGTCTTTTTACACAAGTTTGTATTGCGTTTTTTTGCAGTCATCTTTGTGTCTTTTTGCTATGCCAAGATTTTAATAAACTTTCTCTCAAAAATGTTCTGCTTACTGAGCTTTGATAAAACTTTATTAATAAAGTTATGTTAAGATTGCATGCAGAAACACAATAAAAATGCATATGGATTTTTTTTTCTGCAGATTTTACACATCTAATTCAATTATTTGGGGAAAATCTGCAAGTTAAATGCTTATTTACTGTATGCGAATTTGATATGCTGTGGATTTCCAAATCACACCGCATGTCACTTTCCACTCCATTTACCCATAGCCATTTCTGTCAATGTCACTTTGACATTTTTAAAGAAGTGTTTGCAATAAAAAGCTCGAAGGGGGTTTCTACTGACCTAGGAGATCCTTGACTATTTAAAAAATTTTCTAAGCAATTAAAGAATATGCAACACTTGGGATTTGATGCTAATTATTTTGAAAATTTTGGCGAAGCTGGTGATTTAAATTTTTAATGATGAAATTTTCTCTAATAAATGTATATTATGAGATAAAACATTTTGCTGTTACTTTTATATCTGTGCTTTTAAGATTTTCCTTTAAGGTTTTTTTATAAACTTTTTCCTAGAACATACAGTATTTCATTCTGAGTATGGAATGTCTCAAATTTTGAAGTTGTATTTGATAAATCATGATCAATAGTGATAAGAAGCCAGGAATATCTGTAAATTTCTTGGTTTTATTTCATTTATATGTGAGAAAAATATTTTGGAAAGTATTCCAGTAACAGGGAAGAATGCATGTGAGTGCCGAGATCATACTGTCTTCGGCATGACTCATTCCCTCTGGTGGATGATACTGATAAATAAACAAGTAAGAGTTCAGTGAGTATGTATCTGTACTCATCCTCCCTCAGTTTATTGTAGAAATTTAAATGTGGCTATAAGACCACATAAAAATAATACATGAATTCCAGCAATAAAAATGTTTCCAATACGTTTAAAACTTTTCAAAAGAAATGGGACAGCAACAAAATTATCCCTCTAACTTGAATGGCGTGGGATGGGACATCATCACTTCCGGTCCTGATGGAGACCATTGGAGTGTTGAAGGTGGAGCAATGACTGATTATGGGAGTAATGTGTCTTTATTTTATAAATCTTCCTTCCCTCTGAGAAAGTGTGAAAACTAGTGAAAACTCATAAATATAATGTTCAAATTGTCTCTCCAGTAAAGGAGACAAACTCTAGCACAGCGCCACCTATTGGAAGTAGCGATCCTAAAAGTCACAAGTGGATTTTCAACAATCCTTTGCAATATGACTCAGGATATATAAGCCAGATCAGAATCCCAATTTGCAGACACGGTGTTTCGGGGTGCTTGCCCCTCGTCAGTGCAAAGTATGGGGGGTGTCTGATCTGGCTCATGAGAAAGCTATGTGGGGACCATGGGGGAACACTATTCTCCTTAAGGAGACTTTGCAAGCCAGTCTGGCTGCCAGGTAAGGGGACTTATAGCTGCAATGCCCCTCTGGGAAATATTCAAATTGTCTCTCCAGTAAAGGAGACAAACTCTAGCACAGCGCCACCTATTGGAAGTAGCGATCCTAAAAGTCACAAGTGGATTTTCAACAATCCTTTGCAATATGACTCAGGATATATAAGCCAGATCAGAATCCCAATTTGCAGACACGGTGTTTCGGGGTGCTTGCCCCTCGTCAGTGCAAAGTATGGGGGGTGTCTGATCTGGCTCATGAGAAAGCTATGTGGGGACCACGGGGGAACACTATTCTCCTTAAGGAGACTTTGCAAGCCAGTCTGGCTGCCAGGTAAGGGGACTTATAGCTGCAATGCCCCTCTGGGAAATATTCAAATTGTCTCTCCAGTAAAGGAGACAAACTCTAGCACAGCGCCACCTATTGGAAGTAGCGATCCTAAAAGTCACAAGTGGATTTTCAACAATCCTTTGCAATATGACTCAGGATATATAAGCCAGATCAGAATCCTAATTTGCAGACACGGTGTTTCGGGGTGCTTGCCCCTCGTCAGTGCAAAGTATGGGGGGTGTCTGATCTGGCTCATGAGAAAGCTATGTGGCGACCACGGGGGAACACTATTCTCCTTAAGGAGACTTTGCAAGCCAGTCTGGCTGCCAGGTAAGGGGACTTATAGCTGCAATGCCCCTCTGGAAAATATTCAAATTGTCTCTCCAGTAAAGGAGACAAACTCTAGCACAGCGCCACCTATTGGAAGTAGCGATCCTAAAAGTCACAAGTGGATTTTCAACAATCCTTTGCAATATGACTCAGGATATATAAGCCAGATCAGAATCCCAATTTGCAGACACGGTGTTTCGGGGTGCTTGCCCCTCGTCAGTGCAAAGTATGGGGGGTGTCTGATCTGGCTCATGAGAAAGCTATGTGGGGACCACGGGGGAACACTATTCTCCTTAAGGAGACTTTGCAAGCCAGTCTGGCTGCCAGGTAAGGGGACTTATAGCTGCAATGCCCCTCTGGGAAATATTCAAATTGTCTCTCCAGTAAAGGAGACAAACTCTAGCACAGCGCCACCTATTGGAAGTAGCGATCCTAAAAGTCACAAGTGGATTTTCAACAATCCTTTGCAATATGACTCAGGATATATAAGCCAGATCAGAATCCCAATTTGCAGACACGGTGTTTCGGGGTGCTTGCTCCTCGTCAGTGCAAAGTATGGGGGGTGTCTGATCTGGCTCATGAGAAAGCTATGTGGGGACCACGGGGGAACACTATTCTCCTTAAGGAGACTTTGCAAGCCAGTCTGGCTGCCAGGTAAGGGGACTTATAGCTGCAATGCCCCTCTGGGAAATATTCAAATTGTCTCTCCAGTAAAGGAGACAAACTCTAGCACAGCGCCACCTATTGGAAGTAGCGATCCTAAAAGTCACAAGTGGATTTTCAACAATCCTTTGCAATATGACTCAGGATATATAAGTCAGATCAGAATCCCAATTTGCAGACACGGTGTTTCGGGGTGCTTGCCCCTCGTCAGTGCAAAGTATGGGGGGTGTCTGATCTGGCTCATGAGAAAGCTATGTGGGGACCACGGGGGAACACTATTCTCCTTAAGGAGACTTTGCAAGCCAGTCTGGCTGCAGGTAAGGGGACTTATAGCTGCAATGCCCCTCTGGGAAATATTCAAATTGTCTCTCCAGTAAAGGAGACAAACTCTAGCACAGTGCCACCTATTGGAAGTAGCGATCCTAAAAGTCACAAGTGGATTTTCAACAATCCTTTGCAATATGACTCAGGATATATAAGCCAGATCAGAATCCCAATTTGCAGACACGGTGTTTTGGGGTGCTTGCCCCTCGTCAGTGCAAAGTATGGGGGGTGTCTGATCTGGCTCATGAGAAAGCGATCTTAAGCTATGTTAAGCTATGTTAATGTATAATTCTAACATTAAACAAAACCTGCACCAGGTTTTTCCCTTATGAGCTGCAGCCACCATCAGGGAGCCCTTATATACATCATTCTAGAATACTGTATATAAGAGCGCAGGCCTTTCTGTATAGCATTAAAAATATATTTTTAATATTCACCTCTGGGTCGGTCTGGTCCGATGGGTGTCGCTGCTCTCGGTCCGGCGCCGCCTTCATCTTGTGAGATCGCAGTCCTCCTGACCAACCCTGTGTGCATGATACATCCTGCGTCATTCACAGATAGGTCTACATTGTGCTCCTGTGCATGCGCACTTTGACCTGCCCTTTCAAACAGATGTTTCGTAACCTTGCGCCCACACCTGTCAGACACCTGATAAAAAAAATACATTATTTATTTCCTGTCTGAGTGGGCAATATTGTGAAGGCATTAAAACGTACCAATAACTAGAAATGTGTCTGACTGCATAATTTTAAGAAGGCAATGAAAAGGGCCAAGACTTTTTTAGCTAGTGCAAATTTACAGAGGATACTACTAACTAACAATACCTAGAATTATAGTTCTCAGAGAAATTTTGAGCAGGCACTCAAAAGTGCCAACATGTATTTAGCTAGTTTACTAGCATATTTTCACCAGGCAGTTCTAACTAACATTAAATAGAAATGTGTGTGAATGCATAATTTGTATCAGGCACTCAAAAGTGGCAACACATTTTTAGCAAGTTCACTAGTAAATTTACAGCAGGCATTACTTACTAACAATCAGGCCCAGACTGACCATAGGGCAGTTCTGGCAAATGCCAGATGGGCCGGGCACTGTAGTGGGCCAGTGCCTGTAGTGGGCCGCTGTATCTGCAGTCACCGCCGCGCTCCTCAGCAGTATGTGCATGCCGGGCACACTAGCTGCAGCAGGACCAGGAGGCAGCACTGTGCTGTGCTGGCTCTGCTGTGTGATAGTGTGCCTGGCATGCACACACTGCTGAGGAGCGCTGCGGTGGTGGTGCCGATTACCACAGCTTCCTCCTTGCTATTCAAATGTATTTGCATCTTTCAGACGTAAATACATTTGAACAGTGCGCCGGGACTGGGCCCTGATGTGCAGCAATGTGATGAGATCAGCACCTTGCTGATGTCATCATAGTGCTGCGGGCGCCACACTGGATACACCAGGCAGCAGTAAGCGCTCCATGGAGGAGCCGAAGAGACAGGTTTAATTGTAATTAATTGTATTATGTCTGGGGGGGTAATGGAAGTTGCATTGTATTGTGTGTGAGGGAGGGGTAATGGGGGGTGCATTGTATTGTGTGTGTGTGTGTGTGTGTGTAGGGGGTGCATTGTATTGTGTGTGTGGGGAGGGGTAATGGAGGGTGCATTGTATTGTGTGTGTGTTTGTGGGGGGAGGGGTAATGGAGGGTGCATTGTATTGTGTGTGGGGGGGGGAGGGGTAATGGAGGGTGCATTCTAATGTGTGTGTCTGTAGGGGTAATGGGAGTGCATTGTATTGTGTGTGGGGGGAGTAGGGGTAATGGAGGGTGCATTGTATTGTATCATGTATGTGTGTAGGGGTAATGGGGCATTGTATTTTGCTTGTGTGGGGCGGAGGTGTAATGGAGGGTGCATTGTATTGTGTGTGTGTGTGTGTGTGTATGTGTGTGCAGGGGTAATGGGGGTGCATTGTATTGTGTGTGTGTTTGGGGAGGAGGGGTAATGGAGGGTGCATTGTATTGTTTGTGTGTGGGGGGGTGGAGGGGTAATGGAGGGTGCATTGCATTGTGTGTGTGTGGGTGGGATTACAAAAGAGCGGTTTGGGGGAATATATAAATAATAATAATTACAGGGCAATA
Organism: Anomaloglossus baeobatrachus; assembly: GCF_048569485.1. Classification (NCBI taxonomy): domain Eukaryota; kingdom Metazoa; phylum Chordata; class Amphibia; order Anura; family Aromobatidae; genus Anomaloglossus; species Anomaloglossus baeobatrachus. The sequence continues at coordinate 363,683,442 of NC_134357.1, forward strand.
TTGGGGGATATTATGGAGAGAGGCAGAGTGGGGGTATATTATAAAGAGAGCAGTATGGGAGGTATTTTGCATAAGGGCAGTGTGGGGGCTATTTTGTGAAGGAAGCACAGCACTTATTTATTCAGGGGCACAGCATGGGAGATATTTATATTTATGGGGCAGTATAATGATACTTTTATTTTTAAAGGTGCTGTGTGGGGAACTGCTGCTGAAGAATAAAGAGGGAGGTCTTCAGAGACGAGCGGTGGGCACAAAACCTCATCATGGCATCTGTACTGTGTGGAGACAAAAAGGATGGGAACGACTCAGAAGAGGTCACCTATAAAGGTACCTGGATGTAAATGATTATTTGTGATATTGCCTGCGTCTTATCAGTATTGTGGTTCCTGTATGGTCCGCAGTCTGATAACAACAACTCCCCGCATCTCCTTTCCATTGTTAAGGACAAGCTGGGAGTTGTAAATTCCGGGCATCTTCCGAGCCTTCCCATTGATCAGCATTGTAAAATACAGAGCATTTTTCAAGTGGAAAACACCAGAAGAATGGAGCGGTCACTTCTTTTAATCAGTTGGTGGTTTTAGAAGCCTGAAGTGAGTAAAAGATGCTCAAAAGCCTGAACCAGTGCACAGCAAGTAGATGCAGATGGTCATTCGAGGATTTTTCATAGTGGTTTCCATGGTGGGATCTGCCCCCAAAAACCGTCATTCACATTCCCTAAGTGGTATGTGTCCAAAAATATCACCAGTGAAAACTACAGCTTCTCTGATCACCTCCCTGTAGAATAGGTCATTAATATTAGTTCAGGGGGATCCGATTTTGTATCCCTGCCCATCAGCTATGTGACGACGATGCAGCATTATATGGAGAGCAGCATCTTCTTCATTATCTGCTAGACCAAGCTCTGTAGGGAAAATAGCGGCTTCACCAGATCCTGCTACTAAGAGAAATAAATAGGCCTGAGCTGTAATATTGGATGCAGCTGTGGCGCCCCAGGACCTGGTCGCCACAACAGCATTGCCCTTCCAAAGGGTTAATGCTGAGCCTGGAGGTAATTGGGAGATCTATTGGCCAGTAAGTTTAACACCCAACGCAGTTCTCCCTCCGGCCAGCAGAGGGAGCTCTGAACCTGGAATTTCAGGGAGCATTCCTTAAGTCTGACTGGAGGGAGGAAGTAGTGTTAGTCTGTAGACAGGAGTGAAAGAGGACAGACGGAGAGTAGTGCTGCCTTGTAGAACTGGGGCCTAGAGCTGGGATAGCTTGGCCCAGTGAAGCAAGAGGTGCAGAGAGGCACAGGAGAGACTCGGACATCGGAGTCTGTAGTTGCCAGGGTATAAAATCCATCCCTGGTAGCTGAATCCGGAGGGCAGGAGAGCTGCAAGTCCCCTGGCCCAGAAGCAATCTGAAGGTACAGCTGCATCCCAAGGGCCCGGTGTGGACTCCAGCAGAGAAGCACCAGAGAGGGCCTGCGCAGTCTGCCACACAGAAAAAGGGACAAACCACCAGTCCCAGCAGCAAGAGGGCAATTGCTAACCCAAAGTGCAGTGTCCTAAAACAGCAAAGAAAGATTAAGGAGTAGGCCTCATACTCAACTGGCCAAAGATCACCCCAGGCACTTCCAGGCCGGCCGGACCATCTTTACCATCTGTGACGGTCTCCCTGGACTAAACTTCTGCCGAGTAAAAGAGGAGAAGGTAAAGAGACTACTGTTTGTGACTGTTTCTTTCATTGCTTGTCGGCCCTGCACCGTGTTAGTCACACAACACCATAGACTTCCACAAGCACCAACTGTGTCCCGGGGCACCGCTCCACCTGTGGGGAGCAGTACCACCATTGCTGCCACTTCATCACCCCGGAGGCCTTACACAGCAGCGGCGGCTTAATAGCCGCATACCACAGGTGGCGTCACGAATACAAACTTAAAGTCATCAGCCACATATTCTACTGACACCCACCAGGGCCACGGAGCCGGGCCCAGCCACCACTGACTACCACCGGACTAGTCCGGCCCGGCACCGGGTGCCCCATAGCCCTGGGGTGGGCGAGTCAACTTTGGCGTCACGAACAGGATTTCGTGCCCGGTCCCACCGGGTACTGTGCGCCTGCAGGAATTGTGCTTAAAAGACTGTGTACTGTCTGCAAACTGCCGCCGCCATTAGCCTCGCCGAGCGCAGGAAGAAGGGGGGCGTGCCTGACAAAGAGCGCGAAGGGAGCGCGCCATCAGAGCAGAGCGCTGTTAACCCCGCGCGGCCCAGAAGGAAATTTGAAAAGTGAACGGAGCCTGGTAAGGTCACTAAGGGGGAGTGTGAGGCAAATCCCGGGATATGAAGGTGAATTATGACTCCAGTCATAATCCCTCATCACTCCCTGGCAGTGCCCCCTCCCTTCTTGTTCTCAGTGTTCCACTTACACCTCCATGGCCATGTCCTGTGATATGGAGATGAGGTGGTGTGGGAACAAAGGACACAGGATGACTCCCTGCCGTCACCCTGTAACAAGAGTTGTATCTCATTACAAGGCTATGGAAATAGCCAGACAGAACGACTCCAGTAAAAAATGGTTCATATCTCGCAAGCCATATTTCCGATAAATATGGCAACCATAAAAATGGTGTCTCTGCATGCGGACGATGCCGGCACACCCTTTTTATGGGAGCAGGACATTGGGAAATGCCCCAGGCGTGATATCAGCCAATGGGGAACTGGCAGACAGGTCATGAGTCCCCTCGTTCTGTAGCTAAATTCATAACTGTCACAATGAGAGCATTGGCGTCTGCCTACGACGCTCCCAGGCAAAGTTATGGCCAATATCCCCTTTGCTGGATAATTCTGATCCATGCCGGGGGAGTGGCAGTGCTTCCCTGTGAGGTCACTAAGGTAGGAGGGGACCTGGATCTGCCCAGGTTGATAACCCTACTTCGGCCATTTTCCAGTGGTCTTTTCGCTGGGGGCACGTGTAGGAAACATCTGTGGGAAGGATCCTAGAAACCTGGGTACAGCGCCCCCCTGTGGCCAGACGCAACAAGGTAACTGCTGGAACTGTGTATGCCTGTTTGTAACCCATGCTTTGATTGTAACTGTACTCTGACATATGTATATTCTGTAGATTCCCTATTGTATATATTGTAGTTTCTAGTGTGCTTTAGGCTGATTAAATTATATAATTAATCTTGGGCTGTTCTGTTATCTCGATCTTGAATCCCACGTCTGTGTGTTCGGCTAATAGTTACCGTGAAGCGGTTGGTGGCAGCGAGTTTGTGCCAAGGATTATTGTGGGGAGGCCAGTGAGATTCGGGGAGATTTTATATATTCCGCCCGCGGAGGTCGGGGGAATATATACCCTACTCTCACCGGGGACCCTTCAATAATCGGCATAAGTAGTATAGCGGCCTCCTCGCTTATTGTCGGGCAATTCCATAATTGGCCTGACTATAAGAGGGGCGCTAGAGAGCGCGTCACGTGCTCTGTCGGTCGGGAGGTATAAAGGAGGGGTGACCCCCACTTGTTACCCCCCGATTGTGACGTACTGGTAGCCAGCGCGGGGGATTTCTGAGTGACCCCCCCGGTGGTTTGTGACATATTGGTGGCATAGCGGTGGGATCGAGATAATAGTGTGTGTGAGTGTGAGACCCATACTCCCAGACACTAAAGACTGCCTGCAGCAGCTGTGGCTGCTGGGGTCTTCAGACTAGCTCAACACTAGAGTGTCAGAGTGCAGATACTGTAAGGTGTGTGGAGGCATCAGGTGTCAGTTCTGTGTCAGTGACCAAAAGTCTGCAAGAATGGCTGATGGCACCAGGAGCAGAGCTATGCAACTGGCCAATGCTAAGGCAGGAGCCGAAGAGAGGGAGGACGGTGCTGTGGACAGTAATGAGGAGGTTGCCCACGAGTCCTCCAGGAGCTCGACGCTAGAAAACAGCTCTGCAGAGGACATTGCACAACCTGGCACTGCTGGACAAGATGAGGAGCAGCTCACCCAAGGGTCCTCAACGAGCCAGATGCCAGCCCTCCGCTCTGCAATGGACAGTGAATCACCAGGCTCCGCAGCGGGCCGCAGATCACCACGTGCCATTCCACCGAGCCTGGGAGGCTCGGATAGCCTTCTTCAAATGGCTATGGCCCTTCTCCAGGCTGGAGACCAGGAGGGCTACAAGGAACTCCTGGCAGAGCGCAGGGCAGAGCGGCAGGCAGCGCGTGAAGAGCGCCAGGCAGAGCGTGAGGCTGCGGAGCGACGGCAACAGGCAGACCGTGACCACCAGCTGCAGCTAGCTCAGCTCCGGCCCTCATCAGCCACACGTGACCTTCGAGACACCAAACTTCCAAAGGTCCGTGTTGAGGACTTCCCAGTGCTGGAGAAGGATGGAGACTTGGACTCTTTCTTGACTGCTTTTGAACGGACTTGCTTGCAGCACCATCTGGACAAGGACCAGTGGGCCAAATACCTGACCCCCCGTTTAAGGGGTAAGGCCCTGGATATCCTTGGGGACGTGCCTGCTGAGGCAGATCAGGGCTACGACACCATCAAGCGGGCCCTGATCCAACAGTACAACCTCACCCCAGAGTCCTACCGCAAGAAGTTCCGGAGCCTACAGAAGGGACCAAAGGACTCCTGGGCTGACCACCGGCGGGCACTTGCCCGAGCTGCCGACCACTGGACCCAAGGCCTGCAGCTTTCCACCGGACCGGAGATCCTGGACTTGTTCATCACGGAGCAACTCTTGTGGAACTGCCCTGAGGATCTCCGCCAGTTCATCCGAGACCAGAAGCCAAAGGGGTCCACGGCTACAGCTGCCCTTGCCGATGACTACACCAACAACCGGGCCCCTGAGGCCAGGAGAGCGGCCACCAGCAGCACCTGGAGAGGGGGTAAGATGAATTCTGTGACTGCCCCACCTGCCCCTAGACTGCAGGGGGTGTCCCCCTCAACTCCCCTCTCCAGGCCCGTGGCAGAGCCAAGACGGTGCCACCAGTGCAACCTACCTGGACACTTCAAGGCCATGTGCCCTCAGCGTCCCAAGGGCCGCCCAAGGTGTATTGTGTGGGTGGGGGTGGTGGTAGGTCCCTGGACAGCTTCCAACCTGTCACCGTCGGCCGGTCTGTGACCATAGGACTGCGAGACAGCGCCTCGGAGGTGACTCTGGTGCGGCCTGAGATGGTGTCCCCCCAAGACTTGATCCCTGGAAAAACCCTCGCTGTCTCCGGGATTGGAGGCACTGACCCGGCGCTGCCTGTTGCTGACATTTATGTGGACTGGGGCGCAGGGCGAGGGGTGAGGGAGGTGGGGGTAACTGATCGGATCCCCGCAAACGTGCTACTTGGGACAGATTTGGGGCAGATAACCTCCCAGTTTGGGCCCCAACCAAGGGCTGAACCTTCAGCCAGTACTGACGTGCCTCCGGACAATGTTAATGTGTTATCTATGAATGATGTAAGGGAGGAGGGAGTGAACTCTGATATTTCTGCTTGCATAGACACCATAGACACACACTCAGCTGCAGCTGTGACAGGGGAGGGGGTCAGAGAAAGGTGTGACAATGCCTCTACAAGTAACCAGCCTGTGAGCTGGGATCTGTTGCCCTCTGCAGGGATAAGCAGAGAGCAGGGTGCTGCAGGGGGAGGACCAGTGTGTGGGGTGGGGGCTACCACAGCAAATGTGGGGTCCCCAGAGATTTCACAGCGGGGTTCTGTTGCTGCAGGAGGGGAACAGGCAGGTGAGATTGGGGCCGGTCCAGGAGCGGAAGTGCTCCCAGGTAAGATCTCGGTGCATGGTTCCCCCACAACCGGGGTGTCAGGAAGCCAGGTAGGTCTGCCTGAACCGGCGACTTGGTCAGGAACGGAGGAGGAGCAGGCACGACCCACGGTCGCAGCGGCTGTGGCCGCTGTCACCCGCAGTGGGAGTGCTGGAAGCCAAGGGGCCTCCCGGAGGTCCGATAGCTCTTCCCCTTCTGACCAAGTGGCAGCCGAGTCAGGTGGAGGCCAGGACACAGGTCCCGGGGTACTGACTGAAGATGTGACAGTCTCGTCGATTCTGGCCACATCTAGTCAGGGGTTTCAGGCAGCGTTAGAAGCTGACGACAGCCTGAAAGCTCTTAAGGAGCAGGCGGCACAGCCTCCCTCGGACTCGGACCCGGAGCGAGTGGTCTGGGACCAAGGACGGCTGTACCGGGCCACGGTCCAGCAGGGTTCACCGGAGGCGTGGCCCAGGGACCGACAGTTGGTGGTACCCTATCCGTTCCGGACGGAGTTGTTGCGGATCGCACATGAGATTCCGATGGCCGGACACCTAGGGATCGCTAAGACCAAGGCCAGGTTAAACCAGCATTTCTACTGGCCAAAAATGGGGGCCGATGTGGCTGCCTACTGCCGTTCGTGTGAAACCTGTCAGAGAGTGGGGAAGGCGGGGCCACGCCCCAAAGCCCCACTAGTATCTCTGCCAATCATCGATGAGCCTTTCAGGAGGGTGGCTGTGGATCTGGTCGGCCCGCTGGCCATCCCCAGCAGCTCCGGGAAACGCTTCCTACTGACGGTAGTGGACTATGCCACCCGGTACCCAGAAGCAGTGGCCTTGTCGTCCATTCGGGCTGACAAGGTGGCCACCGCATTGCTGGAGATTTTCTCCCGAGTGGGTTTTCCCCAGGAAATGCTCACTGACCGGGGGACCCAATTCATGTCCCAGCTGATGGAGGCCCTCTGTAAGCAAGTCCAGGTGCGACATCTGGTGGCCAGCCCGTACCATCCACAGACTAATGGCCTGTGCGAGCGGTTCAATGGCACCTTAAAGCAGATGCTTAAGATGTTGGTCGACTCCCATGGGCGTGACTGGGAGCGGTATCTCCCACACCTGTTATTTGCTTACCGGGAGGTTCCACAGGCCTCAACAGGATTCTCACCGTTTGAGCTCCTGTACGGGCGACGTGTGCGGGGCCCCCTGGCTCTGGTGAAAGAGGCTTGGGAAGGGGATTTGGCCACCCCTGGAGTGTCGGTTATCGAGTATGTCATGCGCTTCCGGGACAAAATGCAGGCCTTGACGCAACTGGTACACGACAATATGGCTCAAGCCCAGGCCGATCAGAAGCGTTGGTACGACCAGAACGCTTGTGAGAGGACCTACCAAGTGGGTCAAAAGGTGTGGGTACTGGTCCCCGTACCACAGGACAAGCTTCAGGCAGCCTGGGAAGGCCCATACCTCGTGTACCAGCAGCTCAACCCTGTAACGTACCTGGTCACCCTGGACCCTGCCCGTGGAAGGCGGAAGCCCTTCCATGTGAACATGATGAAGGCACATCATGAGCGGGAGGCATGTGCGCTCCCAGTGTGCAACCTGCCCGAGGAGGGAGAAGCGGAAACCCTCTTGGATATGCTAGCCCAGGTTAGGGCAGGCGGATCCATTGAGGATGTGGAGGTTGGCCACCAGCTCTTGGAAGACCAACGGTCCCAGCTGTGGGCCACCCTCCTCCCCTTCCGGGGGTTGTTTACCAACCAGCCCGGAAGGACTGACTTGGCTGTCCATCACGTGGACACTGGGGATCATCCCCCGATCCGGCGTTCAGCATATCGGGTCTCCCTGGAGGTGCAGCAACACATGCGCCAGGAGATTGACGAGATGCTGAAGCTGGGGGTGATCCAGGCATCCAACAGCGCTTGGGCCTCGCCTGTAGTCCTCGTCCCTAAGAAGGACCGAACCACTCGGTTCTGCGTGGACTACAGGGGGCTCAATGCGGTCACGGTCGCCGATGCGTACCCAATGCCACGCATCGATGACCTGCTCGATCAGTTGGCCGGGGCTCAGTACCTGACCATCATGGATCTGAGCCGGGGATATTGGCAGATCCCCCTGACTCGCAAGGCCAGGGAACGCTCTGCCTTTATTACCCCATTTGGACTGTACGAGTCCACGGTGATGCCATTCGGGATGAGGAATGCCCCTGCCACTTTCCAGCGGATGGTCAACACCCTGCTCAAGGGACTTGAAGGGTACGCGGCCGCGTACCTGGATGACATTGCCGTCTTCAGTCCCACCTGGGAGGACCACCTAGAGCATCTAGCACAGGTGCTCAGGCGGATCCACCGGGCAGGTTTGACCATCAAGCCGGGAAAGTGTCAGCTGGCCATGAGCGAGGTCCAGTACCTCGGTCACCGGGTAGGTGGGAGAACACTGAAGCCCGAGCCTGAGAAAGTGGAAGCCATCGCATCCTGGCCCACCCCCAGGACCAAGAAGCAGGTGATGTCCTTCTTGGGGACCGCTGGGTACTATAGGAGGTTTGTTCCATGCTATAGTAGCCTGGCAAAGCCCTTGACGGACCTCACCAAGAAGAAGCTGCCCTCTGCAGTCGATTGGACAATGGACTGCGAGACAGCCTTCCGGGCCCTAAAGGACGCCCTGTCCAGCCCGCCCGTGCTACAGGCAGCCGACTTCACGCGGCCGTTTGTAGTACAGACCGACGCCAGTGACTTCGGCCTCGGTGCGGTGCTCAGCCAGGTGGACTCTGCGAGCCAAGAGCACCCAGTCTTGTACCTGAGCAGGAAGCTGTTACCAAGGGAAGTTGCCTATTCCACGATGGAGAAGAAGTGCCTGGCCATAGTGTGGGCCCTGCAGCGTCTGCAACCCTATCTATACGGGCGCCACTTCATCGTGGAGACGGACCACAATCCCCTCAGCTGGTTGCACACCGTCTCTGGGACGAATGGGCGATTGTTGCGATGGAGCCTTGCGCTCCAGCAATACAACTTCACCATTCGCCACAAAAGGGGCCGTGACCACGGTAACGCAGACGGGCTGTCCCGACAAGGAGAGGTCGCGGACGGGCGCACGGGGGAACACCGGAGTGTGCTGCCCCCTAGCGCCCTCAAAAGGGGGGAGGTGTGAGGCAAATCCCGGGATATGAAGGTGAATTATGACTCCAGTCATAATCCCTCATCACTCCCTGGCAGTGCCCCCTCCCTTCTTGTTCTCAGTGTTCCACTTACACCTCCATGGCCATGTCCTGTGATATGGAGATGAGGTGGTGTGGGAACAAAGGACACAGGATGACTCCCTGCCGTCACCCTGTAACAAGAGTTGTATCTCATTACAAGGCTATGGAAATAGGCAGACAGAACGACTCCAGTAAAAAATGGTTCATATCTCGCAAGCCATATTTCCGATAAATATGGCAACCATAAAAATGGTGTCTCTGCATGCGGACGATGCCGGCACACCCTTTTTATGGGAGCAGGACATTGGGAAATGCCCCAGGCGTGATATCAGCCAATGGGGAACTGGCAGACAGGTCATGAGTCCCCTCGTTCTGTAGCTAAATTCATAACTGTCACAATGAGAGCATTGGCGTCTACCTACGACGCTCCCAGGCAAAGTTATGGCCAATATCCCCTTTGCTGGATAATTCTGATCCATGCCGGGGGAGTGGCAGTGCTTCCCTGTGAGGTCACTAAGGTAGGAGGGGACCTGGATCTGCCCAGGTTGATAACCCTACTTCGGCCATTTTCCAGTGGTCTTTTCGCTGGGGGCACGTGTAGGAAACATCTGTGGGAAGGATCCTAGAAACCTGGGTACAGCGCCCCCCTGTGGCCAGACGCAACAAGGTAACTGCTGGAACTGTGTATGCCTGTTTGTAACCCATGCTTTGATTGTAACTGTACTCTGACATATGTATATTCTGTAGATTCCCTATTGTATATATTGTAGTTTCTAGTGTGCTTTAGGCTGATTAAATTATATAATTAATCTTGGGCTGTTCTGTTATCTCGATCTTGAATCCCACGTCTGTGTGTTCGGCTAATAGTTACCGTGAAGCGGTTGGTGGCAGCGAGTTTGTGCCAAGGATTATTGTGGGGAGGCCAGTGAGATTCGGGGAGATTTTATATATTCCGCCCGCGGAGGTCGGGGGAATATATACCCTACTCTCACCGGGGACCCTTCAATAATCGGCATAAGTAGTATAGCGGCCTCCTCGCTTATTGTCGGGCAATTCCATAATTGGCCTGACTATAAGAGGGGCGCTAGAGAGCGCGTCACGTGCTCTGTCGGTCGGGAGGTATAAAGGAGGGGTGACCCCCACTTGTTACCCCCCGATTGTGACGTACTGGTAGCCAGCGCGGGGGATTTCTGAGTGACCCCCCCGGTGGTTTGTGACATATTGAAGATGTCCGACTCAGAGGGAGAGCAGGTGGCTGCCATCGCCCGAGACGCCGCAGCACCGGCCGAAGCAATCCCAGTCGCCGTCGCCCCAGCCCCCGCTGTAGCGCCGGTAATGCCTATCACAATGCCGTACATCCCGGGAGCAGAATGGCTGCCGCAGTACTCCGGGGAGTCCCATACCTTGAGCGACTTCAGAGAAAGCCTGCACAGCTTGTTCCGGATGTATCCTCTGACTGAGAGCCAGAAGGTGGGCATATTAATGGGACAGCTAGCCGGCGCAGCCCAGCGTGAAGTGAAGTCCTGGCCTGATACAGATAAAGGGACAGTAACCCAGATATTGGCCAAGCTAAAGAGTACTTTTGACACCCGCACTGCAGCAGAGATAAAGATGAGATTCTTTGGGTGCAAGCAGCGGGCCACAGACAGCATAAGGGACTATGCCTTAAACTTGCAGGAGGCCCTGAAAGCAGTTAAACAGGTGGACCCAGAGAGTGTATGTGAAGAACACAAACTCCTAACTGAGCAGTTCATAGAGGGGCTCCGGTCAGATGCCCACAGGACCCAGCTGCGTATCATGGTCCTGCAGAACCCTGCTCTGGACTTTGCAAAGTTTAAGGACCAGGCCATCCGGGTACTGAGAGAATCTACACCGAATGACCCAGTACCCCTCCGGCCTCTTGCTATCACGTACCCAGGGGTGGTGCCTGCAACACGAGCCACTGCAGGGGCTGAGGCGCAGTGCCTGGATAAGGATCCCACTGCAGAGCTCAGACAGCAGGTACAGGAGCTGACCAAGACTGTAGCTGCCCTTGCCAAGACCGTGCAGTCTCTACAAGTGACCCCATCGCCTGCAAGAATCGAGTTGGCCTCCAGCCCAGATGACGTCCCATGGATGCAACAGAGAAGGATTCCGCCGACTCGAGGCAGAGACACAGACCGGTATGATTCAACTGGACAACCGATCTGCCGCCGCTGCAGCCAGGCGGGCCACATTGCACGACGCTGTCCTTTAAATGGGCCGAGCCTGGGGCCAGGAGCCAACCCCCAGGTGTAAGGAAGCCCGGCTCAAACCCCAGCCGCAGCAAGTATGTGGGAGGACGACCGGTCCTTCCTATTGTGCTGGATGGGATCCCTTTGAATGCCCTCCTGGATACGGGGTCCCAGGTAACAACCATCCCCTACAAACTGTACAAAAGATATTGGGCTGATTCAGACATTGACCATGGCCCAGATGATGATTTAACAATTGTGGCCAGTAATGGTCAGCCCTTACCTCAAATTGGGTACAAAGAAGTAACCATTAAAGTGGGGCGGGTAGAATTGCCATGTCAGGGGATGATAATTGTAGATATTGATCGCAAAGAATCTGACCCACTGCTAACCATTGGTACAAATGTGATAGAAAATTGTATTGCCGAAGTGATAATTTTGTTGCAACAGGCGTCTGAAACTGCCAGCTCCGGGCAGCAGCGTGCCCTACAGAGGGAGATCAGAGCCCTGATGAGGAGGCAGCAGGTAGAGCTGGCCGGAGGAGAAATTGGCAGTGTGAGGGTAAGTGACCCCCTCCCCATTGCAATACCCCCAAGAAGTGAAATGTTGATATGGTGTCGGGCAGCAATAGGCCTCAAGGGTCAAGATTACCAGGCCCTGGTGGAACCTGTGTATTCAGAAAGTAGGCCTGGAGTCCTGATAGCCAGAGGGGTAGCAGACGTCCGCAAGGGGAGAGTGCCCGTCCGTGTCCTGAATTGTGGGGAGGAGGAAGCCAAATTGCCCCGGTACGCCACTGTAGCAAAACTGTACACTGTCAGAAACAATACCATCAAAGCAGTGGAACCCTTGATCCCGTCCGACCAGGCGGAAGACAATGGCTCCAAGGGGCAGCTGGAAGACTGGTGCCAAAAATTGCATGTGGGCACCGACTCCACCCCCTCACACCAAAAGCATGGGGTTTACCGGGTGGTACAGGAGTACGAACGGGTCTTCAGCAAACACCCCCTAGATTTTGGGCAGGTGAAAGGGGTTAAACATCAAATCCCCACGGGTGATCATCATCCCATTAAAGAGAGATACCGCCCTGTACCCCCCGCACAGTATCAGCGTGCCAAAGAAATGTTACGGGAAATGAAGGAGGCTGGGGTTATCAGAGATAGTTGTAGCCCCTGGGCAGCTCCACTAGTGCTCGTAAAGAAAAAAGATGGTACAATGAGAATGTGTGTAGATTACAGGCAAATTAACCGCATTACACATAAAGATGCTTATCCACTGCCCAGAATAGAGGAGTCACTAACAGCCTTAAAGTCAGCTAACTATTTCTCCACCTTGGATCTCACCAGTGGGTATTGGCAGGTTCCCGTGGCAGAGGCGGACAAGGAGAAGACTGCATTCACGACACCAATGGGCCTCTGTGAGTTCAACTGTATGCCATTCGGGCTCTGCAACGCCCCAGGGACATTCCAAAGGTTGATGGAGTGCTGCTTGGGCCACCACAACTTTGAAACCGTGCTATTGTACCTGGATGACGTCATAGTCTACTCCAAGACTTATGAAGACCACCTGAGGCACTTAGCAGAAGTGTTTTAGTCCCTGTCGAAATATGGCCTGAAGATAAAGCCGTCCAAATGTCACCTCTTGAAGCCAAAGGTACAGTACCTGGGTCATGTGGTCAGCGCAGAAGGTGTGGCACCTGATCCGGAGAAAGTCACCGTAATCAAGGACTGGCCAAGACCCACCACGGTAAAGGAGGTGCGGCAGTTCCTTGGGCTGGTGGGCTACTACCGAAGGTTCATTGATGGTTTCACCAAGATAGCAGCGCCCCTTCAAGATCTCCTGGTGGGCCAGCCAAAGCAGGCTAAGAAGCAGAGCCCTCCATTTGAATGGAGCAGCCAACTAGAAACATCCTTTGTCCGGCTGAAAGGGGCTCTCACGGGAGAAGAAATTCTGGCCTACCCTGACTACAGCCAGCCGTTTGTACTGTATACAGATGCCAGCAACGTGGGACTGGGAGCAGTTCTGTCCCAGGTGCAGGGAGGCAGAGAGAGGGTGATAGCGTACGCCAGTAGGAAGCTTCGGCCCACAGAAAGGAATCCAGAAAACTACAGTTCCTTCAAGCTGGAGTTCCTCGCTATTGTTTGGGCAGTGACTGAACGCTTCAAGCACTATCTGGCATCGGCCAAGTTCACCATCTTCACGGACAACAATCCGTTGACACACCTGGCAACAGCCAAGTTAGGTGCGTTGGAACAGCGATGGATGGCCCGGCTGTCTAACTTTGACTTTACCATCAAGTATCGGGCTGGCAAGAAGAATAACAATGCTGATGCGCTGTCCAGAATGCCTCACTTACCCGAATCTGGAGAAGACCTGGATGAAGAGATAGAGTTACCGGCTTTCCATCATCAGGGTGTTTCCCAGTATGAGCATGCTGTGGGAGTGAAGCGCTCGAGCCAGCACGAGGTCTCGGTCAACCCATTACTCCACCATAATTGGGAAGAGACACAGAATGGTGACCCGGCTGTGCGATTGGTCAAAGAAAAGCTAGCACAAGCTGAGACTCATCTTGGCCCAGATGCTCCAGAAGAAGCCCAGCAGTTGTGGAAAGAGAGGGGACGACTGTTCACCTACCAAGGCAAGCTCTGCAAGAGATATGTCAACTGGCGAACAAATGAACTTGTCTGGCAGATAGTGGTTCCGCAGAGGGATGCTCCAATGGTCCTAGCAGCTTATCATGATAACGCAGGACACTTCGGGTGGAAGAAGTTGGAGACCCTACTCCGCGATCGGTTCTATTGGGTGCACATGAGAAAGATGATCGAGAAGTGATGCCGAGACTGTGGTCCGTGTAACCTGAGGCGGAAGGATGATGCCAGCCAGAGGTCTCCCCTACAGCCAATTGTCACGAAGCAGCCCCTGGAGTTGGTGGCCCTGGACCACGTGAAGTTAACACCAAGCCGGTCAGGCTATGTGTACGCCCTCACCATTGTGGACCATTACTCTCGTTTCCTGGTAGTAGTGCCTGTGAAGGACCAGACAGCCAGAACAGCAGCTAGAGCGTTCCAGTCATCCTTTTGTCGGCCTCACGGTTATCCGGAAAGGGTACTGACTGATCAAGGTCCTGCATTCGAGGCCAAAGTGTTCCAAGAGTTCTGTAACATGTACGGCTGTAAGAAAATCCGAACCACACCGTACCACCCCCAAACCAATGGATTGTGCGAGAAAATGAACCATGTGGTTATTGATATGCTGAAGACTCTACCTCTGGAAGAAAGAAACCAATGGCCAGAGAAGTTGCCCGATCTGGTAGACCTGTACAACCATATCCCAGTAAATTCGACCAACTGCAGCCCCGCTTACCTGATGCGAGCCAGACCTGGCAAGTTGCCTGTAGACTTTGAGATGGGGACTGTGTCACCTGAGGCGGTTCAGGAAATAGAGGATTGGGATACAGAGCGGCAGCAGCGGTACCGTAAGGTCCAGGAATGCGTAGAGAGGAGCCTGTCTCAAGCAAGAACGAGACAAGAGCAGCATTACAATCAAACAGCCCCAGCAACTCCCTTAGCACCTGGAGAACAAGTCCTCAAGAAGAAGCGGAGGACGCATAAATTGGATGATCAGTGGGAAAACGAGCCCTACACCATTATCCCCTCCAACTTTGACAATAGTAAGGTATGCCTCATAAGCAAGGATGAAGGCAAGACCTATCAAGCAGTTTCTCGAGACCGCCTGAAAGCGTGCCCTGAACGGTGCAGAACCCAAAAAGAAGTAGAAGAAGTACAAGAAAGTCCCCAAAGTCAAGAAAAAGAGGAAGCGATGATCCAAACAATCCTTGGAAAATTCCCCAAAACTTGGACCCGAATAAACAATGCCATAGTGGTACCAGTCTTGACGTTCCCGCAGTTGGTCGAGCCAGAAACAGAAGAGGTTCCAGATCCACCTAAAGAACCGGCCGCTCCAACACGAGGTGACACGCCAGCAGTGGAACAGGAGGTTCAACCCCCTGCCGGTGGTGAACCTGCCGTACCCTTGGAGAATCTGAGATCCCGTAGGCAACCGACACGTATCCCTGTCAGGGTTAGGCCTACCAATCACACGGGGGGGGCAGACACTCTAGGTAGTCAGGGACAAACCCCAGAGCTACGCCGGTCCCAACGTAGCACTCGGGGACAGCCCCCCCCTCCAAGGTATAGAAAGTAAAATACCTAACAGAATGTAAATAGTTATGTGAAATGTCTGTAATGTTGTGTATAAAATGCTTTTTTGTCTTAGGTGATTAAGTAAATGGACAATTGGGCCACTGGACTATGGGTGGCCAACACCTACATTGTTCATAGTTAGCACCAGTGTGCTCAACACCCCTGAAGAAAAACCCACCCGGCGTGCATAGGGTGGGGTCATCAATGCTCTGACGCACGCCCAGAGCCTACGTTGGGGGTTTGATCGCGGCGGGTCCCCCATGGAGCAGTGTAATGGACACCCGGCAGGGAGCCACACTGGACTCTTATAGTAATGTTTAAGTTTGTAACGTTCAAGTAATGCGCCTCCCATAATGGGATGAAATGTTCTAACATGTCATGTTTGTTTCTACAGTCCGGGAGTACTGAATTTAACTAAGGGGGAGTGTGGCGCCCCCGGACCTGGTCGCCACAACAGCATTGCCCTTCCAAAGGGTTAATGCTGAGCCTGGAGGTAATTGGGAGATCTATTGGCCAGTAAGTTTAACACCCAACGCAGTTCTCCCTCCGGCCAGCAGAGGGAGCTCTGAACCTGGAATTTCAGGGAGCATTCCTTAAGTCTGACTGGAGGGAGGAAGTAGTGTTAGTCTGTAGACAGGAGTGAAAGAGGACAGACGGAGAGTAGTGCTGCCTTGTAGAACTGGGGCCTAGAGCTGGGATAGCTTGGCCCAGTGAAGCAAGAGGTGCAGAGAGGCACAGGAGAGACTCGGACATCGGAGTCTGTAGTTGCCAGGGTATAAAATCCATCCCTGGTAGCTGAATCCGGAGGGCAGGAGAGCTGCAAGTCCCCTGGCCCAGAAGCAATCTGAAGGTACAGCTGCATCCCAAGGGCCCGGTGTGGACTCCAGCAGAGAAGCACCAGAGAGGGCCTGTGCAGTCTGCCACACAGAAAAAGGGACGAACCACCAGTCCCAGCAGCAAGAGGGCAATTGCTAACCCAAAGTGCAGTGTCCTAAAACAGCAAAGAAAGATTAAGGAGTAGGCCTCATACTCAACTGGCCAAAGATCACCCCAGGCACTTCCAGGCCGGCCGGACCATCTTTACCATCTGTGACGGTCTCCTTGGACTAAACTTCTGCCGAGTAAAAGAGGAGAAGGTAAAGAGACTACTGTTTGTGCCTGTTTCTTTCATTGCTTGTCGGCCCTGCACAGTGTTAGTCACACAACACCATAGACTTCCACAAGCACCAACTGTGTCCCGGGGCACCGCTCCACCTGTGGGGAGCAGTACCACCATTGCTGCCACTTCATCACCCCGGAGGCCTTACACAGCAGCGGCGGCTTAATAGCCGCATACCACAGGTGGCGTCACAAATACAAACTTAAAGTCATCAGCCACATATTCTACTGACACCCACCAGGGCCACGGAGCCGGGCCCAGCCACCACTGACTACCACCGGACTAGTCCGGCCCGGCACCGGGTGCCCCATAGCCCTGGGGTGGGCGAGTCACAGCCGTGACTACATGTTATATGGTCGTGTTACACAATCTGCAAGTGCACAAAGATATTACACATTCAACACGCGAAACGTAGGCCTGTGCACCCCCAAATGCCAGGGCTGAATTTTAGTCCCAGTCCGGCCCTGCTAACAATACCTAGAAATATTTGTGAATGTGTAAATTTGAGCAGGCAATGAAAAGTGCCAACACGTATTTATCTAGTTCACTAGAAAATTTATAGCAGGCAGTACTATCTAACAATACCTAGAAATGTGTGTGAATGTGTTTGTGAGTAGGCAATGAAAATTGCAAAACACGTATTTAGCTAGTTCACTAGCAAATTTACAGCAGGCATTACCAAGAAATGTGGTTGACTGCGTAATTTTGAGCAGCCAATGAAAAGTGACAAGATGTATTTAGCTTGTTCGTTAGCAAATTTACAGCAGGCACTACTAGCTAACAATACCTAGAAATGTGGGTGAATGCGTAATTTGTATCAGGCACTCAAAAGTGGCAACACATATTTGGCTAGTTCACTAACAAATTTACAGGAGGCACTACTAACAAACAATACCTAGCAATGTGTTTCACTGCCTAATTTGGAGCAGGCAGTGATAAGTAGTAATACCTATTTAGATTGTTCACTGGTAACTCTTTAGCAGTCACTCACAAGTAGCAATCCCTATTTGTATCATGAACTGCCGATTTGTGGCACACACCTATCCCTACACTGCACATTCCTATTCTACACTATCGCTCTCCTATCTATCTCAACTACCTATCATTAAACTCCTAGCTAAGCTAACTGTCTAGCAGTATCTGCAGTAGCACCTTCCCTCATGTTTAACATTCACAAAATGATGCCGACGCCACATGTCCACATTTTATATGCAGACAGACATGTGACTTAGGCAGCCAATGACACAAGCCCTTGTCTCTGAATCTTTTAAATGTTTAGTAAGCCGTGATTGGCTACAAGGACATCCGCAAATCAAACTAATAAAAGCAAAATGACGCTACACCTCTGGCTTCTCCCAAGTCCCCACCCCCTGAACTCATTAAACGCATCCCCCCATTCATCATACAGCACTACAATCCTATCCAAAAGCATAACATGTTATTAGAAAACTATATATGTTCACCAAATTGGCAAAACTTGACAGGAATATAGCATCAAGCAATATACAAAAAACATCTGATAAAATCAGAACAGATGCAACTCCAGATTAATCATAAAATTACTTATTAAACACATTAGTAGACAATTTTTGCAATTTAAAATAAGCAGGTGTTCCACAGCAGTTTAACCTACCAGATCACTGAAATAAAACTAATTACCAATTTAACATGGTCTTTCAAAAATTAGGTTTTATAGTCTCAAAATATTATTATAATTGCATATAATTTAGAACCCAGGGACAAATCTCCTCCATATAAGTATATAACACTATAAAGGGGCTTAAAATTAGCGCCTGCAAACTAACATCAGATGTTTTTTGTATGTTATTAGAAAAGCATTTTTTGAAAACATGATCATTGATCGAACAAAATTGAACAATGCCGACTTTTTGAGAAAGTGCTCGGGCTACTGTTGTGGACGGGGGGCGCTACCACTGCAGGGGCTGCTCGGATCCAGGTTCATTACTGTGGCCAGAGTGGTGACCGGACCCGGGCTCGCACGGCTGTCTGTCCTCACAACCGTACGAAGGGAGTATTTACAGGGGATTGATGTGTCGGTGATGCCACCCGTGGGTTGCGGTGAGGTATTGGTAGCACCGCCGCCTGGTGATGGGGCGCCTGTGGCTGATGGAGTGGGGCAGCAAGCTGGGATCCCTTTTTGCAAAAGGAGAATCTATAAAATATTAATGTCATTTTTATGTTGAGGTGCCTATACTTTTTCACCAGTCAAATTTTGTTTAAATGCGGATTGCACATTTTCTGTTAGTACAATAAACCTCATTTCAATCCAGAAATATTACTCAGTCCATCAGTTATTAGATATATGAAACTGAAATAGCTGTTGCAAAAACCCAAAATGTTATAAAGAAAAAAGGTTAACATTAATCGGGGTGCCCAAACTTTTTCATATGACTGTAGGTGAACCCGCAGGTACCCAGAATCAGAGGGGCCACCCGGATTTAAAAAGAAAACAAAAAAAAAACAATTTGGGGCTAGAATTACGAATATCTGGACGGATGCCGATCCCCATATAAGTCTATGGGGACCCAAATCTTGCGTTTTAAAATGGTGGTAGAAGGGGCTAGGGGGATTAAAGCAGGCGCGATATACTTACCAGGCTCTGCGCATCTTAAATATTCACTTTAGAACTTGGCACTCCAGTGACTGATTATTATCCAAAAAAACATGTGACTTTTGGTCCCCACATTTGAACCTTCATCTGACAAAATGGATTTTGGAGGTTCTGGGATTAACCTTTAGACAGGTATGACAGGTATATGCGCTGAGTGTCTTGTGGTATCTGTTGGTATGTGATGGTGCTATTGTAAGGAAGTGGGTAGGCTGTCACGTTCACCTGAAGACACTAATCATATTAATGAAATGTGATTTGGAATGTGTCATGTTTAAATGGGATTGCTGGACTTTGGTTTAGATATAGTTAAGGTTTGCCTGCAAAATGTTGTGCATTGCATGTGAGGAAGTGGAGTTCTGCCCAGCAACAGGCAGTGAATAGCGACAGTTAAGAGTTAACAGTTGGGAGTAGCCCACAGTGGGAGGGGCTAGAGTGCAGGAAGAGAGACTGTTTTCCTGTTAGGAGTAAGTGAGTTAGGGAGTTGTTGGTGAGCAAGAAAGAAATGAAGATCCGTTCAGAGAAAGAAGACAAGAGTTGGGTGTGTGTCAAGAGTAAGGGAGCAAGTCCAGCAAGTAACCTACAGTGGTGGAGTACCGCCCCGCGCTCAGCTGCAGCCGAGCCGCTCGGATCCGGGCTCGTTGGTGGGTGGCTCGAGCGCCTCCGGACCCAGGGGTCACTTCACTCTGAAAGGGAATGCTGGCGCTTTCGGTGGGGGGTTTGGTAGGTGCACGGCTGGAGCCGCGCTTGAGTTCGTGACGCCACCCACCGGATGTGGTGAAGGTAGACACCACCGCTGCAGTTACAGAGTACCTGGGGGAGATGGTAGTGCAGCCAGATGTTAACCCCTCCTTGGGCAGGGATGATGGCCCCGGGACCCGTTGGGGATAGCTGGGCGGTGCACGGCAATGTGCGTGGCCGGAGGGCACTGTTGTACTCACTGTTATTGACACACACAAGTCTCTGGTAAACCAAGTTGATGGTGGTCAGTGCCCGCAGCCGGCTGCGGTCAGGTCCCCCACCCGGATGGTGGTCTCTGCCTTTCTCCTGCACCGTGTTGTGCAGCTGTAGACTGCCTGCGCTTCAGCGACGGGAGTCCGCTCCCCAGCTTTGTGTATGTCAGGAAAGCCCTTTTGCCGGCAGACGCTGGCCCATGGGATCCTTCTGCCTGTGCGGTGGCTTTCTATCCCCCTCGGTGGGCTGTTGTCTTCAGTCGGGACTTGGGTGGGAAAGGACCTATAGCCCAGACCGCAATCAGTTAATTAACTCAGTCCAGTGCATTCTGGACCTTGTTTCAGGGTCTGAGTATGCCCCGGTGTGCTCCGGTTCCCTGGGTTGGTACCGGCGGGCCACTACCCTGTCCCGGTCCACCACGGTTCCACCGAGCCATCTTCCCGGCTCCTGCAGGCTGAAGCCACCGCTTGCCTCCTAGCCAAGGTGTTTGGGCTACGACCCTCACACCTGTCAGACTGTTACCGGCCTGTCACACAGGCCTCACCTCCTCCACTCCTGTCGACTAGACTCAGACTGCACTGTTTTCCTGCCTCAGGCCCTCTGAACTCCTCGGTGGGCGTGCCAACTGCCTGGCTCCGACCCCCTGGTGTGTTCATCAAGTACTAAGGGAGATGACTAGGGTTTTTGTGGTTGGCTGATGACTCCTTTTTAGGGGACAGGTGTTGTGTGGGGCACTAACTGTGACTACCTGGCTAGTCCAGGGTGTCACAGTGGCAGTTCACTTAAGCAGGCTAGTGGGGGAACTCTGGGACTGAAATAGCTGTAATGCAGCAGGACAGTACCAGTACTCTGGGGAACATCCTTCAAGAGAATTAGTGCATTTAGTAGGGTGATAGCTAGCAAGAGCTCTCCTACATTTGTTTCTTAAAGAATGGAGTCACCCCTAATGCCTTGTTGTTCATCTGAAATATTCACAAGTAATGTGCCACCATCCAGAACTATTATGTATGTGCCTCTGTATTGTGCAGAAGGAAAATGAAAGTGTTACACCTGCTATCCTTTGTACGTATGTGTATTTGTCATTAAAAAGGACTCTATTTTTACAAACTTATCTGGCTTCCTCATCTTGGGGATAGAGGGGTCTGCTGCCACACAGAGAGCGGCAGGGCTGAACCTTAATGTGTCCACAGCAGCACACATACACCCAGGAACCCCATCATTCTGTAGTGTGCCACAACACGGAAAGTGAGTACCTTGCCCATGGGTACTGCCCTGAGCAATGTTACATTTGACCTAGTCAGCAGGATACGAGTTCCTTGCAAGGAGAGAAAGAGGTAGTGAAAGCCGTGGTGCAAGTTGAATAGCACCTGAAGTTGGGCGACCCAAGATTTTGGCCAGAAGCATGGCCTCTAAGATGGTGATGGATCATGGATGGAAAGGAGGAAGATCCAAATGTCAAAAAATGCTAGTGTGTGCACTGGGACTTGAGAGAATTCGCCACAGTGCAGTTAGCAATTCAGCCACAAGAGGGCAGAAGAATAGTCAATCAGCAGTCAGCAACATGAGGTCAAATCAGGTCACCAAAGGAATAAACAAAGAGTAGTCAGGTGGTTAGCTAGGGGTTAAAGCCGGGGTCTCACGTATGAAGCAAGAGGGAGTGTAGAAGCCAAAGTCAGAAAACAAAGAAAGGTCAGAAGCCGGGCAGGCAGGCAACGTACTGGGGTCAGGGTACACAGGACGAGACAGAGACAGACAAATGAGATAGGGAAAATACATGGACCGGGACCAATAATCAGGGACGAGTGATGAACGAACAGAGCTGGGGGACACCGGTCAGGACGAGGCAGCGAGGAGGCAGGACAGACCAGGTGCTCACGGGAGCCAGGAACAAGCGCTGCTGAGCAGAAACTATTACTGGTGCCGAACAAGAGGTGCAGCACCAGGATATAGTGTTCTGCCACTTGGAACGAGGCCACAAGAAGTTAACCCCTTTCATACCCTGAACTCAGAACAAATGGCAGCGCTGGCTCAGCGGCGGCTGAGCCAGGCCTGAGTTATGACACCACCTTTGTGAGAGTGAACTGTGCTTGGAGGCGTAAAAATGTGTCCTACCCATCTAAGCATTGGAACAAAAGAAGGTATGCCTGAGAGCTAGAACCCAGCCCAAGAGATTCTGTAATGATGCAGATATCTGACCCCATAGGTGAGGTGCACCCAAAAGGAGGGCATGGTGAAAAGATGAAGGTCTACCCATCAGGCAATGATTAGTGACTGCAGATTTGGTGAAAAGCAGAGTCATCAAAAAACGCTGTGGATGTGTCATACAGACTACCCCCAGAAAGAAGGGGTGAGAGGAAAAAGACCACCAGGAATCTGGAGCTGGTGCCATATTCTCTGCCACATGCTAACAGTAAGCATTCGTACTAGAAATAGTGAGCCGAGACGGAAATGAGGAGCCACATTCCAGCTGGAGGATGGAGAATAGTGATCAAGAGGAGCAGAGGCTGGGGAAATCCCTAAAACAGTGACATTGGGAGCAGCGGAAGGCACAGTGGGCACTCAAAAGGGAGTTTCAGGTTGCTCAAATTGGGGCCATATTAAGAGGGGGAGCTATTTCCGGAGAGTTCTACTAAAAAGTGCAGCTGGGATCAGTCGGGTTTGTTGGATTTAAGTTAAAGGTGCAGGAGCCTGTGTTGTGAGGGACTCCTCATGAAACCCTTAAGGCCGGAAGAGGCATGTTTTGAGTGTGAGGACTGTTTTGTTACTCTTGTGTCCAACAGGCCTGAATTTATTTTTTGTTTTATTTTTGCTGCTCCTGTTGCACTTTTTTCTGCTGGTTTTAGGGCTAAAGTACTTTGCCCCTATATATCGACTATACCCCATCCAGTTCTGGGCTTTGGCCATTATGAACTGTGTCCCTGTCCTAAAAACTGTTGATGGGGTTAGAGAGAAATGGAGAAACTATGGGTTCATTGTTTTAAAGAACGTGGACATGTTCTAAATGAGTAGGACCAGGTTGGAGTAATCCTTCAGAAGGAAAGCCAGAAAACATTGTGTTAATTGATGTTAGGAGTGTTTCTATATAGTGTATATTGGTGTCTTTCAGGTTTTTTGGATGGTCGAGGGTGACCATCATAAAAGAGGGGAGGTATGTAAGAAGGTTTACAAGCTGTCAAGTTTAAGTATAGGCTTTAGACCCCAATCGTATTAATGTAATGTGAATTGTGATATGAAGTCTTTAAATGGGTTTGCTGGACATAGGTTAAGATAGTGTTAAGGTTTGCCTGCATAATGTTGTGCATTGCCTTGTGAGGAAGCTGTTTTCTGCCCAGCAACAGTTAACAGTGACAGTTAGAATTAACAGTTTTGACAAACCTACAGTAGGAAAAGAAACTGTTTTCCTGTTAGGAGTTAGTGAGTTTTTGGTGAGCAAGAGAGAAGTGAGGACTGCCTCAGAGAAAGAAGACAAGAGTTGGGGGGGGGGTCAAAAATAAGGGAGCAAGTCCAGCAAGGAACCTACAGTGGTGACAGATCACTTAAGCAGGCTAGTGGGGGTACTCTGGGCCTGAAACAATTGTAATGAAGCAGTAGACTACTGGTCTCGGGGGAACAGCCTTCAAAAGAAAGTAGATTCAGTCATACCAGTAGAACATTTAGTAGGGTGATAGCTAGCAAGAGCTTCCCTACATTAGTTTCTTAAAGAATGGAGTCATCCTTATTGGCGTGCTGTTCATCTGATATGTTGACATGTATTGTGCTGCCATCCAGAACTATTATGTATTTGTCTCTGTATTGCACAGGAAGGAACTACAAGTATAATACCTGCTACTCTTGCCTGGCTTCTTCATCTTGGGGATAACGGGGTCTGACACTGCGCAGAGTATGGCAGTGCTGAACCTGAAGGCTGAACCTGAAGGCGTGCACAGCAACAACAATACCACCACACATGCAGGAAGCCCATTTTTCTGTAGCATGCCAAAAGGTGGAAAGGAAGTACCTCACCCACAGTTACTGCCACATCTCATTTGGCATACTAGATAGGATACAAATGTCTCACAGGGAGAGAACAGGGTAGTGGAGAGTCATAGCAAGAGTTGAATAGTGCTTGAAGTTGGGCGACCCATGATGGTGGGCTGAAGCATGGGCTTTAAGATCGCGACGATTTGTGGATGGAAAGGAGAAGGATCTGCCTTTCATTTGTGTAGTTGTCCAGTAAGGAGCAGAGAGAAACAGAAGAAGAAGTGAAGAGAAGCAGTTCAGCTGGGGGATGGAGATTAGCGATGAGAAGGAGGGGAAGCTGAGGACATTCCTGAAAAAGTGACATCGGGAGCAGTGGACGCACCATAGGGCACTGCAAAGGGAACTTCAGGTCTCTCAGATTGGGCCACGGGGCCATTGTAAGAGGGGGGACTAGTTCAGTAGAGCCTTTCAAAAAAATAAAGTTAGGACCAGTTGGGTCCATTGGACTTAAGTTAAAGGTGCAGGAGCCTGTTTTGTCAGGGACATTTCATGAAATTCACTCTTCAGGATTTCAGGATCATATGCTGCATGGCCTCATTAACTGCCTATGCTGTATGACTGTAGCAGGAGGTAGACTCTGTTTATAGCCTTCAGTAGGTAATTATGAAAACACCTGTAGAACTTGTGAAGAGTCAGGGTATGATGTGTAACGAGGGACCCCAAGTACAAATGACGTTAAGAGCTTTTACTTACATAAAATTAACTATCCCTCTTAAATAGGGAATTATTACTAGCATGAATTCAAAGGCCTCTGAAATAGAAATCTCAGAGGTGTAAATCTGAACTTCACAGAAAAATTGGTTATAACCGAAGACTTTTATGCCTAGCATTTATGTAAATAGTGAAAGGAAAGCTACCCAAGAAAAATGAGGGAGAACAGGATACACTATGTGAAATACAGAGACAGTAGGATAAATAAAGGATAAACACTTCCATGGTGAATTGTTGTTGGTCACCTGAGATTCAAAACAAGGATTTGCTTTTATTCGAAAAACAATGGCATTAATCTAAGAGTTGTGTTTGGTAATGCAGATGAGAGCATTCACTTCAATTAGCTGCAATACCAGATAAAGCCCAAGAATAAGGGTAAGGGAGGAACTGTTACTGGAAAAGATGGCAAACCTATAGCGGAATCTAAGTAGAATAATCGCGACATGCAATAGTTTTGTTGATCCATGCAACATGATTGCTGTGGCACATTGTGACAACCTTGTGCTCCTTTGAAGCCCAACCAAGTAGAGCATCATTTCCTCTACATACTGCAGCGCTGCAATATTTTGTTTATAAAGTAATCAATAATGTAAAAATACAAAAAATTAAAAAAAAAAATAGTTTAATAAAAAAACCAATATTTTTTTAATCAACGCCCTTTTTCAGTTAAAAATATATACAGTATATAAAAAATACATATTTGTTTGTGTAATGTATGAAAATATAAAATGAATTATTCCTTATGGTAAATGCACTACCCCCAAAAAATACAATTAAAAGAGATATGGTATGCATATATGGTATGCATCCTTAAAATGGTATGAATTAAAAATGCAAAGTGCTGAGCCTGCTCCATACTAGGAAGACGCTGGTTATGTTGCATAGCTAGATTCTGCCTGTAACATTTGTGCCGCCTCCGTGTTAGCAGCCTGGCTGCTCGGATCCGGATCCGCGGTGGTTCGAGGGGTGTCCGGACCCGGGGGTCGGGAGGCTACTCAAATGAAGAGGGTATTTACAGGGGATTGTATTAGAGTTTGTGACGCCACTTGTTTTATGTGGTAATGTGGAGTACCACTGCTGCAGTTGGGGGTACCCGGGGGTGATGGAGTTGGGCAGCCAGGTGTTGGAACCCTCCACGGGTAGGGGGGAATGCCCTGGGACTCGGTGATGGTGTTCGGGGAGTGCCATAGGGAGTGACTACTCACTCAGTCCATAAAGCTGACACCAACAACTGGATAAACCAAAGTTCTGGATACCACTGCCGCTGAGGGGAGCTAGTTCGGGTCCCGTCCCCAATGGTGCTGGCTGGTGATCCATGACCTGCCTCCTGGCACTAAGTTCACTTCTCTGTTGGTCCCGGTGGTATGGAACTCGCCGGGTCCCGCTCCCCACTATGGCTAAGTGTGGGAGCTTGCTCTCTGGGTTCACGCTTAGGATTTTCTGGACCGTGTGTGTGGAGAGTCCTATCCCCCTCGTTGCGCTAGTACCCCGATTTTGGAGCAGGTAGAGAGCGGATCTTAAAGGCTCTGTTCTCGTCAGGTAAATTGTCAGGTTGCCTGAAGCTACTCCCTGACCTAGGGTCCACTTACCCAGTTGTGACCTGGTCCCAGCCTGGTGATGGTACAAGGCCGCAGACTGTCCTTCTCGACAGTTCCGTGCCCCTTGTCACAATCCCCTGCGACCGGGGGGGGTGCTCCCCTAGGCCTAGACCACCGTCTGCTACCTAGACAGTTCCTAGGAGCCTTGCTCCTGACCTCCTCTCTCCTTCACTTCCAAACTACTTCTCCTCCCTCCTGGCACTCCTGACCTCCCCCAACCAACCCCCCAAGTGGGTGACCCTATTCCACTCAGGCCATCCACTGGTGTGTCTGGTGGGTGTGGTGCAGAGTGTACCTAGGATTTTAATCAGCTGATGTAGGCAACACCATGTAGTTGGGGACCCATAACCAAGAAGGAGATGGATGTTGCATGAGAGGGCAGAGTGCACAATACCCTGTGACGACCTGATAGTCCAGGGGCGTCACACATCAGTGACCAGAGAAATTTAAATGATTGGGAAGAACTGATGGCCCCATGACTGCCATCTTAGTCCACGTACAGGGTGGCTTCATGGTAGACTATCAGTTACACTATATACTGCAAAACCATAGTATTGCACTGTACAGTACATATATATTCAATATCCAAATTAAATATCCGAGTCACCATACAGCAACAAATCTCAAAATAGAGGCTCCAAACATAATAGAGAATTGATAATCTTTTTTACACATAAACAATAGCAATACATAAATAAAAATAGAATAAATAAATTATAAAAATACAAAATTCCCTAGCAGACAATAATTATCAAAACATTATTATGAAACAAAAATGGGATAATCTATACAATAATGTGTATTGGTAAAAATATCATCACACCAATAAGATCATAATCAATTAGATTACAAATATATAATTTTTATAGTTGGTCTCCTGAATTCATCCGTAATCTGTAATAATTACAATCATTCAGAAATATACCGCTCCAAACAATACATAGGAACCAATAAATGAAACTATTTTCTGTTATTGGTCTATAAAACTTAAACCAAAATTATGCTGAATCTTATAAATAACAATCTACTAAGGTGCAAGTGCTTATTAAAAATTCTTCATCTTAAAAGATCAGTACAAAATTAAATACATATACGGTAAATGACTGAGTCAGTACTTAGTGTTCTGTGAAAAATTCATCATAAAAAACAATACAAAAATAAATGCGTCTAAATAAATAAATTTCTGCCAGTGCTAAGTGTGCTATAAAAATTGTACTGTGTTCCATGAAAAATTCATCATAAAAGACTAATACTAAATTATATGTGTACAAATAGACTTCAGCCAGTGCTTTGGTATTCTATGAAAAAATTCAATACAAAAGTATATACGTGCAAATGAATTTAAACCAGGGACCAAAGAGTTAAATAACAATCAAAGAATCAGGATTAAAAAATCCTAGTATGGAGTGAAGATACCAATAAATAAATGACTATGCAAAAACCCGCTACACAATATCATCCCCAGAGTCAAAGTTAAATGGCCCCATTATAATACCATAAAATACATATGAGGGATGCCAATCGCAGCAAAAGGGGAGCAGATAAAATAAGTATTCATTCAAGGGTTAAATTCTCTATCCCTATTCATATTGCTGCAGGAGAAGTCACTGGAAATCAATTACAAGTTGATAAAAAACATCTTACATCATCTGCCACGGGACCCCGTTAGTATGAGCAATCAAACAATCACTGTATCAAGTCTCCTAAGAAACAAAAAATTTGTAAAACTACAAAAAAAATGTAAATGATATATAAATAATTAAGTTTCCCGTACTAAATAAATTAACAAGTGTCAAAAAAAATAAACATATTTGGTATTTGTCATGTTTGTAAAAATCCAATTTACCAAAATACATAAATAGTACTGTAAATGCCTAGAAAACTGATTTGCCAAAATAGCCGTTTATCAGTTGTTCCATATCCCGAAAATTGAAAATTTTACTGCACAATGGCGACCAAAATGTTTTCCACCACTTACATAAAACAAAAACTATGTATGTTTGATATCTTTGTAATCGTACTGACCTAGAGGATTATACTGCTTTGTCATTTTCACTGTAAAATGAATGCATTAAATAAAAAAAATATAAAAAACAATTGCAGATTTAAGCTTTTTTTCCCCTGCTTTCCAGTACATCATATGACAAAAGTACAACTCATTCCACAAAAAAGAAACCCTCACACAGTTATATTGACAAAAGAATTCAAAAGCGGGCTTTACACGCTGCGATCTCACTAGCGAGATCGCAAGCGATCGTACCCGCCCCCGTCGGTTGTGCGACATGGGCAAATTGCTGCCCGTCGCGCACAACCTCGCTTACCCCCGTCACACGGACTTACCTGCCCTGCGACGTCGCTCTGGTAGGCGAGCTGCCTCCTTTCTAAGGGGGCGGGTCATGCGGCGTCACATCGACGTCACACGGCAACCGTCCAATAGAAGTGGAGGGGCGGAAATGAGCGGGACGTAAACATGCCGCCCATCTCCTTTCTTCCTCATTGCCGGTGGAGGCAGGTAAGGAGATATTCCTCGCTGCTGCGGTGTCACACACAGCGATGTGTGGTGCCGCAGGAACGAGGAACAACATCGCTAATGAGAGGTTAACAATTTTTTGTTTTAGGACGACCTCTCCACGGGAAATGATTTTTGCCGCTTTTGCGATCATTTTAGGTCGCACATAACTGTTACACGCTACGATATCGTTAATGATACCGGATGTGCGTCACAAACAACGTGACCCCGACGATAGTTCATTAACGATATCGTAGCGTGTAAAGCCCGCTAAAGAGTTGTGGCTCTTGGAATCAAGGGATGAAAATAATAAAAGGCAAAAATGAAAAATCACCCAATCCTTAAGGGGTTAAACAATGCCCTTTATCAAGGTTGGCACCTATAGTGCCAAATAATGGTGTCCATGCTCGACGATGACTATCCCTATATATGCCCTAAAAATATCCCTCATGCACAAATTAAACTGATTACTCCTCCAATATGGTATTAGTTTTATAAATGATGTCTTAGAAACATTAAACTCCTCTAATAGGCTATTAGATATACAAAAGCATATTCATGAAAGACACCTCACTTTTCTAATAGGAATCTAATCTTAAAAACAAATTGAGCTCTTTTGTACTTTCTAAGAAAGACAGATGTAGCGCAACAATGAATCAAAGCTCACAACTTTACAAGTCTTTATACAAAGAATGGTTAACCCCTTCACCTTAAGCCTGTTTTCACCTTCCTTACTCATTAAAATCTGTGTTGATTTTCATACTTCTGTATTTTCACACAGACCATGTGTCTGTGTGAACCACACATGTGTTCATATAATCCACACGAAGACATCAACATGAATGACAAGGGCCAATACAAGTCTATGGGTCCATAAAAAAACATGTACGGCACATGGATGGCATCAGTTTACCGTCTGTGTGCAATTTGTGTGATGCAATGCTCCACTTCTGAGGTGGCTGCGAGCTGGTATTTTTAGGCTGGGAAGGGCCAAATAAATGTGGATCTTCTCAGCCTGATAATAACCTCTCTAAGCTGACTGCTTTACCTTTGCTGATTATCAAAACGTGGACCCCACGTCACTTTTTTCCATCTAATTATTTATTTGTTTAAAAACTGTAAAATCAATCTATCTATCAGATAATTTATCATCTATTTAACACATAAAAAACATTC
This sequence comes from Anomaloglossus baeobatrachus, assembly GCF_048569485.1. Lineage (NCBI taxonomy): Eukaryota > Metazoa > Chordata > Amphibia > Anura > Aromobatidae > Anomaloglossus > Anomaloglossus baeobatrachus. The sequence continues at coordinate 363,713,521 of NC_134357.1, forward strand.
CTTTCAGTGTCATGCATTTTTTTCCGGTACATGTCACATGAATGTCAAATGTACAGCACAGCATACACTCATATGGCACACAGATGACACCTACATGCACACGGATGGCCACATGGATGACACGTACATACACACGGATGGCCATATGGATGGTCAAAACGGAAGATGCCACCATTAGGTTTTTTTAAACGGACCCGTGAAGGAGGCCCAACAACAATTGTATAGAAAATAGAATTATTTTTGCATTGCTATATTCTGAAAACTATAGTTTTTTTTATTTTTCTGTGGACATAGCTGAGTGGGAGCTTTTTTTGCAGGTCAAGATTACATTTGCCTTTTTATTTACATACATTTTTTTTATCTCGATTAATCCCACTTTTCTTTTCAACAGTGTGAAGAAAAAGCATAGTTTTTTTATCTAACAGTCTTCACTGAAGGGGTTAACTGATGTAAATGGTTAACGCGTTTCTAGCTTAACGCCCTTAGTCATAACTTTATGACTAAGGGCGTTAAGTGAGAAATGTGTTAACGTTTATTGTGCACTATCCTCTCATGCACGAATAAAGAAAACCATATGCACCTAGCTGGATTATCTTCTTCATTGTTTGCATTGCGGCCGGGGCAGGGCCGACATCCGAGTCTGAGCAGCGGTCAGGTCAGGTGGTGGTGAGCTGGATCCTCAAGCATTAGTTAACTAATGTGATAGTTTTATGCAGTGGGTCGTTCTCAATGTGGTGATACCATATATGTGTACTTTTTTTGTTTTTACGTAAATATGTATTTATTGGTATAATTTTTTGTTTATCTTTTGTTCTTTAGTTGGGTTTTTTTTTTTTTTTACAAACATTTTTAACATTTTTACCTGGTGTCTGGATGGGACATTAACTTTCCCTGCCCTGATTGCTGATCTAATGCTCTGCAATGCATTCACATAGAACATTAGATCAGTGAAAGGCACACAGGCATGAGGCGTATCAGGTCTTGCTCAAGTCAGAACCACACTGACCTCCGTACGTGGGTGACCTTGCTGCCATTATTTGTCGCCCAGGGTCACCATGGACACCATCAACACAACGCGATCGCATTCGTGTTGTGCTGATCGGAACAGAGAGGTGGCCCCCTCCCTTTATAAGCCTATCGATGCCGCTGTCACTATTGACAGCGGCATCAAATGGATTAAGTGCCCGTGATCCTGGGCACTACAGTAGGGTGTCAGCTATGATACATTGCTGACACCAGCTCAGGACCTCTCCAATGCCACACGTGAACTGGTGCGTTTATACTGCTGTACGGCTGTTTGCGGGAACGCACTTCCCACGCCGCCGTACATATACAGAAAATGTTGTGAAGGGGTCGAAAAGACAAAAGATAGTTATAGAATGGCCAAGTGCAACCTTAATCCTATAGATATGTTGTGGAAGAACCTGAGGAGAACAGTTTATGGGAGAAACCCATTAACATAACAGAGTTGGAGTTGTTTTATTGAGAGGAATGGGCTAAATTTCCTCACATGTTGATGTGCCCAAATCAACAATTACTAGAAGGGTAGCACCAGATACTGAAAGCAAAGGTTCACATACTTTTACTACTCACAGTTGTGATATTGGATCACTTTCCTCAAATTAAAAGTGGAAAAGTCTAATATTCTTGACTCATTTGTTTGATGTGGTTCGCTTTATCTACTTTTTAATAATTGAATGAAATATTGGAAGTTCTGAAGGTTTTCACAAATAGTCAAGCGCCACTGTCCATGGGAACCTAGGAATGTCAAGGTAAACCAGATTTAAAACATAAATCAAGATTTCCTTTTCTTTTATCTGACTGTGGACCTACTACTTTAAGTTTCCACTTGCTTCCTCCACATAGAACCACTGTTGTTAAATAATGGTGGTAGTGTTACTGTCATCGTCTCATGAACTTGAACCAATAAAGCTCTTCTCTCCTGGCATTTTTGCCAACATAACTTGTTAAAATCCTGAACATTTTCAGGAGATCAGCAAATCCTTAGATGCTTAAACCGCAGTCTGCCAACAGTAATGCCGCAGTCACCTCATCTCTCATTTCATCCTTATTTTGATGTCTCACCCTCATCTGTGCACATTTATGGGGACTTTCACTAGGGGACCATGGCTGCCATGTACATCCATTGGGAGCTATGTGTTATTCTATCCATCTGGATGAGATATATGTAAACTTTGAAGGTGTATTCCCATCTCCAAGATACTATTCCAATATTTTGTAGGTATAATAAGAAGTATATTAGAAATGTAGTATAGTTTTTCTGATTCACTATGTCGCTTATCTCATGTTTGGGGCATAGCAGGACCTTAGGTGTCCATGATTATGACCATGAGCAACTAATACACTAAAGCGGGCTTTACACGCAACGATATATCTAACGAGATGTCGTCGGGGTCACGTCGTAAGTGACGCACATCTGGCATCGTTAGTGATATCGTAGCGTGTGACAGCTATGAACGAGCAGAAATACTCACCTTCTCGTTCATCGTTGACACGTCGCTCATTTTCAAAAAATCGAACGTCCTGTTGTTCATTGTTCCCGAGGCAGCACACATCGCTCCGTGTGACACCCCGGGAACGATGAACTGCAACTTACCTGCGTCCCGCCGGCAATGCTGAAGGAAGGAGGTGGGCGGGATGTTTACGTCCCGCTCATCTCCGCCCATCCGCTTTTATTGGCCGGCCGCTATGTGACGTCGCTGTGATGCCGAACGTCCCTCCCCCTTCAGGAAGTGGATGTTTGCCGCCCACAGCGAGGTCGTTTGGAAGGTAAGTGCGTGTGACGGGGGTATAAAGAAAGAAGATTGACATTCTGGTGGTCCAAATGTGTGTTTTAAATGTTTTTAATTGTATATGTTCATCGTGTGGGTTTCCTTGACACTTAGTGTCTGGTGAGTTTTTTTGCAAGCCTCAATAAAAACTACTATTATACACTTCTATATATTGTGTCTGGTTGATCCCTCATTCTATGGCCTTCTTTCTCTTGTTTTTCACTTACGTGTGACGGGGGGTTACAACATTGTGCAACACGGGCAAGAAATTGCCCGTGCCGCACAAACGATGGGGGCGGGTGCGATCGCAAATGCGATCGCACGAGAAATCGACACATGTAAATCAGCCTTAACTGTTACTATATGAGTGGTCAGAACCAAGAATACCTAAGGTCCTGCAATGCCTTGCACATGAGGTTAGCAACATAGTGAATCAGGAGACCTATACTACTTTTCTAATTGGAGGTATTTGTTATTATTATTATTATTATTATTATTATTCCTACTACATAACGGTATAGGATCCTGGAGATGGGAATAACCCTCCAACTCCTCAATGCACTCTCAGTCTTCATCCCCAAATCCTCTCAATTGTAATTATGGATATGTTGCAAAGTTATAACAGGACTTATTTTTATAGTATATTCAAAACCAATAAATGCCCCCCTTAAAGTAAATGATTATCTCAGATGTAAGTGGATGGAAGCCTATACATTAAGGGTTAATACAGGTTGACACTGGAAATAAAAGGATGAGAAGAAGGAAACAGAGAAAACATTCTTGATGTTGACTTTAATGCTCCTTTGTGGGACAAATCCTGCACCTCACTAACAAATGGTTGTGTTAGGAGGAAGCCAGTGTTATTTTTGCTAGTTACATGGGAGCAACCTGTCATGAAGATATAGAGGGCAAACACAGCTCCCCGCAGAGAGAGTGAGTGACAGAGGCAGCTGCGGAGTGAGCCTGAGTGACGTGGAGCAGGCATTCTCACTGGTGGGGAATGCTGCCCTCCCCCTTATCCTTTGACTTGTTTGCTCCCACACTGCTTTATCACTTTGCAGGACTCCAAAATGAAATGCAGAAAAGATAGCTAACCCTTTCATGTACATGATGGCCGCCTTGACAACCTCTATTGCTAGCATCACTAGGCATAGATTTAAAATGATAATTTTTTTTAAAAATGTTCTTCTTTTTTTTTTTTACCCATTAGCACTTTGTTTGTTTTTCAGAATATTTGTCATTTTTACCATACATATTAGGTTTCCTTCACGTGTCCGTATAAACACATATGTGAAATATTGGTACCGGTGTCAGTCAGTGTTTTCCATCAGTGTATCCATTTTTACAATCAGTGTGTCATCAGTGTGTTTCATGGACGTCTAAAGAAATAAAGAAATTAAAAAGCTTTTCCTACCGTTTGCTACAGCACACTGATGCCATTCTTGTGTTGTATGTGATTTTTATGGACCCATAGACTTGTAATGGCTCTTGTCATTCATGCTGCCAGAAAAAAATGGACACGTCTCAGGCATGTGAGAAGCCCTATAGGTCATATTGGGTGGTATCCATGAAAAAACATATACAACACGTACCAGAAACACAGATGTGTGAAGAAGGCCTTGGAGTGTAAGGTTAGGCCGATAACCATATCTGATATCCATGGTACTTTACATGTGAAAGGGGTATACATAATAGGGAAAGGTACAATAATCATAAACATTACAAGGCACAGACAGGTACAGGAGGAGAGAGGACTCTGCCCGCGAGGGCTCACAGTCTACAAGGGATGGGTGAGGATACAGTAGGTGAGGGTAGAGCTGGTCATGCACCGGTATAGTGGAATCAGTGATAATGCAGGTTGTAGGCTTGTCGGAAGAAGTAGGTCTTCAGGTTCCTTTGTAAGGTTTCCATGGTAGGCGAGAGTCTGATATGTTGCGGATGAGAATTACAGAGTATGGGGGAGCCACGGAGGAAATCTTGTATGCGATTGTGGGAGGAGATAAGAGGTGAGTAGGTGATCTTGTGAGGATTGGAGGTCTCCAAAAGACATGCTGAGTGTGTATGTAAATTATCTTATGACTGGAGTCACACTTGCGTGTGACTTGTGCTCTGCTGTATGTATTTCTATGATGCTGACCCGCTCCAGGAGAGCCGAGGCCGGTCCGGGCAGTGCGATCCGATACTTGCACGAGTCACACCCGGCCTACTGGGGTGGATAGGTTGCTTCTGGGGAACAAAAGATTACAATCTAAAATTCATCCCATTTTTTCATATCATCTGATACAATGCGTCAGTTTTCTCACTTTTCAGATCCCATGGTAATTACCTAACGTGCATAAAGCAGGTTAAAAATGATGTAGCTGAAGGCTATGTGCCACATTGAGTATTTGGTTGCATAAATTTCTGCATCATTTCTGCATCACTTAGCAGGAAAAACGTGTGTTTTTGCCTCATTTTTTATGCAGTTTTGCATGAATTCTTTCATTGCTTTCAATGGTGATAATTGCAGGCAAAATGCTGAAAGAACTGACACGCTGCAGATTATTTTCTGCACCAAATCTGCAAGGAAAAAAACTCAACATGTGATCTACACTTCAGATTTCAAATTGACTTTGCTGGTATCAGGATTTGCTTACAGTTTTGTGACAAAACTGCACTAAAAAATGCATCAAAAAATGTAATAAAAATTCTCAGTGTGCACATAGCCTAAGGAGCTTACCAAAAACTTGATGACTAGTGCAAAAGCGTCATACTGAACTCAATGTAGGCAAATAAAAAACCTTATACATTTTCTTAAATGGAATCTGTCAGCAGGTTTTTGCTATTTAATCTGACAGAAGCATATTGTATAGGCTGAGAGACTGATTCCACTGATGTATCACTTACTGCACTGTGTCTGTTGCTGTTTCAATAAAATCATTGTTTTATCAACAGGAGATTATCACTATATGACTAGGTGCCTCCTGCCTCATAGTCAACTGTTCTGTATAAACCTATCCCCACCTCAGATTAGCAGCTTTTTGTAAGTGTACAGTGTACACAGAAATCTGCCAATCAGTGGTATGTGCGGGGATATACAGGGCTCAGTTTTCTGAGTACTACCATATCTGCAGCAAAGAAAACAGGGATTCTATCAAAATGGCAGCACACCGAGCCCCAAGTGACACATCACTGAAATCAGGGTCTCAAACCCTACAGCATGCTGCTCTCAGATTGCATAGCAAAACCTCCTGACAGTAGTTCTCCAGATAGTTTTAACAGAAATGATGTCAACTTCCAAAGGTTTGCCTTCCGTCTTCATAGCACTAAAGGCCACTTTACACGCAACGACATCGCTAACGAGATGTCGTTGGGGGGTCACGTAATTCGTGACGCACATCCGGCCTCATTAGCGACATCGTTGCATGTGAAACGCAGGAACAACTGTTAACGATCAAAAATACTCACCATATCATTGATCGTTGACACGTCGTTCTAATCTCAAATATCGTTGATGCTGCAGGTACAATGTTGTTCGTCGTTCCTGCGGCAGCACACATCGCTATGTGTGACACCGCAGGAACGAGGAACAAAATCATACCTGGGGCCGCCGACAATGAGGAAGGAAGGAGGTGGGTGGGATGTTACGGCTGCTCATCTCCGCCCCTCCGCTTCTATTGGGCGGCCGCTTAGTGACGCCACTGTGATGTCGCACGAACACCCCCTTAGAAAGGAGGTGGTTCGCCAGACACAGCGACGTCGCTAGGCAGGTAAGTAGTGTGAAGGGTGTTAGCAATGTTGTGCGCCACGGGCAGCAATTTGCCCATGACGCACAACCGATGGGGGTGGGTGCTTTCATCAGTGACATCGCTAGCGATGTCGCTGTGTGTAAAGTGGCCTTTAGACTTGTAGATAGAAGATCAGGTTGCTCAGTCTTCAAAGAATGTACCTTTAAAGGAAACCTGTCAGGTGCAATATGCACCCAGAACCACCAGTAGTTCTGGGTGCATATTTCTAATCCCCGTCTATCTGTCCCAGCATATACTAGAATAGATAAAGAGATCTTTAGAAAAGGTATTTCTAAAGATCTCTTTATGATATGCTAATGAGATCTGGGACTAGTCGCAAGGGCATTATTTCCCCCAACTAGTTCACCCTCCTAAGCGGGCGTTACACACTGTGATCTCACTAGCGAGATCGCAAGCGATCGTAACCGCCTCCGTCGGTTGTGCGACACGGGCAAATCGCTGCCCGTGCCGCACAACCTTGCTTAACCCCGTCACACGGACTTACCTGCCCTGCGACGTCGCTCTGGCCGGCGAACCACCTTCTTTCTAAGGGGACAGGTCGTGCGGCGTCACAGCGACGTCACACGGCAGGCGTCCAATAGAAGCGGAGGGGCGGAGATGAGCGGGACATCACATCCCGGCCACCTCCTTCCTTCCGCAGTGCCGGTGGAGGCAGGTAAGGAGATGTCCGTCGCTCCTGCGGTGTCACACATAGCGATGTGTGGTGCTGCAGGAACGATGAACAACATCGCTAATAAGCAGAAAACGATTTTTTGTTCCAGGACGACCTCTCCGCGGCAAACGATTTTGACCGCTTTTGCGATCGTTTAAGGTCGCTCATAAGTGTCACACACTGCAATATCGTTAATGATGCCAGATGTGCGTCACAAACACCGTGACCCCGACGATAATTCCTTAACGATATCGTAGCATGTAAAGCCCACTTTAGCACCTAAGTATGCCCACAGGGGCATGCTAACATGCCCTTCAAAGCCCATTGCCCAACATCATCAGTGCGCATCATCAGAAGTCACTGCATCTCCGGTCATGCGCACTATGAAGTCGGGTGTACGTGTCCCAGCTTCAGAGAGGTCTAGTGCGCATGACAGGAAGTGCCGGGAACTTCTCATCATGCGCACTGAGCCTAAACCCGGCGTCTGAGGTGGGGACAACGGACACAGGTACGCACGTCATCGCTGATGGTGCTGGTCAATGGGCATTGAATAGCATGTTAGCATACCCCTGTAGGAGTACTAAAATGCTAAAAGGGCGGACTAGTTGGGGGAAATATTCAAAACAAGAAAGCCTGTGGAGACACCATCACATGTTTCTCAATGCTGGCAGGAAACTAGCCAGGTGTTTCACCAGGAAGGAACAACCACGGGAAGGGCAATCTCTAGTCAAGGAGACCACCTATGCCAAACATGGTATCCATCCACAGCTGTTTCGGGGTATTTGCCCCTCATCAGTGTGGAGTAGGAATGGAGTCTGTGGATGGATACCATGTTTGGCATAGGTGGTCTCCTTGACTGGAGATTGCCCTTCCCGTAGTTGTTCCTTCCCGGTGAAAGACCTGGCTAGTTTCCTGCCAGCGTTGAGAAACATGTGATGGTGTCTCCTCAGGCTTTCTTGTTTTGAATATTTCCCAGGGGTCATTGCTCTAGAATCACTGCGTTGAGAAACACGTGATGGTGTCTCCGCGGTATTGGATGTTGATCTCCCTAAGGTCAACCATCTTTGCTTATGTAGTTGGGGGAAATAACGCCCTTGCAACTAGTCCCTGTGCTCATTAGCATATCCTAAAGGATCTTTCAAAGCACTTTTTCTAAAGATCTCTTTATCTATGCTAGTGTATACAGGGACAGTTAGGAAGGGATTAGCAATGTGCACCCAGAACTCCTCATGGTTCTGGGTGCATATTGCACCCTGACTGGTTCCTTTTAAGCTCGATGAGCATCACTTTGATTAATCTCTAACCACAGCACAAGTGAGCTCTACCTTATGTTCACCTTTTTTTGTGTACATAATATACCCTAAATATGTTTTTTTTCTGTTGTTTCTTCAAATTTGATGTAAAAACAACATAGAAGCCAACTTTTTATTCACACATCATCCATTCATGGACATTGTGTTCTCATATCTATACTTACTTTGGGTCCAACTTTTTGTGAGCTATAATATTGTACAATATGTTATTATGACCCATCCAAAAAGGGTTTTTTTGCTTAGAACTTTGTATTTGGTTGAAGCATTTTTACAAGTGACCGTATGGTCATAAATCAAGTCTAACCTGACTTCATTCCATATTTTTTAAGGCAGCCAATTTCCAAGTCATGCCAAAAAGACACAGGACTAAGGAATGGTGGTGAACAGGACGTCCAGGACAAGTCATACACTATTCCCCACATAATAAGACCAGTCTTCTGTGTTTTGTTTTCAGTGCTTAAACCGCGCTCTATAAAGTCAACAAGTCAAAGTGTTAGCGGAGTAGTAACTTTCACTGAGCAAATAGATGGATTAGCATCGAGTTATTTAAGGGAAACCAAAGTGTATGTTTTGTTGAGTGGAAAGTATATGATGAAAGTGCCCGGCGATTGTTAGTTTTTCTTGTGGTTTTAAGGCTCCTGTTCACAATCACACCTCATAATCCATTCTTATTTTACCAAAGAAAACTGTATGGGGCATAAGGCAGCTAAATATAGAACGCAACCGTATATTTTCGAAAAATGATGTGGACTGTAATTTTTGACATTTTAATTAAGGCTAATAACTATACCATGAGCAAGTTTTCATGTGATGTCATCTTGGTATTTTAAGAATAGGAACAAATGAATTAAAGGGGTTCACTGGGAATATAAATAGTGCTGTTCTAGACATGCTCTAACTATATCCCATAATCACCATGACTTCACGGAGCGAAACTGTTTACTTATACCTTGCCCACAGAAAGTATACATCTACTGGAGTCTATACATTAGTATATCGGACAGCGTTGGTCATCTGTAAAACAGTTGTCCAACCAAATTTTAATTCTCACCTCCAAAAATAAGAGCTGGAAGGCGATAGGTGACTTGTCCACAATGACTCAGGACTCAATTCGAACATGAAGTTTCTACAGGTGTATTTTTTTTTTTATTATTATTATTATTATTATATAAATGATATATTGTACAAAAATCTTAAATTCAGTTTATAAGTTGCTGTTATTCTGTTCATAAATACATACATGATGACATAGCTAACAAGGTGGGGAAGCCATCTACTGTTCTTTTACCAAACTGGATCATGATCCTTAGAACGTTACATAGAGGCATTCATCCTAGTATTGCTATAGTGTTTGTATTTGAACACAGTGAAACATCAATTCCTTGTGATCTATAAATGTCGCTTGTATGGACTTTGTAATCCTATGGCTGGGTTCAGAGGGGTGTATTTCATGGTGCGTACACGGCTCTTAATGTCCGGATCTCCTAACTGGAACTTACAGCTTAATTTGTGCCCATAAGACTGTAAGTTCTGGTCAGGAGACCCGCGGTCAGTCTAGATTTTGCCCCTCTAAACTTGTCCAAAGTCAAAATCTTCTAATTCATATTGAATTTGATAGCAATTCCGTAGACTTTTTTTTTTTTACTGTGTTTAATTTTTTAAGTCCTCTATAATTTAAAACACTGTGCAGAAAAGAAATAGATACACATTAGTATCACTATAACAGCTTGTTTCCACATTCAGATATATATTAATAATTTGTCTACACTGGTAGATACTTTATTTTTTGGACTATAATATACACCGGACCATAAGACATAGCAAGGTTTTAGAGGAGGAAAATAGGAAAAAAATTTGAAGCAAAAATTGTGGTCATGACACACCATTAGGCCTCCTTCACACGTCCGTGTCTCCGGTATGTATTTGGTCCGTTTCCTCACGTGTTGGAGACACGGGCACACGTAGAACCATTAAAATCAATGGGTCTGCGCTTGCGGGCATATTTTGCCATGGACTGTGTGTCCGTGTGGAGCATACGTGTGTCCGTGTTCTCCACATGCAGACATGTCCGTTTTTCTACGGCATCACAGGTGTCACACGGACTGCACACGGACCGCACGGATGTGAGTACTGTGACACGCACCGGAGAAAACCACATGTCTGTGAAATAAAATGAATTTCTATACTCACCTTCTCCAGCACTGCTGTCTCTGCTGCTGCTGTCACTTGCTTCCGACCCCAGCTTATGACATCAGCACATGAGCTGTCTCATATTCTTAAAGGCATAGTCCTCTTAGTGTATGTAAACTTTTGACTTTGCATAAAATAATAAAAATGCCTTGAAGCATTCTCTCTTTCTCTCATTATTCTGGCATTGGACAAATATAAATAATTTTTGTTCCTAATTGACCTAAAATGGGAAAGGTTTATTCTGATTTCATGTCAGATAGTGAGAAAAACATGCAGATGTGTCTTTTTTAGATATTGCATGTAAACTTATTGTTTCAACTGTATGCCTCTCATCATGGGAACATCCTAATATATATTTCCTATTATGTCGCACACATAAAAAAATAAACAATTCTACTCACCTTCCCTCTGCTTCCCCAGTGGGTAGCGTCGACTTCTGATGCCGGCAAATGATTTTCGTGTGTAAGCGACAGGCAGCGTATGATGTTACTGCCATGCGCCCCTAGTCACAGTGGCACTAAAGGCAGGAGCAGAGTTAAGGCTACTTTACACACTGCGATATCGGTCCCGATATCGCTAGTGTGCGTACCCGCCCCCATCTGTTGCGCGACACGGGCATATCGCTGCCCGTGGCGCACAACATCGCCCAGAGCCGTCACACATACTTACCTGTCCGGCGACGTCGCTGTGACCGGCGAACCGCCTCCTTTCTAAGGGGGCGGTCCGTGCGGCGTCACAGCGACGTCACTGAACCGCCGCCCAATCGCAGCGGAGGGGCGGAGATGAGCGGGACGTAACATCCCGCCCACCTCCTTTCTTCCGCATAGCGGCCGGGAGGCAGGTAGGGAGACGTTCCTCGCTCCTGCGGCGTCACACGCAGCGATGTGTGATGCCGCAGGAACGAGGAACAACCTCGTTACTGCTGAAGTAACGATAATTGGGAATGGACCCCCGTGTCGCCGATTAGCGATTTTTCACTGTTTTGCAACGATGCAAAATCGCTAATCGATGTCACACGCAACGGCATCGCTAATGCGGCCGGATGTGCGTCACGAATTCCGTGACCCCAACGACTCCGCATTAGCGATGTCGTAGCGTGTAAAGCCCGCTTTACTGCTGAAAGAAGTGGCAGCAGCAGGAGCAGTGAAGATTAATTTCCCCATTAATGCCCATAATCTTGCTCACCCCTCGGACGCCGGCATCCGTGATAGAAAAGAATCTTCATATTTACTATCATTGACCTTAGTGCTAAGAGATGGGCAGGATTATGGAAGTGGGGAGCAGTGAATATTTATTTTCTTTAATGACGGACACAGGTGGTCGCTACAATCCTGCTGCCACCAGCTTCCTGTAGTGGTGACTCTGCTCCTGCTTCCTGTGAACCCATTCCACTGCCACCTTCCCCACAGTGAGCCAGGTACATTCAGACAATAACACGCACCCTCACTTTCCACCCAAATTTGGGGGAAAAAAGTGCCTCTAAAGGGCATGTTACACGCAATAGTGACGCACATCTGGCATCGTTTGACATATCGTAGCATGTGACAGCTACGAGCATCTGTGATCGTGCAAAAATACTCACCTTATCATTGCTCGTTGACATGTTGCTCATTTACTAAAAATCGAACGTCCTTCTGCGCATCGGTTGTTCATTGTTCCCGAGGCAGCACACATCGCTCCATGTGACACCACGGGAATGATGAACTGCAGCTTATCTGCATCCCGCCGGCAATGCGGAAGTAAGGAGGTGGGCGGGATGTTACATCCCACTCATCTCCTCCCCTCCGCTTCTATTGGCCGGCCGCTGTGTGACGTCGAACGTCTCTCCCCCTTCAGGAAGTGGATGTTCGCTGCCCACAGCGAGGTCGTTTGGAAGGTAAGTACGTGTGATCGGGGTTTAAGACTTTGTGCAACACTGACAAGAAATTGCCCGTGCTGCACAAACGATGGGGGCGGGTGCGATCGCACATGCGATCGCACAAGAAATTGAAGAGTGTAAAGCAGCCTTTAGTGTCCAAAAATACAGTAAATAGAAAACAGAAGAAAAGCAGGACCTTCACTAGGATAGACTTTTCGTCTGCACCAAGATAAGTATGAACCATATAAGTATGATGCATGGAATTAGGCCAGAATTGGACCGGAAGGTAACTGGATACATAGACTCCGTATACAATGTTCATGTTTATCTTCACTTTCACCCCTATACTACTTCACTTTCTACTGCCCCCTCTGATCCCTACACCCAATAATGAACTTTTCATCTCTCCCTCCATTCTCCCCACCCATCTCCCTTTCCCCTCAAATATTTTCCTCCACATTTCCCCCAGTGTCCCCAGACACACACGACCATCTCATGGCCTCTCCTGCTCCCACCTCCTAACACTCTCACTACTTCACCTCACTGCTGGAGATATCTCTCCTAATCCTGGTCCTCCTCACCACATCCCTATTGTCACTTCAAACCCTCATCCGCAACCTATCACAAATTTTTGCAACCTCTCTAACCTCATACCTATCCACCCAGCCCCAGCTCCCCCAGTCCCACTAACAGGAGCTCTCTGGAATGCTCACTCTGCCTGCAACAAACTATCCTACATTCATGATCTTTTCATCATTAAAACACTTTCCTTCCTTGGCATCGCAGAAACCTGGCTCACTCCCTCTGACACTGCCTCTCCTGCTGCACTTTCTTATAGCGGTCTCAAACTCTCTCACAGCCCCCGCCCCAGTAACAAGCATCGTGGAGAAGTTGGTTTGCTCCTGTCCGACCAATGCTCCTTTACACCAATTCCACTGCCACCCTCTGTTACTCTTCCATTTTTTGAGGTGCACTTTGTCCACATCTACTCCCCCTCCAACCGGCTATCATTTATCGCTCTCCAGGGCCAGCCACTGCCTTTTTTGATCATTTGACCACCTGGCTACTACACTTTGTTACGGGGCTGCCTGGTATTATAACTAATTACGAGTAACAGGCAGTCAGAGCCCACCGTGCAACTGCTGCTAGTGACAGCAGAAAAGGGTGTCTGTACCACAGAAGTAGTACTTGTTCCTGTTACTTCCTAGCAACATTAGGACAAGTACGACACACCCTGTTTAACTCACAGCGAGTACCATATTAGCATAAACTAATATGTGGTAGCAAATAAATAAGTTAGGGCAACTACCCCATACGAATAGGAAATACCTCTGTTACTTCACAGAAGTAAGCTAGTAAATTAACAAAGCATACACAATGCTCCTAGGTAAGGAGAGAATGCACAGGTTTCCTGTTAATGGTCACAGGCAAACCTAAGAACTAACCTCTATTATGCTCACAGATGAAGTGTAAAATGACAACTGATAACAGAGAGCAATAGCTTTCACTGAAATGGCTCAAGTGCAAGTCCCTGTCCAAGCCCCGTGTGCTAACCGCACTATAAGGAGCCAGGGAACTCTCTATGCTATCTGTAGAGAGTAAACAGGAGCGAGGGGGGAGAGGTTCCTACCTAGCCCGACTCCCCTAAAGCATGGGAGGCGGGTATATTATGCAGACTCGCATGGAGCGTCTACTCCCACACAAGCACATGTAACGACTGAGCACTGAGAGCCCTTTATAAACTTGGCTCCGCCCACAAGATGGAGAATAATTAACAGGAACGACCCTGGGCCAATAGTAACGAGCAGCGACAGAAGTGACGTCACCCTCGGCCAATCATGTAATGCCACGTCACATGCCGAGGACCATGTGATCCCCGCATCAACTGTGACATCACCCATGGCCAATCATGTAATGCCACATCGCAGACATGCTCAGAACAGAGTACACACTTAACCTCAGAAATGACTAAGTCCGTGAGCATGCTCAGTAGCTCAAAATTGGAACTTGGACTCAAGAAGCTAAGAAGTTCCCAAATGACTGGAACGTCGCAAACGATAAGCAGAAGGGGAAAGAAGGGGAACATGGAGCAACAGACGCAGGGGCCTGTAACAGTACCCCCCCTAGAGCCCCCGCCCCGGTGGTGCAGGTAAGCAGCTATGAGGTCAGGAGCATTAATAGCCTCCTCTGGCTCCCAAGACCGGTGTTCCGGACCATAACACTCCCAATCAACTAAGAAAAACCTGCGACCTCGTACCCGTTAAACACCAACAATACATGCTTGTACAGGGAAGTCGGTTCAGGGCGAGTCAGAAGATGGAGAAGATTCATCCCTAGCATGAGAGAGAATAGCAGGTTTCAATAGGGAGACATGAAACTTGTCATGGACTCGGAGATGGGATGGTAACTTCAACTGATACACTACCGGCTTTATCTGCCGGAGAACCTCATAGGGACCCAGGTAACGTGAAGCAAACTTAGCTGACCCCGTTCTGACTTTGATGTTCCTGGCGGAGAGCCAAACAAAGTCGCCTGAGGAAAACACCGGTGCCGGGCAACGGAGACAATCAGCCCTCGGTCTCATGCGGTCCTTGGCCACTTGAATAGCTGCTTGGGCATGATCCCATACATCTCTGGCATTAGTCGCCCAATCAGAAACCAGAGGAGTGGGTGTAGTGGCAGGAAAAGGCATAGGGACCCTGGGATGTTGTCCATTGTTAAGGACAAAAGGGGTTTGACCCGTAGCCTCAGCCACCGAGTTGTTGAGTGCGAACTCTGCCCAAGGAAGGAGTGAAGACCAATCATTATGGTGTGTGGAAACAAAATGACTAAGGTACGTAATTAATGTCTGGTTCGTACGTTCCACCAACCCATTGGTCTTGGGATGATAGGCCGAAGAGATGTTTAACTCAATCTGCAAGAGGCTGCAAAAGTCACGCCAAAACTGAGGACTAGAGTTGAGCGATGTTCGAGGTTCAAGGTTTGCCAATTTCATGTTCGAGTGATTTTGGTGGTGCTCGAGATCGAACGCGAACGCGAGCTTTATGCTAAAAGCTCGATAGCTCAAGTTACGTTCGAGAACAGTTCGATCAGCAAAAAGCCTAGCTATCTACTAGCTGGCTTTTCACAGTTATAGTGTGAGTCACTCTGTGATTCACACTATTATCTAATTTCAGCGTATAGTGTGCGGGGGCGGCACGTTTAGATCAGTGCTGCTGGGATAATGGCGATCGCCAATTTTTTTTTTCCCCTAAACGCGCGTGTAGTGGGGTGGGCCAGCATGTCAGCCAATCCCAGACACACACACAGCTAAGTGGTCTTTTTTGCCAGACAAGCAAGGGCATGTGTCATAGGCTGTCCATGTCACATGTCCTTGCATTATAAATACGGGCATTTTCTCTCACGGCGCCATTATCTGCTTTCTGCGTGTAGGTGACAGTCACCGCTCACGCAGCTCCTGGCGCCGCTCCGGCTGTGTACGCTAC
Source organism: Anomaloglossus baeobatrachus (assembly GCF_048569485.1). Classification (NCBI taxonomy): domain Eukaryota; kingdom Metazoa; phylum Chordata; class Amphibia; order Anura; family Aromobatidae; genus Anomaloglossus; species Anomaloglossus baeobatrachus. The sequence goes on from NC_134357.1 coordinate 363,729,599, forward strand.
ACACACAGCACGTGGAAACGCTGTATACAGCTTAAGATAACAGCGTCTGTGTACCTAAGCTCAGAAAATTCCTTGCTGCATTTCACCATTAGGAGGGATAGAAAGTGAGGCTTCCTTTCCTGTCCACTGACCCAGAGAACCCGGCCACTGTACCCACCTGCCCACTTTTGCCACGATATTTTTAGAGCAAACAGTGCTGGACATAAGTGGCATCCAAAAAGTGGCTGCTATAATAATTTTGTGTCCCACCGGTGCCAAGCATGTGCCAGCACCTCTGCATTAAACACTGATGCACATTTTGCTACGCTATTTTTATAGCAAAAAGGGCTGAATATAAGTGGCATCCAAACAGTGGCTGCTCTACTAATTTTGTGTCCCACTGGTGCCAAGAATTTTCCACCACCTCTGGATTAAACCCTCATGCACATTTTGCTACGCTATTTTTATAGCAAACAGTGCTGAATATAAGTGGCATCCAAACAGTGGCTGCTATACTAATTTTGTGTCCCACTGGTGCCAAGCATTTGCCAGCACCTCTGCATTAAACCCTCATGCACATTTTGCTACGCAATTTTTATAGCAAACAGTGCTGAATATAAATGGCATCCAAATAGTGGCTGCTGTACTAATTTTGTGTCCCACTGGTGCCAAGCATTTTCCACCACATATGGATTAAACCCTGATGCACATTTTGCTATGCTATTTTATATAGCAAACAGTGCTGGACATAAGTGGCATCCAAAAAGTGGCTGATATACTAATTTTGTGTCCCACCAGTGCCATGCATTTTCCAGCACCTCTGCATTAAACCCTGATGCACATTTTGCTACGCTATTTTTATAGCAAACAGTGCTGAATATAAGTGGCATCCAAACAGTGGCTGCGCTACTAATTTTGTGTCCCACTAGTGCCAAGCATTTTCCACCACCTCTGCATTAAACCCTTCTGCACATTTTGCTACACTATTTTTATAGCAAACAGTGATGAATATAAGGGTCATCCAAACAGTGGCTGCTATACTAATTTTGTGTCCCACTGGTGCCAAGCAAGTCCCAGCACCTCTGCATTAAACCCTCATGCACATTCTGCTACGCTATGTTTATAGAAAACAGTGCTGGACATAAGTGGCATCCAAAAAGTGGCTGCTATACTAATTTTGTGTCTCACCGGTGCCAAGCATTTGCCAGCACCTCTGCATTAAACCCTCATGCACATTTTGCTACGCTATTTTTATAGCAAACAGTGCTGGACATAAGTGGCATCCAAACAGTGGCTGCTATACTAATTTTGTGTCCCACCGGTGCCAAGCATTTTTCCAGCACCTCTGCATTAAACCCTGATGCACATTTTGCTACGCTATTTTTATAGCAAACAGTGCTGCACATAAGTGGCATCCAAAAAGTGGCTGCTATACTAATTTTGTGTCCCACTTGTGCCAAGCAAGTCTCACCACCTCTGCATTCTACCCTCATGTACATTTTGCTACACTATTTTTATAGCACACAGTGCTGGACATAAGTGGCATTTAAAAAGTGGCTGCTATACTAATATTGTGTCCCACTGGTGCCTAGCATTTTCCAGCACCTCTGCATTAAACCCTCATGCACATTTTGCTACGCTATTTTTATAGCAAACAGTGCTGAATATAAGTGGCATCCAAACAGTGGCTGCTCTACTAATTTTGTGTCCCACTGGTGCCAAGCATTTTCCACCACCTCTGCATTAAACCCTCCTGCACATTTTGCTACGCTATTTTTATAGCAAACAGTGCTGAATATAAGTGGCATCCAAACAGTGGCTGCTATACTAATTTTGTGTCCCACTTGTGCCAAGCAAGTCTCACCACCTCTGCATTCTACCCTCATGCACATTTTGCTACACTATTTTTATAGCAAACAATGCTGCGAGTTTTAGAGCTATAGTTGCATTGTCAGGGATAGTCAGTTTTGTTTCTTCTGATGTCAATAAAGTTACACCACCTCTGAAATCTACACCACCTCTCAATTTTTGCTACCACATTGTAAGTGACTAATCTTGTCGCTAACAAAATGAGTGGAAAAGGACAGATGCTGTTGGAAAGGGGAACAGGTGTGTTGGAAAAGGAAAAAAAGTTTGTGTCCGTGGGGAAGGTGGCAAAGCTACATTAACATCTGCTAAAGATAAGCCATCTTCCAGCAAAAGTAAGATGTCTACTACTTTCCGTGGACAATCCGATGTGCTCCCTTTTTTACGGACCCGAACAACTTTAAGAAAGGTAGATGATGCACAAAAAAAGAACATGCTTGAATGGATCTCAAGTACTCCAACAAGTGCCCTCTCCTACCCCTCAACTACCACATAAAAAATAACAGTCCTCTGAGTTGTCATCCCAATCACAATTGCTTTCTCCCAGCTCTCAAGTCTCCACCCACCCTGCACAGTATGGTGTACCAGAGATGGCTGAGTCTGCAGAGCTGTTCAGTCACACTATAGCCTGGGAATCAGAGGTCTGCTCCCAAGCTACATTGAGTACAGACCAGGAAATGGTCTGCAGTGATGCCCAGAACCTTTGTGATTCAGATTCAGGCCCTGATGACCAACTTTCTGAGCATAATGTAGACCCTCATTCCCAAACTGTAACACCTGTTGGTAGAGACAATGAGGAACATACTGATGACGAGGAGATGCAGATACCAGATTGGGATGACAACTTAAATATTCGGTCAGGGCAGGAAGAGGCTAGGTCTGAGGGCGAGGGAAGTGCAAACACAACACTTGATGGTGAAGTTCTAGATCTTACTAAAGCTGGGTTTACACACTGCAACATTGCAAAGGACATCGCTGTAACGTCACCGGTTTGGTGACGCAATAGCGACCTCCCTAAGTCTCTGCTAAGTCTCTGGTGAGCGTTCAAACAGGCAAACCTGGCCAACAACTCAACAGCGATCCGGACCTGCAGAGCGACCTAGCTGGTTGTTTGGGGACATTGATAAGCAGCCTTTTGAAAGGGAAGTTGCTAACAAAGTCTCTGCAAAGTCTTTCACACACTGAAACTTTCCAGCGATGCATGCTGCACAGCTGGAAACAAAGGACCTAGGAATGGTCCTGAACGATTTGCAACGATTACAACTTCACAGCAGGGGCCAGGTCGCTGATAAGTTTCACACACTGCAACATCGCAAACAACATCGCTATTGCGTCACAAAACCGGTGACGTTACAGCGATGTCGTTTGAGATGTTGCAGTGTGTAAACCCAGCTTTACTGTCGACCCACAGTCAGGAACTTGAGGAGGTCAACAGAGGCGGGGGAGGAGGATGCAACTGACGACGAAGTTACCTTGCGCCTTCCTGGACAGAGTCGGAGTACTGGTAGCACGTCTACAACTGCATTCTCAGCCACCACTCTGCCTCTGAGCACAAGTCGGGGTGGCTCTGCAAATCGCTTGTCCTCTAAGCCTTGCCTAGCTTGGTCCTTTTTTGACCTTGCAAAGGATCTCCCAAATCATGTGATCTGTAAAATTTGTCATGAATATATAAGTAGAGGCAAAAAGCTCACCAGTTGGACAACTTCTTCCATGAATCGTCACATGAATACCAAGCATAATTCCCAGTGGGAAGCTCACTGTCCTGCAATGCGGCCTAGCGTAGCGGGCCAACCACCGCCTGCCCCTTCCAGTGCATCCGCACGCTCTTCATCTTCTATTACTGGGGGGACAGCTGTCACACCTGGTTTTCCACGCACACCTTCCACCACTGTAACCGCAACAGGCAGTTTGCTTGTTAGGTCATCAGTTGGTTTGGAAGGGGAAACAAGTGCATGTGTACAGCTCTCTCAGACATCGATAGCACCAACGTTGGATGAAGGCAACATCATGTCTATGCCTGCACTTTCCTCACAAACCTGCATTT